>NC_087261.1:8082716-8822716 GCF_037042905.1 Lytechinus pictus
GTAGTAGTAGTAGTAGTAGTAGAAGTAGTAGTAGTAGTAGTAGTAGTAGTAGTAGTAGTAGTAGTAGTAGTAGTAGTAGTAGTAGTAGTAGTAGTAGTAATAGTGGTAGTAGTGGTAGGAGTGGTAGTAGTAGTAGTAGTAGTAGTAGTAGTAGTAGTAGTAGTAGTAGTAGTAGTAGTAGTAGTAGTAGTAGAAGTGGTAGTAGTAGTAGTAGTAGTAGGAGTAGGAGTAGGAGTAGGAGTAGTAATAGTAGTAGTAGTAGTAGTAGTAGTAGTAGTAGTGGTGGTGGTACACTGTCAGAAAATTTATCCTTAAAATAGAAGAAGTTCCTGCAGCAGAGTCTCGAGAACACCTGTAATCTTACCAGATTGCGTAATCTTACAGGAAATTGGTATTTGGTGTATGGAATTTTACAAATTTCCTTAAATAAACACCCTTTTCCCCTTTTTAACAGACCTATTCTATTAAATTGCAGAAAAATTCCTGTTTTATGAATTTACAGAATGATTCTGTAATTGCTTTCTGCAAAATCTTCTGGTTTTTTCTGTAAAATCAGGGTTTTTTTTAAGTGTAGTTGTAGTAATAGTAGGAGTAGTAGTATGAGTAATAGGAGTAGCAGTAGTAGTAGTAGTAGTAGTAGTAGTAGTAGTAGTAGTAGTAGTAGTAGTAGTAGGAGGAGCAGCAGCAGCAGTAGCAGTAGTAGTAGTTTACCTATCGTTCTCTCTTTCCCTCACATAGTCGCAAATAATGTTGGTATCTTTATTGTTTGGCAGAATATTTTTTGCATACCATCGCCCACCCACCCCCCATGGATTATTGGATACACCCCCTGTTACCCTGGTAACCATTTTCCCAGTAGCTATCGACCATCCTTGAGACTAACTCCATAACCTATATATCTCCTCTTCTAAGTTAGACAACAGTCACAACAGTGAATCCGATCAAAGACCGACAGAAGCTAATAATACGCTATTACCAATAAAACAAAATTGATCGGTTAGCAATCGGTATCGGTATAATGTGACTGCACCTGTAACTCAATGTTCTTCATCTTATAACCGAATTAGCGAACGATACCGATCGATGATAATCTAGATTGCCTACGTAACGTGGAAAATAATTTATCCATCGTTATAAAAGCAATAGACAACATGGCCAATGTTCTAGTCAACGGTGGGCTTATGCACTGCAAGCTTACACAAGTGTAGTGTTTGTCAAAAATCCAAATTTTGTCGACAAAAATGTCGACTATGGAGGTAGCTTGGGTCGACAATTTATTTCCCTAATGTCTAATGTGGGAATAGAATGAAGCCATTAACACCAGAAATGGTCGACATTTACCTTTAGACAATAGTATGAACATCAAGAATTATTGGACACAGATTGACATTATAAGATGGAATTTTATTCGAGTATTAATTCTTAATTGATGAATCCTATGTGTCCCAAATACAATAGTCCGGGGGGGGGGGGGTGGACGCTCACACAGCTTTCCAAAACAAATTATTATATAAGGTAAGCAAATTTCCAGAAATTAGAAAACAAATATAATGTAATACTTTTCTTTAGTTTTTTTTCAATACCGAATGTAGTTCGTACATTTTTACTGGTATGATATGAGGAAGTAGAATGTTACAAAAAGCAAAGAAATATAGAAAGTGTGGTGATAAAATACTAGTATATATTAACACTTCAGCAAACTTGTTAGTTTCTCTTGCATTAGAATAAATAGAAAACTAATTACGATTGTTTAGTTAATTTCGGTGAATGTGGGGCTTTGCACGAGTATACCAAAAATAGTTAAAAACTTTACAACTTTTTATAGGTGTTTATCAATCATGCTTCGTATTATGATACCTTGATTTTGTATGATGATTGAATATGAACACAATGCTTGCATACCCGTTGATGATGTTTAATGAATTTTATTCCTTTACAAAAGCTATGTAGCTTTAAATGTGTTATTTGGTAAAGGTAATATTGAGAGCAACCCTGAGATTTAACGTTCCGCGGCAACAAACACCAAACAGGAAATACATTGGATGATAACATATTGCAAAAACACCGGTGTTAATTTAACACCAGCCTGGTATGAATATTGGACCACACCAGAGAGGTGTTGAAACAACACCGGTTTGGTGTTAGGCTAACACCAATTTGGTATTTAAGCAACACCAATTAGAATTAAAGCAATATCGGTTTGAGTTTTAACTGGTGTTGTTTCAACGCTTTTCTGGTGTGGACCGACATAGAAACAATTTTAAAAATATTTTAAACAACGCTGTTTATTATGTGAATCGCACAGTAGTTGTTTAACCATTTTAAACAAGTGTTTAAAATCTGAAACAACAAAGTTTAAATTCAAATTTTAATTATCTATAACATAAGCGTGGTTGCTTAAGATTTGAAAAAAAAGTTGTTTAATCTGTTTAAACAATTACTGTGCGATTCACATAGTAAACAGCGTTTTTAACACTGTACGGAGGTTTTTCGCTCAGCGACGTAGGGAGGATTCAAGAACAAAGTAAATGTATTGAAATTGCCCGCCAAAATGACAATGAATACCTTGGAGGTCTTTGTCGAACATTTGGAACCGAAACAGCATTTTCGTATGTACTCAGTTTCAGAACTGACGAAAAATTGCAGATACGTCGTTTGTCCAGAGTCTAGGGCGAAACTACCGTTTTGATTCACCAACTTTCGACAAAGACCTCATTGTCATAAATGGGTTCTTGACAATCTAAAAAAATCTCTTTTCACACACTTTCGCCCGTACGCCAGATTGCCACTGACCGGTGTGTGAAAAGTGACTTCTTTCGCACTTTTGCATTTACCGAGCTCAACTATAACTCGGATACTGGTTTGTTGCATAAATGCGATTGGTTAAGACTAATCAGCTGACGAATGACGTCAGAATTATCCGCAACCAGTAGACTGACTGGGCATTAATCGGATGAGATATTCGTTCTTATACATGACATGAGCATATTATATTGCAGAATATGTCCATAATCGCATTGACTATCAGTTCTAGTGGCATATTTATGTTAATCTTATCCTGTTTAAAAATCTTATTTCTCATCCGAGTTTGATGTAGTGAATTTCCTGAATGTATTACTCTAATTTTATTCCACCATTTATAGCATTATTTAGAACCACCTCGAAGATTCAACTTGAGTCTCGTAACACTAAAAATGTCCTGGACCCCTTCCCTCATTTTCGCTCTCTGTCTCTCTCCCTCTCACTTGACCTCGTTCCCCCCCCCCTTCCCATTTCATTCCCTCTCTCCTCCCCCCCCCCCCCCTCTCTCTCTCTCTCTCACTTTTTGTCTGCAGTGTTTTTTATCTGTCTATATATACTTTCCAAATCCTCTCTCTCTATCACGGTTCTTAATACGGTATTCATTCATTTTACCTCTAGGTTTTTTTTTTTTTTCCGCGATAAATTTAATTTAAAGCTCCTTCTAAAATCAGCTTGAATTAAATACAATAATATTTAATTGCGTCAGTTATGTCTTGTATTTCGAGTTATCGAAGAAAAAAAAAATCCTGCTTTTCAATTGACCTGGCAAGGCCGGCTGTTAATGTCAGCAGTATTTAACATCTCTATCTCTCCCTGTCGTTTCCCCTTCGTTTCACTCTCATTACCGATCTCGATAAGGTGTCCATTTTCGGGAGTAGTTTGAAGTGAAATTGAATTGAAATAAATTACCCGTTCAACAGTGACTAAGATATATTGTTCAATTGAAAATTCATTATCCCATTATTATCCCATCCTCCCATGAACGTTTTCTTCTTCCATCTTAACCTCCTCCAAGAATTCCACAGTGCCTCATCTCCATCCATTGTCATGCCCCATTAATATACCGGGTCAACAACTAACAAGGATGCTATGAAGATCGGTTTCCTGGTATGAGCACCTTGAGGAATATCGAAATAATAGGAAATGAATATCGGATATGGTCGATCTCCGGTTGATGAGATCGATCGATCGATTGATTATATTGAACTGAATATATTTCTTGTATGATAAGGAAATTCGTTACTCATTGGGTTTACAAATTACATGTACACAAAGATAAAGAATAACATTTACAATTTCAGTGAGAGCGCAGACATGTATCATTAATTCTTGAATCATTGAAATGAAGCAAAATACGTTTGAAAGTACATGATTGATTGATTGATTGATTTGCTGGTTGGCTTTTTGGTTTATTTTTTTATTTGTTTATTCATTTATTTTTTTTCCCATTTCCCTATCTATTTTTTTCATTTATTCATTGCTTAATTGATTGATTGTTTGGTTGATCAATACATTGATTGATTGATTGATCGATCGATTCTATGACTAACTTGCTGGTTGATTATTTGATTGAATTGACCAGTTATTTATTGCTTGGTTACTTTGATTCATTACTTGAATACCCAGTTTGTTATTTATTTGGTAGATTGAAGGACTGATTGATTGCCTGAATAAGCAAACCGTGTCTGCAGAAAATGACAAAATTGACAGTTATCTCAAGAAAAAAAAACATAAATAAATCTCTAGAATTTTACATTAAATGGGGTATATTAACAACCGTGTAAAAGTTATGATTCTCTATACTGACCAATATCAACAATCCTTATGCCATTGCGTAATCCCAGAATAGCCTATTTGTTAAGAAACCTGAAAAGGAGGAAATACCTAGCCAATTCTTACCTAGTCGATAATACACAGGAATCCCTGACCGCCGGATAATTAACGATTCAACATAATTTCTTTGCCAATGTTTTGGTAAATTTGTTTGCCGTTTAGGAAGGAAAATATAGACGTTTGCATGCCATACTGCATGCAGGTGGGAGTAAGAATGTCTCATCTCTGTGAATCGCAATATAATCGATCAACTCTTCTCAAAATAATATTGTTTGGCGTGTGTTGCTATTTCTCATTTATGCGCACTTGGGGTTCCTACAGTCTCTTACCCCCCCCCCCCTTGCCCTTTTCCCCTCCCCTTCTTCTCTTTCGTTCTTTTGCATTCCCTCTCTCTCCTCTCGCCATCTTTCTCTACATGTCACTTCCTCCTTCTTTATCGCTTTCCCCTTTTTTTCTTCCTCTGTCCCAATCCTTTTCTCTCTCCTCCCCCTCCATGTTTTCCTCTCTCCAGTGAGTTTGCAAAAGTAACATATACTGAAAAGGGTAATCTTTAAACACTCAAACACTTCATATTATCTTCATTCTCCTTTTTTATTTGAAGCATATACCATAACCATTGAAGCCTAAAAGCACCCTTGGAGCTTACCTTGAAAATCCTGAAAGGGCTCTCGAAGATGCTGCAAACCTCCCCGTCATATTCGGGAGGTTTCTTCTTTAATAGTGCCTCCTCGCCATCGCACACGACTTCGCCGTCGAGATCATTGTTTCCCTTCAATCCTTTCTTGGTTTTGTGCCGCCATTTCCAAAGACCCGCCGCCTTGACGGGAGACATGCTCCCAGTGGGCTTGGTCAGTTTTTCCTCCGCTATTTCCTCCATTTTCATCATGGAGGCCGATTCACTTTTCTTCCAAATTGCGATCCTTAGTATCCTGCTATCCCACGATATATCCTCGACGTATGTCGACTATTTCAACCCCTCACTCCCTCCTCTAAGTCAAACCAAATCGACCACCAACTGCGGACTTTAAAAATGCGTTCATCACTTTATTGGCTCAAATGGGTTCCTAGTTGCACCGTGCTAAAAGGGCTTCAAATGCTCTCCCACTCAGTAAGTCCGTTTAAAATCCTTTGCAATAAACGAGGCTCCAAAAACCAGACGGTGAAATCAATCTCGGATATAAGTCTACGTTTAGGTATAAATCAGCGGGCAATAGCATTGACTATATCCCTCGTATCAGTCATACCATGATATAACATAATATGTTCATATCTACCTCTGATAAGAATATTAATACTATTTTTCAGATATAGTTCCTCCAATTATAAATGATAAACATTCATGGAATATATATTGCTCAAAGACAAAGACTAAGCCTTGGTTGACAAGTTTCCGTATCGACTAGTACTACCGTGATTTTGACCGGTTTAAATACATTGACACAATGTGACGGTCTATACCATGTCGACTCATACTTGTGGCGTCTGAAACGAAAGCGAAATCTGATGTTCGAAATTATTTACAATGCTCAAAATTCTTCAAACTAATTTCATCTACTGTCATCCTCGATGGCCTAATATGCTGATAAACTGTCTTTTACATCTAGAAGTTTGTTGATCCCTGAATGTTATAATGCAGAATACGAGGGGTAATATCCAGTTAATCTCAAGTACTTTTCACGAGTGTTTTTTTATCGGATCGATGATGAATCAATGATTAGATGGAGAGATGGATGAGTCCTCCTCTCCTCCTCCTTCCCGAAGGATGGATAATTGACGAGGCGGTTTTTCGAGCAGTTTATCGTTCAGCAAATATCACTTGTATCGCTCACTCATTACACTTGACACTTTAATCCAGAATAAAAATCAGTCCCGCTGATAACACGAGATAATGAATTATTCGTCAAATAATCACGGCAGATCAATTTCAATTTCAGTCAAGCAAAGACGGGTAAGTAATTGCAGATTTGGTACGAAAGATAAAATGAAGTCATCCTAGTTTTTTTTCATGACGCGGTCGAATTATTTTTCCTTTCCCCTCTTTTTACTTTCTCTCCTAGATTTGTGCCTGGCGAAAGTAAGGGAGAGCTGAATATGCGAGGGAGATATTATCGTATGCCAGAATAAGAGACACGCGTACCCAAATGGGTACATCGGCCCGCTGATGAATAGTGACGTCACAGATAAACCAGCCAATCGCCACAAGGCTACGCCCAAACCCAACCATACGGCATAACTGATTGGCAGTGAGACAAACCTTAAACTAAATGTAATCATTCCCACATCTTGTCATTGTTGTTGGCATTTCATGTGATGATTATGAACACGTAAACATGCATAGCATATTTATGTTACCAATGGTTATTTCCATAATGTTTTCCTCTGTCATGGTATTATAATAAGAGCAGCATTTTTGCAATAAATGTAACAAATACTTTATACCCAATAACGCTGTATATTACAGAGTTGTCTCATCATCTGGAGTTTCATTTAAACGACGATTATATTGCAACCCTTATCATTCATCGAGATTTAAGAGACTCACTCACCATAACCAACTTTGAAATACTGAAAAAAATTGATCCTTTTTTTCCTCTCACGTACCTCATTTGCCTACTCATGAGGTGAAGTCAAGTAAATATTTTAGAGGGAAAATGAAAAAACTATTCAATATCTCATCGTTTAAAAATACAACATGAATTATTTATTTCACGCCACTGATATCGTTCAAAATGCAGCATTTGCTTTATCATATTCATTGATTTAAACAAATTCGGGGTCGTTCTTTTGTTTTTTGAAATAATCTATTTAATCCTATCCCGAGGAAGTAATAAATTTCTGTCAAAAATAAGATCTGCCGAAGAAATAAGGGCAAGAATAGGGGGAAAAGTTCCGGCCTAGATAATTATCCCAGATCATTATTAACTGAACTCGTTGACTTAACCTTTCCCCTCGCCACCGACCCCGTAGCCGTTCTGTATTCATCAGATTCACACCATGCCTGAATTCATCGTCCATCTCGTTCACGAAATAAACATCGGATCGACAGTATGAATGATACAGCAATTTGATGAGGACGACCGTGTTATCAATGGGGTGTGAAAATGCAGCAATATTAATTCTAGATTAATCCACAGTCCGCCAATTTAAAGTGCTCTCTTATCCCATTTACCTTGTATACCTCTATTACACTGTCTTTAATAATACATAACTCCCTCTGTCTCTCTCTCTTTCCCTTTTTATTTCTCCCCTTTCCTCTATGAGGCGCCGAATGTACCAATATTATATAGAACAATTATTTGTTATATAATCATTATTTATTAAATAATAACTATTATTTTTATATAATTTACATTTTATTTGTAAATAACTACTATTATATAAAATATCATTTCTAATTATTTATATATAATTCCAAGTAATACTTCATTGTTTGTAAATAATAATAGTTCGACATTCCATTATTTGTAAATAATGATTATTTGTTTTTCATTATTATAATGAAAAACAAATAATCATTATTTATAAATAATGAAAAACAAATAATCATTATTTATAAATAATGAAAAACAAATAATCATTATTTATAAATAATGGAATGTCGAACTAATATTATTTACAAATAATGAAGTATTACTTGGAATTATATATAAATAATTAGAAATGATATTTTATATAATAGTAGTTATTTACAAATAAAATGTAAATTATATATAAATAATAGTTATTATTTAATAAATAATGATTATATAACAAATAATTGTTCTATATAATATTGGTGCATTCGGCGCCTCATATTCCTCTCCCTTTCTCTCTCTCTCTTTCTCAATCTTTTCCTGTTTTCAAGACGTAAAAGTACCCGCACTCACACACGAAGGCACTCACACCCACCCTTACTCTTTGTCAGTAAATAACCTGTGAGAGCGTTAGTGGGATATGGGAAAGCGTTTGCGTTTAGGTATGTGCATGGGTTTGTGTATATGGGTGTAAGGGTAAGGGTGTGTGGGCGTGTGTAAGCCTTGTAAGTATACCTATATATATCCATCAACCCACATCCTTATTATGTTATACACATACGACACATTAATGCGTCTTCGTCGTTAACAGACTTTGTTTTCCCCATTTTTGATTGATTTTATTCGTCAAAAGCAAGAATGCATTTAAAAAAAGAAAAGGAAAAATATATATTGAAGATATAATGTAGGCATAACGTTTCTACCAAGTTGATAAACATTATTTTAGGACTTACGACTCTCATTTGATGACATTAAATTTGACAGGATTTGAAATGAAATTTAAGATGGCATAACATCTTTGTTAGATAAATGACCAGTATGTTACCCATTGTTAGGATCATGATAATCGAGGTTCATGAACTTTTAATGAAAAAGGATCGGAAATTAAATTTTAGATGAGTTCTTATATACATTTTGATTAACAATGGAGATTTTATAAACAATGGAGCTTTTATTTTTTAAATGTAACTCTTGGTCATCTGTATTCCAATATCATTATCACGTTCATTTTGTAGCCTATATTGGAGCCTTCTTATTCAATAATGCATTTCTTTCTCCTGCAATCTGTGTCTGAAGTATACACCTCTGTACTCCACCTTGACACAAATTTTGTGTTTATTTAGTTGATTTACCGTGAATTATTTGGTCAATAATTCACCCAAATTTTACGGCTTGCTTCGCTCAGGTCAACTATTTGAGTGAGAGTTGGTTTTACACTACGAATTAATGTTCAGTCAAGCGGTTTCATGAGATGCTTCTGACCAACGACGGATTCAAGGGAGTCTATTCTGATTTGCAAAATGCATTTGGTATGTAAAGGAAAACGGATAGGCCCCTCCCTACCCGTCCCCCTCCAACCCTAGGATCAGCGATGTCCTTTTTTCTTTATCCTATCAATTTCCTTTGCTTGTTAGATTTTGGGATATTATCGACAATGACATCATTTTCTGCCAAATAGTCGCTTCCCTCAAAACCCGCCCCCCCCATGGGACATTTTTCTTTTGTGATTTATGAAATCCTGGATCTACCACTGCTTGTAAGGGTCTATCATAGGCGAGTCATTTAGGTTTCAGAATGCCCACTCCCCCCAAAATAAAATGAAACAATTGTTTTTACAATTCTAGATATTCATGAAATGACCAGAGTTTCTAGATTCTTCACACTATAAAATACAGATTCACATAGGATCTCTAAGTAGCTGCAACAGCACCTATAATACCCTTGCTCACAAACTTATTCAAAACTTACCCTTTTTTCCTGATTACACTCGGAAACGGTAATTTTCCAAAATTAAAGATGTCACTTTGCACCTTTGAGGATGTAGAACATTTTGTACGTTCAAGATATTGTGAATTTTCACCTTCATTGATGTGTACTTTGCACCACTTAGGCTGTAAAATGTAGCTAACTGAACTTGTATTTCTACAAGAAAATGCATATCAGCACCCCTTAGTTTGCTGCTGTTATGTCAAACCCTGTGTTGGTTATTTAACATGTAGATCTAACGATGTCCATTGCCAGCTCCACTACTGCCATGACTGTCATGCGATCGGAAGCCTTCTGTGTAAAAATGTAAACCTCTAGAAGGATAATCGGACAATGGACACTGTATTATTACCTTGTATATTTTATATATTCGTACCATAGTGTCACGTGCATTGTAAACGGACCAGTCTTTAAAAGTGGTTGAGTAGCCAATAATAATCTAGTAAAATAACCACTTTTATTTTCTTAAATTAGTTTTACCCATGGGAAGTAACATAATTATACATAAAATATATATCAAGGATCGAACGTCATGGTTGTATAGGATTGTTAAAGTGAATAGTTTTGGTTTGCAGATTCTCCTATTTTTTACTTTGATTTTTTTTCGGGGGGATAGTTAATACCAATTCTTGCTTCTACATCTTTTATTAAAAAGTTCGTCAAACTAGAATACGTCAGTTAAATGGCATAATAAAATAATGGTGTATCCAATCAATGTGTGTTGAAATTTATTTTACATTACTCATTTAACTATTCAAATGTGCACTACTAAACTATATTCAATTCAATTCAATTCAATTTATTTCACATTTGCACAAAAAGACAATACATACAATTAAAGTGATAAAAGGCATATAATACATGAGATCACACAAAATACAGAGAATACAAATGTGTGGAATTTAACAAAGGCCAAAGGCCTATCAAAGGCAAATCCCAAACGGTTGTAAGCAGGAAAAAAGTTTTATAGATAAAAACAAAACATAAAAAAAACAGAACTAACCAAACACAAAAGGAAACGACAAAACGGCTTAAGGAACAATTCATGAGTTTACAAGAATTGTTTTATACTTTCTTTTAAAAGAGTTGAGTGTTGGACATAATTCAAGATCAATGGGTAAACTATTCCACAGAGTGGGTCCAACATATTCAATTGTAGTTCGTGAGAAATTATATTTGAAATTAGGCAAATAAAAGTTGTCAGACTGTCTAGTAATGTAATTACAGACATATTTGTTTTTCACAAATAAATCATCATAAAAAGAGGGAAGAGCATTGTGAAGAAACAAGTACATGAAATTTGCAATTTGATAGCTGTTTATATGACTGATAGTAAGTAAAGTAAGTTTTTTGAACAAAGGTTGTGTACTGATTCTTGGGGAGGAATTGGTAATAACTCTTATTGCACGTTTCTGTAAAACAATTATTCGGCTTAAATGGACCATTGCACAATTACCCCAGAGTATATTGCAATAATTAAAGTAGGGCAAGACAATCGATTGATATATCATTAGAAGTATGTTTAATGGAATTGAATTTTTTAATCTGTTGATTGCACCAATGGATTTAGAAACTTTACAAGATATATAATTTATGTGGTCTTTCAAAGTCAGTTTGTTGTCTATGACTACACCCAAAAATTTCGTAGAATTAACTACAGGAATTTTACTATTTTGAATAAAAATATCAAAGTTGTCAGATGAAATGTTTTTATTTTTAGGTTGAAATATCATACAACATGTCTTGTCAACATTCAATTTTTAATTTATTGGCAAGAAACCACTCATTTATTTTTTTCAGTTCTAGATTTATTGTTGAGGTTAAATCATCTATATCATCCCCAGATAAAAACAAGTTTGTATCATCTGCAAAAAATATAGAGTGTAGGATATTACTAGCATGCTGTAAATCATTTATAAAAATCAAAAAAGTAACGGGCCTAACACAGAGCCTTGGGGCACTCCGATGTTGACATGTTTCATCTCAGAAGAGACATTGTCAAAAGAAACATATTGTTTTCTGTCCTGAAGATAACTCTTAAACAAGTCAAGGGCTACTCCTCTTACACCATAATGTTGTAATTTTTTTAATAATATTGAATGACTAATACAATCAAAGGCCTTTGATAAATCTAGGAATATACCAACTGTGAATTGTTTGTTTTCAAAGGCCTTTGCAATTGTGGAAGTGAATTCAAGTAATGCCATGTAAGAGGAGTAGCCCTGTCTAAAACCAAACTGTTTCGAATACAGAATGTTATTTTTACATTAAAAGGGCATGAAACGATTGTATATCAAACGTTCAAATATCTTAGAGAATGTTGTTAAAATGGATATCGGTCTATAATTTGAAAGCGACTGTTTACTTCCTCTTTTGTAAATATGAAGAATTTTTTGCTATTTTAAGACTACTAGGAAAACAACCAGTGTTCAATGACAGGTTACAAATAAAACACAATGGTTTAACTATAAAGCATATACATTTTTTCAGAACCTTTGTACTTATATTATCGTACCCGACACTTTTGTTTATATCAAGTTTTGACACAATATCAAGAATTTCATATATTTGTACAGGTTTTAAAAACAGAGAGTTTACATAATTTCCTTGTAACAGATGACTGAAGTGGGTAGTACTATCAGGTAAATCGTTAGCAATGTCAGAACCTACTGATGAAAAATAGCTATTGAAAGAATCAACAATACTCTGCTTATCAGAAATCACTAGACCATTGCTTTCAATCATGTCACATTGTACTTTACCTCGGGTTCTATTGAACAATTCATTGATAACATTCCATGTTGATTTGACATCTCTTTTTACATCATTAAATTTGTTAAAATAATAATTACGTTTTCTAGTTTTTCTTCGTTTGTAACCTTGTTTCTATAATTTATATATACACTTCTTCTGTAAGGTGATGGGTTCTTGAGGTATTTACGATAAAATAAGTTTTTCTTATTGCACAATTTTCTTAATTCATTATCAAACCATGGTTTATCATTCTTTTTACGTTTGGCCTGATTTTCCATGTAAGGAAAAGATTCATTGTAAGTATCAATAAACAATTTCATAAATATATCGAAGCAAACATTTACATTGTCATTAATTAGGTTTCTCTCCCAGTTAATTTCACCAAGCTTATCACAAAAAGTAGAAAGATTCGCATCATTTATTCGTCTTTTCTTCTTTGAATTATTTTCATTGATAAATGAGATGTCAAAATTAAAATATGCATATAGTGTCAAATGATCACTTACATCAGTGACTATTATTCCAGAGCTCAAAATATTTTCAGGTCTATTTGTAAGTATGTTATCTATTAATGTAGCTGAGAAACTGGTTATTCTTGTGGGTTTCAGTATCAGAGGTACAAAAGAGAAGGATGCCAATATATCTGTAAATTTGTTGACATCAGGAGAAATGGAGCAGTTGATCAAGTCAACATTGAAATCACCGATAACTATACATTCTTTTAGTTCATTATTTATTCTAGACAGAGATAATTCAAAGTAATTGAGAAATTCCTGAGTAGACTGACCTGGCGGTCTATATACAATGGCAAGAATTATGGTTCGATGTTTACAATATATTTCAATAAATAAAGTTTCTATACAATTGTTAAAGATATCTAGTTCCATTCGTCGTCTGAATTTAATACCATCCTTAATAAAAAAAAAATGCAACACCTCCGCCACGTTTATCAGTCCTACCGTTTCCAACAAAAACATATCCATCCAACTTAAATGATTCTGTACAACCCAACCAAGTCTCAGAAAGAGCAATTATAGATGAAGGATAGCTAAAAGAAGAAAGTACAGTTTCAATGTTATCAATATTTTTCTTTAGACTCCTACAATTAAAATGAATTAATGATATATTTTGTTCTGTACACTTATACATCTTACATATTTTCTCATTATAGTCATCAGGTTAGTAATAATGTGTTTCGTCAATGATATTATTTTGCAATTCTCTCACTAAATCCAGTCTAGGATTGTAAACATTATCGAGACATTGATGGTCTATAGTGTTAAAAATATGCCGTTTACACAAAATACAAGTATCATTAGACATTACATACAATGTAAACAAGATAGTAAAAATACAAACAAGAAATAAGTATGTAATACAGAGAATGTATGCACAATTCAGAAAATAGTATTAAAAAGTCAGTGTACAATTCGTAGAACTGTGGCAATTATCTTCCAGGATAAAACAATAATAATCCATCCGTGAATCATGTAAGATCATGTCAGAAGTATATCAATGGTTCAAAGAGATTTAAGGTCTTCTTCATCATGTATCACTTTGGTTACTTTGTTATTTCCTCTCAACAGTGCTATATATATTCATTTCATAAAGTTTAGTGTCATGCTTTCAATCCATTGCTAATATAATGGTTATTCCAACATAATAAATACATTATTATTCAAAAGAAATCATCGTATTTACAAACAGTGGCAAGATAAAACTATGTTTGATTATTCCAATTGGGTGGGTAAGAAGAGCATTGATTAAACATGTAAGTTTAAAGATAAATAATCTCATCTACACTGAAATATTACATCTTGTTCATACTCCACACAGTTGAATAGGAAGTATGGGAGTTATTCAGAGAACGTTGTGTCACCGTGCATCCTTCACGGTATGTTTAATTGATTGGGCGATTGTTTAAGATGTCATCTTCTTAAAGACCCATGCTATGTAGGACTGCTGGGTTATAATTGTTCTTTAGCACGATATGCCGTCATCAATCTCATATTCCCCAAAAACTATTGCTTAATATTGCTCTAGGTCAACAGTGGCAGTGTATAGATATGAAAACAGAAGATGGTCGACATTGTCGTAGAAAGTTATATTTAATAAATTAATACCATATATTTAATCACAAGTGCATTTTAGTATTAGACATATAATCTCACAATCAAAACTTCATCATCTTACGCAACTTCTTCATCGTGATGACTTGTTTGTTTTACACATAGATTTATGTACTAAGAATGAGATGAGTACACTTTAAACACATTTCATCTTTTATTCGACATTAATATACTCTCCCTTTGAATAGATAAGGTTTTCTCAGTATTCATTTTCCATTTTATTTATTTATTAAGAAATCAACAAATTGTAAAAAGATTCAACTTGTAATCTTTACTTTTATCAGTCTCCTGACTGCTTTAATGATGAGGTGTTTACAATAAACCGGAATGAATGAATGAATAAATGAATGAATGAATAAATGAATGAACGAATGAGTGAATGAATGAATGAATAAATGAATGAATAAATGAATAAATGAACGAATTAATGAATGAATTAATTAGTCAATTAGTTAATTAATCAATTATTTTTTTCCAAATCACGTTAAGATTTGCTAATTCTTTAGTTATAGGCCTACAATATTTCAAAATTTTAAAGGTTGAATGATTTATGAAAAAAATAATGATAATTGAAATAAATCCAATGAACGGGGTAATAATATGATGTAACGCACTTTGAGCCGTTATGGCAAAAGTGCTATATAAAAAGTTATTCAAGTGTTTTACATTCCTATTGATTGGCAAAATATAAATAGAAAATATGCAAAAGAAAACTAGAAAGATACCTGGGGCACGTTTCATTAATATTTTCGTCTGAATTTGGACCGTTCTAAAGTTATTGCTGCCTATGTTTTAACCATACTGGACAATATGCTTCCCGCATTGGGAAAAATACTGCCCCCAATTGGTTGGACATATAATTACCCTCGTGATCACTGGCAGATCCGGCCGGGGGGGGGGGGGGGGGGGGGGCACAGACGGCCCGTGCCCACCCCCTCTCCTTTTGAGAAGCAAAATTAAATTCTGTATGTAAAAATGCCCTTGAAACAGAAGTGTGCCCCCCCCCCATGTGAAGACCTTTTTTTCTTGTTTTTGCTTGTTAATTTTTTTTCTGAGACGGAATCTCCTTAATTTTGGTTAAAAACCCTTTTTTTTTGCTTGTCAAATTTTTCCTCGGAAAATGTGCCCCCCCCCCCCTTTGGAAAATCCTGGATCCGCCCCTGCTCGTGATGGTTAAAATCGTACCCAATATCTTTTACTTTGTAAATTATCCCTTGCGGTATACCTCAAACTGATACTTAACCCTCTTTGAAGTCTCTATTAACCCCGTTTCAATGCTTGAATTAGTTCATAAGTAGCTTGGCAAAATTCTGTATAATTGGATCTTACGGCATAAGTTAAGCCCCCCCCCCCCCCTCTCAAACATGGATCGACGTACTTGTTCTTGAAGGAGGGCGAGGTCTCCTACTTTATGTCCTGTTTTCAGGTAAATTTCAGTTAACTCTCCTTTCCTTCACTTATATTTCAATTTCTTCCTTTCTATCAATGTCCCTTTCCCAGTTGGTTTTATGATCTTTTGCGACTTTTTGATCTCACGAAACTTACGACAATCTGCAATTATAGATTCAATCACCACCAATCTAGTCGTGTCGCAGTATGAGGCAGTAACAACTGGGACAGCTGTCGAACGACGAAAACGTTTAATAGAATACCGTTTGTTACAGAGTAAAAGAAGTTTGGGAGTAGATTATTAAAAATGCTTATGAAATGACAAAGTACAGCTAGAAGGTCTTTGTCGAATATTGATAAACCGGAACAGGAGTTACGTCCTATTTAAGTTTCAGTAATGACGAGCAATAGCAAAATGTCCAGAATCAAGAAATAGACTTTTGTTTTGATTCACCGATTTTCCACAAAGACTTCTTTGATTTTCTATGTTTTGACGGGTATTTGACAATACATTTCCTCTCTTCTTGATTCCTCCGTACCTCGCTGAGCAAAAACACCCTATTATATATTCGCGAACATACATTCAGAGGCAAATGCATGTACGACTGATTAAACATGTTTAATATTGACCAGGCGCCAGTTATCGCATCAGGGCCCTTCGACTTTGCTTCGCTCATTGAGACCGGCATAAAGAGGACAATTTTGTGGACTCGGCCTCTTGGCATTTTCGTGGACCTTCAGAGCGTTTCATCAAATTTTTTTTGTCTGACAAGCCGGATCTGACAACTTTCCTTTCCTTGATGCTGATTGGCTGAAAAGCACAGTTCTTATGGTAACTGTCAGGTAAAATATACTTTGTTGATAAACCGTCTGGCAAGTGCTTTTCTTAAACGCTCCACGGGAACTCTAGTCGTTTCTTTCAGTTTTGGATTTCTAAAGCCGTGGCTTGTTGGCAATCCTGAAGACAGTCTTTAACGGTCATACATAACCAGAGATGAAAGGTGTCCCAGTGTGTTTCCAACTTGGTATTAATTCTTTTGTACGTCTTTTATCTTGGGCTGAACATAATTTTGAAGGCATTTTTTATTTGTTGTTGTTGGTTACTTTTTTGTTCGATTTTGCAGAAAAAAAATTGTGGAGAAAATAGCTTTGTCCATCAACTCGTCTTTCAAGTTGTCTGGATTTTTTACGGTTAAGTGCTTTTGAGAACAGTGGTGATCTTCCTTTTGCCTCTGGTTTTGTTTTTTTTTTTCGTCGGAAAATTGTTGCCCCTCTAAATGAGGTTCGGCAAGGTCCATTTTGCCACACAAACAGAGGTCAGTTTCTATCACATTAAGTAATATCATACACCTCGAAAATAAGGTCAAATAGAACGTCACAGCGGTAAGACAGGTGCCGAGGCCCCAACTCGGACTGGGTAGCATCACAACAGGTATTCGATGGCAGAGCTGGGGGTGCTTCATGAGGAGATTTGTCAGTGATTTTCTCTGACATCTGTTAAAAGCTATTGAGAATCCTTGCATCTGATTGGGTAAGAGCATATTAGTCTGTTAAAATCACTGACATGATATTTGATGAAACACTTCCATCATGCTGGCGGAGTTTCTTGTTGCCATGGAGGAGGGATAAGCCATTAGCAACCACATGACCCATGGCAACGTGACGTCATGTAATAACTGAGCGCTGTAGGAAACAAAGAAAAAATGAATGGAGAAAGGTGTCGTGGATATCATTACGAGAGGGTTGGAAATGAGAAGACTCGATACAAGCTTATCTTCAGACTGACCAATATCAACGCGGGCGAACAAATAGGGGACTTAAAAGAAAAGTACATTTTTGCTGAAAAGTTCCGAGCTCGCGTCGCTTGCTCGACTTTGCAGAAATTTTGTCACACACGCTACGTTGTGTCCCCTTGGTGATACCGTGCAAACTTTTATGTTAGAGCCATCTCTGCAACTGTAGTCTCTGAGACGTCGCGGAGACGTCTCCTTTAGTGTGATCATGGACCCAAGTCTGATGGGGTGACCATAATTTGCGTACGTTTTAAAAATTACCATGATGTTGATTTTCAATAAAAAATTCTCCCATTTCACACAAAATAAACCAAAATCATAAATACCAGACGGAAGGCGAGATCCTAAAGTCAAATTTGCTTTACGGAATTATAAAGTAGGACAAGGGTTTCGCTAGTATCGCGATCTCAAAATTCCATGGCAATGGACTAGTGGCTGAAAAAGTGTCAAAAAAGTGTGATTTTAATTTGCGCACGATCGTTTAGCAAAGCTTCAGAAACGAAATCAAGCAGATACAGGTAAGATAATTGTATCAGATGGAGGTTAAAATTTTGGAGAGCTCTGCTTGCAAACTGGCGATTTCTTGATGCTTGTCGAGAAGTTCGGATTTTTTCGGAGCGGACGCAAAAGGTAACAAAATTTGCCGATGTTTTGCCAATATTTTCACAAATTGAGACCTTACCTTAAAAAAAATACTATACTGGGTAATTTTTTGTCGTTTTTCTGTTGGTGATATCAGTTTTTCATGATATTAATAAGATTATTCGACTGTGCGCAAAATTAAGTAACGCGCGAATTAAGGTCACACTACCATACTATAATAGGTCCATGGTGAGATGAGGCCTTGCATGATTCCAAGTCAAATAGATCCGTAGCCCATTCAGCAAGTGCAAACTAAATGCAAACAATATTAATTAATTAATTACAAAGAAGTTAAAAAAATAGTTTTACACCACGTCAAAGAAAAGGGTGTTACATGAGAGAAGCGGTATCTTGCATTGTCACACCTTTGCATTCGAGTCGAGTCCAGCCTTTGTTCTGTGAGTCGTAGGCCCTATTCCACACCAGCGAGACGTCGCTGTTATTCTAACCGGTAGCAATTGCTTTCTGAATGCAAGGAAAGGGTTTAAGCACAAGCAAAGTGTTTAGCATAGGAAATAAAGCAATAAATTGGTAAGGCATAACCTTTTTCTTGGCTAGCTATTGCTTGTGCTTGAGGAAATTGTTTGCAAGCAATACTTTTTTATGCGTAACATAGGCCTATGACCCAGATTATAGGCCTAGTGTTTGTATCATTCTTCTGCGCATTATTCTTCCATATAACTCTGTAAGGGAACATTATGGATTACTTTATAGTAATGATACGACATTTGCAGATTACAAAGGATTTATGTTTATATTTTACTCCAAGTTCTATGATTTTTTTAATGAAAATTTGAATATTTTGCAGTCCTTCTGCGGGTTCATTACGTCATGTTCACTGTGTGATATTGTGTTACATATATGAAGTCAAATATGTTAATGAGTATTTTTTATTTGATTTTGTTATATATTATTTTGTATATCATATGTTTCATGGCGTCCTCGAGGGCGTACATGTAAATCAGGATTAAGGGGTTTAATAAATATGCCTACCCTCATAAAAAAAAAGAATTGAGAAATGACTAACGATTCTCTCATCATCACGATCATTGGTTGAAAATCGTAGCACATAGTCATCAATTAAGTGCATGTCTCTTCATATATTTGCTGGTACACACAATCTGATGGATAATAGTGCGCAATATTGTATCTTGATAGATGGCGCTATACGATTTTTTTTTATCATGGTGATGATGATGAGGATGATATTGATGTTGTTCATGTTGATGACGATGATGATGTTGATGATGATGATGATGATGTTACGATACTGCAACAAATAACAATGAAAATTTAGTTTTAAATTTGATTTCCTTTTCTTTTATTACAGGAAATAGATCACTAAACAAAACAGAAATAATATTGATCTTACATCTCTTGAAGTGTCAGTTCTGATTATAATCCAAAGTTACGATAGTTGTGTATTAGATCCAGATAAAATCCAAGTAGGTTGGCGAAGATTCCTTAAATTAAAGTTCACAATTATGGCGATGATGAAATTGATGTTGAAGCACGATGAATGACAAGAGTTACTGTAACGAGTTGAAATGTCTGTGAAGACGATGTTGATGATGATTTACAGTCAATTTCAGCAATCCATGGGTTGAAAAACGTTCATTAAAACAGCTTGATGATCTCGATGAGAACTGAGACTTCCTCTCTCAAAGTAACTGCAAACAGTGCATTGATGGCGTGCAAATAATTCCACAAAAGATAAATGTTGTATTCCAGTTGGAAATAAACTATGCTCTGACATAAAGTCTGGTGTGAAACTTTGAGTTCTGATCTGATGTGATGATGTCCTTGAAGAAACTGCCAGCTTATATACAAATGTTCACTATTCTTGGAGCTTCTAATATTGTCTACAAAAAGAACATTCTGCCAATTTCTAGAGCAGTCTATAATTTTAGAAGACTCAGTGAAACTAATAATGTAAACAACATAGCTAATCCTATTGTCTTTTTCCACTGTCACTAGGAGTCTATTGTCTATCTTAGTACATTCCAGAAATAACAAAAAATTACTCCATCTCATTAGTATGCATGCCTAAATAGCTTTACTGAGACATTCTGGAATATTCTTAATCATTATATGATATGAATATAAGTAACTAAATAAATAAATGTAATTGCTCTTACAATTCTACTTATATATAACAATGATGATGATGATGAGGATGATGATGATGAGGATGAGGAGGAATGAGGATGATGATGATGATGACGACGATAAGGTTGATTTTGATGGTGGTGATGGTAATTATGTTGGCGTTGATGATGGACCCGACCCCCCCCCCCCTTAAATAATACAACTTTTTCACAAAGCATACCTATCCTATTTTCCAACGTCATTATTTTCAGTGAATTAATTTTAATACATGTATATGTGATATTACTTTTGTATACAGTATGCAATTTTTAAAGATTATGCTGATTTTCATCTTTTTATGAGGCTCACTCGTCACTCGTTCTGTGCTCTCGAAAATTACCAGAAACAGCACACCGTGAAGGGCCCGTGTAGTTTTTCTGACTCTTGCCTTTCAATCAGAGGGTCAAAATCCGATTTCTGAAATATAGCACGTGTCCTTTTAACAGGACGACAGTCTACACTTTAAGAACACGTAAGTCATATTTATTTTTAGAAAACTCTTGCAGAGAGTGAAAGTCTATTACGGCGAACGACCTGATTACTCGCAATATGAATATAAGAAGAACCATGTACCAAAAAAAGAAGAAGAAGAAGAAGAAGAACCAATACCGATTAATTTCAATTGATATAAAGAGGTATACATGTATATGCCAAGACAATACGTCTTTTTTGCTCGTTTATTTCTGTATTGCATTCTTATCTGATTTTCATTTCACTGCTCTTCTCTTATACACCATTATTGAATAAAGTATGATAACACTGATAATATTTTATAAGATGCTTATCAAATTAAAATATGAATAAATTTCGAAAAAGTAAGAAGAATGATAATGATGTTGATTGTGAAATATCTTTGTTATTGCCAATATCATTATTATCAGCAATATGAAAAATATTAGAAAAGTAAATAGTGCGAAATGGATTTTCTCACATCTTGTCGTGCTATATACTTCTCACTTTTCTTCAATTTTTTTCATCCTATACATATAATATGCTTTGTGTTCTCGAAATCTTTTTCAATCGTTTCACCTAGGTGAGTTTTATATTTATGATAATATTATGATGAAGAAAATGTGAGGTTTTTTTTTTCAATTTCATTTTTTTTGGTGTGGTTTAGGAGTGGTTTTTGTGCCCCCCTCTATTTCGTTTGCTTTATATATTTTTTTAAATACCTTTCAAAAGTACCATACTTGTCATTTTCGTCTGATCTGTTCGGTAGGCACTTATGAGGCGAATTTCAAAGGACACGGTAAAAATGTGCGACTCCTACGTCACTGTAAGTGACGGCTCGCCGATGAATATTCATTAGATCGTGGTCGTGCGTGTTCAATATCAGTGCAGTATGTGCGAGGAACTTTAGCTCGAAAAGGTGAGTGTATGTCGGAGACACAAGTTGTCAAATAACGTGTGTGTGGGGGTGGGTACGTGTGTGTGTGTGTGTGTGTACCATCGGCCGGTAGTATTCCACGCTGAAATACATTAAAACGCGTCGGAGAGAGGGCATGGCAATTCGGTAAAACGAAGTTTCCGATATAAAGAGATAATAATATGTACAGTACATTTAGCATGTTTAGAGGCAAATGTCAGATCAGGAGAGGCAGGAGTGCAATCAGGTTTTTTTTTAAGGGAAGAATAGTGTATGATAAAATACAATTTATGTACAGCCAATCGATCGAGGTGAGGCAAGTGTAAAATAATGTTTAAAAAAAGAATGAATAGTATATTGAAGCCAACTTGAGAGGAGGTGAGGCAAGTGTACAATGATGTTAAAAAAAAGGATGAATTACGTCTATAGATAAAACGCCTTAATCAAGTGTAATTACAATCATCGCTACGCATCAGAAGATTAACGATAATTGTATTCTCCATGTATGCTGGGATAGACTGATCGTTGTAGTGACATTAAAACCATCTCATCAATTCGTTGCTATTATAGTCTCTGTAATCTCTTTCGGAGGTCGGCCTCACATGCAGTTCAACTAAATCCTGAGTGAGTATAACCACTGCACTTATTTTTACATTGTCTTTTGTTTTTGTTTTGTTTTTTTTACATCTCGGAAAATAAGTACATTCACCACTTCTGATAATTCGCTGAACTTATTATGTTATTATCGTCTAATTCAACATTGAAGGATTGGCAATACTTGGCAATACAAGGATTGAGTTGAAACAAAAAAATAATATTTTCATCGTCATCAGCATCTTGCGCTCTATGATAGAGTGACCATCGTGGCTCGCGCTTTTGATTGTATCGTCTCAATAATGAACGTGCCCTCAGAAATCTTGATAAAATAAATTGATATTTGTTTTACAGCAACCAAACTGGGAAGACCTCTTACCCTTCCATCGGCTGTGCCACCAGGTGCATATATCAGGCGCGTATCCAGCATCAGATCCTTCAAAGCATTTCATGGGCCAAATTGTCTGGGGACAATATAGTGACTCTGCGTATGCTAATGCATCGGGGCCCATAAATTTCTTTGTCATAGTTGATGTTGGATACGTGAGGACATATGGTCCCTTTTCATTTTTTTTTTCATTATTAAAGGGGATCATTCTTACCAGGGGCGGCGGAACGTATTTTCGTGTGGGGGCAAAGCCAAAAAGGGGCACCTATTTGTCAAAATTGGCATTTTGGTGCGATCGGATATTTTTACCATGAGATTATAATCTGCGAGAAGTAGTTGTGTGTTTAATAATAATTAAGTAAAGCAAAGCCTTTTTGAAGTGATTTCCGGTTGATATTTAGGCGTTATTTTTTTCCACGAGCGAGCGAGCTGTTTTTAAAATGTTTTCTAATCTGAAGTTATAAAACTTGCTTTTTGGTAAAAAAAAAAATACGGCGCAAATTACTGTTTAAAGGGATATGATCCTTGTCATACTTGCGCGAGATGTTGCGAGTGCGAATCGTGAGCTCAAACTTTTGGACATTTCATGTAATAAGATTTGAAAATTAAACATTACGAGCAGTTTTTATAATCAAGAAAAAGATGTGCAAGCTTATCTAACTAAAGAATTAACTCGAGATGAAATGCTGAATATACTGACAAGAAATGGAACGTGTTAAGGACTGCATTTAGTGATTCATGAAAAGGATACATATGTCACCAATCGAATAAATACGAGCGCGAAGCGCGAGATGAAAATAATAATGATAATAATAATAATAGCGGCATATTTACCCAGGGTAGCCACTTCAGTTCCGAAAACTGTTCTCCCGGCGGGCCCTGCTATTATTACCCCGGCTTTAGCACGGCTACCTTTATCGGGCGCTCGAGCATTTGAGGAATATGTGATATTCCAACCTAAAATGCATTACATTTTACTTCAAAAAGGATATTTCATTTTGCAAAAGGGTACATTTCATTTTAAAAAGGCATTTTTTTTCCTACGAGATTGTGGGGGCAAGTGCCCTTCCCGGTTTCGCTACCCCTGATTATGACGTTGTTTTAAATTTAAAAAAAAAACGAAACATAATTGGTGAAGATTCTCAAAAATCCAAAATTTAGATTGAGATTTTTCCCGATTTTCTTTTCATTCTTATATCATGACATCACGTGCGAGCAGCTTCCAGATGTAATATGAAATGATCTTCCTGATTATAAAAGAAATTCTTTGTCACTGACTAACTTTAAGTACAATTTTAAATACAAAGTAATTCATGTCCGCTCTCCAGCTCACTTCTCCCTCTCTTGACCACTTCCCTTCTCTTTCTTTTCTGTGTCCCAGGCTTTCCTCGCCCTTCTTCCTTTTGTATTGTATATTTCTGTTGTTTTTGTGCTACATGCGTATCCCGTCACAAGCTTCTGCTTTCAAGGAACTACGCCTTCGTATGTTAACAAAATGTTAGGCCCCTACATAATTATTTACATTTTTATGACAAATGATTGAGTATAATTCATATTGGAAAATGATATTTTGTGAAAAAGGCAAGAAAGTAAATGTTTATTTGAATTGAAAAATTTAAAATATTTTACCTACATAATATTATACGGCGTATCCAAGGATATTAAGCACAACCCCTCCTTATTGGCTACGCAAAAAAGGGGAAGGGGGAGAAGAAAAGGTGATAAGGAAAGATAAACGAAAAAAAATAGAGGAGGAAGAAATTTAATTAAGTTAAGGGAGGGAAACGATTACAACATAGAAAAACTTTCAGGTCACCAATATGAAATTAAAAACTCGCTCCTGCTTCCAGTTCACATTGCCTGCTTAATAATATGTGGGCACGTCGTGGTCTAGTGGTTCTGACTCTCGCCTTTCAAACAGAGGGTCGTGGGTTCGAATCCTAACCATGGCGTGTTTTCCTTCAGCAAGACATTTATCCACACTGTGCTGCACTCGACCCAGGTGAGGTAAATGGGTACCGGCAGGAAGTAATTCCTCACAAAGCTGTGCGCACCAGAATCGGTAGACTAGCTTAGCCGGGGTAATATAGGAGCGCCTTGAGCACCTAGCAAAATGGATACGTGCGCTATACAAATCCTATATTATTATTATTAATAGATCTATACATCCTGTTCAAGAAGGTTCAGCTTGCGCTTCGCGCTCGCATAATGTTTAATGTCATGCGGTAGCCCCTATCCTCTTCATAAAAAAAACATCCCACTCCATATTGCTTGCACCCCCCCCCCCCCCGCAGAGGTAAGCCGTGTTATGCTATTGCATGGGAGAGTAGGTTGTATTCCCGGGGGGACAGTCAAATATATTGCTGTACACATGCGTGACCAAAAAAACGCGTTTAAAGGGGTGTTTTTTCAGTTTGGACGCAGGCCACGCGTGCACTCGCTAAGGGTATCAAAAACAACGTTTTTTAACGGGTGGTTTTGAAAGACTGGTCAATGGTCAGTCGCTGGGTTAAACGTATTTAGGGTATTTTGTTCCAATTTTTTTTTCTAAGACCAACCAAACGTGTTTATGATATGTTTTTTCCCCCAAGCTTTTTCCCCGGGGCAATATCCTCTTTGTTTCTGAAAAGTGTTCAGGTTCTTCCTGATTGTGGTATTTTTACTCTAACTGCACTGGGGGTTTGCAATACCCATGAATATAGTTTTGTCTATATTCAAATATATTTTTTTGCAAAAAGACAAAACTTGTTTAGGGGTCATATTCTGGCGACAACTTATTTAGGGGCCAAAATGTGTTAATGAAGCTCGCGAAAAACTTGTTTAAGGGGTTATTTTGCACATATAGAAAAAACCCGTTTATAGTAGAGCGGATTAGCCGAACAATTGTGTAAATTTTGACTAAAGCATGAAACTTTCACAAGTATAAGTATATGCCGTAAGATTTATTTTAAAGATGGGAGGTAAATTTTAAAATGCCATTTTCGGCCGTTGCCATGGCAACGGATTAATTTCTCAAAAATGACATACATTCCCATGAAAATAAACATGATATAGATGACCAAAATGATAATTTTCAAGTTCCCAATTGAATATATATAAAATTTAGAAACATTCAAAATTAACAAGATAGTTCCAATTGGTCCGTTGCCATGGCAACGACTTGTTTTTCCCCAGAAAAATAAAAAATTTGATTAAAAAAACGTTGTAGAATAGGATTTATCTTTAATTTCCCCTAATTTTACAGTGTTAAACAATGATATTTTGGTTGCTCAATGTATAAACTGCATCTCAAGTCATTGCCATGGCAACCAAATAACATCAATTTACAAAAATAACATGGTTAACAAGACAATGGACAGGTGGAAAATACAACTGGAAATGACTTAATCTGTAAGCTTAAGTTTTGACCCCCTCATTTGAACAAAAAATACAGAAAGTGTTCTGCAGGAGTTCTTTATAAAGATAAAACATTATGTTGCCTTGGTAATGCTTGAATTAAATAAAAAAAAACGAATGTTGCAAAGGGCCCGTTGCCATGGCAACAGCTTATTTCCCTCTAGAAAGGTAAAAATATTGATAAGAATGTAGAATACAGACATGTATGATCATCTTTCCATTTTCAATAATTTTAAGGTACTAATCGAGATATATTTGTGACTAAATTTATAAATATAACATCTTAAGCCATTGCCATGGCAACCAGATAACATCTAATAAAAAAAAAACATGGATGACAAGGATATGGACAGGTGAAAAAAAATGAAAATTCACTTGATGTGCATCACTGTATGCATCAGGATTGACCTCAATTAATCTAGGGGAAACAATACAATGAGTGTTCTGCATGAACTAATTAGAATGATAAACATTGATGTTGCCTTGGTAATACTTGAATTCGATAAACATCAACGTTGCAAATGACCTGTTGCCATAGCAACTACTCATTTCCCCAAGAAAAGTACCAGTTTTGATCAGAAAATCTGTAGAATCTGATTTTTTCCTTTCATTTCCCCTAATTTTAGGGTAAGAGTGGATATGTTTCCTGTTAACATTCAAATTACATCTTAAGCCATTGTCATGGCAACCAAATAACATCTAATTTGAAAAAAATAACATGGTTGACATGATAATGGACAGGTGGAAAATGCAATCTATTAACTCAAGGTTTGACCCAGTCAATTAATTTTGAACAACGATTACAGTGGTTCGCATTAGTTCATTAGAATGATACAATTTGAGGTTGCCTTGGTAATGCTTGAATTTAATGATAAATATCACTGTTACATATAGCCCGTTGCCATGGCAATGACTCCTTTTTTCCCGTATAAAGTACCAAATTTGATCGAAAAACAGTTTAGAATCTGCATTTTGTCATAAATTTCCCCTAATTTTAGAGTGCAAAGCATTATGTTTGCTGTTGATATACAAATAACTTATGCCATTGCCATGACAACCAAATGACATCTAATTTCAGTGGCTTAATGGGGTTTCTATGCAATGGTTTTAAGGGTGAAGTAGTATATTGTGACTAGTTACAAGGACAGCCAGTGGTCTGATGTGTCCAAGACCCTGAGAAAATGGAGTTTGAAATGGCTGTTGATATATAAATGGACATAGCTTATTTCATATCCGTCTGGGATATATGATTTGGTGTCTAGACCATGGTTTCAATGGCCAAGTAATACACTATGACAAGTTACACGGACAGTCAGTTGTCCAGTATATTTAAAAAAAATCCAAGATGGCTTCCAAAATGGAGTCCAAAATTGTTGTTGCTGCATTTAAAAACGTAGTTTGTTTAATATCCTGGAATAAGTTTATGCCATGGTGAAATGTGTCAAACTATACATTAGGACAAGTTACAAGAACAGTCAGTGGTCAAGTATGACAAAAATCCAAGGTGGCTTCCAAAAATGGATTATAGAATAGCCCTGTTACAAAAAAATTGACATATTTCGTGTAATATCTGCCAATGGCATATTATTTTGATATCTAAACCATGGTTTTAAAAGTCAGTAAATACATCATGACATGGAACAAGTTACAAGGACAGTGAGTAATCCAATATGTCTAAACATCCAAGATGGCTTCAAACAATCGGGGTTTAATTGGAGTCTGTTGCTTAAAAATTGACATAGTTCATTGAAAGTCAACCAAGGAAAAATGATTTTGGTGTTCAAACTTTGGTTTAAAGTTTCGAAAAATACGTTTAGACTTGTTACAATGATATCCAGTTGTCCAAATTGCCTAAAAATCCAAGAGGGTGACCAAAATGGCATCTAAAATGACTTCTATCACTCAAAAATTATCAGAGTTCATACAACCTGTGAGAAACAATTTTGGTGTCTACACTGTGGTATGAAGGGTCCACTATTACATTAGGACAAGTAACAAGGATGGTTAGTTTTCAATTTTGTCCAAAATCCAAGGTAGATTCTCACAAGTGGATATCATATCCACTTCAAAGTAACAGTCGTCATTTTTTAACCCATTCATTGAAGCCATCTTGGATTTTCAGGCAAAATGGACAACTATACATCATTGTAACCAGTCCCAACGCATCATTTGATCCTTGAAATCCTAATGTGGACACCAAAATAACATCCCCAGGAGTATTTTTTTAATGTACTATGTCCACTTTTAAGTAACATTAAAACCCCCATTTTTCAAACAATCTTTGAATTTTTGGACACAATATTGACACCTGACTGTTTATTCAACTTGACACAATGTACAGTATTAGTTGACCCTTGAAACACTAGTGTAGACACCAAAATCATATCCCCAATGTGTATTATTAATGAATTATATGTCCATTTCGAAGTAACAACAGTCAATTTAGACCCCATTTTGGAGGCCATCTTGGATTTGTTAACATACCAGTCCATTGGTTGTCCTTGTAACTTGTTCTAATGCATTAAACCATGGTTTTATGATGATGGTTTAGACATCAAAATCATATTTCCCAGACAGATATTGAACAAACTATGTCCTAATTTATTATTTCACTTTTGAAACTATGGTTTAGACACCAAAATCATATCTCACAGGTGAATATAAAAGGAGCTATTCCACTTTTAAGTATCAGCAGCCATTTTAGAATAGTTTTTGGAAGGCATATTGGATTTTCGAATATACCTGACTGTCATTGTAACTTGTACTAATATTGTTAGACTCTTGAAACCAATGATTTAGACACCAAAATATCATCCTCCATGCCAATATGAAATGAGCTATGTCCGCTTTAGGTATCATTAACCATTTTAGATTCAATTTTTTGAAGCCATCTTAGATTTTTGGACATTCCAGACCACTGGCTTTCCCTGTAACTTGGTCCAATGTACTACTTGATCCTTAAAACCAATGAATAGAAACCAAATTAAAGCCATTTTATCAAGTAATGGATGAATTGTGGATTTTTAGCCTATGGCACCCACTGAGGGCACCATCTTGGAATACCCTTGAGTGCTTAAATTATTTTTAACCTTTCAACCAGTAAAGGTATTTTTTATCTTATTTGACCAGTCTACTTTTCATCTAAAATAACCAGTGAATAGATTACACTTGGCGTTGAATAGATTCATATGTTACTTTAAAAAATATCACAGTATTACAAAATTTTCTTCGTCAAAATCAGCAATGCAATTTTAAGGGGGCCAGATATGACGTATCAAGCAAAATTTACTTTAAAATGTTCTCACCGAGCCAGCGACAGAGCAAAATTTTCCAAATTTTTCATTTTTGGTATATTATTCGTAAAATAATCATATTTTATCCATCTCTCTTTCACTTTCTCTGTATTTTTTCTTGATAATGATTTTTTTTCTTTTTTGGGAGGGGGGAGACGGGTTGCAAAATTCCCGGGAATTTTCTTGATGGATACTTTCCATGGGAATAAACGTGACTTTTGTGGGAATTTTTTTAATTTTCGGCAATTTTCATGAATTTTTAAAGAAATGATGGGAATTTTCACAAAGTAACAATTTTCTGATATTTGTATGCAGGAATTAAAGAGTGTATCCTGGCAGATGATGCCTAATAGTGATTTGCTATCGTATTTCAAGCCAAGTATGCTAAAACAGTCGGACAAGGCATGATTTCATGATCTCCATGTAAAAGTTGATTTACTGTATTTACCTTGATTAGGATATCAAGACCATGTCTACTCCTCAAATAGACTTAAGATTTTGATTTATCAACCCCTATAATCCCCTTAGATATTGATATGATGAACAGCTTTAAAACACAAATTACCCCAAAACGCTTTCTTCAAAATGGCCGCCTGCGAATACTTTGAACGTAATTGTCCAGCATCGAAATTAGAGTTTCGGGAATTTATTTGAGCCAAAAAAAGTCTGATGTGATTTTTGTAGGTCTTATTTCGATGCCATGTATTATGAAATAAGATGGTGCTTATCATTTAGCATATTTATGTTCAGCAACCTCCTATAAGGAAAAGGAACTAAATAAACATATTTTTATCAAAATTTGTACTTTTCTGGAGCCATTTGTAACATTGATATTCATCATTATGTTCAAGCATTACCAAAACAAAAGTAATTTTTGTCATCCTAATGAAATCATGCATAACACTTAATGTAACTTTTGTTCAAAATTAAAAGAGTAGGTCAAACCTTACGCATATTCAGTTAATTTTATTGTATTTTCCGTCGGTCCATTATCTTGTCAGCTATGTTTTTTTTTTAAATGAAATGTTATGTTATTGCCATTTCAACGCCTTAAAATGGTATTTATACATTTAACAACAAACATGTACGTGTATGTTTGGCACCCTAATCTTAGTGGAAATGAATGAAAATAAGATTCTACTAGGTATTTTTTTTTTATCAAAGATGGTATTTTCTGGGGGGAAAATGATCCGTTGCCATGGCAACCGAACACACATTTGCAAAAAAATGATATCATTAAATTCAACCATTACCAAGGCAGCATCAGTTTTTATCATGCTATTGTACTCATGCAGAACACTTACTGTAATTTTTGTTCAAAACTTAATGACTGGTCAAACATTATGTAGCTTAAGTAAACCTTTATTTTACATCCCACCTGACCATTATCATATTAACAGTAATTTTTTTTTGTATTTATAAATTACATCTTGATTGGTTGCCAAGGCAATGGCTGAAGATGTTATCTACATATTAACAGCAAACATATATTTTCTAACACCCTTAACTTAGGGGAAATGAAAGAAAAATCTGATTTTATCATGTTTTTATTTATCAAAGCTGCTGATACTTTTCTGGGGGAAATGAGCTGTTGCCATGGCAACAGAACATTTGAATTACTAATATTTATCGTTTAATTCAAGTATTACCAAGGCAACATCAATTTATTATTCTAATGAACTCATGCAGAATACTTAGTGAATTTGTTGTTCAAAATTAAATGACTGGCCAAAGCTTTCGCATATTGAGTTATATTTGTTTTTTCCACCTGTCCATGATCTTGTCATCCAAATTAATATTTTTTGTGAATTAGATATCATTTGGTTGCCATGGCAATAGCTTTAGATGTTATTTAAACAATTTGCATCAAACATATCTATGTTTAACACACTGAGATTAGGGGAAATGCAAGAAAAACCAGATTCTATAGTCCTTTTTTTTATAAAAACTGGTACTAAATGATCCGTTGCTATGGCAACAGGCAATTTGCAACATTGATATTTATCGTTGAATTCAAGTATTACCAAGGCAACATCAATCTGTATCATTCCAATTAGTTCATGCAGAACACTCACTGTATTATTTCCCCTAAATTAATTGAGTAGGTCAAACCTTATGCATATTACATAAGTTAATTTTCATTGTACTTTTCACCTATCCATAGCCTTGTCATCCCTGCTGTTTTTTTTTTTATTAGATGTTATCTGGTTGCCATGGCAATGGCTTAAGATGTTATATTTATAAATGTAGTCACAATCATATTTCGATTAGTACCTTAAAAATATTGAAAATGGAATGATGATCATACATGTATTCTATATTTTTATCAATATTTTTACCTTTCTAGAGGGAAATAAGCTGTTGCCATGGCAACGGGATCTTTGCAACATTCGTTTTTTTTAATTTAATTCAAGCATTACCAAGGCAACATAATGTTTTATCTTTATAAAGAACTCCAGCAGAACACTTTCTGTATTTTTTGTTCAAATGAGGGGGTCAAAACTTAAAGATAAATTCCAGTTTTGGTAACGATCTAAAAATGACTTTTTACAGAATCTAATATAATGACCACCTAAGTGTCTGTTTGTATGAATAAAAAATATGTGCCAAAGGATTCTGGAAGAAATTGTGTAATTGCTGAGAAATAAGCAAAATAAGCGCGGATTCGGTCACTTCCGTCGGGTCTTTATTTTAGCAATAATAATACACTGTCCCACGTGTGCCTATCTGTGTTGGTGATCTTCAGTGTGAACATTTTTCAGCGTAGATTTCAAGATTTCACAAAGTTCAGTTTATGTAACTGTACCAGATCTAGATCCTCGATGATATACTGACAATTAAGCCTTGTTTTACAGACTTTCTCATGAAATCAGTGTTTACTGCAAATACTGGAATTTCTCTTTAAGCATACAGATTAAGTCATTTCCAGTTGTATTTTCCACCTGTCCATTGTCTAGTTTACCATGTTATTTTTGTAAATTAGATGTTATTTGGTTGTCATGGCAATGGCTTGAGATGTAGTTTATACATTGAGCAACCAAAATATCATTGTTTAACACTGTAAAATTAGGGGAAATTAAAGATAAATCCTATTCTACAACGTTTTTTTAATCAATTTTTTTATTTTTCTGGGGAAAAACAAGCCGTTGCCATGGCAACAGACCAATTGGAACTATCTTGTTAATTTTAAATGTTTCTAAATTTTATATATATTCAATTGGGAACTTGAAAATTATCATTTTGGTCATCTATATCATGTTTATTTACCATTTACATGGGAATGTATGTCATTTTTGAGAAATTAATCCGTTGCCATGGCAACAGCCGAAAATGGCATTTTAAAATTTACCTCCCACCTTTAAAATAAATCTTACGGCATATACTAATACTTGTGAAAGTTTCATGCTTTAGTCAAAATTTGCACAATTGTTGTGATTTTTGGAGCTAATCCGCTCTACTATTAGGGGGTGTTTGGAAATAATTTGGTCACGCATGTGTACAGCAACACATTTGACTGCCCCCCCCCGGGTTGTATTCTACTCCAAGATCGGGATTGGTATGATGTAATCCATTCATTTATAGTGGCATGAGTAAATTATTTCAAGGTAAGGGGCAGTGTCACATGGAGAAGGCCGATCGCCCCTATGATTTTTCAAGTAGTGAAAAAAAAGGTTGAAAAAAGGATTTACGAAGGACGACCAATAGGAAAGATCTGCACCGTATAATTTTCATATTACCCTTATTAATAATATTCAATTGATAAAATACAGTGCCATCTTTAGATCGTCCTGTCCCCGATCAAAATAACCCGGAGTCGCTCCTGACAAACTACCCATGTAATGACGTTTCTTCATTCTTAACAATTTACAGGGGTTTCATCATGTCGGCGATGTATCGGTTCGAGTGTATCGCATCACTACAGAAGATACCGATGAGACTGGTTGCTCTGTACGTGCTGTTGATATCCGGTTAGTACACATAATGGAGCTTTTCACCGATTAAAAAAAAAGTTGATTTGAATAAAAACAGATAAATCGAACAACCCTAACTGAAAATTTCATTAAAATCGGATGTAAAATAAGAAAGTTATGACATTTTTAGATTTTGCTTATTTTCACAAAACGGTGATATGCACATCCTGGTCGATATGCAAATAAAGGGACTGATGACATCACTCACTCACTATTTTGTATTTTATATGAAATATTCAAATTTTCTCCTCATTTTCCTGTGAAGCAAAGTTTTTTCCTCCCTGAACATGTGGCATTACCATTGTTATAATATTTTAAAGTTCAGTTAAGTTGGTCCTTGATGTCAAATTGGTAAAAATTAAAATATTGTATAGTTCAAACAATAAAAACAAAAGAAATAGTGAGTGATGGACATCATCGACTCTCTCATTTGCATGTCACTAAGTTGTGCATAAGTGTCTTGTGAAATATAAGCGAAACTTTAAAATGTTATAACTTTCCTATTTTACATCCGATTTTGATCAAATTTTCAGCATTATGCTTGTTTGATTTTTCTCTATTTATTCGAATCAACATTTTTCTGGGGTGGACTTGACCTTTAATTTGAGCGTCGTTTATTCCCTTAAGGCCTCTATATCATGCAACAGATTATGAAATATGAAACAACCTTTCAGGTTCATCTTACATTATCGAGAGGATACTATAGCAACATCACGAGCAATTATACCAGTCTTTTTTATGTACTGAAGAAACCACCCTGTCTTAGGAAAACAAAGAAAAATAGATAATAGTCACTTAGCACTCAACAATCTCAATGTTAGTTCCTCTTCAAACAAGTATAATTAAATGACAATTTTTTTTTTAAATCGCATTTTGCATTAAATGTGAAAGTTTCAAGAAGTCAAATAATTTTATTTGAAGTTCGGCATATTAGGAATAATTAAATCATAATTTTGCTCTGCTGCAAGCCCTGTGGTCGGAGTAAAGTCCAATCGGCTTGAAGTCACTGTCGATGGTGACGTCATTACGATTTGGATTTGAATTTGCTTTTATTCCTACCATGGACCTTCGTAATAGGACCATGTTCCTACAGAGAGGTTCGAACTAGACTGAATTTCGATTTCAGTATATAGTCCTATACCACTACTCTGATCGCTAAGATGATTAGTGGTTGAAATGTTCGTATCAAATGTTAGTACAATAGTTTCTTTGAAATTCGGAACGCAACGAATCGCATAGTGCGCGCTGGGCTTAAGAAACCCTTCCTTACTCTTCACTTCACAAAATTACCTTCAAAGAGCTTTCTTTTTGATATTACAGTGGTGTTCAAGAGTAAGTGAACCCCACAAGAAAATCAATATATTTCCAGTGTTCAAGTTCTGCTGTTTTTACATATTTGATTGTAAAGTCAGGTGATAAAATATTCATTAAACAAAGTTTGTTTATCAGGGCTCGCCGAACATTGTGGTGAACTAGTGATGTTGCCTCCATTAACACTTAGCATGAAGGAGTGCATTTTATGGTAGAGTTAACTAACTTTTGAGCACAACTGTATATGTTCTGTAACCTATATTTTTTTTATGAATATAAAGGTTGATATTGTTGGAACGTTGAGTTTACAGACCGATTTAATGGCACTTATGGAAAAAATATAACATTCTCCTATCGACACTAACCTGTGAAGGAGTCTTATATTATACACAATAATATATACAGCTGGTTATTCCATTCGCAATACATTATTTGTTTTATCTTATAATGACTCATATTATCTGAATTTGTGTTGAAATTTGGATGTTTGTTTCATTCACTGTGTGGTTTCGAATCCTGACAACACTAGATTTCATTTCATTTGCAGAAGTTACATTCCTGACTACATTTTAGAGATCTTTGGAAGATAAACATGCACATGCATCTTTTAAATTTGGCTTAAGCAAATCTATTTCCAGAAATAAATTCCTTTACTTCTCTTTTTCTATTTTCTGAAATTGTTATTCTCAAACATCTTCGGTATGTCCCAAATATAATTTCATTCCCCCATTATGAACTGCTAAGCTGGGGCCTATGCGGACTCGTGTCGTAGAAGTGACGAACAGAACTGCTGTAGCGATGGTCATGGCCTCAACTACACTTTACCCATGTTCACCCCATGCCAGACGATAATGGATGGTGGGTTAGCGGTTCAAACCATCCCAAAGCTCATCAAAGTTCCTCACGTGACCCAATGTAGGAGGAAGAAGGAGCTTGGAATTCTCTTCGGATACAGAATCTGTCGCCTTCCCGGTACGTCATATATAGGACATTACTGGGGTTTGTGCACGCCTGTGTGTATGTGTGGGTGGATTTATATGTGCAAAATTGGGGAAAATATGGGTGTAGGTGTGTGGGACACTGTAGGGGGTTGCTTGATGTGTGTGTGTGTGGGGGGGTGCTGGGGAAGTGCACACTTTCATTTGAGGTAGTGTATATAGGCCTATATGGTAAAATAAGAGGCCGACATCGGGTCCAATGGGCATGATAGGAGTGTGGGTGTGTGGGATGGGTGAGTGGTTGTGAAGGGGAGCTGGGATGGTGCCAGGTAAAAATGGCAAAGGTAAAAATGGTAGAGGTAAAAATGGCAGAGGTAATAATGGCAGAGGTAAAAATGGCAGACTAATGGCAGAGGTAAAAATGGCAGAGGTAATATGGCAGAGTTAAAAATGGCAGAGGTAAAAATGGCAGAGGTAAAAATGGCAGAGGTAATAATGGCAGAGGTAAAAATGGCAGAGGTAAAAATGCTACGATCATGCCATCTAGTATAGAGCAGGATTCAAAAGTGTTGGATGAGATCTGAATTGAAAAGCTGCAAAAAGGGTAGACCAAAGGCTTCAGTCTCTGTATTTTGGTTGTTCCGCTGACCTGCGTTGGCTCTACTCACCAATACATAGACTGAAGAGTTGTTGGCCCGTACGTACAGATAACGTATTAACAGTAACGTTAGATCTAATATGGCGGAAATCCGATTTTCGGATCGTTTTTTTTTTTTACATAAAATGTCACATTATCAAAAAGAAATTATACATCCAAATTTACGAAAAAAATATATAAAATTCAGAAATGTCGTACCTTTAGGCTTAGACCGCAGTTACCGCTAATTCATTTCATATGATGATAAAAAAAACATAGTCATCTTCGATCCTTTCTTTGGTCATTGTAAGTTGCCATCTTGGATGACGTCACCATCCTTACAGACGTATTCACCAGTCGCTATGTATATCGCGAATTGTGCCGCTGCTTTGCGCTCGTAGATTTGCATGCGTTCGGAACTTGTCGCTCGCATTGATTGGCCAGGATATCGAAAATTCTAATCGCAAAGCCTTGATGTATGTATGTGTATGTACACATATACGCAAAGCCTTGATAAAAGCACAACTCATTGAACGTAGAGGGCAGCAACACACGGCTGCCATATTTTCCTCTCTGGCAGAAAAATTCACAAAATAAGGAATGAATCATCGGTAACGTATATTTTATATTTTCTTGGAATATGTATAGTATCAAAAGAAAGATTATAGTCTAACGAACATTTTGAAAATAAAATTCTTGACAAAACCTGGTTGCCCGAATTGCACATGCAGGCACATGTAGATAGTAAAATGTCAGAAATTGTTAAATAAATTGTTAAATTGTTAAATGTGGAGCGTTGTGGCCCAGTGGATTAGTCTTCGGACTTTGAAACAGAGGGTCGTGGGTTCGAATCCCAGCCATGGCGTAATTTCCTTCAGCAAGAAACTGATCCACAGTGTGCTGCACTCAACCCAGGTGAGGTAAATGGGTACCGGTAGGAAGTAATTCCTTAAAAAGCTGTGTGCGCTATGAACGCCTAGCTTAGCCGGGTAATATAGGAGCGCCTTGAGCACCTAACAAGGTGGATATGTGCGCAATATAAATACCCTATATTATATTATTATTATTTAATAAATCCCCGGAAACGATGGTTATTCCTGTCTACAAAACGAGCAGAAATAGTCATGAAGGGTCAATAAAGAACATGATTTATTTGTCTGTGTCAATAGAGATGAAAATCCATTCAAATTAACCCCCTGCTTCTTCATTTTTTATGTTTTGTTGTAGTTTATGTAGTGATGGTTCTGTGAGATAAAATGGTTTGAGTCGTGGTTTGGAATACCAATGAGTGTTTGTTTTGTTTGTTATGTGCAGATCGAGGTGTGTTTGAATCCATGTTAATGTTAAGGTGCATGAAAACAAAAGAAATCACTGAGAAACTCACTCATCACCACGAAAAAAAACAGTGACTTTCAATTTTGTGTCATTTTGCAACTTTTGAATTTTGACCTTGCCCCACATTTCAAGGCACTGCTCCTCCATGTGAGCCATAATCATATCATGTAGGGTATCATTTTAAAGAAAATTGAATGATCTCTTCATCGGTATCAATCACACATTAATATTCACGAAAACCGAGAAGGGATGATCGATTAAAAACAGATTTCCAAACTTTTTTTGAGGAGTTTATGTATATACTACGAGCGCGAAGCGCGAGCAGAAATTTTTTGTCATTCCGACCTAAAAATTTGGAAATTTTAGGCACTTTTTCTAATCATGAACAAGATAGGTATATAACTAAACAATTTATTAAAGCGAGCAAGAAGCGTGAGCTGGAAAATGATTGACAGTTAGACCTTAAATAGGACACTCTATTAATGTTTTGGAAATCATGAAAAGGATGGGTAATTGGGTATCTTCCTACATTAATAATGTGACCTGGATTCTAGGCATTCTAAATACTTTTCTTTTATTATGAAAGTCAATAATTTGAGCGAGAAGCGTGAGCTGAAAAAATAATGATATTTCGACCTGGAAAAGTGTCAATTAATGCACTATTTCAAGCACTGTGTAGGAAAATTGTGAAGTGGATACTGATCGCAATGAACATGATGAATAAATGGTGCGAGCGCGAGGCGCGAGCTGATATATTTGTTAACGTAATTTTGATTAAGGACAGGGATATTTTAAAGACATAATGTCATCATATGTGAAAATGATGACTATCTTTCTATTCCTCGTCCTAAGCTCCTGATGAAACTTGTCGATATTTCAATCTGAAAAAGGAACAATTTGAATATTAGGAAATAGGATTTCAAGGATAATTATCCAATTAGCTTAATGAGAGCGCAAAATTTGTGGACATTAAGGCCTGAAAACTGGACATTTTAAGCACTTTTCTAACTATGAATAGGATGCATTAGTTAATATGTTTTTAACAATCGATGCGAGCGCAATTCTCGAGCCGAATTGTTTTCATCAACTGTCATGGAAAGGTTTTTTTTTAAGTAGTTTGTTAGAATTACTTTAGAGATACACATAAATCACCTAGATCCGTCTATGGAAAAGGAGGTTTGCCAATTTCTTGTTTGTTCATTGGCAGAAAAGAATTCTATACTTAAATGATGAGATTCCTGCGTAAATGTAGGGCCCACCTTAACCAAAGTTGCTATGATAGATGCAAGGAAAAGACAAAGCCTTTCCAGTTGAATTCAGTCATAATTATTGAAATTGAATGGACTCATATCGCCGAAATAAGTATTATGAACCATGTGAACTGATTAGATATTATTTAGATTTTTTTCATCATTTTAGGTCTATAATTTATCGTTGATGATTAAACTCAAACATTTTCATGCCAAAATGATTTTAATTTGTGAGTGATGAAAGGATTTATCTTGGCTAGTTCGTATAGTCAGATAGTAGAACAGCACTTCATCACATACATACCAAACGAATTCTAACGTGAACACTAATGTGCGCGACCATAAACACACTGAAATAGACAAGTTCAGGATTTCTTCGAACCACTTGCATAACTTGGATAACAGAACAATAACAAAACGTTCTGTAATAAAAGTAATTTTTCATATTTCAACATCATAATTGGATCCGAATAGATATTGATATGATACGCATATAGTTTAATGGAAATGATATAATAATGGCAATTATTGATCATTTTTTGAGAGCAATACCTCATTGCAGCTAGTCGAAGTGGATGTCAGGTTCCTAAACTATTTTTCTCTATGGTAGGCCTAACGGTTACCGCATGAATTTGGAAATGTGTAGCGAATCGGGGATTTAAATTTATGTGTTTCTTAGGTACCATTCTATCGACCTGTTTTGAAGGGGAAGTTCACCCTGACAAATGGTTTACTGTAAAAATAGCAAAAAAATATATTGGTGAAGGTTTGCGGAAAACCCATCAACGATTAAGAAAGTTATTAAAAGTTTGAGTTTTTGAACTGTGACGTCATATACGAGCAGCTGCCCCGTATTTTATGCGCCAAAATGTATACTTTTCACTTTTCTAATAGCTTTTTAAACCTTTGATGGATTCCCTAAAACCCTCACCAATATCAATTTAATTATTTTCTGCTATTTTTACAATAAACTTTATGTAAGGGGAAATTTCCCCTTTAATGAATTAAGTACAATACTTGGGATCCAAAGTGGGCTTCAACTGTGAAGAGCGATTTGACTTGAGAAGGCCGTACATGTAAGTCCAGGAAAAAAATAAGAAGAAATACCAATTCAAGTGTTTTCAATTTGGTGCAGAAGATCTACAGTATGATTTTAAAATGTTACCCTTTCCATTAGTCCAACATTATAATTCTAATTTTCTTCTCAGAACCTTTCTCATTTTTACTACTGTACTGTACATGGAGGAGCTTTTGGATTTTGTGGCATGGGGGTGTAAGACTGGCCATTTATACCTCTGTCATTTTCACCTCAGCCATTTTTTACCTCTACCATTATTACCTTTGCAATTTTTACCTCTACCATTTTTACCTCTGCAATTTTTACACCGAGCCCTCTCTTTGAATTGATGGATTGGAATGGTATAATAAAACACATGGTTCAAAGCAATATACATGTATGAGGTGTGGTAGGGTGTATCATGGTTATGACTGTGGGAATAAAGGACGGATGGGTGGTTACCACTTGGTTGGAGGGAGTGTAATGTTACATTAGTCCAAGACAATACATGAGGGTGTGTTGGTGTTGTTGCATGATAAGGGGCTGGAGAGTAAACCCTTTGATTTGAGGGAGTTGCATCTGGTCCAACGCCGATTACGATGATTTGAAAAATGAAATAAATTGTTGGAACTTTTAACCTCATAATGATGATCATTTCTGTAACGCGTATAGAGACCTTTTATTTAGTTTTTCTGAGCCCTTTGATCTGGGTGACATAATATTAGATTATTTTATTTTATGCAAGATGAGAACATCTGTTTTCATGGGATAAATGCTTTGTATCATTATTTACACAATTTGGAGACTGTAAGAACGACCCATGTACACAAGGCTGGTGTGAAGAAACGATGACGGGATATCGGTGCCACCCGATTGCTGACAACGAAGACATCAACACCACCACCACTCTTACCAGCTCCATCACTACTATAGCCAGCACCGCTGCTCCCACAACCAACAACACCGCCACCATCCCCACAACCACCGGGTCTTTGCCAACAACTACCCGGACAAAGACCACAACGTCACCATGGTCAACCCGACCCACGACAACGCCTCATCAACAAAGTAAGGAACAGTTTATGTTCCATTTGATGACAGGGGTGTTCGTGATGACAGTTATGTTTCTACCCGTTTAATAATCGTTGCCTATTTTTTCTTCGCTTAAGGACGTTCCACAGTTAAAATGAAGTCCATGTCATTTTCACCAAATTTTGCAGAGTTTAATTTGGTATATATATGCATTATGAAAATGCAAATAAATAAAATAGGATCATGTGCTTATTTTTTTTTTACGGGTCTTCAAAGTAACCATATTTGAATGATATGAAATCTTGCGCAATCAAGAGAATTGTGCCCCTCTTAGACCTCACGAATTCATCAAATGAGTTTGAATCATCTTTACTCAGTGAATACCGCATCAAACTTCATCAGATTTTCAAGATATATAACAAAGTGTATACCAAACTAAGAGAAAGTCTTTTAATTGGTAAAACTATATCTATTTGGAGTCAGCAGTGTCCTCATTTGGCGAGAATGGTGCAAAAACTCGGAAAAAACAAATCTTCAAAGACGTGAATCTACTAAAAAAAGTATTTTGTAGGCTGCACTTTTTTCAAAATCCATGTCATTTTCATCAAATTCGGATAAATTGTAGAGAAATGCATATCGAAGGTGTAGGGAAGTTAAAAATATGGGGTCCATGTGCTCGTTTTTTAACTTTGAGTGTCCAAAGTGATGCGAGTTGGCATGAAAATCGCCTAAAATGCGCCGAAAACGTGCAAAAGTCTAATATTACCGTCTAAAACGTGAATGATTCCGTAGTTTTGCTCCCAAACATTTAATATCCATGTCATTTTCATCGTACTCTCCAGATTTGTAGAGGAAGATATTTCAAATTCCTTAAAATATTAAAAATATGGGGTCCATGTGCTCGTTTTTAAACTGTCAGTGTCCAGAGTAATGCGAGTTGACATGAAAATCGCCTAAAATGCGCCGAAAACAAGCAAAAAGTATGATAATACCGTCTAAAATGCAAATGGTTTCATATTTCGCTCCCAAACATTCAAAATCCATGTCATTTTCATCATACTCTCCAGATTTGTAGAACAATATGTTCTGAAGACATTAAAATATTAGAAATATGGGGTCCATGTGCTTGTTTTTTTAACTATCCGTGTCCAAAGTGTGCAAGTTAACTTGAAAATCGCCTAAAATACGCCGAAAACAAGCAAAAAGTATGATAATACCGTCTAAAATGCAAATGGTTTCATATTTCGCTCCCAAACATTCAAAATCCATGTCATTTTCATCATACTCTCCAGATTTGTAGAACAATATGTTCTGAAGACATTAAAATATTAGAAATATGGGGTCCATGTGCTTGTTTTTTTTAACTATCCGTGTCCAAAGTGTGCAAGTTAACTTGAAAATCGCCTAAAATACGCCGAAAACATGCAAAAGTCTAATAATACCGTCTAAAATGTCAAATATATGAATGGTTCATTAGTTCTGATCCCAAATACTCAAAATCCATGTCATTTTTAACATACTCTCTAGATTTGTACAAGAATATATTCTAAAGAAGTTAAGACATTTAAACTATGGGGTCCATGTCAGTGTCCAAAGTAATGCGAGTCGGCTTGAAACAGCCCAAAATGCGCCGAAAACAAGCAAAAGTCTCTTAATACCGTCCAAAATGCGAATGGTTCCGTAGTCTTGCTCCCAAACATTGAAAATCCATGTCATTTTCATCATACTTTGCACATAGATACTTTAGCACCTGAATATTTCAAATATGCAAAAATTAACATGGGTCCATGTGCTTGATTTTTTGCTATAGAGCAAAATTTAACCAAATGGATGTTCTTAAGAATTGCGCATCCAAAAGAATTTGGCATTTATAGAGATCACGAGATCACAACAATGAGTTTAAAGCTCTATCACTCAGTCAAAATCCATGAAAATTTCATCAGATTTTGCAATATGATTAATAATTGTATCCTTAAGATGGATAATCTATTTATATTGCTTTCAATTGTTTGCTCATTTAAGTCTAACAGCACTCTCAGTTCTTAGAAATTGCGGAAAGATAACAAATACTCAACCTAAAAAAAAAACAATTCAATAACAAACTTGAAAAGTAAAAGAAATGCTGCAATTTATTCAAAACCCATGTCATTTTCACCAAACTTTGCAAAGTTGTAGAAGAAGGTATACCTACATTAAAAAATATGGGTTCATGTGCTCTTTTCAAACTATCAGCACTCTTATAAGAGTAAATGTGCTTCTTAAAACACCCCCAAAACGCACCAAAAGCTTTGTATCTATGTGAGGAAAAATGCTGAACCACTCTACCATTATTCAAACTCGGGGTCATATTCATCACACTTTGCAGCACTACAGAGAAAAGTATTTTGAAATTGAAGAGGAATAAAATAAATCGTCCATGGAATAATTCCAGTTTATTAGCTTCATAAAATAACACATCGGATCTGCAGTTGGTGCAGATTAGGAGAAAAATCAGCTCACATACCTACAGCTGATTAATCACCAGTTCATCCATTGCGACGTCAGCGCGCAGAGTGTAAAATATGCGCGATCATGATGTCAATCAACGAACGTAGAGGGCAGCAACACACAAGCGTGTTGCTATAAGGAAGGTCAACTCGATACGCGCATGCAGCTGAGCTGCGCGCGTATTTTATTGTTCATGCCAACGAAATCAAATGCCGATCCAATACAACAACAAATTAGTAGCGATCAAAAAACGAATATGAAAGAAAATGACTACAACAATATCAAAGATAACTTAACAAATATGTTGAGGAATATACATATATATAAAAACATACTTTGATATTTAAAACTTTACAAATATAAGTTTCAGGAAACTAAATTCATTACCAAATCGGTGATTGTTGTTATCAGCGATTTCACCAGACGGCTGTATTAGGTGATTTGCGTCGAGACGATTTTGTGACCACTCGCAAAGCATTTCGGGATTGAATATAACCACCAACGAACGTAGAGGGCAGCAACACACAAGCGTGTTGCTATAAGGAAGGTCAACTCGATACGCGCATGCAGCTGAGCTGCGCGCGTATTTTATTGTTCATGCCAACGAAATCAAATGCCGATCCAATACAACAACAAATTAGTAGCGATCAAAAAACGAATATGAAAGAATATGACTACAACAATATCAAAGATAACTTAAAAAATATGTTGAGGAATATACATACATATAAAAACATACTTTGATATTTAAAACTTTACAAATATAAGTTTCAAGAAACAAAAATCATTACCAAATCGGTGATTGTTGTTATCAGCGATTTCACCAGACGGCTGTATTAGGTGATTTGCGTCGAGACGATTTTGTGACCACTCGCAAAGCATTTCGGGATTGAATATAACCACCTTATTTTCTCGGAGCTCTTCGCTGAACCCATCATCACAGTGCAGCTGCAGCGCAGCGCGCAGCCAATGCAATGCATCCGATGCATGGGTTGTTTTTTCGCCGTCCATGCCATGGTCTCGGACTCAGAGTTGAAATTTAGACCCGGATTTCGGGGATACAGCGCCTTTATTTCAGATTTATAGACTTAAAAGTCAAATGACATTTAAAATTTGAAATCTAACCTTGAACAATCATCGTTGATAAACATCAGCCCTGAAGCCATTACACTTCAAATCAGGCCAGGCAAATTAGATGTCATTGTCTAAGTTGCTAGATCTATGACGAGTCGCCTGAAGCCCCAGCGCATCATCAACGTCACTAGCTAGCTGCGCGACCGGCCCAGACTCGGCGCACCCAGGCCAGAAAAATGACCTCGATTATTACGGTGGTTGTCTATGCATTTATTAGTGGTGCAGCGAAATTCAGCAGATGAAAATAAGAGATATGAGGTATCCTCGTTACAGGCTTAATATTCCAAAATGAGGAAAAATGTCAAAATCATGATTATTTAAGCTAAATATTTTCTTTAAAAATGAAAGTAATATTTTTAATATTTATACCCAGAATAACCGATCTAATAATTGTTCATTAAAAAATATTTGAAATTAACAAATGAAAAAAAATCAACTCGACAAATTTCCCAAAACCCCACCTTATTTTTTAAAGTGGTCACAAAATTCGAGCGGAGTTGACCTTCCTTAGAGCAACACGCTTGTGTGTTGCTGCCCTCTACGTTCGTTGATAACCACCTTATTTTCTCTGAGCTCTTCGCTGAACCCATCGTCACAGTGCAGCTGCAGCGCAGCGCGCAGCCAATGCAATGCATCCGATGCATGGGTTGTTTTTTCGCCGTCCATGCCATGGTCTCGGAATCAGAGTTGAAATTTAGACCCGGATTTCGGGGATACAGCGCCTTTATTTCAGATTTATAGACTTAAAAGTCAAATGACATTTAAAATTTGAAATCTAACCTTGAACAATCATCGTTGATAAACATCAGCCCTGAAGCCATTACACTTCAAATCAGGCCAGGCAAATTAGACGTCATTGTCTAAGTTGCTAGATCTATGACGAGTCGCCTGAAGCCCCAGCGCATCATCAACGTCACTAGCTAGCTGCGCGACCGGCCCAGACTCGGCGCACCCAGGCCAGAAAAATGACCTCGATTATTACGGTGGTTGTCTATGCATTTATTAGTGGTGCAGCGAAATTCAGCAGAAGAAAATAAGAGATATGAGGTATCCTCGTCACAGGCTTAACCCTAACTAGGCCGGGCTTTTTTGGCTGTTCTGTGGCCGGGGGGGGGTTGATTCAACCCCCCCCTGAGATCTCGGCCGCCGATCGTGCGAGCGCCGCAAAAATTTGCACGCTGGTAGTGTGCGATGTAATCTACAAGGCTGTATGGTAAAATTTTCCAAAATAATGAGATTTTATTTTATATGAATTAATTATGCTAATTTATGCATAAATCTTACTTTTTGCTCTAATTCACTAAATAAAGCTCCTAGAATGCTAATTTTTGGTAAAAATATTCTTTGTAGCATTCTTAACAATGGCAATTGAAAAAAACTTCGGTTTGGAAATCAATTTCTTATGTATTTTATTGTTTTATGAATTTCTTATGTATTTCTTTGTTTTTCAACCTTTTGTTTTTTTCACCAGATTTATTGCACAACCTTTTTGAAGCATAATTATGCTAAAATCAATTGCTTTCAGCTGTTCAAAGTAGAAATAATCATATCTTTATGAATAAGATGAGAAAACTCAATTTGCATTGACTTTGTACACAAAATCACGTTTTGGAACAATTTTTGGTCTGACATGCACTTACAAAATGTTGCGTAATTTCGAAACTGCGTACCCGGGCGTCGTAAATTTGATCTCAAAAGATGCGCGAGACTTAAAAGTATAAACTCTGTGAGTGGCGCGGTCAAAAAAATTCGCGCGGCGGAATGATCGCAGAAAATGTTGAGGGGGGGGTTGATTCAACCCCCCCCGGCCATTTTAGGGTTAATATTCCAAAATGAGGAAAAATGTCAAAATCATGATTATTTAAGCTAAATATTTTCTTTAAAAATGAAAGTAATATTTTTAATATTTATACCCAGAATAACCGATCTAATAATTGTTCATTAAAAAATATTTGAAATTAACAAATGAAAAAAAATCAACTCGACAAATTTCCCAAAACCCCACCTTATTTTTTAAAGTGGTCACAAAATTCGAGCGGAGTTGACCTTCCTTAGAGCAACACGCTTGTGTGTTGCTGCCCTCTACGTTCGTTGATGTCAATTGAGTACAGTTAGTTAGTTAGATAATCAAATTCTGAAAATCACCCATGAATCAACTCTATCGCTTCGCTCTTCCTCTAGCCTAGATCAGATACTTTATGTATACTTGACCCCTCCCCATGTACCCCCATCTCCCTGGGAAGGACTCTGCATACGAGAGACACTTCTTTCGCTTGGTATTCATTATTGACAAATACATTGATTGTCGTCTTGTTTGGGGGATGGTCTTCTTATCCTGTTAATTTTTATTCGTTCTTTCATAGTTTGCCAATCGAATCCTTGTCTAAACGGAGGAACTTGCAAACTAATTCTCGGCACAAACCCACATCAAGCTTTTGAATGTGAATGCTCATGGGAGTTCTACGGAACATTATGCGGTAAGCAGGAGAAATAATTATACAAATACAATGTATAGTAAATCTTGTTTCGATTTTAACTTGCACTCATGATCAGTCGTATAAGATAATTTACGATGTATAAGTGTTCTACATGCCTTGAATTGTCCCCATTGTAATCATTCAAAACAAAACCTTAAAGCTATTTTTTGGATAAGTAAAAATATAAATGACAGAAAATGAAATATTCCCTATCGCTCTTCTTTCTCATCCTTTTTTATCTTAAAAAAGATGAACCTTTTTTTTCACTAAATGAATATACTAATAGCATTTTTACCAGTATGCGACTAGGAACACATCTAAACAGATAGTGGTGCTACATCAAACAATGCTGTGAATCATCATTATTTTCATAACTCATATTATAACAGAATGTTCTACACTCTACACACCCGACGTGGCCACTAGTAGAACGTATACTTTTCCAAACTTCTGGATCCCTGGCAATGTGACATCATTTGACTTTATGGTTAGCGCAGACAATGATGCACACATTGGCCTATTCCCGAGTAACACAACAGAAGAGAGATACGAATTGGGTAAGTCAGTGCATAGCTTGGTAAAGACCTGCGACTCCAGGTGGGCGGGAAAAAATCCCCCACCTCGAAAGAAAAAAAAAGAAAAAAATTGGGACCCCCATAGAGAGAAATAAAAAAGCGTATATACATAAATACAAATTCCATGCAGTGTTAAAACGATAGAGTATGATACACGCCTTGACTGAATAACATCAGCAAGGGCGGATTTAGGTTTCACAAATAGGTGGGGCTGGAACAATATTTTTATCAACTTTTCTCCTGATCGGCAGCTATGCTTTTTTTTTTTTAGGGGGTAGTCCTACCTGTACTTCTTGTAACAATTAATCTGAGGATGGGTAATTTCCTTTAATGATGCAAGCGCGAAGCGCCACTGAGCTGAACATTTTTGATATTCCGATCTAAAAACTGGACATTTTAAGTATTTTTTTTTTGTTCTACACTCTACACAAGCTGTGCATTTTTAAAAAAATGCGAGTACGTAGTGCGAGCTGAAAATTTATATATGCTGACCCGAAACGGAACCGTTAAGGCAAGAAGGCATGGATTTCACCATAAAAAGTTTTGATTTCCGCACGGAGCGCAAGCTGATTTTGGGGGATGATTCAGACCTAAAACGAGACTGCCAACACTTTTTATACAATTAACTTGAATGCAAAGCATGAGCTGAAAATACTTGATACACTGACCTGAAAAAGTGATAGTTCAAGGACTATTTGTGGGCAATCATGAAGACGATACTTATCCCACAAATCAAACAATGCGATCGCGTAGTGCGATGTTTAAATTCAAATATATTTTGTAATTGTGAATATATAGGATGCATAGGGTAGCACGGTAACACAAAATAATGAAAACTCGAATCGCGAGCAGAATTTGTGCAATCGACTTGAAAATAGTTCAAGCATCGTGTTATCCTCCTGAGCAGAATGCTGTATTATCTCAACAATACGAACGCGTAGCGCCAGCATTTTTTTTTGTATTGTTTGTAGGCCCCTAATCGCCCGATTCATTTATATTATCTAATATTATTCCCCTTATTTCATTTTCTTATCATTTTTTCTCCTCGCATCCCTTTTTTCTGCTTTACATTCCTTTTTTATTTGTCTCTCTTTTTTCTCTATCTCGAGCGCCCCCCCCCCCTGGCTTATACTAATCAGTCGGGTCGCGTGCGCTTGCGAAATCACTCGGGTTTTGGATTTTGATGCGATTTTTTCTAACGGTGTCTTCAATGGGACAAACACGCTGTCAAAATAAAATGAAATTGAAATTCGAGTTTCGTTTTAAGCCGGCAAATACCTTGAATAAATGTACTGGACTACTGTTTTAACATAATCACATTCCACATATTCGACTTGATTTCTGTTGAACTTTGTGTACATCCAACATCGTCATCTCCCATTCACTCCAACATGTACTTCTCTCTCCGCACACTCGATTTTAATCGTGAGGTACTGAACTGAAGTTATTGGTCACAAACACGCGAACTTCTAAGGTCTACCGTATCCTTAAAGAGATTCTTGTCCAAGTCGTGTTTACTTTTTTTGCAGTGCTTTTTACATTACATGTATACGCTTCATTGTATATATGCGTCGTACATGATTCCTTTTTAATTTTTTTTCGTCAATGACGCCGATTGCCTAGATCTAGACTAGTTTTCATTATGATAATTTGCATTTTTGTCGCGCGAATTTTTACCATGAGAGCGATTTTTATTTATCTGGAGGAAGAGTGAGGACGATAATAAGACCTGTATTAAGACTGGAAACGAAAGGGATTCATATATCACTTACGACTTATGATATACTCGAATATTGGTCTGATTATTCTGTCTGATTTGCATTTTTGTTGCGCGCATACCCCGAACAAAATTTTAAAAGGAATACGACTTATGTAATCATAGATAGAATATTAATTGGTCATTCATAACAAAGATAAACAGGGAAAGAAGTAATTAGCTACGTATTTACAACGAAGCGTATAAAGTAAAAAGCATGGCAAAAAAAAGTAAACACGACTTGGAAAATAATCTTTTTAAGGATACCGTAGACCTTAGAAGTTCGTGTGTTTGTGACCAATAACTTCAGTTCAGTACCTCACAATCAAAATCGCGTGTGTGGAGAGAGAAGTACATGTTGGAGTAAATGGGAGATAACGATGTGGGATGTACACAAAATTCAACAGAAATGAGGTAAAATATGTGGAATGTGATTATGTTGAAACAGTAGTCAAAATTCGCTTTATGTTAAAACAGTAGTCCAGTACACTTGCCGGCTTAAAACGAAACTCGAATTTCAATTTCATTTTATTTTTCCAGCATGTTTGTCCCGTTGAAGACACCGTGAGAAAAAAATCGCATCGAAATCCAAAACCCGAGTGATTTCGCACTGACGCGCACGCGACACGACTTATTAGTATAAACCATAGACAAATAAATAACCCCCCCCCCCCCCCCCCCGATCAGCCTATATGACTTGAAAATGCGATAGCTTTGTTTTAAACCGATTTGATGATATTTACAGTTCGGGGCTTTGCCAGCTTTCTATACTTCTTCAAATAAACCTTTTTTTTTAATATCGTGTAAAATCGACGCAATCTTGTGACTTAGTAACTCTTTTCTATTATGCAGCTATCGGTGGGTGGTGGAATACCGGTGGACGAATCGTACGAGGTACCACTCCCTCTAGCTGGGACATATTATATCCTCCAACCTATAATGTTAGTCTCTCCCAAATACCAGAATTCGATCATTACCAGCTATCGTTCGCCAGTGGACATATTCAGCTAAGCCAGTATGATAATGGTACGGTAGTAATGGCGGCCCGGGATTCCCAGCGACAGCCGCTTCAAGTCTCTTATGTAGGAATTTGGACTGGTTTCGGATCAGTTGGTTATTGGAGATTCCCGACGTTCTGCCCAAGCATACCGCGGGTCCCGACAAATTAGCCAACCATACATGCAGACATTATTATGATTCTTTGATACAAGAGAATTAGAATATTGAAAAATAAAGTTTAGTACATAAGTTATCTTTGTTATTATTTGTCAATATGTAATCAGTAACGGAGTATAAATAATTAACAACACACTTCTTATTCATTCATTTCTCTTTCGCTTTGAAAAGAGTTAAAAATTCAGAAGTCGTGGAAACATTTTAATTTTTTTTAAAGGTCATTTTTGCAATTTTTTTTTAAACAGTACCCGTTTCAACAAAATGAGATAGTTTCCTGCTTTATGTAGTATTTTTTGCGGAAACCCCTGTAAATATGTTTTTATTCATGATTCCATATAGGCCTATTTGCAATAACAATAAAGTTTGAAAGGCATCGTCTACTGCCTATAAAAAATAATGCTTTCAATTGCAGGTTAAAATAGTTTCGCATTGAATTTGCTTGTGAACGATTTACCCCTCTGTTTTACTTTAAGCTCTTTACTAAATAATTTTTTTCTTATTTTGTCCCATTTCCATCCATCCATTGTTTTCTCAAAACTACTGAACTAAAAAGGCAAAATTTATCCATCATTAAATATAAAACGATGCAGGAATTTACCACACACATTATGCTATTATTTGTATTTAGAACCATAGAACATGGTTTATTAAACTAGAGAAAAGGAATTTTATATTTCTGTTAAGAAAATCGATGGGAATGCTTTCTATTCATAGACTGTGAAAATACTTAATAATTATGCTGCTACAATTTTGCTCATGACTGTATGCACTGAACCTCTCGTGCCTCCGAATGATAAGATTATGATAGCCACTTTTTCTATTTCGTTAAAAAAAGTGTTGCAAGCAATAATTATGGACACATGATAGAAGCCTAAATATTAATGATTATATCAGTATACGCAGTAGTTAGGGGTTAGACCTCATCCTAATTGACCTTTGACCTTTGACAGCATGACCTTTGACCCCAACTTCCGGTCACTGTTGACCCCGTGACCCCACCTTCCGGTCAATCATGACCTTTGACCTTTGGGTACGCGGTAAACAGGAAATTGGATAATGGAGCGCGGGAAGCGATTTTAATTGGATAATGGAGCGCGGGACGCGATTTTAATTGGATAATGACTCCGCGTGGGGACGCCATCTTAATTGGATAATGGAGCGCGGGACGCGATTTTAATTGGATAATGACTCCGCGTGGGGACGCCATCTTAATTGGATAATGAAACGGAGGGTGAAGATGGAGTCTACAACTAAAGGCACAAACATCAGCTTGTCGAATAATAATAATCCAAGAAAACGCCGTCAACATAAATGACAGTTTGAACTTCATTGTGTTCATATTTTCTGAATGCCATCCATAGACATGTGTTACAATCCATTAAGTTAAGCGAAGAAATAGAAAAACGAGAACTTCACTTTAATATTAACAATGAACAGTTAACAATTAGTTTGTTATTACAACATAATTTGAGAACATAACTTACATTATTTTACCTTTGTATCAAAATCTGCTGTTTATACACTATCTGAACCTATCTACATTGAAATGGAATAGAATAAATGATAAGAATAAAGTAGTAGTTAGGGGTTAGACCTCATCCTAATTGACCTTTGACCTTTGACAGCATGACCTTTGACCCCAACTTCCGGTCACTGTTGACCCCGTGACCCCACCTTCCGGTCAATCATGACCTTTGACCTTTGGGTACGCGGTAAACAGGAAATTGGATAATGGAGCGCGGGAAGCGATTTTAATTGGATAATGGAGCGCGGGACGCGATTTTAATTGGATAATGACTCCGCGTGGGGACGCCATCTTAATTGGATAATGGAGCGCGGGACGCGATTTTAATTGGATAATGACTCCGCGTGGGGACGCCATCTTAATTGGATAATGAAGCGCGGGACGCGATTTTAATTGGATAATGACTCCGCGTGGGGACGCGATTTTAATTGGATAATGACTCCGCGTGGGGACGCCATCTTAATTGGATATGAGTCCACGTAGGGACTCGATCTACAGGAAATTTAATTAACCTCCGCGCATATATATATATATATTTTACACTTTAACTTTTGTATTTTGACTTGATATATTACAGTTTTTACCTTTGGATTTAATCTGGGGCAACTTTTTTTGAAAAGTGAAAAGTTATCTTTCTCCGCCTACCAGCAGATATGTCAATAGTGCCGACTGGCGATCGTTGCAAGGCCAACGCGCGTCATTGAACTTGGGATATCCTATTGGAAAGGTGAAAGCCGACTCTCTCTCTCTGCCTCTTATTTCAACAAGTATTGGTAATCCAACGTGTGATTATAATCATGATAATAGTGACATCTCAGGCTCTACTCCAGACTTTTCCCCATCAAAACTCTCTGACTTTTTCATACTGTTTTGTTCATACTTCCATACTTTTCATTTTAACTCACACGACCTGCCAGGCTCTCTGACTCGCAAAAAGTGTATTAAAACCAGTAGATATGACTCCTTTAAATCAACTTCATTCATCCGCAGTACAGATGGTGATAACATGAAACACTATACAGTCAAGGATGATTCTTTATTCTTATCATTTATTCTATTCCATTTCAATGTAGATAGGTTCAGATAGTGTATAAACAGCAGATTTTGATACAAAGGTAAAATAATGTAAGTTATGTTCTCAAATTATGTTGTAATAACAAACTAATTGTTAACTGTTCATTGTTAATATTAAAGTGAAGTTCTCGTTTTTCTATTTCTTCGCTTAACTTAATGGATTGTAACACATGTCTATGGATGGCATTCAGAAAATATGAACACAATGAAGTTCAAACTGTCATTTATGTTGACGGCGTTTTCTTGGATTATTATTATTCGACAAGCTGATGTTTGTGCCTTTAGTTGTAGACTCCATCTTCACCCTCCGTTTCTTCTCCACCATCATCATCGTCATCGTCACCTTGATACTGGAATAAACCATCGAATTGTGAACCATGCCTGGCTAACACTCTCTGTACGGCTTTCCGGAATTCCATGCCATTCTCTAATCTTTCCGTGAGATCGGACACGATTTCACGATTGATGTCAGCGTCTTCGAGGTACACGTTCTGCTGCAAGAACTGGGAGTAAAGATCGAAAAAGATGCGTTTGACTGCCCAGAGTAGTTTCACGTGAGCCTTTGCTTTAGCGTCTTCTTCTTCCATTCCTTCTGAGATGTATTTCTGATATTTTTCGTCTCTCAAGTCCTCGGTGGTTGTCATGGCTTGCTCTAACCATCCTCGATAAGCGAGGTTGTCTTCAGTTTCTTCCATGTTTGCTGCCATTGCCGATTCGTGTCCATCGCTTTCTGATACGCTCGTTTCGGAATCATCGTTGGATTCTTCAACTCTTTGCATTTGAGAGGATGGGTCGGAGTCTTCATCTTCACTCGTTCCTTCTCCAGTATCATGCTCGTTTTGTTCATGCCTCTGCATATCGTACTTCCTACTAAAGGTTTTATCGCATCGTGAACAAGCGTAACGGTTGGACGTATCCAACGTATTCATGTTGACTCGATGATTATTTGCTGGGAAATGAAGAAAATTAACGTTCAACCTTGTAATACTACGTAATCATGAAACGCGCGCGAAGGTATACTTCGATCCTTACGGATTTTTACGGATCCTTACGGATTCTTACGGATCCTTACGGATTCTTACGGATTCTTACGGATTCTTACGGATTCTTACGGATTTTTACGGATTTTACGGATTTTTACGGATTTTTACGGATTCTTACGGATTCTTACGGATTCTTACGGATTCTTACGGATTTTACGGATTCTTACGGATTCTTACGGATTTTTACGGATTTTTACGGATTCTTACGGATTTTTACGGATTTTTACGGATTCTTAAGGATTCTTACGGATTTTACGGATTTTTACGGATTCTACGGATTTCTACGGATGCTGCATGGGTCATTCCAACGTGGATGAACATACATGTATTTTCCTTGAGAATATGAAAGATTATATGAAAGCATCAATTAATCCGTAAGAATCCGTAAAAATCCGTAAGAATCCGTAAGAATCCGTAAAATCCGTAAGAATCCGTAAGAATCCGTAAAAATCCGTAAAAATCCGTAAGAATCCGTAAAAATCCGTAAAAATCCGTAAGAATCCGTAAGAATCCGTAAAATCCGTAAGAATCCGTAAGAATCCGTAAGAATCCGTAAGAATCCGTAAAAATCCGTAAAAATCCGTAAAATCCGTAAAAATCCGTAAGAATCCGTAAGAATCCGTAAGAATCCGTAAGAATCCGTAAGGATCCGTAAGAATCCGTAAGGATCCGTAAAAATCCGTAAGGATCGAAGTATACCTTCGCGCGCGTTTCATGATTACGTATTATTACAAGGTTGAACGTTAATTTTCTTCATTTCCCAGCAAATAATCATCGAGTCAACATGAATACGTTGGATACGTCCAACCGTTACGCTTGTTCACGATGCGATAAAACCTTTAGTAGGAAGTACGATATGCAGAGGCATGAACAAAACGAGCATGATACTGGAGAAGGAACGAGTGAAGATGAAGACTCCGACCCATCCTCTCAAATGCAAAGAGTTGAAGAATCCAACGATGATTCCGAAACGAGCGTATCAGAAAGCGATGGACACGAATCGGCAATGGCAGCAAACATGGAAGAAACTGAAGACAACCTCGCTTATCGAGGATGGTTAGAGCAAGCCATGACAACCACCGAGGACTTGAGAGACGAAAAATATCAGAAATACATCTCAGAAGGAATGGAAGAAGAAGACGCTAAAGCAAAGGCTCACGTGAAACTACTCTGGGCAGTCAAACGCATCTTTTTCGATCTTTACTCCCAGTTCTTGCAGCAGAACGTGTACCTCGAAGACGCTGACATCAATCGTGAAATCGTGTCCGATCTCACGGAAAGATTAGAGAATGGCATGGAATTCCGGAAAGCCGTACAGAGAGTGTTAGCCAGGCATGGTTCACAATTCGATGGTTTATTCCAGTATCAAGGTGACGATGACGATGATGATGGTGGAGAAGAAACGGAGGGTGAAGATGGAGTCTACAACTAAAGGCACAAACATCAGCTTGTCGAATAATAATAATCCAAGAAAACGCCGTCAACATAAATGACAGTTTGAACTTCATTGTGTTCATATTTTCTGAATGCCATCCATAGACATGTGTTACAATCCATTAAGTTAAGCGAAGAAATAGAAAAACGAGAACTTCACTTTAATATTAACAATGAACAGTTAACAATTAGTTTGTTATTACAACATAATTTGAGAACATAACTTACATTATTTTACCTTTGTATCAAAATCTGCTGTTTATACACTTTCTGAACCTATCTACATTGAAATGGAATAGAATAAATGATAAGAATAAAGAATCATCCTTGACTGTATAGTGTTTCATGTTATCACCATCTGTACTGCGGATGAATGAAGTTGATTTAAAGGAGTCATATCTACTGGTTTTAATACACTTTTTGCGAGTCAGAGAGCCTGGCAGGTCGTGTGAGTTAAAATGAAAAGTATGGAAGTATGAACAAAACAGTATGAAAAAGTCAGAGAGTTTTGATGGGGAAAAGTCTGGAGTAGAGCCTGAGATGTCACTATTATCATGATTATAATCACACGTTGGATTACCAATACTTGTTGAAATAAGAGGCAGTAGTTAGGGGTTAGACCTCATCCTAATTGACCTTTGACCTTTGACAGCATGACCTTTGACCCCAACTTCCGGTCACTGTTGACCCCGTGACCCCACCTTCCGGTCAATCATGACCTTTGACCTTTGGGTACGCGGTAAACAGGAAATTGGATAATGGAGCGCGGGAAGCGATTTTAATTGGATAATGGAGCGCGGGACGCGATTTTAATTGGATAATGACTCCGCGTGGGGACGCCATCTTAATTGGATAATGGAGCGCGGGACGCGATTTTAATTGGATAATGACTCCGCGTGGGGACGCCATCTTAATTGGATAATGAAGCGCGGGACGCGATTTTAATTGGATAATGACTCCGCGTGGGGACGCGATTTTAATTGGATAATGACTCCGCGTGGGGACGCCATCCTAATTGGATATGAGTCCACGTAGGGACTCGATCTACAGGAAATTTAATTAACCTCCGCGCATATATATATATATATTTTACACTTTAACTTTTGTATTTTGACTTGATATATTACAGTTTTTACCTTTGGATTTAATCTGGGGCAACTTTTTTTGAAAAGTGAAAAGTTATCTTTCTCCGCCTACCAGCAGATATGTCAATAGTGCCGACTGGCGATCGTTGCAAGGCCAACGCGCGTCATTGAACTTGGGATATCCTATTGGAAAGGTGAAAGCCGACTCTCTCTCTCTGCCTCTTATTTCAACAAGTATTGGTAATCCAACGTGTGATTATAATCATGATAATAGTGACATCTCAGGCTCTACTCCAGACTTTTCCCCATCAAAACTCTCTGACTTTTTCATACTGTTTTGTTCATACTTCCATACTTTTCATTTTAACTCACACGACCTGCCAGGCTCTCTGACTCGCAAAAAGTGTATTAAAACCAGTAGATATGACTCCTTTAAATCAACTTCATTCATCCGCAGTACAGATGGTGATAACATGAAACACTATACAGTCAAGGATGATTCTTTATTCTTATCATTTATTCTATTCCATTTCAATGTAGATAGGTTCAGATAGTGTATAAACAGCAGATTTTGATACAAAGGTAAAATAATGTAAGTTATGTTCTCAAATTATGTTGTAATAACAAACTAATTGTTAACTGTTCATTGTTAATATTAAAGTGAAGTTCTCGTTTTTCTATTTCTTCGCTTAACTTAATGGATTGTAACACATGTCTATGGATGGCATTCAGAAAATATGAACACAATGAAGTTCAAACTGTCATTTATGTTGACGGCGTTTTCTTGGATTATTATTATTCGACAAGCTGATGTTTGTGCCTTTAGTTGTAGACTCCATCTTCACCCTCCGTTTCTTCTCCACCATCATCATCGTCATCGTCACCTTGATACTGGAATAAACCATCGAATTGTGAACCATGCCTGGCTAACACTCTCTGTACGGCTTTCCGGAATTCCATGCCATTCTCTAATCTTTCCGTGAGATCGGACACGATTTCACGATTGATGTCAGCGTCTTCGAGGTACACGTTCTGCTGCAAGAACTGGGAGTAAAGATCGAAAAAGATGCGTTTGACTGCCCAGAGTAGTTTCACGTGAGCCTTTGCTTTAGCGTCTTCTTCTTCCATTCCTTCTGAGATGTATTTCTGATATTTTTCGTCTCTCAAGTCCTCGGTGGTTGTCATGGCTTGCTCTAACCATCCTCGATAAGCGAGGTTGTCTTCAGTTTCTTCCATGTTTGCTGCCATTGCCGATTCGTGTCCATCGCTTTCTGATACGCTCGTTTCGGAATCATCGTTGGATTCTTCAACTCTTTGCATTTGAGAGGATGGGTCGGAGTCTTCATCTTCACTCGTTCCTTCTCCAGTATCATGCTCGTTTTGTTCATGCCTCTGCATATCGTACTTCCTACTAAAGGTTTTATCGCATCGTGAACAAGCGTAACGGTTGGACGTATCCAACGTATTCATGTTGACTCGATGATTATTTGCTGGGAAATGAAGAAAATTAACGTTCAACCTTGTAATAATACCTAATCATGAAACGCGCGCGAAGGTATACTTCGATCCTTACGGATTTTTACGGATCCTTACGGATTCTTACGGATCCTTACGGATTCTTACGGATTCTTACGGATTCTTACGGATTCTTACGGATTTTTACGGATTTTACGGATTTTTACGGATTTTTACGGATTCTTACGGATTCTTACGGATTCTTACGGATTCTTACGGATTTTACGGATTCTTACGGATTCTTACGGATTTTTACGGATTTTTACGGATTCTTACGGATTTTTACGGATTTTTACGGATTCTTAAGGATTCTTACGGATTTTACGGATTTTTACGGATTCTACGGATTTCTACGGATGCTGCATGGGTCATTCCAACGTGGATGAACATACATGTATTTTCCTTGAGAATATGAAAGATTATATGAAAGCATCAATTAATCCGTAAGAATCCGTAAAAATCCGTAAGAATCCGTAAGAATCCGTAAAATCCGTAAGAATCCGTAAGAATCCGTAAAAATCCGTAAAAATCCGTAAGAATCCGTAAAAATCCGTAAAAATCCGTAAGAATCCGTAAGAATCCGTAAAATCCGTAAGAATCCGTAAGAATCCGTAAGAATCCGTAAGAATCCGTAAAAATCCGTAAAAATCCGTAAAATCCGTAAAAATCCGTAAGAATCCGTAAGAATCCGTAAGAATCCGTAAGAATCCGTAAGGATCCGTAAGAATCCGTAAGGATCCGTAAAAATCCGTAAGGATCGAAGTATACCTTCGCGCGCGTTTCATGATTACGTATTATTACAAGGTTGAACGTTAATTTTCTTCATTTCCCAGCAAATAATCATCGAGTCAACATGAATACGTTGGATACGTCCAACCGTTACGCTTGTTCACGATGCGATAAAACCTTTAGTAGGAAGTACGATATGCAGAGGCATGAACAAAACGAGCATGATACTGGAGAAGGAACGAGTGAAGATGAAGACTCCGACCCATCCTCTCAAATGCAAAGAGTTGAAGAATCCAACGATGATTCCGAAACGAGCGTATCAGAAAGCGATGGACACGAATCGGCAATGGCAGCAAACATGGAAGAAACTGAAGACAACCTCGCTTATCGAGGATGGTTAGAGCAAGCCATGACAACCACCGAGGACTTGAGAGACGAAAAATATCAGAAATACATCTCAGAAGGAATGGAAGAAGAAGACGCTAAAGCAAAGGCTCACGTGAAACTACTCTGGGCAGTCAAACGCATCTTTTTCGATCTTTACTCCCAGTTCTTGCAGCAGAACGTGTACCTCGAAGACGCTGACATCAATCGTGAAATCGTGTCCGATCTCACGGAAAGATTAGAGAATGGCATGGAATTCCGGAAAGCCGTACAGAGAGTGTTAGCCAGGCATGGTTCACAATTCGATGGTTTATTCCAGTATCAAGGTGACGATGACGATGATGATGGTGGAGAAGAAACGGAGGGTGAAGATGGAGTCTACAACTAAAGGCACAAACATCAGCTTGTCGAATAATAATAATCCAAGAAAACGCCGTCAACATAAATGACAGTTTGAACTTCATTGTGTTCATATTTTCTGAATGCCATCCATAGACATGTGTTACAATCCATTAAGTTAAGCGAAGAAATAGAAAAACGAGAACTTCACTTTAATATTAACAATGAACAGTTAACAATTAGTTTGTTATTACAACATAATTTGAGAACATAACTTACATTATTTTACCTTTGTATCAAAATCTGCTGTTTATACACTATCTGAACCTATCTACATTGAAATGGAATAGAATAAATGATAAGAATAAAGAATCATCCTTGACTGTATAGTGTTTCATGTTATCACCATCTGTACTGCGGATGAATGAAGTTGATTTAAAGGAGTCATATCTACTGGTTTTAATACACTTTTTGCGAGTCAGAGAGCCTGGCAGGTCGTGTGAGTTAAAATGAAAAGTATGGAAGTATGAACAAAACAGTATGAAAAAGTCAGAGAGTTTTGATGGGGAAAAGTCTGGAGTAGAGCCTGAGATGTCACTATTATCATGATTATAATCACACGTTGGATTACCAATACTTGTTGAAATAAGAGGCAGTAGTTAGGGGTTAGACCTCATCCTAATTGACCTTTGACCTTTGACAGCATGACCTTTGACCCCAACTTCCGGTCACTGTTGACCCCGTGACCCCACCTTCCGGTCAATCATGACCTTTGACCTTTGGGTACGCGGTAAACAGGAAATTGGATAATGGAGCGCGGGAAGCGATTTTAATTGGATAATGGAGCGCGGGACGCGATTTTAATTGGATAATGACTCCGCGTGGGGACGCCATCTTAATTGGATAATGGAGCGCGGGACGCGATTTTAATTGGATAATGACTCCGCGTGGGGACGCCATCTTAATTGGATAATGAAGCGCGGGACGCGATTTTAATTGGATAATGACTCCGCGTGGGGACGCCATCTTAATTGGATATGAGTCCACGTAGGGACTCGATCTACAGGAAATTTAATTAACCTCCGCGCATATATATATATATATTTTACACTTTAACTTTTGTATTTTGACTTGATATATTACAGTTTTTACCTTTGGATTTAATCTGGGGCAACTTTTTTTGAAAAGTGAAAAGTTATCTTTCTCCGCCTACCAGCAGATATGTCAATAGTGCCGACTGGCGATCGTTGCAAGGCCAACGCGCGTCATTGAACTTGGGATATCCTATTGGAAAGGTGAAAGCCGACTCTCTCTCTCTGCCTCTTATTTCAACAAGTATTGGTAATCCAACGTGTGATTATAATCATGATAATAGTGACATCTCAGGCTCTACTCCAGACTTTTCCCCATCAAAACTCTCTGACTTTTTCATACTGTTTTGTTCATACTTCCATACTTTTCATTTTAACTCACACGACCTGCCAGGCTCTCTGACTCGCAAAAAGTGTATTAAAACCAGTAGATATGACTCCTTTAAATCAACTTCATTCATCCGCAGTACAGATGGTGATAACATGAAACACTATACAGTCAAGGATGATTCTTTATTCTTATCATTTATTCTATTCCATTTCAATGTAGATAGGTTCAGATAGTGTATAAACAGCAGATTTTGATACAAAGGTAAAATAATGTAAGTTATGTTCTCAAATTATGTTGTAATAACAAACTAATTGTTAACTGTTCATTGTTAATATTAAAGTGAAGTTCTCGTTTTTCTATTTCTTCGCTTAACTTAATGGATTGTAACACATGTCTATGGATGGCATTCAGAAAATATGAACACAATGAAGTTCAAACTGTCATTTATGTTGACGGCGTTTTCTTGGATTATTATTATTCGACAAGCTGATGTTTGTGCCTTTAGTTGTAGACTCCATCTTCACCCTCCGTTTCTTCTCCACCATCATCATCGTCATCGTCACCTTGATACTGGAATAAACCATCGAATTGTGAACCATGCCTGGCTAACACTCTCTGTACGGCTTTCCGGAATTCCATGCCATTCTCTAATCTTTCCGTGAGATCGGACACGATTTCACGATTGATGTCAGCGTCTTCGAGGTACACGTTCTGCTGCAAGAACTGGGAGTAAAGATCGAAAAAGATGCGTTTGACTGCCCAGAGTAGTTTCACGTGAGCCTTTGCTTTAGCGTCTTCTTCTTCCATTCCTTCTGAGATGTATTTCTGATATTTTTCGTCTCTCAAGTCCTCGGTGGTTGTCATGGCTTGCTCTAACCATCCTCGATAAGCGAGGTTGTCTTCAGTTTCTTCCATGTTTGCTGCCATTGCCGATTCGTGTCCATCGCTTTCTGATACGCTCGTTTCGGAATCATCGTTGGATTCTTCAACTCTTTGCATTTGAGAGGATGGGTCGGAGTCTTCATCTTCACTCGTTCCTTCTCCAGTATCATGCTCGTTTTGTTCATGCCTCTGCATATCGTACTTCCTACTAAAGGTTTTATCGCATCGTGAACAAGCGTAACGGTTGGACGTATCCAACGTATTCATGTTGACTCGATGATTATTTGCTGGGAAATGAAGAAAATTAACGTTCAACCTTGTAATAATACGTAATCATGAAACGCGCGCGAAGGTATACTTCGATCCTTACGGATTTTTACGGATCCTTACGGATTCTTACGGATCCTTACGGATTCTTACGGATTCTTACGGATTCTTACGGATTCTTACGGATTTTTACGGATTTTACGGATTTTTACGGATTTTTACGGATTCTTACGGATTCTTACGGATTCTTACGGATTCTTACGGATTTTACGGATTCTTACGGATTCTTACGGATTTTTACGGATTTTTACGGATTCTTACGGATTTTTACGGATTTTTACGGATTCTTAAGGATTCTTACGGATTTTACGGATTTTTACGGATTCTACGGATTTCTACGGATGCTGCATGGGTCATTCCAACGTGGATGAACATACATGTATTTTCCTTGAGAATATGAAAGATTATATGAAAGCATCAATTAATCCGTAAGAATCCGTAAAAATCCGTAAGAATCCGTAAGAATCCGTAAAATCCGTAAGAATCCGTAAGAATCCGTAAAAATCCGTAAAAATCCGTAAGAATCCGTAAAAATCTGTAAAAATCCGTAAGAATCCGTAAGAATCCGTAAAATCCGTAAGAATCCGTAAGAATCCGTAAGAATCCGTAAGAATCCGTAAAAATCCGTAAAAATCCGTAAAATCCGTAAAAATCCGTAAGAATCCGTAAGAATCCGTAAGAATCCGTAAGAATCCGTAAGGATCCGTAAGAATCCGTAAGGATCCGTAAAAATCCGTAAGGATCGAAGTATACCTTCGCGCGCGTTTCATGATTACGTATTATTACAAGGTTGAACGTTAATTTTCTTCATTTCCCAGCAAATAATCATCGAGTCAACATGAATACGTTGGATACGTCCAACCGTTACGCTTGTTCACGATGCGATAAAACCTTTAGTAGGAAGTACGATATGCAGAGGCATGAACAAAACGAGCATGATACTGGAGAAGGAACGAGTGAAGATGAAGACTCCGACCCATCCTCTCAAATGCAAAGAGTTGAAGAATCCAACGATGATTCCGAAACGAGCGTATCAGAAAGCGATGGACACGAATCGGCAATGGCAGCAAACATGGAAGAAACTGAAGACAACCTCGCTTATCGAGGATGGTTAGAGCAAGCCATGACAACCACCGAGGACTTGAGAGACGAAAAATATCAGAAATACATCTCAGAAGGAATGGAAGAAGAAGACGCTAAAGCAAAGGCTCACGTGAAACTACTCTGGGCAGTCAAACGCATCTTTTTCGATCTTTACTCCCAGTTCTTGCAGCAGAACGTGTACCTCGAAGACGCTGACATCAATCGTGAAATCGTGTCCGATCTCACGGAAAGATTAGAGAATGGCATGGAATTCCGGAAAGCCGTACAGAGAGTGTTAGCCAGGCATGGTTCACAATTCGATGGTTTATTCCAGTATCAAGGTGACGATGACGATGATGATGGTGGAGAAGAAACGGAGGGTGAAGATGGAGTCTACAACTAAAGGCACAAACATCAGCTTGTCGAATAATAATAATCCAAGAAAACGCCGTCAACATAAATGACAGTTTGAACTTCATTGTGTTCATATTTTCTGAATGCCATCCATAGACATGTGTTACAATCCATTAAGTTAAGCGAAGAAATAGAAAAACGAGAACTTCACTTTAATATTAACAATGAACAGTTAACAATTAGTTTGTTATTACAACATAATTTGAGAACATAACTTACATTATTTTACCTTTGTATCAAAATCTGCTGTTTATACACTTTCTGAACCTATCTACATTGAAATGGAATAGAATAAATGATAAGAATAAAGAATCATCCTTGACTGTATAGTGTTTCATGTTATCACCATCTGTACTGCGGATGAATGAAGTTGATTTAAAGGAGTCATATCTACTGGTTTTAATACACTTTTTGCGAGTCAGAGAGCCTGGCAGGTCGTGTGAGTTAAAATGAAAAGTATGGAAGTATGAACAAAACAGTATGAAAAAGTCAGAGAGTTTTGATGGGGAAAAGTCTGGAGTAGAGCCTGAGATGTCACTATTATCATGATTATAATCACACGTTGGATTACCAATACTTGTTGAAATAAGAGGCAGTAGTTAGGGGTTAGACCTCATCCTAATTGACCTTTGACCTTTGACAGCATGACCTTTGACCCCAACTTCCGGTCACTGTTGACCCCGTGACCCCACCTTCCGGTCAATCATGACCTTTGACCTTTGGGTACGCGGTAAACAGGAAATTGGATAATGGAGCGCGGGAAGCGATTTTAATTGGATAATGGAGCGCGGGACGCGATTTTAATTGGATAATGACTCCGCGTGGGGACGCCATCTTAATTGGATAATGGAGCGCGGGACGCGATTTTAATTGGATAATGACTCCGCGTGGGGACGCCATCTTAATTGGATAATGAAGCGCGGGACGCGATTTTAATTGGATAATGACTCCGCGTGGGGACGCGATTTTAATTGGATAATGACTCCGCGTGGGGACGCCATCTTAATTGGATATGAGTCCACGTAGGGACTCGATCTACAGGAAATTTAATTAACCTCCGCGCATATATATATATATATTTTACACTTTAACTTTTGTATTTTGACTTGATATATTACAGTTTTTACCTTTGGATTTAATCTGGGGCAACTTTTTTTGAAAAGTGAAAAGTTATCTTTCTCCGCCTACCAGCAGATATGTCAATAGTGCCGACTGGCGATCGTTGCAAGGCCAACGCGCGTCATTGAACTTGGGATATCCTATTGGAAAGGTGAAAGCCGACTCTCTCTCTCTGCCTCTTATTTCAACAAGTATTGGTAATCCAACGTGTGATTATAATCATGATAATAGTGACATATCAGGCTCTACTCCAGACTTTTCCCCATCAAAACTCTCTGACTTTTTCATACTGTTTTGTTCATACTTCCATACTTTTCATTTTAACTCACACGACCTGCCAGGCTCTCTGACTCGCAAAAAGTGTATTAAAACCAGTAGATATGACTCCTTTAAATCAACTTCATTCATCCGCAGTACAGATGGTGATAACATGAAACACTATACAGTCAAGGATGATTCTTTATTCTTATCATTTATTCTATTCCATTTCAATGTAGATAGGTTCAGATAGTGTATAAACAGCAGATTTTGATACAAAGGTAAAATAATGTAAGTTATGTTCTCAAATTATGTTGTAATAACAAACTAATTGTTAACTGTTCATTGTTAATATTAAAGTGAAGTTCTCGTTTTTCTATTTCTTCGCTTAACTTAATGGATTGTAACACATGTCTATGGATGGCATTCAGAAAATATGAACACAATGAAGTTCAAACTGTCATTTATGTTGACGGCGTTTTCTTGGATTATTATTATTCGACAAGCTGATGTTTGTGCCTTTAGTTGTAGACTCCATCTTCACCCTCCGTTTCTTCTCCACCATCATCATCGTCATCGTCACCTTGATACTGGAATAAACCATCGAATTGTGAACCATGCCTGGCTAACACTCTCTGTACGGCTTTCCGGAATTCCATGCCATTCTCTAATCTTTCCGTGAGATCGGACACGATTTCACGATTGATGTCAGCGTCTTCGAGGTACACGTTCTGCTGCAAGAACTGGGAGTAAAGATCGAAAAAGATGCGTTTGACTGCCCAGAGTAGTTTCACGTGAGCCTTTGCTTTAGCGTCTTCTTCTTCCATTCCTTCTGAGATGTATTTCTGATATTTTTCGTCTCTCAAGTCCTCGGTGGTTGTCATGGCTTGCTCTAACCATCCTCGATAAGCGAGGTTGTCTTCAGTTTCTTCCATGTTTGCTGCCATTGCCGATTCGTGTCCATCGCTTTCTGATACGCTCGTTTCGGAATCATCGTTGGATTCTTCAACTCTTTGCATTTGAGAGGATGGGTCGGAGTCTTCATCTTCACTCGTTCCTTCTCCAGTATCATGCTCGTTTTGTTCATGCCTCTGCATATCGTACTTCCTACTAAAGGTTTTATCGCATCGTGAACAAGCGTAACGGTTGGACGTATCCAACGTATTCATGTTGACTCGATGATTATTTGCTGGGAAATGAAGAAAATTAACGTTCAACCTTGTAATAATACGTAATCATGAAACGCGCGCGAAGGTATACTTCGATCCTTACGGATTTTTACGGATCCTTACGGATTCTTACGGATCCTTACGGATTCTTACGGATTCTTACGGATTCTTACGGATTCTTACGGATTTTTACGGATTTTACGGATTTTTACGGATTTTTACGGATTCTTACGGATTCTTACGGATTCTTACGGATTCTTACGGATTTTACGGATTCTTACGGATTCTTACGGATTTTTACGGATTTTTACGGATTCTTACGGATTTTTACGGATTTTTACGGATTCTTAAGGATTCTTACGGATTTTACGGATTTTTACGGATTCTACGGATTTCTACGGATGCTGCATGGGTCATTCCAACGTGGATGAACATACATGTATTTTCCTTGAGAATATGAAAGATTATATGAAAGCATCAATTAATCCGTAAGAATCCGTAAAAATCCGTAAGAATCCGTAAGAATCCGCGTTACTGATTACATATTGACAAATAATAGTAGTAGTTAGGGGTTAGACCTCATCCTAATTGACCTTTGACCTTTGACCTTTGACAGCATGACCTTTGACCCCAACTTCCGGTCACTGTTGACCCCGTGACCCCACCTTCCGGTCAATCATGACCTTTGACCTTTGGGTACGCGGTAAACAGGAAATTGGATAATGGAGCGCGGGAAGCGATTTTAATTGGATAATGGAGCGCGGGACGCGATTTTAATTGGATAATGACTCCGCGTGGGGACGCCATCTTAATTGGATAATGGAGCGCGGGACGCGATTTTAATTGGATAATGACTCCGCGTGGGGACGCCATCTTAATTGGATAATGAAGCGCGGGACGCGATTTTAATTGGATAATGACTCCGCGTGGGGACGCCATCTTAATTGGATAATGGAGCGCGGGACGCGATTTTAATTGGATAATGACTCCGCGTGGGGACGCCATCTTAATTGGATAATGAAGCGCGGGACGCGATTTTAATTGGATAATGACTCCGCGTGGGGACGCGATTTTAATTGGATAATGACTCCGCGTGGGGACGCCATCTTAATTGGATATGAGTCCACGTAGGGACTCGATCTACAGGAAATTTAATTTACCTCCGCGCATATATATATATATATTTTACACTTTAACTTTTGTATTTTGACTTGATATATTACAGTTTTTACCTTTGGATTTAATCTGGGGCAACTTTTTTTGAAAAGTGAAAAGTTATCTTTCTCCGCCTACCAGCAGATATGTCAATAGTGCCGACTGGCGATCGTTGCAAGGCCAACGCGCGTCATTGAACTTGGGATATCCTATTGGAAAGGTGAAAGCCGACTCTCTCTCTCTGCCTCTTATTTCAACAAGTATTGGTAATCCAACGTGTGATTATAATCATGATAATAGTGACATCTCAGGCTCTACTCCAGACTTTTCCCCATCAAAACTCTCTGACTTTTTCATACTGTTTTGTTCATACTTCCATACTTTTCATTTTAACTCACACGACCTGCCAGGCTCTCTGACTCGCAAAAAGTGTATTAAAACCAGTAGATATGACTCCTTTAAATCAACTTCATTCATCCGCAGTACAGATGGTGATAACATGAAACACTATACAGTCAAGGATGATTCTTTATTCTTATCATTTATTCTATTCCATTTCAATGTAGATAGGTTCAGATAGTGTATAAACAGCAGATTTTGATACAAAGGTAAAATAATGTAAGTTATGTTCTCAAATTATGTTGTAATAACAAACTAATTGTTAACTGTTCATTGTTAATATTAAAGTGAAGTTCTCGTTTTTCTATTTCTTCGCTTAACTTAATGGATTGTAACACATGTCTATGGATGGCATTCAGAAAATATGAACACAATGAAGTTCAAACTGTCATTTATGTTGACGGCGTTTTCTTGGATTATTATTATTCGACAAGCTGATGTTTGTGCCTTTAGTTGTAGACTCCATCTTCACCCTCCGTTTCTTCTCCACCATCATCATCGTCATCGTCACCTTGATACTGGAATAAACCATCGAATTGTGAACCATGCCTGGCTAACACTCTCTGTACGGCTTTCCGGAATTCCATGCCATTCTCTAATCTTTCCGTGAGATCGGACACGATTTCACGATTGATGTCAGCGTCTTCGAGGTACACGTTCTGCTGCAAGAACTGGGAGTAAAGATCGAAAAAGATGCGTTTGACTGCCCAGAGTAGTTTCACGTGAGCCTTTGCTTTAGCGTCTTCTTCTTCCATTCCTTCTGAGATGTATTTCTGATATTTTTCGTCTCTCAAGTCCTCGGTGGTTGTCATGGCTTGCTCTAACCATCCTCGATAAGCGAGGTTGTCTTCAGTTTCTTCCATGTTTGCTGCCATTGCCGATTCGTGTCCATCGCTTTCTGATACGCTCGTTTCGGAATCATCGTTGGATTCTTCAACTCTTTGCATTTGAGAGGATGGGTCGGAGTCTTCATCTTCACTCGTTCCTTCTCCAGTATCATGCTCGTTTTGTTCATGCCTCTGCATATCGTACTTCCTACTAAAGGTTTTATCGCATCGTGAACAAGCGTAACGGTTGGACGTATCCAACGTATTCATGTTGACTCGATGATTATTTGCTGGGAAATGAAGAAAATTAACGTTCAACCTTGTAATAATACGTAATCATGAAACGCGCGCGAAGGTATACTTCGATCCTTACGGATTTTTACGGATCCTTACGGATTCTTACGAATCCTTACGGATTCTTACGGATTCTTACGGATTCTTACGGATTCTTACGGATTTTTACGGATTTTACGGATTTTTACGGATTTTTACGGATTCTTACGGATTCTTACGGATTCTTACGGATTCTTACGGATTTTACGGATTCTTACGGATTCTTACGGATTTTTACGGATTTTTACGGATTCTTACGGATTTTTACGGATTTTTACGGATTCTTAAGGATTCTTACGGATTTTACGGATTTTTACGGATTCTACGGATTTCTACGGATGCTGCATGGGTCATTCCAACGTGGATGAACATACATGTATTTTCCTTGAGAATATGAAAGATTATATGAAAGCATCAATTAATCCGTAAGAATCCGTAAAAATCCGTAAGAATCCGTAAGAATCCGTAAAATCCGTAAGAATCCGTAAGAATCCGTAAAAATCCGTAAAAATCCGTAAGAATCCGTAAAAATCCGTAAAAATCCGTAAGAATCCGTAAGAATCCGTAAAATCCGTAAGAATCCGTAAGAATCCGTAAGAATCCGTAAGAATCCGTAAAAATCCGTAAAAATCCGTAAAATCCGTAAAAATCCGTAAGAATCCGTAAGAATCCGTAAGAATCCGTAAGAATCCGTAAGGATCCGTAAGAATCCGTAAGGATCCGTAAAAATCCGTAAGGATCGAAGTATACCTTCGCGCGCGTTTCATGATTACGTATTATTACAAGGTTGAACGTTAATTTTCTTCATTTCCCAGCAAATAATCATCGAGTCAACATGAATACGTTGGATACGTCCAACCGTTACGCTTGTTCACGATGCGATAAAACCTTTAGTAGGAAGTACGATATGCAGAGGCATGAACAAAACGAGCATGATACTGGAGAAGGAACGAGTGAAGATGAAGACTCCGACCCATCCTCTCAAATGCAAAGAGTTGAAGAATCCAACGATGATTCCGAAACGAGCGTATCAGAAAGCGATGGACACGAATCGGCAATGGCAGCAAACATGGAAGAAACTGAAGACAACCTCGCTTATCGAGGATGGTTAGAGCAAGCCATGACAACCACCGAGGACTTGAGAGACGAAAAATATCAGAAATACATCTCAGAAGGAATGGAAGAAGAAGACGCTAAAGCAAAGGCTCACGTGAAACTACTCTGGGCAGTCAAACGCATCTTTTTCGATCTTTACTCCCAGTTCTTGCAGCAGAACGTGTACCTCGAAGACGCTGACATCAATCGTGAAATCGTGTCCGATCTCACGGAAAGATTAGAGAATGGCATGGAATTCCGGAAAGCCGTACAGAGAGTGTTAGCCAGGCATGGTTCACAATTCGATGGTTTATTCCAGTATCAAGGTGACGATGACGATGATGATGGTGGAGAAGAAACGGAGGGTGAAGATGGAGTCTACAACTAAAGGCACAAACATCAGCTTGTCGAATAATAATAATCCAAGAAAACGCCGTCAACATAAATGACAGTTTGAACTTCATTGTGTTCATATTTTCTGAATGCCATCCATAGACATGTGTTACAATCCATTAAGTTAAGCGAAGAAATAGAAAAACGAGAACTTCACTTTAATATTAACAATGAACAGTTAACAATTAGTTTGTTAGTAGTTAGGGGTTAGACCTCATCCTAATTGACCTTTGACCTTTGACCTTTGACAGCATGACCTTTGACCCCAACTTCCGGTCACTGTTGATCCCGTGACCCCACCTTCCGGTCAATCATGACCTTTGACCTTTGGGTACGCGGTAAACAGGAAATTGGATAATGGAGCGCGGGAAGCGATTTTAATTGGATAATGGAGCGCGGGACGCGATTTTAATTGGATAATGACTCCGCGTGGGGACGCCATCTTAATTGGATAATGGAGCGCGGGACGCGATTTTAATTGGATAATGACTCCGCGTGGGGACGCCATCTTAATTGGATAATGAAGCGCGGGACGCGATTTTAATTGGATAATGACTCCGCGTGGGGACGCCATCTTAATTGGATAATGGAGCGCGGGACGCGATTTTAATTGGATAATGACTCCGCGTGGGGACGCCATCTTAATTGGATAATGAAGCGCGGGACGCGATTTTAATTGGATAATGACTCCGCGTGGGGACGCGATTTTAATTGGATAATGACTCCGCGTGGGGACGCCATCTTAATTGGATATGAGTCCACGTAGGGACTCGATCTACAGGAAATTTAATTAACCTCCGCGCATATATATATATATATTTTACACTTTAACTTTTGTATTTTGACTTGATATATTACAGTTTTTACCTTTGGATTTAATCTGGGGCAACTTTTTTTGAAAAGTGAAAAGTTATCTTTCTCCGCCTACCAGCAGATATGTCAATAGTGCCGACTGGCGATCGTTGCAAGGCCAACGCGCGTCATTGAACTTGGGATATCCTATTGGAAAGGTGAAAGCCGACTCTCTCTCTCTGCCTCTTATTTCAACAAGTATTGGTAATCCAACGTGTGATTATAATCATGATAATAGTGACATCTCAGGCTCTACTCCAGACTTTTCCCCATCAAAACTCTCTGACTTTTTCATACTGTTTTGTTCATACTTCCATACTTTTCATTTTAACTCACACGACCTGCCAGGCTCTCTGACTCGCAAAAAGTGTATTAAAACCAGTAGATATGACTCCTTTAAATCAACTTCATTCATCCGCAGTACAGATGGTGATAACATGAAACACTATACAGTCAAGGATGATTCTTTATTCTTATCATTTATTCTATTCCATTTCAATGTAGATAGGTTCAGATAGTGTATAAACAGCAGATTTTGATACAAAGGTAAAATAATGTAAGTTATGTTCTCAAATTATGTTGTAATAACAAACTAATTGTTAACTGTTCATTGTTAATATTAAAGTGAAGTTCTCGTTTTTCTATTTCTTCGCTTAACTTAATGGATTGTAACACATGTCTATGGATGGCATTCAGAAAATATGAACACAATGAAGTTCAAACTGTCATTTATGTTGACGGCGTTTTCTTGGATTATTATTATTCGACAAGCTGATGTTTGTGCCTTTAGTTGTAGACTCCATCTTCACCCTCCGTTTCTTCTCCACCATCATCATCGTCATCGTCACCTTGATACTGGAATAAACCATCGAATTGTGAACCATGCCTGGCTAACACTCTCTGTACGGCTTTCCGGAATTCCATGCCATTCTCTAATCTTTCCGTGAGATCGGACACGATTTCACGATTGATGTCAGCGTCTTCGAGGTACACGTTCTGCTGCAAGAACTGGGAGTAAAGATCGAAAAAGATGCGTTTGACTGCCCAGAGTAGTTTCACGTGAGCCTTTGCTTTAGCGTCTTCTTCTTCCATTCCTTCTGAGATGTATTTCTGATATTTTTCGTCTCTCAAGTCCTCGGTGGTTGTCATGGCTTGCTCTAACCATCCTCGATAAGCGAGGTTGTCTTCAGTTTCTTCCATGTTTGCTGCCATTGCCGATTCGTGTCCATCGCTTTCTGATACGCTCGTTTCGGAATCATCGTTGGATTCTTCAACTCTTTGCATTTGAGAGGATGGGTCGGAGTCTTCATCTTCACTCGTTCCTTCTCCAGTATCATGCTCGTTTTGTTCATGCCTCTGCATATCGTACTTCCTACTAAAGGTTTTATCGCATCGTGAACAAGCGTAACGGTTGGACGTATCCAACGTATTCATGTTGACTCGATGATTATTTGCTGGGAAATGAAGAAAATTAACGTTCAACCTTGTAATAATACGTAATCATGAAACGCGCGCGAAGGTATACTTCGATCCTTACGGATTTTTACGGATCCTTACGGATTCTTACGGATCCTTACGGATTCTTACGGATTCTTACGGATTCTTACGGATTCTTACGGATTTTTACGGATTTTACGGATTTTTACGGATTTTTACGGATTCTTACGGATTCTTACGGATTCTTACGGATTCTTACGGATTTTACGGATTCTTACGGATTCTTACGGATTTTTACGGATTTTTACGGATTCTTACGGATTTTTACGGATTTTTACGGATTCTTAAGGATTCTTACGGATTTTACGGATTTTTACGGATTCTACGGATTTCTACGGATGCTGCATGGGTCATTCCAACGTGGATGAACATACATGTATTTTCCTTGAGAATATGAAAGATTATATGAAAGCATCAATTAATCCGTAAGAATCCGTAAAAATCCGTAAGAATCCGTAAGAATCCGTAAAATCCGTAAGAATCCGTAAGAATCCGTAAAAATCCGTAAAAATCCGTAAGAATCCGTAAAAATCCGTAAAAATCCGTAAGAATCCGTAAGAATCCGTAAAATCCGTAAGAATCCGTAAGAATCCGTAAGAATCCGTAAGAATCCGTAAAAATCCGTAAAAATCCGTAAAATCCGTAAAAATCCGTAAGAATCCGTAAGAATCCGTAAGAATCCGTAAGAATCCGTAAGGATCCGTAAGAATCCGTAAGGATCCGTAAAAATCCGTAAGGATCGAAGTATACCTTCGCGCGCGTTTCATGATTACGTATTATTACAAGGTTGAACGTTAATTTTCTTCATTTCCCAGCAAATAATCATCGAGTCAACATGAATACGTTGGATACGTCCAACCGTTACGCTTGTTCACGATGCGATAAAACCTTTAGTAGGAAGTACGATATGCAGAGGCATGAACAAAACGAGCATGATACTGGAGAAGGAACGAGTGAAGATGAAGACTCCGACCCATCCTCTCAAATGCAAAGAGTTGAAGAATCCAACGATGATTCCGAAACGAGCGTATCAGAAAGCGATGGACACGAATCGGCAATGGCAGCAAACATGGAAGAAACTGAAGACAACCTCGCTTATCGAGGATGGTTAGAGCAAGCCATGACAACCACCGAGGACTTGAGAGACGAAAAATATCAGAAATACATCTCAGAAGGAATGGAAGAAGAAGACGCTAAAGCAAAGGCTCACGTGAAACTACTCTGGGCAGTCAAACGCATCTTTTTCGATCTTTACTCCCAGTTCTTGCAGCAGAACGTGTACCTCGAAGACGCTGACATCAATCGTGAAATCGTGTCCGATCTCACGGAAAGATTAGAGAATGGCATGGAATTCCGGAAAGCCGTACAGAGAGTGTTAGCCAGGCATGGTTCACAATTCGATGGTTTATTCCAGTATCAAGGTGACGATGACGATGATGATGGTGGAGAAGAAACGGAGGGTGAAGATGGAGTCTACAACTAAAGGCACAAACATCAGCTTGTCGAATAATAATAATCCAAGAAAACGCCGTCAACATAAATGACAGTTTGAACTTCATTGTGTTCATATTTTCTGAATGCCATCCATAGACATGTGTTACAATCCATTAAGTTAAGCGAAGAAATAGAAAAACGAGAACTTCACTTTAATATTAACAATGAACAGTTAACAATTAGTTTGTTATTACAACATAATTTGAGAACATAACTTACATTATTTTACCTTTGTATCAAAATCTGCTGTTTATACACTATCTGAACCTATCTACATTGAAATGGAATAGAATAAATGATAAGAATAAAGAATCATCCTTGACTGTATAGTGTTTCATGTTATCACCATCTGTACTGCGGATGAATGAAGTTGATTTAAAGGAGTCATATCTACTGGTTTTAATACACTTTTTGCGAGTCAGAGAGCCTGGCAGGTCGTGTGAGTTAAAATGAAAAGTATGGAAGTATGAACAAAACAGTATGAAAAAGTCAGAGAGTTTTGATGGGGAAAAGTCTGGAGTAGAGCCTGAGATGTCACTATTATCATGATTATAATCACACGTTGGATTACCAATACTTGTTGAAATAAGAGGCAGTAGTTAGGGGTTAGACCTCATCCTAATTGACCTTTGACCTTTGACAGCATGACCTTTGACCCCAACTTCCGGTCACTGTTGACCCCGTGACCCCACCTTCCGGTCAATCATGACCTTTGACCTTTGGGTACGCGGTAAACAGGAAATTGGATAATGGAGCGCGGGAAGCGATTTTAATTGGATAATGGAGCGCGGGACGCGATTTTAATTGGATAATGACTCCGCGTGGGGACGCCATCTTAATTGGATAATGGAGCGCGGGACGCGATTTTAATTGGATAATGACTCCGCGTGGGGACGCCATCTTAATTGGATAATGAAGCGCGGGACGCGATTTTAATTGGATAATGACTCCGCGTGGGGACGCGATTTTAATTGGATAATGACTCCGCGTGGGGACGCCATCTTAATTGGATATGAGTCCACGTAGGGACTCGATCTACAGGAAATTTAATTAACCTCCGCGCATATATATATATATATTTTACACTTTAACTTTTGTATTTTGACTTGATATATTACAGTTTTTACCTTTGGATTTAATCTGGGGCAACTTTTTTTGAAAAGTGAAAAGTTATCTTTCTCCGCCTACCAGCAGATATGTCAATAGTGCCGACTGGCGATCGTTGCAAGGCCAACGCGCGTCATTGAACTTGGGATATCCTATTGGAAAGGTGAAAGCCGACTCTCTCTCTCTGCCTCTTATTTCAACAAGTATTGGTAATCCAACGTGTGATTATAATCATGATAATAGTGACATCTCAGGCTCTACTCCAGACTTTTCCCCATCAAAACTCTCTGACTTTTTCATACTGTTTTGTTCATACTTCCATACTTTTCATTTTAACTCACACGACCTGCCAGGCTCTCTGACTCGCAAAAAGTGTATTAAAACCAGTAGATATGACTCCTTTAAATCAACTTCATTCATCCGCAGTACAGATGGTGATAACATGAAACACTATACAGTCAAGGATGATTCTTTATTCTTATCATTTATTCTATTCCATTTCAATGTAGATAGGTTCAGATAGTGTATAAACAGCAGATTTTGATACAAAGGTAAAATAATGTAAGTTATGTTCTCAAATTATGTTGTAATAACAAACTAATTGTTAACTGTTCATTGTTAATATTAAAGTGAAGTTCTCGTTTTTCTATTTCTTCGCTTAACTTAATGGATTGTAACACATGTCTATGGATGGCATTCAGAAAATATGAACACAATGAAGTTCAAACTGTCATTTATGTTGACGGCGTTTTCTTGGATTATTATTATTCGACAAGCTGATGTTTGTGCCTTTAGTTGTAGACTCCATCTTCACCCTCCGTTTCTTCTCCACCATCATCATCGTCATCGTCACCTTGATACTGGAATAAACCATCGAATTGTGAACCATGCCTGGCTAACACTCTCTGTACGGCTTTCCGGAATTCCATGCCATTCTCTAATCTTTCCGTGAGATCGGACACGATTTCACGATTGATGTCAGCGTCTTCGAGGTACACGTTCTGCTGCAAGAACTGGGAGTAAAGATCGAAAAAGATGCGTTTGACTGCCCAGAGTAGTTTCACGTGAGCCTTTGCTTTAGCGTCTTCTTCTTCCATTCCTTCTGAGATGTATTTCTGATATTTTTCGTCTCTCAAGTCCTCGGTGGTTGTCATGGCTTGCTCTAACCATCCTCGATAAGCGAGGTTGTCTTCAGTTTCTTCCATGTTTGCTGCCATTGCCGATTCGTGTCCATCGCTTTCTGATACGCTCGTTTCGGAATCATCGTTGGATTCTTCAACTCTTTGCATTTGAGAGGATGGGTCGGAGTCTTCATCTTCACTCGTTCCTTCTCCAGTATCATGCTCGTTTTGTTCATGCCTCTGCATATCGTACTTCCTACTAAAGGTTTTATCGCATCGTGAACAAGCGTAACGGTTGGACGTATCCAACGTATTCATGTTGACTCGATGATTATTTGCTGGGAAATGAAGAAAATTAACGTTCAACCTTGTAATAATACGTAATCATGAAACGCGCGCGAAGGTATACTTCGATCCTTACGGATTTTTACGGATCCTTACGGATTCTTACGAATCCTTACGGATTCTTACGGATTCTTACGGATTCTTACGGATTCTTACGGATTTTTACGGATTTTACGGATTTTTACGGATTTTTACGGATTCTTACGGATTCTTACGGATTCTTACGGATTCTTACGGATTTTACGGATTCTTACGGATTCTTACGGATTTTTACGGATTTTTACGGATTCTTACGGATTTTTACGGATTTTTACGGATTCTTAAGGATTCTTACGGATTTTACGGATTTTTACGGATTCTACGGATTTCTACGGATGCTGCATGGGTCATTCCAACGTGGATGAACATACATGTATTTTCCTTGAGAATATGAAAGATTATATGAAAGCATCAATTAATCCGTAAGAATCCGTAAAAATCCGTAAGAATCCGTAAGAATCCGTAAAATCCGTAAGAATCCGTAAGAATCCGTAAAAATCCGTAAAAATCCGTAAGAATCCGTAAAAATCCGTAAGAATCCGTAAGAATCCGTAAAATCCGTAAGAATCCGTAAGAATCCGTAAGAATCCGTAAGAATCCGTAAAAATCCGTAAAAATCCGTAAAATCCGTAAAAATCCGTAAGAATCCGTAAGAATCCGTAAGAATCCGTAAGAATCCGTAAGGATCCGTAAGAATCCGTAAGGATCCGTAAAAATCCGTAAGGATCGAAGTATACCTTCGCGCGCGTTTCATGATTACGTATTATTACAAGGTTGAACGTTAATTTTCTTCATTTCCCAGCAAATAATCATCGAGTCAACATGAATACGTTGGATACGTCCAACCGTTACGCTTGTTCACGATGCGATAAAACCTTTAGTAGGAAGTACGATATGCAGAGGCATGAACAAAACGAGCATGATACTGGAGAAGGAACGAGTGAAGATGAAGACTCCGACCCATCCTCTCAAATGCAAAGAGTTGAAGAATCCAACGATGATTCCGAAACGAGCGTATCAGAAAGCGATGGACACGAATCGGCAATGGCAGCAAACATGGAAGAAACTGAAGACAACCTCGCTTATCGAGGATGGTTAGAGCAAGCCATGACAACCACCGAGGACTTGAGAGACGAAAAATATCAGAAATACATCTCAGAAGGAATGGAAGAAGAAGACGCTAAAGCAAAGGCTCACGTGAAACTACTCTGGGCAGTCAAACGCATCTTTTTCGATCTTTACTCCCAGTTCTTGCAGCAGAACGTGTACCTCGAAGACGCTGACATCAATCGTGAAATCGTGTCCGATCTCACGGAAAGATTAGAGAATGGCATGGAATTCCGGAAAGCCGTACAGAGAGTGTTAGCCAGGCATGGTTCACAATTCGATGGTTTATTCCAGTATCAAGGTGACGATGACGATGATGATGGTGGAGAAGAAACGGAGGGTGAAGATGGAGTCTACAACTAAAGGCACAAACATCAGCTTGTCGAATAATAATAATCCAAGAAAACGCCGTCAACATAAATGACAGTTTGAACTTCATTGTGTTCATATTTTCTGAATGCCATCCATAGACATGTGTTACAATCCATTAAGTTAAGCGAAGAAATAGAAAAACGAGAACTTCACTTTAATATTAACAATGAACAGTTAACAATTAGTTTGTTATTACAACATAATTTGAGAACATAACTTACATTATTTTACCTTTGTATCAAAATCTGCTGTTTATACACTTTCTGAACCTATCTACATTGAAATGGAATAGAATAAATGATAAGAATAAAGAATCATCCTTGACTGTATAGTGTTTCATGTTATCACCATCTGTACTGCGGATGAATGAAGTTGATTTAAAGGAGTCATATCTACTGGTTTTAATACACTTTTTGCGAGTCAGAGAGCCTGGCAGGTCGTGTGAGTTAAAATGAAAAGTATGGAAGTATGAACAAAACAGTATGAAAAAGTCAGAGAGTTTTGATGGGGAAAAGTCTGGAGTAGAGCCTGAGATGTCACTATTATCATGATTATAATCACACGTTGGATTACCAATACTTGTTGAAATAAGAGGCAGTAGTTAGGGGTTAGACCTCATCCTAATTGACCTTTGACCTTTGACAGCATGACCTTTGACCCCAACTTCCGGTCACTGTTGACCCCGTGACCCCACCTTCCGGTCAATCATGACCTTTGACCTTTGGGTACGCGGTAAACAGGAAATTGGATAATGGAGCGCGGGAAGCGATTTTAATTGGATAATGGAGCGCGGGACGCGATTTTAATTGGATAATGACTCCGCGTGGGGACGCCATCTTAATTGGATAATGGAGCGCGGGACGCGATTTTAATTGGATAATGACTCCGCGTGGGGACGCCATCTTAATTGGATAATGAAGCGCGGGACGCGATTTTAATTGGATAATGACTCCGCGTGGGGACGCGATTTTAATTGGATAATGACTCCGCGTGGGGACGCCATCTTAATTGGATATGAGTCCACGTAGGGACTCGATCTACAGGAAATTTAATTAACCTCCGCGCATATATATATATATATTTTACACTTTAACTTTTGTATTTTGACTTGATATATTACAGTTTTTACCTTTGGATTTAATCTGGGGCAACTTTTTTTGAAAAGTGAAAAGTTATCTTTCTCCGCCTACCAGCAGATATGTCAATAGTGCCGACTGGCGATCGTTGCAAGGCCAACGCGCGTCATTGAACTTGGGATATCCTATTGGAAAGGTGAAAGCCGACTCTCTCTCTCTGCCTCTTATTTCAACAAGTATTGGTAATCCAACGTGTGATTATAATCATGATAATAGTGACATCTCAGGCTCTACTCCAGACTTTTCCCCATCAAAACTCTCTGACTTTTTCATACTGTTTTGTTCATACTTCCATACTTTTCATTTTAACTCACACGACCTGCCAGGCTCTCTGACTCGCAAAAAGTGTATTAAAACCAGTAGATATGACTCCTTTAAATCAACTTCATTCATCCGCAGTACAGATGGTGATAACATGAAACACTATACAGTCAAGGATGATTCTTTATTCTTATCATTTATTCTATTCCATTTCAATGTAGATAGGTTCAGATAGTGTATAAACAGCAGATTTTGATACAAAGGTAAAATAATGTAAGTTATGTTCTCAAATTATGTTGTAATAACAAACTAATTGTTAACTGTTCATTGTTAATATTAAAGTGAAGTTCTCGTTTTTCTATTTCTTCGCTTAACTTAATGGATTGTAACACATGTCTATGGATGGCATTCAGAAAATATGAACACAATGAAGTTCAAACTGTCATTTATGTTGACGGCGTTTTCTTGGATTATTATTATTCGACAAGCTGATGTTTGTGCCTTTAGTTGTAGACTCCATCTTCACCCTCCGTTTCTTCTCCACCATCATCATCGTCATCGTCACCTTGATACTGGAATAAACCATCGAATTGTGAACCATGCCTGGCTAACACTCTCTGTACGGCTTTCCGGAATTCCATGCCATTCTCTAATCTTTCCGTGAGATCGGACACGATTTCACGATTGATGTCAGCGTCTTCGAGGTACACGTTCTGCTGCAAGTATGGAAGTATGGAAGTATGGAAGTATGCTTCACCCTCCGTTTCTTCTCCACCATCATCATCGTCATCGTCACCTTGATACTGGAATAAACCATCGAATTGTGAACCATGCCTGGCTAACACTCTCTGTACGGCTTTCCGGAATTCCATGCCATTCTCTAATCTTTCCGTGAGATCGGACACGATTTCACGATTGATGTCAGCGTCTTCGAGGTACACGTTCTGCTGCAAGAACTGGGAGTAAAGATCGAAAAAGATGCGTTTGACTGCCCAGAGTAGTTTCACGTGAGCCTTTGCTTTAGCGTCTTCTTCTTCCATTCCTTCTGAGATGTATTTCTGATATTTTTCGTCTCTCAAGTCCTCGGTGGTTGTCATGGCTTGCTCTAACCATCCTCGATAAGCGAGGTTGTCTTCAGTTTCTTCCATGTTTGCTGCCATTGCCGATTCGTGTCCATCGCTTTCTGATACGCTCGTTTCGGAATCATCGTTGGATTCTTCAACTCTTTGCATTTGAGAGGATGGGTCGGAGTCTTCATCTTCACTCGTTCCTTCTCCAGTATCATGCTCGTTTTGTTCATGCCTCTGCATATCGTACTTCCTACTAAAGGTTTTATCGCATCGTGAACAAGCGTTAGTTAGGGGTTAGACCTCATCCTAATTGACCTTTGACCTTTGACAGCATGACCTTTGACCCCAACTTCCGGTCACTGTTGACCCCGTGACCCCACCTTCCGGTTAATCATGACCTTTGACCTTTGGGTACGCGGTAAACAGGAAATTGGATAATGGAGCGCGGGAAGCGATTTTAATTGGATAATGGAGCGCGGGACGCGATTTTAATTGGATAATGACTCCGCGTGGGGACGCCATCTTAATTGGATAATGGAGCGCGGGACGCGATTTTAATTGGATAATGACTCCGCGTGGGGACGCCATCTTAATTGGATAATGAAGCGCGGGACGCGATTTTAATTGGATAATGACTCCGCGTGGGGACGCGATTTTAATTGGATAATGACTCCGCGTGGGGACGCCATCTTAATTGGATATGAGTCCACGTAGGGACTCGATCTACAGGAAATTTAATTAACCTCCGCGCATATATATATATATATTTTACACTTTAACTTTTGTATTTTGACTTGATATATTACAGTTTTTACCTTTGGATTTAATCTGGGGCAACTTTTTTTGAAAAGTGAAAAGTTATCTTTCTCCGCCTACCAGCAGATATGTCAATAGTGCCGACTGGCGATCGTTGCAAGGCCAACGCGCGTCATTGAACTTGGGATATCCTATTGGAAAGGTGAAAGCCGACTCTCTCTCTCTGCCTCTTATTTCAACAAGTATTGGTAATCCAACGTGTGATTATAATCATGATAATAGTGACATCTCAGGCTCTACTCCAGACTTTTCCCCATCAAAACTCTCTGACTTTTTCATACTGTTTTGTTCATACTTCCATACTTTTCATTTTAACTCACACGACCTGCCAGGCTCTCTGACTCGCAAAAAGTGTATTAAAACCAGTAGATATGACTCCTTTAAATCAACTTCATTCATCCGCAGTACAGATGGTGATAACATGAAACACTATACAGTCAAGGATGATTCTTTATTCTTATCATTTATTCTATTCCATTTCAATGTAGATAGGTTCAGATAGTGTATAAACAGCAGATTTTGATACAAAGGTAAAATAATGTAAGTTATGTTCTCAAATTATGTTGTAATAACAAACTAATTGTTAACTGTTCATTGTTAATATTAAAGTGAAGTTCTCGTTTTTCTATTTCTTCGCTTAACTTAATGGATTGTAACACATGTCTATGGATGGCATTCAGAAAATATGAACACAATGAAGTTCAAACTGTCATTTATGTTGACGGCGTTTTCTTGGATTATTATTATTCGACAAGCTGATGTTTGTGCCTTTAGTTGTAGACTCCATCTTCACCCTCCGTTTCTTCTCCACCATCATCATCGTCATCGTCACCTTGATACTGGAATAAACCATCGAATTGTGAACCATGCCTGGCTAACACTCTCTGTACGGCTTTCCGGAATTCCATGCCATTCTCTAATCTTTCCGTGAGATCGGACACGATTTCACGATTGATGTCAGCGTCTTCGAGGTACACGTTCTGCTGCAAGAACTGGGAGTAAAGATCGAAAAAGATGCGTTTGACTGCCCAGAGTAGTTTCACGTGAGCCTTTGCTTTAGCGTCTTCTTCTTCCATTCCTTCTGAGATGTATTTCTGATATTTTTCGTCTCTCAAGTCCTCGGTGGTTGTCATGGCTTGCTCTAACCATCCTCGATAAGCGAGGTTGTCTTCAGTTTCTTCCATGTTTGCTGCCATTGCCGATTCGTGTCCATCGCTTTCTGATACGCTCGTTTCGGAATCATCGTTGGATTCTTCAACTCTTTGCATTTGAGAGGATGGGTCGGAGTCTTCATCTTCACTCGTTCCTTCTCCAGTATCATGCTCGTTTTGTTCATGCCTCTGCATATCGTACTTCCTACTAAAGGTTTTATCGCATCGTGAACAAGCGTAACGGTTGGACGTATCCAACGTATTCATGTTGACTCGATGATTATTTGCTGGGAAATGAAGAAAATTAACGTTCAACCTTGTAATAATACGTAATCATGAAACGCGCGCGAAGGTATACTTCGATCCTTACGGATTTTTACGGATCCTTACGGATTCTTACGGATCCTTACGGATTCTTACGGATTCTTACGGATTCTTACGGATTCTTACGGATTTTTACGGATTTTACGGATTTTTACGGATTTTTACGGATTCTTACGGATTCTTACGGATTCTTACGGATTCTTACGGATTTTACGGATTCTTACGGATTCTTACGGATTTTTACGGATTTTTACGGATTCTTACGGATTTTTACGGATTTTTACGGATTCTTAAGGATTCTTACGGATTTTACGGATTTTTACGGATTCTACGGATTTCTACGGATGCTGCATGGGTCATTCCAACGTGGATGAACATACATGTATTTTCCTTGAGAATATGAAAGATTATATGAAAGCATCAATTAATCCGTAAGAATCCGTAAAAATCCGTAAGAATCCGTAAGAATCCGTAAAATCCGTAAGAATCCGTAAGAATCCGTAAAAATCCGTAAAAATCCGTAAGAATCCGTAAAAATCCGTAAAAATCCGTAAGAATCCGTAAGAATCCGTAAAATCCGTAAGAATCCGTAAGAATCCGTAAGAATCCGTAAAAATCCGTAAAAATCCGTAAAATCCGTAAAAATCCGTAAGAATCCGTAAGAATCCGTAAGAATCCGTAAGAATCCGTAAGGATCCGTAAGAATCCGTAAGGATCCGTAAAAATCCGTAAGGATCGAAGTATACCTTCGCGCGCGTTTCATGATTACGTATTATTACAAGGTTGAACGTTAATTTTCTTCATTTCCCAGCAAATAATCATCGAGTCAACATGAATACGTTGGATACGTCCAACCGTTACGCTTGTTCACGATGCGATAAAACCTTTAGTAGGAAGTACGATATGCAGAGGCATGAACAAAACGAGCATGATACTGGAGAAGGAACGAGTGAAGATGAAGACTCCGACCCATCCTCTCAAATGCAAAGAGTTGAAGAATCCAACGATGATTCCGAAACGAGCGTATCAGAAAGCGATGGACACGAATCGGCAATGGCAGCAAACATGGAAGAAACTGAAGACAACCTCGCTTATCGAGGATGGTTAGAGCAAGCCATGACAACCACCGAGGACTTGAGAGACGAAAAATATCAGAAATACATCTCAGAAGGAATGGAAGAAGAAGACGCTAAAGCAAAGGCTCACGTGAAACTACTCTGGGCAGTCAAACGCATCTTTTTCGATCTTTACTCCCAGTTCTTGCAGCAGAACGTGTACCTCGAAGACGCTGACATCAATCGTGAAATCGTGTCCGATCTCACGGAAAGATTAGAGAATGGCATGGAATTCCGGAAAGCCGTACAGAGAGTGTTAGCCAGGCATGGTTCACAATTCGATGGTTTATTCCAGTATCAAGGTGACGATGACGATGATGATGGTGGAGAAGAAACGGAGGGTGAAGATGGAGTCTACAACTAAAGGCACAAACATCAGCTTGTCGAATAATAATAATCCAAGAAAACGCCGTCAACATAAATGACAGTTTGAACTTCATTGTGTTCATATTTTCTGAATGCCATCCATAGACATGTGTTACAATCCATTAAGTTAAGCGAAGAAATAGAAAAACGAGAACTTCACTTTAATATTAACAATGAACAGTTAACAATTAGTTTGTTATTACAACATAATTTGAGAACATAACTTACATTATTTTACCTTTGTATCAAAATCTGCTGTTTATACACTATCTGAACCTATCTACATTGAAATGGAATAGAATAAATGATAAGAATAAAGAATCATCCTTGACTGTATAGTGTTTCATGTTATCACCATCTGTACTGCGGATGAATGAAGTTGATTTAAAGGAGTCATATCTACTGGTTTTAATACACTTTTTGCGAGTCAGAGAGCCTGGCAGGTCGTGTGAGTTAAAATGAAAAGTATGGAAGTATGAACAAAACAGTATGAAAAAGTCAGAGAGTTTTGATGGGGAAAAGTCTGGAGTAGAGCCTGAGATGTCACTATTATCATGATTATAATCACACGTTGGATTACCAATACTTGTTGAAATAAGAGGCAGAGAGAGAGAGTCGGCTTTCACCTTTCCAATAGGATATCCCAAGTTCAATGACGCGCGTTGGCCTTGCAACGATCGCCAGTCGGCACTATTGACATATCTGCTGGTAGGCGGAGAAAGATAACTTTTCACTTTTCAAAAAAAGTTGCCCCAGATTAAATCCAAAGGTAAAAACTGTAATATATCAAGTCAAAATACAAAAGTTAAAGTGTAAAATATATATATGTATATGCGCGGAGGTTAATTAAATTTCCTGTAGATCGAGTCCCTACGTGGACTCATATCCAATTAAGATGGCGTCCCCACGCGGAGTCATTATCCAATTAAAATCGCGTCCCCACGCGGAGTCATTATCCAATTAAAATCGCGTCCCGCGCTTCATTATCCAATTAAGATGGCGTCCCCACGCGGAGTCATTATCCAATTAAAATCGCGTCCCGCGCTCCATTATCCAATTAAGATGGCGTCCCCACGCGGAGTCATTATCCAATTAAAATCGCGTCCCGCGCTCCATTATCCAATTAAAATCGCTTCCCGCGCTCCATTATCCAATTTCCTGTTTACCGCGTACCCAAAGGTCAAAGGTCATGATTGACCGGAAGGTGGGGTCACGGGGTCAACAGTGACCGGAAGTTGGGGTCAAAGGTCATGCTGTCAAAGGTCAAAGGTCAAAGGTCAATTAGGATGAGGTCTAACCCCTAACTACTACTATTATTTGTCAATATGTAATCAGTAACGGAGTATAAATAATTAACAACACACTTCTTATTCATTCATTTCTCTTTCGCTTTGAAAAGAGTTAAAAATTCAGAAGTCGTGGAAACATTTTAATTTTTTTTAAAGGTCATTTTTGCAATTTTTTTTAAACAGTACCCGTTTCAACAAAATGAGATAGTTTCCTGCTTTATGTAGTATTTTTTGCGGAAACCCCTGTAAATATGTTTTTATTCATGATTCCATATAGGCCTATTTGCAATAACAATAAAGTTTGAAAGGCATCGTCTACTGCCTATAAAAAATAATGCTTTCAATTGCAGGTTAAAATAGTTTCGCATTGAATTTGCTTGTGAACGATTTACCCCTCTGTTTTACTTTAAGCTCTTTACTAAATAATTTTTTTCTTATTTTGTCCCATTTCCATCCATCCATTGTTTTCTCAAAACTACTGAACTAAAAAGGCAAAATTTATCCATCATTAAATATAAAACGATGCAGGAATTTACCACACACATTATGCTATTATTTGTATTTAGAACCATAGAACATGGTTTATTAAACTAGAGAAAAGGAATTTTATATTTCTGTTAAGAAAATCGATGGGAATGCTTTCTATTCATAGACTGTGAAAATACTTAATAATTATGCTGCTACAATTTTGCTCATGACTGTATGCACTGAACCTCTCGTGCCTCCGAATGATAAGATTATGATAGCCACTTTTTCTATTTCGTTAAAAAAAGTGTTGCAAGCAATAATTATGGACACATGATAGAAGCCTAAATATTAATGATTATATCAGTATACGCAGTAGTTAGGGGTTAGACCTCATCCTAATTGACCTTTGACCTTTGACAGCATGACCTTTGACCCCAACTTCCGGTCACTGTTGACCCCGTGACCCCACCTTCCGGTCAATCATGACCTTTGACCTTTGGGTACGCGGTAAACAGGAAATTGGATAATGGAGCGCGGGAAGCGATTTTAATTGGATAATGGAGCGCGGGACGCGATTTTAATTGGATAATGACTCCGCGTGGGGACGCCATCTTAATTGGATAATGGAGCGCGGGACGCGATTTTAATTGGATAATGACTCCGCGTGGGGACGCCATCTTAATTGGATAATGAAACGGAGGGTGAAGATGGAGTCTACAACTAAAGGCACAAACATCAGCTTGTCGAATAATAATAATCCAAGAAAACGCCGTCAACATAAATGACAGTTTGAACTTCATTGTGTTCATATTTTCTGAATGCCATCCATAGACATGTGTTACAATCCATTAAGTTAAGCGAAGAAATAGAAAAACGAGAACTTCACTTTAATATTAACAATGAACAGTTAATAATTAGTTTGTTATTACAACATAATTTGAGAACATAACTTACATTATTTTACCTTTGTATCAAAATCTGCTGTTTATACACTATCTGAACCTATCTACATTGAAATGGAATAGAATAAATGATAAGAATAAAGTAGTAGTTAGGGGTTAGACCTCATCCTAATTGACCTTTGACCTTTGACAGCATGACCTTTGACCCCAACTTCCGGTCACTGTTGACCCCGTGACCCCACCTTCCGGTCAATCATGACCTTTGACCTTTGGGTACGCGGTAAACAGGAAATTGGATAATGGAGCGCGGGAAGCGATTTTAATTGGATATTGGAGCGCGGGACGCGATTTTAATTGGATAATGACTCCGCGTGGGGACGCCATCTTAATTGGATAATGGAGCGCGGGACGCGATTTTAATTGGATAATGACTCCGCGTGGGGACGCCATCTTAATTGGATAATGAAGCGCGGGACGCGATTTTAATTGGATAATGACTCCGCGTGGGGACGCGATTTTAATTGGATAATGACTCCGCGTGGGGACGCCATCTTAATTGGATATGAGTCCACGTAGGGACTCGATCTACAGGAAATTTAATTAACCTCCGCGCATATATATATATATATTTTACACTTTAACTTTTGTATTTTGACTTGATATATTACAGTTTTTACCTTTGGATTTAATCTGGGGCAACTTTTTTTGAAAAGTGAAAAGTTATCTTTCTCCGCCTACCAGCAGATATGTCAATAGTGCCGACTGGCGATCGTTGCAAGGCCAACGCTCGTCATTGAACTTGGGATATCCTATTGGAAAGGTGAAAGCCGACTCTCTCTCTCTGCCTCTTATTTCAACAAGTATTGGTAATCCAACGTGTGATTATAATCATGATAGTAGTTAGGGGTTAGACCTCATCCTAATTGACCTTTGACCTTTGACAGCATGACCTTTGACCCCAACTTCCGGTCACTGTTGACCCCGTGACCCCACCTTCCGGTCAATCATGACCTTTGACCTTTGGGTACGCGGTAAACAGGAAATTGGATAATGGAGCGCGGGAAGCGATTTTAATTGGATAATGGAGCGCGGGACGCGATTTTAATTGGATAATGACTCCGCGTGGGGACGCCATCTTAATTGGATAATGGAGCGCGGGACGCGATTTTAATTGGATAATGACTCCGCGTGGGGACGCCATCTTAATTGGATAATGAAGCGCGGGACGCGATTTTAATTGGATAATGACTCCGCGTGGGGACGCGATTTTAATTGGATAATGACTCCGCGTGGGGACGCCATCTTAATTGGATATGAGTCCACGTAGGGACTCGATCTACAGGAAATTTAATTAACCTCCGCGCATATATATATATATATTTTACACTTTAACTTTTGTATTTTGACTTGATATATTACAGTTTTTACCTTTGGATTTAATCTGGGGCAACTTTTTTTGAAAAGTGAAAAGTTATCTTTCTCCGCCTACCAGCAGATATGTCAATAGTGCCGACTGGCGATCGTTGCAAGGCCAACGCGCGTCATTGAACTTGGGATATCCTATTGGAAAGGTGAAAGCCGACTCTCTCTCTCTGCCTCTTATTTCAACAAGTATTGGTAATCCAACGTGTGATTATAATCATGATAATAGTGACTCTGGCTCTACTCCAGACTTTTCCCCATCAAAACTCTCTGACTTTTTCATACTGTTTTGTTCATACTTCCATACTTTTCATTTTAACTCACACGACCTGCCAGGCTCTCTGACTCGCAAAAAGTGTATTAAAACCAGTAGATATGACTCCTTTAAATCAACTTCATTCATCCGCAGTACAGATGGTGATAACATGAAACACTATACAGTCAAGGATGATTCTTTATTCTTATCATTTATTCTATTCCATTTCAATGTAGATAGGTTCAGATAGTGTATAAACAGCAGATTTTGATACAAAGGTAAAATAATGTAAGTTATGTTCTCAAATTATGTTGTAATAACAAACTAATTGTTAACTGTTCATTGTTAATATTAAAGTGAAGTTCTCGTTTTTCTATTTCTTCGCTTAACTTAATGGATTGTAACACATGTCTATGGATGGCATTCAGAAAATATGAACACAATGAAGTTCAAACTGTCATTTATGTTGACGGCGTTTTCTTGGATTATTATTATTCGACAAGCTGATGTTTGTGCCTTTAGTTGTAGACTCCATCTTCACCCTCCGTTTCTTCTCCACCATCATCATCGTCATCGTCACCTTGATACTGGAATAAACCATCGAATTGTGAACCATGCCTGGCTAACACTCTCTGTACGGCTTTCCGGAATTCCATGCCATTCTCTAATCTTTCCGTGAGATCGGACACGATTTCACGATTGATGTCAGCGTCTTCGAGGTACACGTTCTGCTGCAAGAACTGGGAGTAAAGATCGAAAAAGATGCGTTTGACTGCCCAGAGTAGTTTCACGTGAGCCTTTGCTTTAGCGTCTTCTTCTTCCATTCCTTCTGAGATGTATTTCTGATATTTTTCGTCTCTCAAGTCCTCGGTGGTTGTCATGGCTTGCTCTAACCATCCTCGATAAGCGAGGTTGTCTTCAGTTTCTTCCATGTTTGCTGCCATTGCCGATTCGTGTCCATCGCTTTCTGATACGCTCGTTTCGGAATCATCGTTGGATTCTTCAACTCTTTGCATTTGAGAGGATGGGTCGGAGTCTTCATCTTCACTCGTTCCTTCTCCAGTATCATGCTCGTTTTGTTCATGCCTCTGCATATCGTACTTCCTACTAAAGGTTTTATCGCATCGTGAACAAGCGTAACGGTTGGACGTATCCAACGTATTCATGTTGACTCGATGATTATTTGCTGGGAAATGAAGAAAATTAACGTTCAACCTTGTAATAATACGTAATCATGAAACGCGCGCGAAGGTATACTTCAATCCTTACGGATTTTTACGGATCCTTACGGATTCTTACGGATCCTTACGGATTCTTACGGATTCTTACGGATTCTTACGGATTCTTACGGATTTTTACGGATTTTACGGATTTTTACGGATTTTTACGGATTCTTACGGATTCTTACGGATTCTTACGGATTCTTACGGATTTTACGGATTCTTACGGATTCTTACGGATTTTTACGGATTTTTACGGATTCTTACGGATTTTTACGGATTTTTACGGATTCTTACGGATTCTTACGGATTTTACGGATTTTTACGGATTCTACGGATTTCTACGGATGCTGCATGGGTCATTCCAACGTGGATGAACATACATGTATTTTCCTTGAGAATATGAAAGATTATATGAAAGCATCAATTAATCCGTAAGAATCCGTAAAAATCCGTAAGAATCCGTAAGAATCCGTAAAATCCGTAAGAATCCGTAAGAATCCGTAAAAATCCGTAAAAATCCGTAAGAATCCGTAAAAATCCGTAAAAATCCGTAAGAATCCGTAAGAATCCGTAAAATCCGTAAGAATCCGTAAGAATCCGTAAGAATCCGTAAGAATCCGTAAAAATCCGTAAAAATCCGTAAAATCCGTAAAAATCCGTAAGAATCCGTAAGAATCCGTAAGAATCCGTAAGAATCCGTAAGGATCCGTAAGAATCCGTAAGGATCCGTAAAAATCCGTAAGGATCGAAGTATACCTTCGCGCGCGTTTCATGATTACGTATTATTACAAGGTTGAACGTTAATTTTCTTCATTTCCCAGCAAATAATCATCGAGTCAACATGAATACGTTGGATACGTCCAACCGTTACGCTTGTTCACGATGCGATAAAACCTTTAGTAGGAAGTACGATATGCAGAGGCATGAACAAAACGAGCATGATACTGGAGAAGGAACGAGTGAAGATGAAGACTCCGACCCATCCTCTCAAATGCAAAGAGTTGAAGAATCCAACGATGATTCCGAAACGAGCGTATCAGAAAGCGATGGACACGAATCGGCAATGGCAGCAAACATGGAAGAAACTGAAGACAACCTCGCTTATCGAGGATGGTTAGAGCAAGCCATGACAACCACCGAGGACTTGAGAGACGAAAAATATCAGAAATACATCTCAGAAGGAATGGAAGAAGAAGACGCTAAAGCAAAGGCTCACGTGAAACTACTCTGGGCAGTCAAACGCATCTTTTTCGATCTTTACTCCCAGTTCTTGCAGCAGAACGTGTACCTCGAAGACGCTGACATCAATCGTGAAATCGTGTCCGATCTCACGGAAAGATTAGAGAATGGCATGGAATTCCGGAAAGCCGTACAGAGAGTGTTAGCCAGGCATGGTTCACAATTCGATGGTTTATTCCAGTATCAAGGTGACGATGACGATGATGATGGTGGAGAAGAAACGGAGGGTGAAGATGGAGTCTACAACTAAAGGCACAAACATCAGCTTGTCGAATAATAATAATCCAAGAAAACGCCGTCAACATAAATGACAGTTTGAACTTCATTGTGTTCATATTTTCTGAATGCCATCCATAGACATGTGTTACAATCCATTAAGTTAAGCGAAGAAATAGAAAAACGAGAACTTCACTTTAATATTAACAATGAACAGTTAACAATTAGTTTGTTATTACAACATAATTTGAGAACATAACTTACATTATTTTACCTTTGTATCAAAATCTGCTGTTTATACACTATCTGAACCTATCTACATTGAAATGGAATAGAATAAATGATAAGAATAAAGAATCATCCTTGACTGTATAGTGTTTCATGTTATCACCATCTGTACTGCGGATGAATGAAGTTGATTTAAAGGAGTCATATCTACTGGTTTTAATACACTTTTTGCGAGTCAGAGAGCCTGGCAGGTCGTGTGAGTTAAAATGAAAAGTATGGAAGTATGAACAAAACAGTATGAAAAAGTCAGAGAGTTTTGATGGGGAAAAGTCTGGAGTAGAGCCTGAGATGTCACTATTATCATGATTATAATCCCACGTTGGATTACCAATACTTGTTGAAATAAGAGGCAGAGAGAGAGAGTCGGCTTTCACCTTTCCAATAGGATATCCCAAGTTCAATGACGCGCGTTGGCCTTGCAACGATCGCCAGTCGGCACTATTGACATATCTGCTGGTAGGCGGAGAAAGATAACTTTTCACTTTTCAAAAAAAGTTGCCCCAGATTAAATCCAAAGGTAAAAACTGTAATATATCAAGTCAAAATACACAAGTTAAAGTGTAAAATATATATATGTATATGCGCGGAGGTTAATTAAATTTCCTGTAGATCGAGTCCCTACGTGGACTCATATCCACTTAAGATGGCGTCCCCACGCGGAGTCATTATCCAATTAAAATCGCGTCCCCACGCGGAGTCATTATCCAATTAAAATCGCGTCCCGCGCTTCATTATCCAATTAAGATGGCGTCCCCACGCGGAGTCATTATCCAATTAAAATCGCGTCCCGCGCTCCATTATCCAATTAAGATGGCGTCCCCACGCGGAGTCATTATCCAATTAAAATCGCGTCCCGCGCTCCATTATCCAATTAAAATCGCTTCCCGCGCTCCATTATCCAATTTCCTGTTTACCGCGTACCCAAAGGTCAAAGGTCATGATTGACCGGAAGGTGGGGTCACGGGGTCAACAGTGACCGGAAGTTGGGGTCAAAGGTCATGCTGTCAAAGGTCAAAGGTCAATTAGGATGAGGTCTAACCCCTAACTACTATACGCTTATGATAGGAATGCATATGCTCATTACACTGTTCTTGATCAGTAATGTGTTAATGATTGAATCTACACTTTGTTGATGGCGAAGGGGGGTGCTATACTCTGTCGGTAAACGCATAAAAACCGTAAAAATTACCATCTTATAATGATCTTTCGAAGAGTCACCCTAACTTCAATATTGTTCCGATACCTAGGAGAAAACGCTTAATGTGTGCCCCTTCAAGCAAGTCCGGCACTGTTGAAGATGGCGGGATATCCTCGTTTGCCGATTTCTGTGTAACATTACAATCTTATTTCATTTTTGCACATCCGGAATTATTGGGGGTGCAAAACGATATGTTTGCCCCCCCCCCCCAATATTTGCATTGGTGGGGCGATCGCCCCCCCCCCCCCCAGGATCGAGGCCTCTAAGACAGACTTGTATTTGTCGTTATCACTAATTATACAGAGCTGCATGATAACATAAAGTTGAATATGTTGTAATTTATGTTTTTGTAAATTGCCGTAATCCGAAAATTAATCATATTAGGGGTTAGACCTCATCCTAATTGACCTTTGACCTTTGACAGCATGACCTTTGACCCCAACTTCCGGTCACTGTTGACCCCGTGACCCCACCTTCCGGTCAATCATGACCTTTGACCTTTGGGTACGCGGTAAACAGGAAATTGGATAATGGAGCGCGGGAAGCGATTTTAATTGGATAATGGAGCGCGGGACGCGATTTTAATTGGATAATGACTCCGCGTGGGGACGCCATCTTAATTGGATAATGGAGCGCGGGACGCGATTTTAATTGGATAATGACTCCGCGTGGGGACGCCATCTTAATTGGATAATGAAGCGCGGGACGCGATTTTAATTGGATAATGACTCCGCGTGGGGACGCGATTTTAATTGGATAATGACTCCGCGTGGGGACGCCATCTTAATTGGATATGAGTCCACGTAGGGACTCGATCTACAGGAAATTTAATTAACCTCCGCGCATATATATATATATATTTTACACTTTAACTTTTGTATTTTGACTTGATATATTACAGTTTTTACCTTTGGATTTAATCTGGGGCAACTTTTTTTGAAAAGTGAAAAGTTATCTTTCTCCGCCTACCAGCAGATATGTCAATAGTGCCGACTGGCGATCGTTGCAAGGCCAACGCGCGTCATTGAACTTGGGATATCCTATTGGAAAGGTGAAAGCCGACTCTCTCTCTCTGCCTCTTATTTCAACAAGTATTGGTAATCCAACGTGTGATTATAATCATGATAATAGTGACATCTCAGGCTCTACTCCAGACTTTTCCCCATCAAAACTCTCTGACTTTTTCATACTGTTTTGTTCATACTTCCATACTTTTCATTTTAACTCACACGACCTGCCAGGCTCTCTGACTCGCAAAAAGTGTATTAAAACCAGTAGATATGACTCCTTTAAATCAACTTCATTCATCCGCAGTACAGATGGTGATAACATGAAACACTATACAGTCAAGGATGATTCTTTATTCTTATCATTTATTCTATTCCATTTCAATGTAGATAGGTTCAGATAGTGTATAAACAGCAGATTTTGATACAAAGGTAAAATAATGTAAGTTATGTTCTCAAATTATGTTGTAATAACAAACTAATTGTTAACTGTTCATTGTTAATATTAAAGTGAAGTTCTCGTTTTTCTATTTCTTCGCTTAACTTAATGGATTGTAACACATGTCTATGGATGGCATTCAGAAAATATGAACACAATGAAGTTCAAACTGTCATTTATGTTGACGGCGTTTTCTTGGATTATTATTATTCGACAAGCTGATGTTTGTGCCTTTAGTTGTAGACTCCATCTTCACCCTCCGTTTCTTCTCCACCATCATCATCGTCATCGTCACCTTGATACTGGAATAAACCATCGAATTGTGAACCATGCCTGGCTAACACTCTCTGTACGGCTTTCCGGAATTCCATGCCATTCTCTAATCTTTCCGTGAGATCGGACACGATTTCACGATTGATGTCAGCGTCTTCGAGGTACACGTTCTGCTGCAAGAACTGGGAGTAAAGATCGAAAAAGATGCGTTTGACTGCCCAGAGTAGTTTCACGTGAGCCTTTGCTTTAGCGTCTTCTTCTTCCATTCCTTCTGAGATGTATTTCTGATATTTTTCGTCTCTCAAGTCCTCGGTGGTTGTCATGGCTTGCTCTAACCATCCTCGATAAGCGAGGTTGTCTTCAGTTTCTTCCATGTTTGCTGCCATTGCCGATTCGTGTCCATCGCTTTCTGATACGCTCGTTTCGGAATCATCGTTGGATTCTTCAACTCTTTGCATTTGAGAGGATGGGTCGGAGTCTTCATCTTCACTCGTTCCTTCTCCAGTATCATGCTCGTTTTGTTCATGCCTCTGCATATCGTACTTCCTACTAAAGGTTTTATCGCATCGTGAACAAGCGTAACGGTTGGACGTATCCAACGTATTCATGTTGACTCGATGATTATTTGCTGGGAAATGAAGAAAATTAACGTTCAACCTTGTAATAATACGTAATCATGAAACGCGCGCGAAGGTATACTTCGATCCTTACGGATTTTTACGGATCCTTACGGATTCTTACGGATCCTTACGGATTCTTACGGATTCTTACGGATTCTTACGGATTCTTACGGATTTTTACGGATTTTACGGATTTTTACGGATTTTTACGGATTCTTACGGATTCTTACGGATTCTTACGGATTCTTACGGATTTTACGGATTCTTACGGATTCTTACGGATTTTTACGGATTTTTACGGATTCTTACGGATTTTTACGGATTTTTACGGATTCTTACGGATTCTTACGGATTTTACGGATTTTTACGGATTCTACGGATTTCTACGGATGCTGCATGGGTCATTCCAACGTGGATGAACATACATGTATTTTCCTTGAGAATATGAAAGATTATATGAAAGCATCAATTAATCCGTAAGAATCCGTAAAAATCCGTAAGAATCCGTAAGAATCCGTAAAATCCGTAAGAATCCGTAAGAATCCGTAAAAATCCGTAAAAATCCGTAAGAATCCGTAAAAATCCGTAAAAATCCGTAAGAATCCGTAAGAATCCGTAAAATCCGTAAGAATCCGTAAGAATCCGTAAGAATCCGTAAGAATCCGTAAGGATCCGTAAGAATCCGTAAGGATCCGTAAAAATCCGTAAGGATCGAAGTATACCTTCGCGCGCGTTTCATGATTACGTATTATTACAAGGTTGAACGTTAATTTTCTTCATTTCCCAGCAAATAATCATCGAGTCAACATGAATACGTTGGATACGTCCAACCGTTACGCTTGTTCACGATGCGATAAAACCTTTAGTAGGAAGTACGATATGCAGAGGCATGAACAAAACGAGCATGATACTGGAGAAGGAACGAGTGAAGATGAAGACTCCGACCCATCCTCTCAAATGCAAAGAGTTGAAGAATCCAACGATGATTCCGAAACGAGCGTATCAGAAAGCGATGGACACGAATCGGCAATGGCAGCAAACATGGAAGAAACTGAAGACAACCTCGCTTATCGAGGATGGTTAGAGCAAGCCATGACAACCACCGAGGACTTGAGAGACGAAAAATATCAGAAATACATCTCAGAAGGAATGGAAGAAGAAGACGCTAAAGCAAAGGCTCACGTGAAACTACTCTGGGCAGTCAAACGCATCTTTTTCGATCTTTACTCCCAGTTCTTGCAGCAGAACGTGTACCTCGAAGACGCTGACATCAATCGTGAAATCGTGTCCGATCTCACGGAAAGATTAGAGAATGGCATGGAATTCCGGAAAGCCGTACAGAGAGTGTTAGCCAGGCATGGTTCACAATTCGATGGTTTATTCCAGTATCAAGGTGACGATGACGATGATGATGGTGGAGAAGAAACGGAGGGTGAAGATGGAGTCTACAACTAAAGGCACAAACATCAGCTTGTCGAATAATAATAATCCAAGAAAACGCCGTCAACATAAATGACAGTTTGAACTTCATTGTGTTCATATTTTCTGAATGCCATCCATAGACATGTGTTACAATCCATTAAGTTAAGCGAAGAAATAGAAAAACGAGAACTTCACTTTAATATTAACAATGAACAGTTAACAATTAGTTTGTTATTACAACATAATTTGAGAACATAACTTACATTATTTTACCTTTGTATCAAAATCTGCTGTTTATACACTATCTGAACCTATCTACATTGAAATGGAATAGAATAAATGATAAGAATAAAGAATCATCCTTGACTGTATAGTGTTTCATGTTATCACCATCTGTACTGCGGATGAATGAAGTTGATTTAAAGGAGTCATATCTACTGGTTTTAATACACTTTTTGCGAGTCAGAGAGCCTGGCAGGTCGTGTGAGTTAAAATGAAAAGTATGGAAGTATGAACAAAACAGTATGAAAAAGTCAGAGAGTTTTGATGGGGAAAAGTCTGGAGTAGAGCCTGAGATGTCACTATTATCATGATTATAATCACACGTTGGATTACCAATACTTGTTGAAATAAGAGGCAGAGAGAGAGAGTCGGCTTTCACCTTTCCAATAGGATATCCCAAGTTCAATGACGCGCGTTGGCCTTGCAACGATCGCCAGTCGGCACTATTGACATATCTGCTGGTAGGCGGAGAAAGATAACTTTTCACTTTTCAAAAAAAGTTGCCCCAGATTAAATCCAAAGGTAAAAACTGTAATATATCAAGTCAAAATACAAAAGTTAAAGTGTAAAATATATATATATATATGCGCGGAGGTTAATTAAATTTCCTGTAGATCGAGTCCCTACGTGGACTCATATCCAATTAAGATGGCGTCCCCACGCGGAGTCATTATCCAATTAAAATCGCGTCCCCACGCGGAGTCATTATCCAATTAAAATCGCGTCCCGCGCTTCATTATCCAATTAAGATGGCGTCCCCACGCGGAGTCATTATCCAATTAAAATCGCGTCCCGCGCTCCATTATCCAATTAAGATGGCGTCCCCACGCGGAGTCATTATCCAATTAAAATCGCGTCCCGCGCTCCATTATCCAATTAAAATCGCTTCCCGCGCTCCATTATCCAATTTCCTGTTTACCGCGTACCCAAAGGTCAAAGGTCATGATTGACCGGAAGGTGGGGTCACGGGGTCAACAGTGACCGGAAGTTGGGGTCAAAGGTCATGCTGTCAAAGGTCAAAGGTCAAAGGTCAATTAGGATGAGGTCTAACCCCTAACTACTATACGCTTATGATAGGAATGCATATGCTCATTACACTGTTCTTGATCAGTAATGTGTTAATGATTGAATCTACACTTTGTTGATGGCGAAGGGGGGTGCTATACTCTGTCGGTAAACGCATAAAAACCGTAAAAATTACCATCTTATAATGATCTTTCGAAGAGTCACCCTAACTTCAATATTGTTCCGATACCTAGGAGAAAACGCTTAATGTGTGCCCCTTCAAGCAAGTCCGGCACTGTTGAAGATGGCGGGATATCCTCGTTTGCCGATTTCTGTGTAACATTACAATCTTATTTCATTTTTGCACATCCGGAATTATTGGGGGTGCAAAACGATATGTTTGCCCCCCCCCCAATATTTGCATTGGTGGGGCGATCGCCCCCCCCCCCCCCCCAGGATCGAGGCCTCTAAGACAGACTTGTATTTGTCGTTATCACTAATTATACAGAGCTGCATGATAACATAAAGTTGAATATGTTGTAATTTATGTTTTTGTAAATTGCCGTAATCCGAAAATTAATCATATTCGTAGCTTATATTCGTGTTAGCTTATTGTGATCAAGGTTTATGTTCAACAATGCATAAATGCAGATGAGAACAATACTTTAAAACTCATTTGCTAATGAGAATGAGGTGTTTTGACCAGCGCTTTAATTGTCATTCTCGCTCTACCGCTCTTCTATATATATTGCCTGGAATGAGCTTTCTATCTAATATTGATCAATCATTCAAATTTTATATTTCGATTTCCTTTCAAGGTTGATATTATACGTTAATATTGATAATGAGACAAATAATGGACCAATTGTATAATTTTTCTATTTTCCATCATTCTTCATATATTTATAGACCTATAATGTGTTTACAGTGTACTTGAATTTTTTTTTTTTACATTTCCTTTATTGTGAACCCTCGTTATCCTCATAACTCCCTTCCCTCCCCTTCCCCCCCCCCCCCTCCCTCTCTCTCTCTCTCTCTCTTCCTCTCTTACACTCTAAAAATATTGGGTAAAAATGCTCCATGAGGGTAATTATGTGTCCAAGCAACATTGGGCATTTCTTTGGGGTATTTTCATTTATCCAGTGTGATGAAAATTGTGCCCGTTCTAAAGTAATTGCTGCTTATTTATTAACCTTACTGATATTACGCTTCCCCAAATTGGTTGGACACATAATTACCCTCGTGCAGGTTGAAATTTCACCCAATATTTTTTTGCAGTGTAGTCTCTCCTTCTCCCTCTCTCCTCTATCCTGTCGCTCTCGATAGGCCATTCAATTCCTAAACCCAACCCAACTTCAAATGTATTTGTGCTCTATTTGTATGATGTCCAGTGTCTCTCTCCCTCCTTTCCACTGTCTCGTTCTCACTGTCGTGCGTATGGCAAGCCGTCTTTAACATTTAATCGTGATATCAAGAAATCGAATTCTTGATATCAAAAAACAGGATTAAATGTTAAAATGGCTTGCCATACGTGCGATCCTTTACGAACGCCACGTGATTAGCTTTTCGTATAACCGATCGCGAAGATTTTTTTATAACCATTCAAAAGCTATCTATATGATCAAGACGATCGCCACATACATGATCTGATACAATGTGATACGATCGCTACGATCACTCCACGATTAAGAACACCGTTACAATCTTCGCGCAAATCGTGACAGTAGGCAGCAATCAGTGTTCCATTATTGTTATCTTGTTTACTCTTCAGTTTCAAATGATTTTAAGCTGCCAGAACATTCGTAACTAGTGTATAATTATGATATCACAAGAATTTGTCTTACTATATTTATTTCGATTTACATTTAACTTACATGTAAATGTGAATAAAGAGACAACAATCAAACTATTGTATCCTTTGTCTATTTTCCTTGTCTATCATTTGATCTGAATGATGATGAATCGTATCTGTTTCATTTTTTGTTTTGAGCCATTTCCCGAGCATTGCGCTCGAAATTCAGTAATAATCTTGCATTAAAGATTTCTATTATTAAAGGTTGTAAGATAAGTATCCAAATGGCGTATGACAGAGAGAGTGTGCTAGATATGTTGAAATTTTCACTGATCTTGATCAACGGATGAATACATGTAAAGCAGTCGATACATTTCTGTAAGATTAGAATGTGAGATGATAATCCACTACATTCTTAAAATAGTTGGGCAAGAAATTTCCCACTTTAACCAACACTGGGAAACATACTGTCCACATAACCATTAGTTAAAATCTGCCCAAATTGGGTAATTAAAAACTAATAAGTGGGTAACAAATTTGCTCAATATTGGATAACAATTGCCCAGAACATCATATATATTTTTTTACCAACATTCATTACCCAACACAGTGGACAGCATATTGCCCAACATTTTAAGTGTGTATAGACTATAGTTCACATTAATGATTATGAAACCTTACCCAAACTGTATAAGTTTTGAATTAAGTCACAATTCGTTAGGCTTCCAGAATACAATAACTTCTTTTTTTGACGCCTAGTCGGACTAGCTATAGGATTTTCAAGATTTTTGTTTTATGTGAGTGTGTGTGTGTGAGATGGTGTGTGTGTGAGGAAGAGGGTGTGTGTGTATGTGTGTGAAATGTATGTGTATGGAAACGAGTATGAGAGAAGAAAATGATTCGGGAGCTTTTTGTGTGTGTATTACCCGCAAATTAACACAATTCCATAGTGAGATTTGGTAAAACGAGAGATAATAATGCTCGAACAATGAAATCGAATAGGTCTAAATCTGATGCCCTATTAATAGATGGCACGAACAGAGAAATGTTCTTATTAGACACCCTATGAATTCGTTAATATTTAATCCTTCCGAAATGTCTACAAGCAATGAAAAAAGACGTGAGAAAGTGTTATTTATGGACGTTTATTGAATAGCTAGGCCTATATACACAAGGGGAGCGTTTCATGAAAGGGCTTGGCAGATGTTATCTCCGACAAATCCCATTTCATCCGACAGTTACAATGATAACAGTGCCTCTCAGCCAATCATAATCAAGGAAAGTTGTCAGACCTGACAACTTGTCGGACGAAAATTTTGATGAAACGCTCCCCAGTAATTTAAGCTACATGGGGGAATTTGGCGATCCCTCGTTATTCTTTTCTTGGAGACGTTCAAGATCGGTCCTAGAAATATTAATCTGCATGATTATTTATTTATTTATTCAGTTTTATTTTAAAACAAGGTAGTCCTTACAGAGCCCAAAAGGCCTGCTTTACAAAAGAGCCCTGTAGACATAGAAAGATTTACAAAATAAATGAAATACAATATTAATATAATAGTAGACCGGCCAAAACGATTTTTTATACTTTGGACGGCAAAATTTGTTAATGCTTGCTAATGCTTGGCATCCCAGATAATAGTCTTGCAAAAATACACAGGAATAGCGTACGGCCGGATGCCAAGCGCAATTTTGCGTGAAAGTGTAATTTTTAGCGTAAAAACTGAAAGAATGTCGAAAATCACGCATTTTGATATTTTGACGGATTATTTTAGTATTTTTGATTATCTTTGGTATGAAATTATTTTATTCAGAGTTTCAAATTATAAGTCTCATAAATATGCATTTCAAATTTGAATATTGCACACACACATATGGCACAGGGAAACATAAAACCGCGATTTCCTCAAAATAAAAGTTTGTGAAAACTATCAATAGTTTGAAGTTTTTTATGCAACTTAAATTCTTCGATTTAAATGCGTTTCTCAATCGAATGTATAGTAAATGTCCTAATGCCACAAATATTAAAATAATTTTCAAGTAAGATGGAATATATCTCATTTTATGTTATCCGAAAGGAGACAATGTGCATTTTACCAGGGGCGCATTTTGAAAGAAAAATTGAAAATACCGTACATTATGTACATAATTACATGTATAAGTACATACTAAAGCGAGTTTTTAATTACATGTATAAGTACACACTAAAGCGAGTTTTTAATTGAATAGCACAATTTGTCAATTCTTTGCATCCCAGCTCAAATTCTTGCGGAAATACTGAGGAATAACGTACGGGCGGATGCCAAGTGCACTTTTGCGTGAAAGTATCATTTTTAGCGTGAAATCTGAAAGACTGTCGGAAATCACGCATTTTGATATTTTGACGGATTATCATCATATTTTTGATTATCTTTAGTATGGAATTATTTTTATTCAGAGTTTCAAATTATAAGTCTACTAAATATGCATTTCAATGTGGAATATTACACACACATATATGGCAATATGACATAAAAATCGCGATTTACTCAAAATAGAAGTTTGTGAACACTATCAATAGTTCTAATTTTTTTTTACAACTTAAATTCTTCGATTTAAATTGGTTCATCTATTGAATATCGATCGTTTCTAATGTCACAAATATTAAAAGAATTTTCAAGTAAGATGGAAGAAATATTTTCCGATAGGGGGCATGCAAAATTTAGCGGGGAGGAGGGGGGGCATTTTGAATGTAAAATTGAAGATACTGTAAATTATTAACATAATTATATGAATAAGTACATACTTAAAACGAGTTACAAAATTTCTGGCCGCAACTGCCTCTTCCCCCCCCCCCCCCCCCCTCCCCCCGCTGCCTAAGGTCATGTGTAGTGTCCGAAAGGATTACATGGAGCTGAAAGTATCCCGTTTTCAAGATAATAAACCACTAGCGTAAAGGGGGGGGGCAGACTGCCCCCCCCCCCAACGAGTCACAACTCATGCAGGGGACGTACCCCAGGCCTGCCCCCCCCCCCCTGACGATTTTTTTTTTCTGGTACAAAATCCTTTATTTGTGGTTGAAAACCTTTTTTTTTGCTTGTAATTTTTTTTCGCGGACGAAATATCCTCAAAAAATTGCACCCCCCCCTTTGGAAAATCCTGGGTACGCCGCTGTAATATACCCAAAGTATTCTGCTCGCGATTCAAGTGTATATTTTATTGTGGTGTAGCGAGATAAGCACCCTACACGGGATTACAAAAAGATGGCAAATAAATTTTCGACTCGAGCTTCGCGCTGGCATTAATATATGAGATAAGCAACTTGCTATCTGTTTAAAAAAAACCTTGCTTGAAGTGTCAACTTCTCCGAATCCAGTCGCATCCAGTCCATTATCAAATAAATGTGAATACTGTATGTCCAATCTTTAGCTCTTAGTCTCTCCCAACGTTTTTGTTAAGTAAGATATTCATCTTTTTCTTCATTAAAAACATGTTTAAAATCCTTCGTTTAATTCGACATTTTCAGTTCACGCTTCGCGCTCGCATCAAATGCTATAATTAAATACTGATCATTGTTCATGATTTCACGATTTTTGTTTTACCTCATTTGCTAAGAAAGCGTGAATGCTTCTAAGCAAGCAACCAGATGACCGATGGCTCAAGGTACTCTCCGAGGGACCTATAGGATTAAAATGCCTTACTTGGCACTAGCGCACCAAGTGGGAATCGAACCCAGGCCACCGGAATCCGAAACCCCCTCACTACCGATTGAGCTATCGCGCCTTAGAATGTTTCGTTTCTAATTTAAAAAAAAGCCAGCTCGGCTTGTGCTGGATTTTTTTTTAACAGATACATAACATTCTTTATTTCAAAACGTCATCAAAATGTCCAGTTTACGGATTGGAATATAAAAATCAGATTGCGTTTCGCGCTCGCATCAATAGCCTATATATCATTTTTTAAAATATGTATTAAATGCTCCGTTTCCACGTTAGAATATTAAAAATTTCTGAAATTTTTAACATTACAATAATGTTCATGATTACACTTACGAATTGTGTAACTTTCTAACTTTCAACTCTAAATTTCATGGCATATGAATCAATCTATTTTGGTACCCCCTGCAAAATACCAAGCCCCGCCCCCGTGCTTCTCTGCTGACAAAATCCTAGCTACGCTGCTGGTGCGTGAGCTGACTGACCAAGTCTTTAAGCAAAAGCCTTAATTTAGGGAAGAATTTGTGTTTATTAATAATTTTTTTTTTTTTAATTACAATATTTACATTCAATTGAGGTTATAATAAATAAATAAATATGTATAAATATATAAATAAAAGAATAAATAAATAAATAAATAAATAAATAACTAAATAACCCCCTCCCCAACAAGCTTTCTATTATTTTGCTTCTGTTGTTTTATGCCTTTTCTTGATTTTTTTTTTTTTTGGGGGGGGGGCAAGTTTCCCCTCCCCCTCACTTCCATGCATCTTCTATCAAAAGGCTTGTGTCAGTGTCCGTAGCTCATTTTCCCAATTTTAGAATGTAGAAGGCGTTGTTTCATGCAACTGCGGTCTCTTTGATCAGTTAATTGAACAGTTCATTAGACCAAAAATTAAAATAGATCGGTCAGTAACCATTTGCATGAGCTAGGAGTTTTCATCTGTGGAGAATGATGTTTGAAATACTAAAAGAGTAGGTTCTTTAAGTTCACATTTTAATTCTTAAAGCTCATTTCATCACATGTATTGCCATGTTGGGAAATGCAGTCGCACGACCATTATGACAAACAAATCTAAAGGCTAATATAATGACCAGCGTCCAGCGCAGATATTGTAATATATAGATTGCATTTCCCAAATTGGCATTGGCAATACATACATGTATGTCCAGGGCTGCCCAGGGTCGGGCTGTCCGGCCCCCGTCTTAGACTACGATATATAACAGCATGGACCTATGATAATAGCAAACGCGAAAACTGTAATGAAGCAAAATGAATTGAATGAAAATTATAACTTGCAATGCAAAAGACCAAATAATATTTATTATTCATATTTTCACATAATAATTATAGCAGCAGAACATTGGAAACAACTGAAACTGATAATTATTCACAAAAGCGCCATTCATGTGATAATAAAATAATAAGCTCATCGAATCTAAATGACGTATAACCTTGATCATGTGAACTGAAATTTGTGCAAAATGATCCATTATACTTTAATACCCTTATATTCAAGTTTAATCATGAACTGGATCAATAAAATTCAAAAGTTATGATGACATTAAGAAAAAAATACCCCCATATATATGGCCAAAGTTCAGTGACTCTAAATGACCTTTGACCTTAATCATGTGATCTAAAACTTGTGCAAGACGATCAGTAATACCTGAATACTGTTATAAGTGTCATTAATTTTTTTTCCTATATACGTTCAAAGTTATAACGAAATTTCGAAAACGTAAACTTGGTTAAGATTTCAAGGTTGATATGACGCTGTTATATCAAAACTACCGTCGCCTCCGCCGGAAAAGTGGCTCCTTTTAGTCCTGCTCTGCTATGCATGAGGCGAGACAAAAAATAGGTATTGCCGTGGCAACGGCCACATTTTTTAAGACTTTGATCATCCAATAATTGAAGTAAAATGTAGATTGACAGAGTAGTTTAAAAATGCTAATTCGATCGTTTTATTCATTCATGTATATTTTATATGCACTAGCGTACCTACGGGGGGGGGGTAGAGGGGGCAGTCTGCTCCCCCCCTGACGAGTCCCAACCCATGCAAAAGACGTATCCATGCCCCCCCCCCCCCCCCGTGACGAGCTTGAAGACCTTTTTTTTGCTTGTCAAATTTTTTGGCCGACGGTTTTGCCCCCCCCCCCTTGTGGAAAATCCTAGGTACGCTACTGTTTCTATGATTTTGGATATAGATATTCCTACAAAATTAATGTTACCATGGTAACGGCAAATTAAATATCAGACCTATTTATGAATATCGCCACAGGTAGATTTACTTTCAGCACCAATTAATTCGCGGAAATAGCAAGAAGATCGAACTCTACAAAAGTAAACATAATCCGATATAATATCATGACGAGTATCGCACTGATTAATATTAGTATGTGCAATATAGATGTAATATTGTGCGCTGTTTGTATTTTATCAGAAATGCGCATCCGATAATTGTACATTGTTATCTTTCGCATATATAAAATAAAATTATATATCTTGCATCTTCTTTCAACATTTGTTTTCACTATATGTGCCATGACAACAATTATTATGTATTTATTCGGTTAGCGCTAAAATTGACGAAATTGAGATGCGGAACACAAACATTATACTATTGATAGTTTTCACAAACTACTATTTTTAGTAAATCACGATTTTATATTTCATATTGCCATATATGTGTGTGTAATATTCCAAATTGAAATGCATATTTACTAGACTTATAATTTAAAACTCTGAATAAAAATAATTCCATATCAAAGATAACCAAAAATATGATGATAATCCGTCAAAATATCAAAATGCGTGATTTTCAACAGTCTTTCAAATTTTACGCAAAAAATTATACTTTCACGCAAAAGTGCATTTGGCATCCGCTCGTACGTTATTCCTCAGGATTTCCACAAGACTTTTAGCTGGGATGCAAAGAATTGACAAATTGTGCTATCCAATTAAAAACTCGCTTTAGAATGCACTTATACATGTAATTAAAAACTCGCTTTAGTATGTACTTATACATATTATGTACATAATGTACGGTATTTTCATTTTTTCTTTCAAAACGCGCACCTGGTAGAATGCACATTGTCTCATTTCAGATAACATGAAGTGAGATATCTTCCATCTTACTTGAAAATTCTTTTAATATTTGTGACATTAGGACATTTACTATACATTTGATGGATAAACGCAGTTGAATCGAATAATTTAAGCTGCGTAAAAAAACTTCAAACTATTGATAGTTTTCACAAACTTTTATTTTGAGGAAATCGCGGTTTTATGTTTCCCTGTGCCATATGTGTGTGTGCAATATTCAAATTTGAAATGCATATTTATGAGACTTATAATTTGAAACTCTGAATAAAAATAATTTCATACCAAAGATAATCAAAAATACTAAAATAATCCGTCAAAATATCAAAATGCGTGATTTTCGACATTCTTTCAGTTTTTACGCTAAAAATGACACTTTCACGCAAAATTGCGCTTGGCATCCGGCCGTACGCTATTCCTGGGTATTTTTGCAAGACTTTTAGCTGGGATGCCAAGCATTAACAAATTTTGCCGTCGAATCCTTAACTAGAGCACTTTTTGACTTTTGGCCGGTCTACTATAAAGTAAAATACAGTACACAATCAAAATTACATGACATATCAATGCTATCACATTAAATGAATTAAAACAAAAATTAAAAACCTAGATTAAAATCAAAAGACAGTTTAAACGAATAAAATCATAGAAATAAAGGAAATTACTTCAAAAACATATGACTAAAATCAAAATAAGTAAACCCAGGTAACAATACAGCGTTGGACAAACGTTGGATCAACGTTGGTGATTTTTTTCCCAACGTTGCCTCAACGTTGGCAGGCAAACGTTGCATCATCGTTAGAAGTGCACGCGCATACATCGTCAGACCAACAACATTTCCAACGTCAGTTCAACGTTGTCCAGCAACACTGTTCCAACGTTGTCTGGCAACGTTGATCCAATGTTGGCTAAATAGTCAAATACAACGTTGCTACAACGTTGGCAAGCAACGTTGCATCATCGATAGAAGTGCCCGTCCATACATCGTCAGACCAACAACATTTCCAACGTCAGTTCAACGTTGTCCACCATCAATGCTCCAACGTTGGTCTCATATCTCTGAGTCATCAATAACAGCGTTGCTGCAACGTTGATGGGCAACGTTGAAGCAGCGATGGAACTGCTGAACTGAGCTCCAACACCGAGCGTAATATTATTTTTCATTAAAATGTTTTAAAACTCTAATGATTTGCTCTCATCTTAACTTTAAAAAAAAAATTACGGGGATGGTTCGTCGTGTTCGCCCTTTTGTTTGTGAGCTACAGTTCATCAACACCGAACTTTAAATCACGCTTTTCCCTATCCCTGGGGGTCGGTGTTGCTGAATGGGGCGTAGATCGTCAACACCATGCACCATGCAGCCGCAGTGTTGGGTTTAGCAGATGACAATCAACACCAGCCTTCAACACAAACTGCCGGAAATACACCATATTTTCCGAGGTCAATTCCAACACCAGCCTGATTTCAAGTACGGTGGTGTCACAACACCAACACCAGATTTCAACACTGTACTTGAATTGAAATCACCCGATGACTGTTGCCTTGCCCTTGGTATCGCATACTCGTTCCTGAATGAGTGATCATGGTCATTTGACTACCTCTGGCTCTACTACTAGATGAACTACTAGATCTAGATCTAGAGTAGAGACTAGAGAGTCTCAACCTGTGCATGTGAAGTATGCTATTCATCAAATATGCTATGGTATTCATCACGCGTGGTCTCTGGTAGTGGTAATAAATACTGGAACTTAAGGATTGAAGAAGGAGGCAGTGCAGTGACTGGTGTTAAGTACTTACACGAAAATACTAGCGTCGGAATGTATGCGCACAGAAGCTGACTCCGGATCTTTCGGAGGGGATCAGCAGTTGCAGTTAACTGCAAGTGCAAAGAAAATTTCACTGTAGATTGTAGGTCCTAAATATGCAGCTTATAAGTACTGTGCTAGATCACTAGATATTGGGGAATGCAAAGACCCTTGAAATTGTGCAGGAGAAGCACAGACAGTATAGGAAACTGCGTGATATGCTAAAGGATGTTAATCGTACAAGATACTGTGGAAGGGAAATTGATGCACAGCGCCAATTTTACGCCCGTTCAAGCAATCAGGCCAGATGTGCATGTAGAAAAGCTGTTCATAATTTTGAGGGACGTATTGCATCTGGATCTAAACAATGCCCGAAAGCTTTTTGGTCCTATGTAAAATCCAAGACCACTGTCCGGGAGTCAGTTGCCAACATTGTCAAACCTGATGGGAGTACTACTACTTCAAACAAGGGAAAGGCAGAAGTTTTGCAGAATGTTTTCACATCAGTTTTTACTCAGGAGAATATGAATGACATGCCAGCTCCCCCTGTGGGTGATTTTATTGCTCCGTTTGATGTATTTAATCTTCTGTGTAAACTGCAACCAAGTAAAGCCCCTGGACCAGACCAAATCCATCCACATGTACTCAAGGAATTAGCTGGTGTACTTTGCTTACCTATTTCCATTCTGTTTCAGAAAAGTGTAGGACAAGGAGTTTTGCCTGAAGATTGGAAGAGCGCTAACGTGACCCCGGTATTTAAAAAGGGTAGCAAATCAGAAGGTAGAAACTACAGGCCTGTAAGTCTGACATGTGTTATTTGTAAGTTACTTGAAAGCTTGGTGAGGACACAACTTATTCGTCATCTCCAGGAGAATGACCTGCTCTCTGTTCATCAGCATGGTTTTATTCCTGGACGTTCTTGTACTACACAGTTTTTAGAAGTCCTGGATAAGTGGACCCGCATTTTGGATGATAGCGGTATTGTAGATGAAGTGTTCATGGATTTTATGAAAGCCTTTGACACTGTTCCCCATCACCGACTTCTTAGTAAACTACAAGCTCTTGGAGTCAAAGGTAAAATGCATGCATGGATTAGTGACTTTCTGCTTGGTAGACGTCAAAGGGTCGTTGTCAGTGGTAAACACTCCCACTGGTCAGAAGTTTGCAGTGGAATACCCCAGGGCAGTGTTCTCGGCCCCATTTTGTTTTTAATGTATGTAAATGATCTCCCGGATTCAGTGCAGACTTCAGCTAAGCTGTTTGCTGACGATACTAAGTTGTATGTTCGTTCTGATGTTCCAGGGGCCACCGGTAAATTGCAAGATGATTTGACTGAGCTTGAGGCCTGGGCTGAGAAGTGGCAGCTACGTTTTCACCCAGATAAATGTACTGTTTTGAAGATTGGAAGAAGTAGGTCTGACTCTGAGTATCATATGACCAAAGGTTCGCAATCGGTTGTTCTACGTGAATGTGAGAGTGAGAGAGATTTAGGAGTTCAGGTAGACTCACGTCTTTCTTTAAAGGAGCACATTTCCAAAGTGGTGTCAAAGTCTAATAGACTGCTTGTTATTATAAGAAGAACTTTTGTACATTTGGATAAGACCTCAATTAAGCTTTTGTTTAAGGGTATTATTCGCCCAATCTTAGAGTATGGCCAGGCTGCGTGGTCACCGTATAAGCTGGGTGAGCAGAGGCGGACAGAGAGTGTCCAACGTAGAGCTACTAAGTTGATCCCAGGTATTAAGCACCTATCATTCTCTGAACGTCTTCGCCTCCTGAAATTGCCATCACTCAGTCACAGACGTAAAAGAGGTGACATGATTGACGTGTACAAATATCTGCATGGTTACTATGATACAAGTTCTGAGCTTTTCTGTCTGAGAAATGGTGGTAAAACACGTGGTCATCCCTTAAAGCTAGAGAAAAGATAGTCACGTCTTGATGTGCGTAAGTTTTTCTTTGCTAACCGAGTGATAAATGTGTGGAACAGTCTCCCAGAAGATGTGGTTACTGCTTGTTCAGTGATTGCATTTAAGAATAGACTGGGTAAGTGTTGGGAGAAGATTGCCTATGATTTTGAGTGATTTTCGATTCTCGTGTGTTCTCATGGAATTTTTTTTTGCTGTCTACGATACCCCTGCCACCCCTCCCTGCCAACACAAGTAGCACACCTAATTTTTGTCTGAAGGAGAGCAGCAATAGACATTCTACTTTGATCGATGAACAGGCTTAGTCCTACAACATCGTTGGAGTAAACTAAACTAAACTAAACTAAATTTAATTGTATATATCCAGTCCAAATTCTGCCAGATTCTTCAAGTTCAAAATGGAAGGAAGCAGACTACACAGAAGAAGGAGTCCGACGTCGCGACTAATTCTGCGCATCAGAATAGTATGGTATTTTTAAATAAGCACATTTGATGCTTGTATTTCCTTCTTCAATTTCTTCTAGCTATGTAGGCCTATACAGTGCGTCCCAAAAAAAACTATACACTTTTGAAATGGCTGCCAAATAAAAAATATAGCATTATGGGAATTTTTTTTTACATTTATGGAAAGCCAATAAAGTCAACTTTCAAATGACACCAAAAAATTGGAAAACTGTTTATGCTTGAGCGAGCACTGCCAACTGAAACAAAGGGTATGAAAATTAGGGTGGGCTGGAATTAGCCTTCCAATTTATGTCAGTTTTTAAGAGGCAAATCCTTTCGAACTTGCAAAGTTAAGGGTGTTGTGATAAATTAATGATCAACCGTAACCAGTTTTGGTTGCTTATGCAAATTCTATAAATTATTAAATTGAACTTTAATGCATGAGTGAACACAAATTACACTTTTGGGGCAGCATTTCAACTTTATCATTTGGATCTCTTTTTGGGCAGCATTTCAACTTTATCATGTGGATCTCAGCAGTGTGTTCATGGGAGTCGGGAGAATAGGGGGTGAGATAGGACTTAAGTGGGAGAAGTAGGTTGATGGAATAAGGGTCAACAGAACATTCAGCCCCCGCCCCCTCCCTCTTTCCCGCCCTCCCCTCCTGTTGAGAGACTGATGGCTATTGTCATGCAAGCGTGAAGTCCAGAGCGGAATGTTGATTTAATGATTAATTCTGAATTGGGGCGTCAACTTTTTCCTATCAATCATTTCATCAACAATTTATCAGTAAATCAACTCATTCAATGTGCAATGTGATCAATCATACATTCAGTTTTTTTTCAATGAATTATTTCATTAATCATCATAATCATTAAATTTCTTGGTAATAATTCAATAAACAAGTGACCATCAGCCACCGGTCACTTGGCAGCTAAGTTTTGAATAGGCTACAATCCAGGAAGTGAGACAGAGAGGGGGGCTGGGAAATGGAGGTGGAGTGGGGAGGGTACATAATTATGACTTTCAATTTGTAAAAGGACAAAAAGAAGAGGAATGCCCTTTTAACCAAGTCTTAGCATATCTCGCCCTCTTGCTTGTAACAGGTACCATCACATTACTCTGACTCTCACGAACACACTTTTGAGGTCCACAAGACGAATATGCTACACTAAAATTACAATTCCTGTTCACTCATGCATTAAATTTCAATTTAGTAACTCATGAAATTTGCCTAAGAAACCAAAACTTATCTCACTCATTAATTTAGCTTAGCAAGTTCCAAAGGACTAATCACTCAAAAAAACTGTAAGGCTAATTCCTGCCCAGCCTAGCCGAGCTTAGTGTCTGAGGAGGAAAGAAGCGGGGCTGGGGGGTTGAGATGGAGGGAGGGGTTGCTAAATGTTCTGTTGACCTCTATCCCATCAACGTACTTCACCTACCTAAGTCATATTACCCCCTCTTCTCCTGACTTTCATAAACACATTGTTGAGATCCACATGATAAAGACAAAATGCTGCACTAAAAATTGCAATTCACGATCACTCATGCATTAAATTTCAATGTAATAAACGCATTAAATTTTCACAAACAACAAACTATCACAACTGATCTTTAATTCACCAAAGAACCCTCAACTTTGCAAGTACCAAACAAAAAACCTGAAAGAAATTGGAAGGCTAATTCCGGCCCACCCTAATTTTCATACCCTTTGTTTCAGTGGGCAGTGCTCGCTCAAGCATGAATAGTTTTCCAACTTTTTGGTGTCACTTGAAAGTTGACTTTATGGGCTTTCCATATCTATAAGTTATTTCCCCCAAAGTGCTATATTTTTTATTTGGCAGCCATTTCAAAAGTGTATAGTTTTTTTTGGGACGCACTGTATATCGTAGTTACTGTGAGAGGCATATCCAGCTGAAAAGGACGAGGGCGTTTCTGGAAATTCTGGTCTTGAACTGTATTTGTTTCCTTGTTTTTCTCCGTTCTTTTCTATATTAATCAACTCATTTGCAGCCCCCGGTGCAGCCTCTCTATTCTATCCCGTCTTTATTTTTGTTTTCCCCTTTTAATTCCTCTTTCCCTTTCCATTATTTTCCTTCTCTCTCGATTTCTTTTCTCCTTATTGCTGGGAGGATACAAGGGTGACATGGATAGACAAGCAAACTTACTTGATCGACCCCCCCCCCCCCCTTGGCCCCATTGGAAATTATGCGAGTAGTTGTCGTCTGTACATTCTCCAATTAACCAGTTTCTAACGTTCTCAACACTGTACTGTATATTATGCCGGGATATTATGTTGACTGTCAAACAAATATCCAACAAACTATAGTTTCCAACATTGTGTTAACGTTAACTGTCAACAACTCTCCAATAAACTAGTTTCCAATGCTGTCAACGTTGTGCCATTGTCGGTTGTTCAACAACTCTCAATCGAACTAGTTTCCAACATTGTCAACATTGTGCCATTGTCGGCTGATAAGTAACTATCCAATCAAACATGTTTCCAACGTTGTGCCATTATCGACTGTCCAACTAATCTCCAATAAACTCAAATTGTTTTATTCTCTCAGTAAATCCTTACATAAAAACAAATATAATACAAAGTTAAAATACATGTATTACAAATCGGTGTAAAAGACAGTCTAAAAATTGCATTATGGTTCAGAATCATACTGAGGGGTAGCAGCCAAAAAGGAAAAAATCCTTATAATTAGGTCGACCCATTATTATTATTTATTTATTTATTTATTTTGTTTTATTTATTTTATACTGCAGGGTAGGCCTGTTCAGTTCTTAAAACTGCTTTACAAAGGCGCCCTGCAGTTTAAAATACATGTCAAGATAACTATGAACAACAACAACAAACAACATCAAAAATACAAAATACAAAATATCTAACATCAGAAACAATTAACACCAAAATATAGAGTGCGAAGTGACAATTTAAACATACATAGCATTGTAAATCAAAGGAATATCATTTCGCTCTTTATCAATTCGTATGAAAGGCTTTGCATAATTTTTTAAAAACTAACAAGGAGGTACAAACTTGTAAATTTGAAGGAAGTGCATTAAATAATTTGGGTCCGACATATGCGAAAGATTTTCTTTTATGTTCAATTCTAGCTCCTATTAAAACGAAAAGGTGACATAGAAAATGCAATAACAGGGATATAGCAAAAACATTTCTAAAAACAAACAAAATAACTTAAAAATGCACATAAACAATGAATTAAGATATCAAAAATTGCCATGCCCTAACATAATATTACAATCATTATGATAATACAAGTGCAATACATAAACTAGTTTCCAACATTGTCCACGTAGTGCCATTGCCCGTTGTTCAAAAACTCTCCAACAAATTCCAACTTTGTCAACGTTGTGCCATTGTCGACTGTCCAACAAATCTCCAACAAAATAGTTTCCAACAATGTTCCGTTGTCGGTTGTTCAGCAACTCTCCATCGAACTAGTTTCCAACGTAGTCAACGCTGTGCCTTTGTTGGATGTTCAACAAGTATCCAATCAAACACGTTTCCAACGTTGTGACATTGTTGGCTGTCCAACAAATCTCCAAAATATAGTTTCCAATGTTGTGCCAGTGTCACTTGTTCAACAACTGCCCATCTAACTAGTTTCCAGCTTTGTCAACGTTGTGTCATTGTCGACTATCCAACTAATCTCCAACCTACCAGTTTCCAACGTTGTGCCAATGTCAGTTGTTCAACATCTTTCCATCGAACTAGTTAGTTTCCAGCTTTGTCAACACTCAACAGTGTGCCATCAGTGGCGTAACAGGCGGGGGGGCAGGGGGGGGGCAAGCTGCCCCCCTGGCGGATTTCACCGGGAAATAAAAGAAAAACGGGAAAAAGAAAAAAAGGATGGAGAAAGAAAGGGAAAGGGGGAGAAAAGGGGAAGGAGGAAAAGGAAAGGGAAAGGGAAAAGCGAAAAGAAAACGACGAAAAAACATTTTTTAATGGAAAAAGAAGGAAAGCGGGAAAATGTACGAAAGAAGAACATTTGAGAAAGTAAATCATTCCGAAATAGGCCTATGTAATGCAATAGCACGATGGGAAATAAATCAAAAGATAACAAATTGGCAAACAATAGCGGGAAACGAAGGTACAATGGAATTAGTCAAAAGCTAAATTGGAAAACAAAGAAAAGGGACAAGAACAAAAATAACACAACCGGGCTGCCGATGATTGAAATTAAAGAGCGGGAAGAAAGATGGACATGCATAAAACATTGTGCTACAAGCTTGCTAAATTTTATGTAAATAAGCTACCAGGGCTTTGCCCCAGACCCCATGCAGTAGGGGCTCTTCATTTATAACCTTCAAATGACTCTATAAAGCCCCCCGTTTAATCACTGGCATACAGGCGGGGGGGGGGGGGTCTTGGTTCCACACCCAAGAGGAAATAGAGACAAAGTATAATGAAATGAATGGAAACAATGAAATGTGTTATTTGTTGCATATAATGGGAAAATCTATCACATAATTAGAATTTAATTTCAATTGGCAATTTTTTTTCCAGCTCGCTTTGCACGCTGGCGACTTTTTACAAATTTCCCCACATTGCTATGTTTTGCCCCCTCAAAATATTTGGTTCATTACGCAACTGGGTGGAATAAATGTGTTATGTAAAAGTTATATTCTCTATCTGCCCGCGATTTGATTAAAATAGCGGCAATCTGCAACGTTAAAATGGCTTTGATATCAAGAAGTTCCGTGGGCTCCGCCCCGGACCCCACCCGTTCAGCACTGCGTATGGAAGGGTTGGGCCATGGCCCCCAAAAGTTTTACAAACAAAAGCAAAAAAAGGAGGAAAGAAACGCAAAGGAAAAGTGTAGGATATGATTTTATTTACTGAATATAATGTCAAAAAATAGTTAGATTCTCATGAAAAGGTTATTTTTTTCTCTCGCTCGCTTCGCTCGCTCGGGACTTATATATAGCATCTTTTTAGCACATGTGCTATACTGTGCCCCTCGTATTTTTTTTAACTCTTTATGCTACTGCCGCAAAGAATCCTTTTCACAGTGGTGTACAGACCACAAAAAGGGAGTCTAAGGAGAGAAGAGTGAAATATATTATTTTTTGGATATCATGTCAAAATCTATCACAAAATTTGATTTTTGTATTAAAAAGGTCAAAATTTTTTGCTCGCTCGCTACTTTTTCTTAAAAGATAAATTTTGCCCGATACGCAATATCTGGCCTTCTCAAAATAGTCGCCTCATTACACCATTACGCCTGTTCATACCATGATATGACCGGGAAATTGTTGGCTCTTGCCCCCCCCCCCCCCCCCCCCCCACTTCCATTGACGAGTGGATACCATGCGCGACCACGGGGTCTTGAGAAGCACCCTAAACACGTATTTTCCATATTCTGAAAATGCACCCCTTAACAAGTATTGGCGTGTGAAACCCTACCCTTAACAAGTATTGGAAACAAATACTATTGGCAAGTATTCCCAGAACTGAGCCCCTAAACAAGTACAGCGATGTATTTTCCATATTCTGAAAATGCACCCCTTAACAAGTATTGGAAACAAAACGATACTCTTAGCAAGTATTCCCTGAAATGAACCCCTAAACAAGTACAGATATATTTTATTTTTATGTCACGCGTCCGTCGGTCGTCGGTTTTACCTTTAGACACCATTATTTTGATTAAGTACGGCCCCATCTTCCACACCTCGCGCAAATCGGACTCTAAACACGTAGTGTTGGGGCAAAAAGGACATCCTTTATAAAACATTTTGATTTTGTTTTATCATCCCCGCACATTTGACCTTAAAGACGTATATTTTTCCGGGCAAAATAGATACCCTTTTTTCAATATTTTTGTGTTTTTGACACCCTTATCACGTTACGTACGTAACGTGCCCTATCTTGAAAAAGACATCCTTTTTACGTGTTTTTTTGGTCGCGCATGGTATCCAATCGTCAATGTAAGTGGCCCCCCCCCCCGGGTTTTTATGTTAGAGCCGATTTTACTTGAGACATCACCCCAAAAACCTGTTCAAAAACGGTTATTTTTATACCGTGCAGTCATCGCAGCGCACCGTGTGGGGAGTACATTAATTGCCGTTCATTTTTGCAATTTTGCACGGCGGGGACGATTCCCCTTCCATTCCATGAAATTCCGGGCATAATGTAAACAAAATGAAGGTTGATAACACAAATAAGGGCTAGAGATAAAAGTTACTTGTAGAATATAACGTCAGCCAAAAACCTTCATCATAGTAAAACATTTGTTGTGTTATATACTCTGCGTTTTAACCAAGTCTACACAGCTTGATAAAGCACGGTTAATATTTTTCAGATTTTAAGGACGTTCCACAGTTATGTTTGTGCGCATCATAATCTGCGCATATTTTACACTCTGCGCGCTGACGTCACAATGGATAAACTGGTGATTAATCAGCTGTAGGTAATGTGAGCTGATTTTTCTCCTTATCTGCACTAAATGCAGATCCGATGTGTTATTTTATGAAGCTAATAAACTGGAATTATTCCATGGACCATTTTTTTTATTCCTCTACAATTTCAAAATAATTTCTCTGTAGTGCCGCAAAGTATGATGAATATGACCCCGAGTTTGAATAAATGGAAAAGAGGTTCGGAATTTTTCCTCACATAGATACAAAGCTTTTAGCGCGTTTTCGGGTGTTTTAAGAAGCAAATTTGCTCTAATAAGAGTGCTGATAGTTTGAAAACAAGCACATGAACCCATACTTTTTTATGTTTGCACCTCTTAGGTATACCTTCCTCTACAACTTTGCAAAGTTTGGTGAAAATGACATGGGTTTTGACTAAAGTGCAGCATTTCTTTTACTTCTCAAGTTTGTTATTGAAATTTGAAATTTTTGAGGTTGAGTATCTTTCCCGCAATTTCTAAGAACTGAGAGTGTTGTTAGACTTCAATGAGCAAACAATTGACAGCAATATAAATCAATTATCCATCTTACGGATACAATTATTAATCATACTGCAAAATTTGATGAAATCTTTATAGATTTTGACTGATTAATAGAGCTTTAAACTCATTGTTGTGATCTCGTGAGGTCTAAAAATGCCAAATACTTTTGGATGCGCAATTCTTTAGAACATCATCCATTTTGGGTTAACTTTAAGGCTCTATAGCAAAAAATCAAGCACATGGACCCATGTAAATTTTTGTATATTTTAAATATTCAGGTGCTAAAGTATCTATGTGCAAAGTATGATGAAAATGACATGGATTTTCAATGTTTGGGAGCAAAACTACGGAACCATTCGCATTTTAGACGGTATTAACAGACTTTTGCTTGTTTTCGGCGCATTTTGGGCTGTTTCAAGCCAACCCGCAATGCTTTGGACACTGATAATTTGAAAATGAGCACATGGACCCCATAGTTTAAATATCTTAACTTCTTCAAAATATATTTCTCTACAAATCTAGAGAGTATGATGAAAATGACATGGATTTTGAATGTTTGGGATCAGGACTAAGGAACCATTCGTATTTTAGACATTTTAAAGACACTGATAGTTTGATAACGAGCACATGGAGCCCATACTTTTAATATTTTAACTTCTTCAGAATATATTCCTCTACAAATCTAGAGAGTATGATGAAAATGACATAGATTTTGAATGTTTAGGAGCAGAACTACGTACGGAACCATTCGTATTTTAGACATTTTGGATGGTATTATCTGACTTGTGCTTGTTTTCGGCGCATTATGGGCTGTTTCAAGCCAACTCGCAACAGTTTAGACACTGATAGTTTAAAAACGAGCACATGGACCCCATATTTTTAATATTCTAATGTCTTTAGAATATATTCCTCTACAAATCTAGAGAGTATGATGAAAATGACATGGATTTTGAGTGTTAGGGAGCAAAACTACGGAACCATTCGCATTTTAGAGGGTATAGACTTTTGCATGTTTTCGGCGCATTTTAGGTGCATTTCAATATTTTCAAGCCAACTCGCAACACTTTGGACACTGATAGTTTAAAAACGAGCACATGGACCCCATATTTTTGATATTTTAATGCCTTTAGAATGTATTCCATTACAAATCTAGAGAGTATGATGAAAATGACATGGATTTTGAGTGTTTGGGAGCAAAACTACGGAACCATTCGCATTTTAGACGGTATTATCAGACTTTGCACGTTTTCGGCGCATTTTAGGTGCATTTCAATATTTTCAAGCCAACTCGCAACACTTTGGACACTGATAGTTTAAAAGCGAGCACATGGACCCCATATTTTTAACATTTTAATGTCTTTAGAATATATTCTTCTACAAATCTAGAGAGTATGATGAAAATGACATGGATTTTGAATGTTCGGTGGCAAAACTACGGAACCATTCGCATTTTAGACGATATTATTAAACTTTTGCACGTTTTGGGCGCATTTTCGGCGATTTTCATGCCAACTCGCATCACTTTGGACACTCATAGTTAAAAAACGAGCACATGGACCCCATATGTTTAACTTCCCTACACCTTCGATATGCATTCCTCTACAAATTAGCAGAATTTGATGAAAATGACATGGATTTTGAAAAAAGTGCAGCTTACAAAATACTTTTGAAATTTTTGAGTAGATTCACGTCTTTGAAGATTTGCTTTTTCCGAGTTTTTACACCATTCTTGCCAAATGAGGGCGCTGCTGACTCCAAATAGATATAGTTTTACCAATTAAAAGGCTTTCTCTTACTTTGATATACACTTTGTTATATATCTTGAAAATTTGATGAAGTTTGATGCGATATCCACTGAGTAATGATGATTTAAACTCATTTGGTGAATTCGTGAGGTCTAAGAGAGGCAAAATTCTCTTGATTGCGCAAGATTGCATATCATTCAAATACGGCGAATTTGAAGACCCGTAGAAAAAAAATAAGCACATGAACCTATATTATTTTTTGCATTTTCATAATGCATAGATACCAAAGTAACTCTCTGCAAAATTTGGTAAAAATGACATGGACTTCATTTCAACTGTGGAACGTCCTTAAAGTATTTTTTTAATCTAATGATCGTTTTGATGCCATAAAATTATTTTCAGGATCTCATACACACTTTTTAGGCATGTGAGAAGCATAAACCAACATTCACTCTGATCAATCTTAAAGTAGCAAATAACACAAAGTTTATATACTTCACATGTTTAGCGTAATTTTTCTTTTCACAGATAGGTTTTAAGCAGCCAATCAAAATTTGGTATTAAAGTGACGTCATATGGGCTTTAAATTATGTTCAGTCGATTCTACGCCCAAAATTACCCTTAATCTACATGTTAAAGTAGAAATATAACACGGAAAATAATTTTGGCGCACTTTCAACTCATTCTGGCCCACTGTGCGACGCCCGCATGCGCAGAACTCCGCTCTATCAACGCTCGAGTCACCGCTAAACCAACGCTCGCGACCGCTCGCCACCGTTAAACCAACGCTAAAGCTACGCTGGCTTCAGCGGTGCACCGCTAAGGCAATGCCCATGTTTTCGATTTTTTTTTTTGTGAGCGGTGACGAGCGTTGTCGAAATTCGACCCTCTCTCCCTACCGCTCCACGACCGCTCCAACAACGCTCGGGCGGTGTGACCAGCTAGCCTTTAGAATTGACTGAAACCTTTTTCTTGGGCCACACATTTTTCAATAATTTCCAAGAAAGTTGTATTTTGTTTTGACATTTTTGGATTTTGTTGCGATAAAATTGCCTTTTCAACTTCTTGTTTAAAATATTCACTTTATTTCGGAAATACTTATATTTTCCCCAAAGTTCATTGATTTCCTGACCTGTTTTTATTGATTTCTTCATCTTTTATAATAATCACGATCCCTCTGAGAGCCAGGTATTCAGTTGTAATCCAGTGAGACCCACCCTATTTCTTCTTTACTGTAATATGGGGGGGGGCATATTTATCAGCTAATAAAAATAAAATGCTGTAAAAACGCAATAACAGTTTTTACACACGCACACGCCGACGAGTATAAAGGCGACAGTGTTCCCAAAAAGACGTCGACGCTGATCGCCTAGTAGCCTGAAAGTGAAACGATTCCGGGAAAGTGCCCCAGGGAAAGCACGGGGGCGGTGTACTCACATAATAAAATAGAAGTTAGTTAAACATACTTTGTTGTCCTGTTCTCTTCCCGCTTTTGTTTCTCTTTTGGATTGCATAATGCCATACCTTTATGTCTCAAAATTTGTATATCAATACAATCATTATGAGTTTTTTAAATATAAATAAGAGAAGAACATTTTAGAGCGGCGAATATTAGGGACGGTTACATTTAACGTTCATAATTTCGGAGAAGTTTTTTTTTTTTTAATACTTTAATTCTTACCTTAATACTGCATCAACTGGAAAAATACAGTTGTTTTGGAGTCAAGTTTCCAGGTCAGTCGTGTTGTCTTCCTCGCGCTTGGATAAATTCCGATCCCGGGATTCCGATACTGATCGGAATTGATTTTGTGCTGTACTAGCTAGCTGGTAAGGCACTATTTCCATGTGCGTAAACATAATGCCACGCAGACCAAAACTTGTGTAACTTTGTCTTAAATTATTGTTTCTTTCATTATACTCTATCTTTTCCTTTTTCTTTTGTTTTCTATATTATTTCGTATGTGCTTTGTGATAATTTCCATTTACTCTTCTTTTGCAATGATCTTTACACGAGATTTAGCGTACGAATGTACGTAGCTTGGTTTTATTTTTTAATTTTCACTTCAACGACACCTCTTAGAATGCCGTGTGCATATGTGCGAAGCGGTGTCATTCGATCTGGGGCGATCATTTTAACATTTAAGTTTTATGGCAGATGTAAGAGAACTAAAGCGGAGTGGTGTTCCTGACGTAAAATATAAAAAAGATAGAAGATGGAGGAAAGGACTTGTAATTCTCGGCGTTACAGGGGCAGTAGTTGGAGGCCTGTATGCCGTTGCTACTCCATTCATTCTTCCAGCCTTTCGCCGGGTTTGCTTGCCTTACGTCCCCGCCACGACGGCGCAAGTTGACAATGTGTTTTCAGTCCTCAAGCGTGCCTCGACCTCCACTTCTACTACTAATCAAACATTGAATGCAGTACGTGGGACTGAAGTGAGAAAGATTCTCGTGGACCTAGGTAGTGGAGATGGCAGAATCGTGAGTTTATAATCAGTTTAACTTTAAATGTTTACACAAATTTTATTGCGAAGGCTCATGTCATAATCTGAAAAATGTGTAGGCCTACTTTTAATTATTGAATTTGAAATTGAAATGAAGGTGCCATAGGCATAGGCATAGGCATAGTCATAGACCACAAAATCTATCTTATAAGACTTTCTGAGACAGTGAGAGTGTGAATGAGATCATCATGACATGAGATGATGCTTGGATTTGTCAATTTTGGTTTGGATTAAAGCTAAAGCGAAATGAAACCTTTGGAACAAGTAGACTTGTAAGGGGTTGTATCGAAACAGAAAAATCATCAAATAAGAACAAAGAAAGTTTGAGAAAAATTGGACAAATAATGAGAAAGTTATGAGCATTTGAATATTGCAATCACTAATGATATGGAGATCCTCCCAATCCCATTGGGAACGAGACAAGGATATGTGATGTCACATGTGAACAACTTTCCCTTTGGTGGACTATAAAATACCCCCAAAATGTCTCTTTTTTTCTATATCTCATGGTGATACAGACTCTTTATCCATAATGTATTCTTTCAAAATCTGTATTACATGCCCTCCTGTAGAAAGAACGTATGATCTATACATGTACATGTGTGTAGATGTGATAAAGGAGGCAGTTTAAGTGAAATATATGCTAAAGTAATGGGGAGTGTTGTTCACAAGTGACATCACACATCTATGTCGCATTGCCAATATGAGGATCACCATAGCATTAGTGATTGCGATATTCAAATGCTCACAACTTTCTTATTTGTCCGATTTTTCTCAAACTTTCGTTGATCTGTTTCTTTGATTTTTCTGTTTTCACCAGGGTTGTAATAAAAAAAGTTTTTGATTAAAAAAAACAAATAAAACGTTTTTTATTGTTTTAAAACGTTTTAAATCGTTTTAAAACGTTTTTTTATCCGACGACTGATGTAATTTTCTGTAAATCAATTAAACTATACACTTAATACTGTATGATTTAAGCTCTTGATGTTATAAATACATTTTTGGAGTAAGTAAGAGATGAATACAACTTTTGTTACTGAATTTCCAACAGAAAAAAAAATCACATTTCCCCAAAAATTACTAAATCATAATTTTTGAATGCCTAAAAAACACTTAAGTACATGGAAGTTGAAATTTTATATCACATTTATTCCTCTTACATGTACATTTGCACAATGAAAGAAATTGACATAATCTATGGGGGATTCAGGGCTTAATTTCATTATGTACAAAATATGCTTTATTTCATTTGAATCAACTATGCCAATTTTAATGCAAGAAATACAAATTTGGGTTTAAATCTATAAATAAAGCCTATGAACTGCTTACTTTTTAATTGAGGAATTCTGATCAAATGCATCATGTTAGGAAAAAAATCAGTATAAAATGTTTTTAAATGTTTTTTTTTTATACTTTTTTACTTTTCTTATATATAGTGAGTGATTGTTTTACTGACCGGCCTTGTATTATCGAATTGCGCATCGTACGCGTCAGAAAATAATTTCATACGCTCAAAACTTTACAACATCCTTCCAAAGGGAAATTGAATAGAAAGAGGATGAAAAATGGTCAAAAACACATTTTCAAAGTCTTACTATTCTAAAAATAATAAAGTATGGTCAAAATAGCGCATCAGTGATTTTGTTGATTTCTCAATTTTTCCCATAGAAAACACACTTATGCAAGTGACCAAAATATTTCACATGCGAAGAGGGTTCGGATTGGAAGCTAATATAGTAAAAAAGAAAAGCGAATTTTTATTGCTTTTTTATGGAAATTTTGATAGAATTATTGGCAATATTTTCCAATCATTAACAAAAAGGACAAATATTGATACAGATTCAATTTTAGCAAGAATTCACATTGGCTTTATACATGAAATCACGGGCAAGAAAAGCAGTTGAGACTTGAATACAATCCCTTACTTTCTCCCTCTTATCATCTACATGTGGTCAATTCCAGCGTAACGGACATGGCAGTCGGACAAATTTTTGTACCGGGTAATTCAAAGTTTCACACACTAGAATTGGCAGTCTTCGAATAATTGTTAGTGAGCTTATCAGACACATTCAAGTATTGGTTACATACACATGAAATTTCAAATTGATTCATTGAACAGTTGCAGAGAAAATGCACTCTTTGTGAGCATAATGGACATGACACAAAATGAATGAAGCATTTTTACCTCCTATTTATCAAAATTCCTGTGAATTCTTAGACTGCATGCACCTGATGATGGTGTTAATTACACCTTAGATTGTGTTCTATTCATCAAATGATTTTCAACAACAGTTTTTCAGTGCATTCTGTATTCGTAGCTCAAAATGTAGTGTAATAGACATGACACATGTAGTGTAATGGACATGACAGTTTTTTCCACTTTTTGTAAGCGAATATAATTCTTTTATTACAAGATATGGTATAAGTCTTATTGTTTACACGTTAAGGCTATAGGTTAGAGACACACATCATAACTGGTATTCTGTAATATCTCATATAATTCTGTAATTTTAGCGGGGGCCGGGGGCTTTTCTGACTATATTTATAAAACAAAAAAATATTAAGAAAAATTTCTTCTACACAAGAAAATAAAAAGTAATATATTCCAGTTACTACCACCCACCACATCTAATCAAACAAAAATAAGTTGATGATAAAGGTTATTTTTATTCATGGCTTTAGTATTTGACATTACACTAGCGTAACGGACATGACACCCTTATGAAATAAACAACATCGGCACTTCTTAGTTTAGCTTAGCTTAGAAATATAAATGATGAATGTAACAGCAAAGTACATACATGTACTAACATTCTTAAGAAAAACATGTAGATCTTATTGGCAGGTTTTAATAATCTAGCTATGTGATATTTCATATAGAATACAATACTCAACTCATAGTACCACTACAGCACACTGAGAAGACCAAATCTCACTTTTGGGTGAAGAAAACAAAATGTACAAAACATGTATAAATCCAAGTTGAACACATGAAAATGTATTTTATGATAAAGAATATACTCCTATGTCAGATTTTTAGCTCATCCAGCCCAAAGGGCCAGATGAGCTTGTGGCGTGGCGTCTGTCGTCTGTCGTCCGTCCACAATTTCAAAATGCTTCTTGGCCATTTCAATTCTGTTTGCTTTGTATGATAGCACTAGGTGGGGATTCAAAACTTCTACATAGAATTTTGAAACTTATTAAATATGCTAATTTATGCACATTTTTCAAAATTCACAAAAAATGCTTCTTTATTTGCTGACCGATTTTGAATTTTTTGCTTCCATCTGGTAGAGCTTTATGAGGTTCACCAAACCTCTACACAGAATTTTGACATTTTGACTAGAACAATTTTTATGCTAATTTATGCAAAATTAATTTATGCATATTTTTAAAAATTCACATAAAATGCTTCTTCTCTATTTGTTGACCAATTTTAATTTTTTTTCTTCCACCTGGTAGAGTTTTATGAGGTTCACCAAACTTCTACACAGAATTTTTTAATTTGGAGTAAAAAATCATTTAATGCGAAATTCATAAATCACAGAAAATGCCTAGAGCTTCTTTATTTGTTGACTGAATTACAAAATGCTTCTTCTTCGTCATTTCAAGTCTGATTTTAATTCTTTTTGCTTTATATAGCAATAGGTGGGGGATTTAAAACTTCTACACAGAATTTGAAACTCATTAAATATGCTAATTTATGCGTATTTTGTAAAATTCACAAAATGCTTCTTTAATTGCTGACCGATTTTGATTTTTTTTCTTCCATTAGGTAGAACTTCATGAGGTTCACCAAACTTGTATACAGAATTTCAAAATTTTCAGTAGAAAATTATTTATGCTAATTTATGCAAAATTTATTCATAAATCACAGAAAATGCCTCTTCTTTATTTGTTGACCGATTTTGATTTTTTCTTTCTTCCATCTGGTAGAGCTGCATGAGGTTCACCAAACTTGTACACACAGTTTTGAAATTTTGTATAGAAAATTATTTATGCTAATTTATGCAAAATTTATTTATAAATCACAAAATATGTTTTTTCTTCATTTGTTGATCAATTTCAATTTTGTTTGCTTTATAAATATAATAGCTCAAGGTGGTGATACAAAATTTCAACACAAATTTTGAAACTCATTAAATATGCTAATTTATTCATATATTTTCAAAACTCACAAAAAATACTTATTTATTTGTTGATTGATTTTGAATATTTTTGTTCCATATGAGAGCTACTTGAGGTTCACCAAGGTTCTACACAGAGTTAGACATTTTGACTAGAAAATTATTTATGCTTGATTTATATGAAATTTATTCATAGATCACAAAAAAGTGCTTCTATGTCATTTCTTCATCAATTTCAATTCTATATCCTCAATTTATGTCACCACTAGTACAGTGTCAACTGGGCTGAAATTAGAATTGTGTTAAATTTCGTTGCGAGATGCCGGATGAGCTCCACATCATTGATGTGCTAGTTTTAATTGAATAATAATATAGAAATGCACTTTAAAGTTAAAAGCAGTACCTGGAAACCAGTTTTTCAATATAGAGTTGAAAGGAATTTAGAATGTTTGTAAATTACTTCTGAGAATTTCTTTAATAACTACATGTAATATCCTGAGTATAAATTATTATCCTGTCATCAAATCGTGGATGTTTTAAACATCCACTACTTGATTTAAAAAAAAAATGTTTCCTTTTCCTGACAGTAAGAAAATGAGTTCCCTGTTTTACTGAAAATTACACAATATGTCCATATTCTTGTTACATGTAGGTGGTCACATGGGCAACAACATATTTTTCTGTTTTCTTAGTAGAAAATTCAATTCATGCAAAGTGAAGGTGTTCACTTGTATTTCCAAAGTGAGGATGGAGTTGATTGTGGCTCATCATCACTGGTTATGTAGTCTTGACTCTTTTAGACTTCCTGCTCACATTCAAAGTGGTGTCAAAGTTGTGTATTTGTTTAATTATTTGAAATTGTTTCCTATTCTCACCAGCTTAGAACTTTCTTAATTGCGAGCCAGCGCCATCAATGATCTCATGAATGCTCAAGTTGTAATTTTATCACGTTCCAAACTGTCACTGTAAACAAGAAGAGAATCAATTGTCTTAATTTTGTCCAAACACAAATAATGCAGATTGAGATCTGAGTATGTTGCCAGATCTAGCTGCATCATATCCTGATATTCTGTGGCATACCGGGACTGTAATTCTCAGAAAAATCTACCAGAACAGCTGAATTTTCATCATTCACCAACTTCAATTTTTGCTTGATTGACATGTTGATTTTATGAATTAAAGGAGAATGAAACTCTTGGAGCAAGTTACCTTTTGTGAAAGCAGAAAAATCAAAGAATAAGATCAACAAAAGTTTGAGTAAAATAGGACTAGCAATAGAAGAGTTATGAGCATTTGAATGTCGAGATCACTAATGCTATGGAGATCCTCCCATTGGCAATGCGACCAAGATCTATGATGTCACAGATGAACAACTCTCCCCTTTTGGACACTGAAGATATACCCCAAAACATCTCTTTTTGCTCATTCTAATCATATGACAAACGATTCATCAATGATATAATGTTGTGAAACCTCTGTACTTGTCCTCTCATAAAGAGAACACCTCACCTTGTGATAGACTCTATAAAAATGAGAATATAAGTGAAATAAGTACTAAAGTAATGAGGGAGTTGTACGTGTGTGACATCACAGATCTTGGTCGCATTGCCAATGGGAGGATCTACATGGCATTAGTGATCTCAATATTCAAATGCTCATAACTTTCTTATTATTCATTCAATCTTCCTCAAACTTTCAACAATATGTTTCTTTGATTTTTCTCTTTGATATGGATTCAGCTGGTTTCAAGGGTTTCATTCTCCTTTAATGAGTAATTGCCCATGTAGTATGACATAATTTCTTCTTGTGTGTGTATTCTGAATCCTTAACCATTCTTACTCATCCAGCTTCTTATCGTACTCACTTTTTTATTATGCACTTCTGTTGTTTTGAAATAAATCATGTAGGTAATAGAAGGAGCGAAGCAAGGGTACCATGGTGTTGGATATGAACTCAATCCATGGCTTGTCTGGTATTCAAGAATAGCTTCTCGTCAAGCAGGAATGAAACACAGAACCTCGTTTCATCGGACCAATCTCTGGAATGTTGACCTGAGCAAGTTTGATGTCATTGTTATATTCGGAGTATCACAAATGGTAAGTAGATGTAAATTGAAACCATGGCTGAAGTTTAATCTCTCATGCTCCACTATGCTTTTAGTGAACGCATATGATTGGGTCAATCATATTTATGGGTAATGCTAGCCTTTTGATAAGACCTTGTTACCGAGACAAGACCAGTGTTGACCCAGTGAATGCGCCTAGTCTATGGCTGGCATGTTCACCCAGGTTTGAGCGATTACTAGTTTTCTCATTTTACAAGTCGCTTGGTTTCTTATCATATCAGACACTGGGCCTTGTCTAAATGCTAGGCCTAGGGTAATGCGGGCTTGTTTACTCTTATTTCAATTGCACTTATTGCGTAGTTTGTCCACATTTGGAACAAACTATGATAACGTACTGTATCAGCGAGAAACGGAACACTACCTTGTGTATGATGGGCAAATCTCCAATTGATTGAATTATGTGTTATTTACTTTTCACCAATACAACAACAACAACCATAGTGTGTGGAGTGTAATCAGTGATATTCAATAAAGAATATACAGCGATTGTAGTACTGTTTCAGTTGCACCCCCACCCCCTCCATGTAGTTTTGCTCTTAATTTTTTTTTTTCTTCAAATTGAATTTAGTCAATTTCATGATAAGGTCAAGAATATGCACATATTTTGTAACTAGCTCCTCATTGATCATGTAGGCCTATATGTAAAACTATAGCCTGTCCAAACCATAATGTTAAAATATTACATAGAAATCAACAATAAGGTATTAACCTTTGCATGACTTCTGTATTATTTCGGGAATTTTAACCAACTTTCTCCCCTGTCATTAACAGATGGCTGCCCTGGAAAGCAAGATTTCAGCCGAGATGAAGCCTTCCACTTTGGTCGTTGCTTGCCGTTTTCCCATCCCTGACTGGGAGCCCCATTTATGCGAAGGTACAGGAGTTGATGAGGTATGGCTATACAGGGCGTCTAGTAAAAATGTGACTGGTGTAAGAACTGAGGTGTCATCCAGCGAGGTATCATGAGTCCACGGGTACTAATTAATCTTGAGAGTAATTGGTCGATGAAAGCACCATAACTTCAGCTCAATGCCATCTCTATGGAAGGCCAAGTTCGACAATTACTCGTCTGTGAACAGACAAATGCTTTCCATGCGCAAATTTAATGCATATGCAATTGGACCAATCAGCAGTGTTTTGTGTATCTAAACCGAATCCAAGATGTCCAGCTTTGCCTTCCATAATGGTGGCGTCGAGCTGGAGACTTTATGACACAACCATGAAACGGAGTCAAGGGATCTACTGGTCTTGGATAATAGATTAAGTGTTACTCTGCAGATGATGATGGAAATTTTTTCTGTGAAGTGTTTCAGTTCAGAGTGGCGTTTCATAAAGCTGTTGTAAGTTACAAGTGACGTTACGCACGTGTGGTGACCCGTTCTGGTTGCCAAAACAAGGGCACATTTCATAAAAAATTTATAATTACAAATTTTCAAAAAGTTTTAAGCTACTGAAATCAATTGATTTGATTGGCTAAAAATAAACTTGTGCATTTGTTATTATAACAAGTTTTTATGAAACAGGGCATGTATTGTCAATCATTTTCATACCCATCTACAGTTAATATCCTCTCTTTGGTGATTAACATTTGTATTTTCAGCAAGCATTTTTGAATGGTAAATTCAGTAATTTATCAAAGTCTGCTGTAATATGTATAGAAATTCACTGCTGATATGCTAAAACAGGGAAATTTGGGGTATCTCATTTAGCATAAGAAATGGTATATGATTGTCGAGCTCTATGAAACGCCCCCCCCCCCCCATGGTGTTATCAGTTCGAATGGATACATCTTTGTGATCATCTTGAATTCTTCAAATGAATGGAAGCTTGATCACACGATGGAGTATTTACATAATATTTACTGGCCTTGAGGGGAACATCAAATATGTCGCCCGCAACAGAATCATATTGGCCCGAGTCTTTAGACGAGGGCAATATGGCTCTTTTAAGGGCAACATATTTGATGTTACCCGAAAGAAGAGCCAGTCAATATTATTATTATTACCTAAGGCTGTACAATGCGTAATTCAAGCTATTATTTGGAACAATTTATAGGCGTGTTTGCTTATCACTACTTCTAATTTCAGGTTATTTATGACCTAAGCGAAGTAACCCTTAACAGCTTAATAAGCGATTGTGACGTAAATTGTTACCTTGCAGTCGCGCATCATGCATGGCGCGCAAATAGACTTAACGCGTGCCGTAGAAATCTACAGTGCGTTGGCTCATAAACTGGTTCTAGCCAGTTTTTTCAAATACTGAAATTAGCGATCAAAATCGGCTCCTACTGCGCAAGCGCATTAGCAGAAATATGGCCATTATTGCCCTCTGTTTTGTACAGGATTCCTATGGGCAAAGTCCGAGGAGGGCAACATGGCAAATGTTTACCTAGTTGGTCTCGGATTGAAAGTAGCGAGCGAAATATGACTTTATCTGCTAAAATGCCTTGTATAGGTAATAATCTTTGATATTTCCTTGAATTGCATGGTAAAAAAAAAATGTTTTTTCTACTGCCTACTGGTACCAGGTAGCTTTGTACAATGCTTATGGGAATTACAGAATCCAGTTGTCATTGGGGTATATGTTTTTGTCTTTTCATTATCTGCAAATCCCCCCTTGTACCCATGCATGGCAACGCTTGTTGGAGTAGCCCTTTCCATGTGTCATTCTCAACTTCGATAATTGTCCAATTAAGGATGGGATTAAAGAAGTCATGACTATGATTTTCTCCATTTATAAAAGGATTGCTTCTTGGAGAAAACTATCTAAAGACTTTAAGAAATGACATCAATGTATCTTTTTTTTTCTTTTTCCAGTATTTGCTAATGATATTACTCTCCATGTTACTCTGTCGTGTGAAAAATACCAGGTCTCCAAATGACATATGAATGCGACAGTTTGTCTCTGTGCACTGATTGTGCAAGAGTTGCAGATCAAATATATATATTATTAATAAATATATTGGAAATAATAGAACTGATTCTTATTCTTACATGTAGATTTAATTGCTGTTTCCATGATGAGAGAAAGTGGGTTTGGGGCAGAAAGACCTGAAAAAAAAATTAGATACTCAGACAAGAGGTTCAAAGAGTTCAAAATATCAAATCATTTTTACCATTGTGAAGTTGGGGGGTCTTAATAAAATATCTGATATAAAACAAGGCAAACGCCAAGCGTTGTCTCGCCTGCATATTGCAGTCATGAAGAGACTGCATGTCAAAACTACATGTATGCTATATGACTTAGATGGACCTCTGTTACGAGGTTGGCAATCCTACCTCGAAGATATAAAAAGTTATTATGTGTACAACAAAGCACAGTGCCAGTCATGAAAAGTTCATTGACCTTTGACCTTAATCAAATTCAACTCACATTTGAACTTGACCTGCACCTTCAAAAGATGGACCTCTTGTATGAATTTGGCGATCTCTCCTCGAAGCTATAAAAAGTTATTGTGTGTACAACACAGCACAGTGCCAGTCATGGAAAGTTCATTGACCTTTGACCTTATTCAAATTCAACTCATATTCGAACTTGACCTGTGCCTTCAGGAGATGGACCTCTGGTATGAATTTGGTGATCCCACCTCGAAGATATAGAAAGTTATTATGTGTACAACACAGCACAGTGCCAGTCATGGAAAGTTCATTGACCTTTGACCTTATTCCAATTTGACTCATATTCGAACTTGACCTGTGCCTTCAGGAGATGGACCTCTGGTATGAATTTGGTGATCCCACCTCGAAGATATATAAAGTTATTATGTGTACAACACAGCCCAGTGCCAGTCATGGAAAGTTCATTGACCTTTGACCTTATTCAAATTCGACTCATATTCGAACTTGATCTGTGCCTTCAGGAGATGGACCTCTGGTATGAATTTGGTGATCCCACCTCAAAGATATAGAAAGTTAATTTGTGTACAACACAGCACAGTGCCAGTCATGGAAAGTTCATTGACCTTTGACCTTATTCAAATTCGACTCATATTCGAACTTGACCTGTGCCTTCAGGAGATGGACCTCTGGTATGAATTTGGTGATCCCACCTCGAAGATATATAAAGTTATTATGTGTACAACACAGCCCAGTGCCAGTCATGGAAAGTTCATTGACCTTTGACCTTATTCAAATTCGACTCATATTCGAACTTGATCTGTGCCTTCAGGAGATGGACCTCTGGTATGAATTTGGTGATCCCACCTCGAAGATATAGAAAGTTAATATGTGTACAACACAGCACAGTGCCAGTCATGGAAAGTTCATTGACCTTTGACCTTATTCAAATTCGACTCATATTCGAACTTGACCTGTGCCTTCAGGAGATGGACCTCTGGTATGAATTTGGTGATCCCACCTCGAAGCTATAGAAAGTTATTAGGTGTACAACACAATTGTTGACGACGACACCGACGCCGGAAATAGTGATACCTATGTCTCGCTCCGCTACACAGGCGAGACAAAAATAACAAAACAAAGGAATTTTGGGTCAGCCAGATGGCTATTCCAGGATTTCAGGAAAGGGTAGAGAAAAAAAAATGGTTCAAATTTCTTTTGCCAATTCATTTGAAAATTTAAAAACGAAGGCATCACTGAGACAATGGTCATATCTTCCCCCCAGAAAAATATAATCGACAAGCAAAAAATCATTTGAAAACATTGGTTTGTAGGGGGTAAATTTATTATTACAACAATACAAAAACCCAACACATGCCATTCATCATGTCCTTTATCATTACCAATTACCTCTACCTTCTCTTAATGATGATTATTGTTCGCTTACAGTAATAGACCTGCATTTCTTGATCAATTGATTGATTTTTTTTTACCAGTATTGCAATTTTTGGAAATATAGTTATAACAATTTATTCATAGTAAACATATTCTTCAAAAATTGATGATAGCATGGTAAAGCTGCTATAGCTTTGGCCCTTTACAAATAAAACCAAAATAACAGATAGGAATGAATTTTAGAGCATAGAGAGTGCTTTCTATCATGTGCTTAATAAATCAATCTTTATTATTATTATTATAAATTTAAGAATATTAATATACATGGCAAGTAGTTAGTGAGGTATCTGTTTTTCTAGTAAGCCAATGATATTACAATTGGTAATGTAAGAATAACTTATTTGCCTGTATTCTGAAGTCTGGTTTAAATTAAAAGTTGTGTTTTAACTTTTGATAGCCAATTTTTATGTAGAGATTCATACATATCAGCTCATTTGACTCTTGAACCAATATTAAGTGCATGGTTGTCTTCACCATTATTTGTCTTCAAGTTGATAGTTGTCTACACCATTCAATGATTGGGGATGAGCAAAGTAAACATGAGTAACATTCAATGTTAACAAAATTTTGACATTTTGGGCTTTCCATAATTTTAGCACAGCATTAGAATATGGTCTATTAAAGTTAAACCCAACTTCAGAATACAGGCCATTTTGTCTAAATACATAAAACAAACATAACGCGGCATGATTATAGCCTATCTGCCGGATTTTTTGTATTTATGATTTCCTTCATTAACCAATTAGCTTGTTACAGAATTTTGAACATACATGTAGTGATGAGCTGAGGACCTGATATTACAGGAGACTTGTACTTGTTTTCACCGCACCAGTAAGACCTGTAAATCGTATTTTATTATTTAGAAAGATTATTTCAATTGTCCCACCTTCTTAATCTCTTGTTGATATTGCATTGTGGTGGTAAATTGCCAATTCGTCCACTCACCACATGGTCTACCTTCATTTAGTCTAATTCCATCCATCAACATTTCGTCTAACAACCATTTAGTCCAATAACCATTTGATCCAATCACTACTTCGTCTAATCACCAGTTCGTCCATGAGTATGACCATTTCGTCTCATAACCACTTGGTCGAATATTCGTTTCATTTTTATTCATTTTCCCAATTAACACTGTTTAATTAGACCAAATGGTATATGGAATAAATGGCTATTGGACCAACTGATTATTTAGATGAAATGGTGAGTGGACAAAATGGCAAGTAGACCAAATGATAGTAGACGAGATGGCAATTGGACGAATTGGCATTGGACCAAATGAAAATAAACCCATTGTGGTCAGTCATTTTGCTGTCTTTTAAATATCTATGTAATCCTTATTCTCCACAAAAAGAACCCAGAATATTGCATATTAGAATATTATTTCAGGAATATTTGCCTTATAAAATACATTTACAGGTAGTTTATTTTCGGTGAATTCATATTGATAATAATAACACTAATATTCTGCATTTATATAGTGTTTAATATATCGGAACACTGTCTCTAAGCGAATATAATTCGGAAGAACCCATGTGGGTAACTATTATTTAATTAAAGAAAACATTTAACAAGGGCTGAACTGGCATTGCCGAGGGAATCACACATACATGTACATGTAGACACATAGGTTTCAACATGTCCTTTCCTACTACAAAGCCCAGTCAGTAACATTTGTACGGAAGTACAAAGAAAGTTTTAAATATTTATCATGCGATTTAATCCCTCTCCTCCACTTTGGTTGTACCCCCTCTATGGTTTGTTTTATATTCACTCAGGTTCCACGGGCCTAATTACATCAGGAGGGCTAAAGATATTCGTTCGACCCAACCCATTCGAAATTTTGTCAATTTGATATTGCTGATTGACAAAAATGTATAAATATGATTCAAAATCTAACACTGATTCTAAAAATGGTAACTACTGAACTTCCTTCGCCCAAATTGGGAAGATAAATAAGTGACTTGGAACTATTTTTTGACTGGCGGAATAATTAGGGCTATTTTACTGTTTCAGTTGATGAATTCGATCCATTCATAGTTATCTTCATAAATGGCGATTTATTTTTAAAATGAGCTGGCTACGGTACCCTATCCTGGTCAGATTTGGAATGTCAGATATATAACCTATCCATTGGTAGTAAACATTCCACCCTCTAATTTCACATTTATTTTTTATGAATTTTTCAAAAGTGCCATTTTAACACACAAGTCTATGGGGAATGTTTTACGCGCGTGACACCTGTAAGTAATATGGGAAATCCCTAGTAGTGGATGGTATACCTGGCCAAACTCTTCAGTAGCAAACAATTTCTCACTGATATCAATATGTTTAGTCATCAAGTGGTGCAAAATATTGATTTAATGGCTAGCAGGGCTACATCAGGTAAAGTTAGTAGGTCTGTGTAGCCTAGGAATGTATGTAGATTGGTCAATGTATAGAGTCAATGCCTCTTTATGTTCTGATTTATCATTGTTTTGTGTTAGTGTACATCACCTACTTAGCATTAGAAAGACCTTTAGAAATTGCTCATGTTAAAATTGTTCTTAGGAAGGGGGTAGGTAGAGAGGAGGTAGAACTTTGAGAACTTTACTGAAGAGAACTAGAGTGGTACCTTCAAGAAGGAATTCAGAAAGGGCACAGAGTAAGGTAAGGTATCTAATAGTGCTCAACTAAGGAGGGGGGGTGGCTGTGTGCTGCAATCTTAGTATAGCCCCCCCCCCCTTTATTAAGCCATGCCATCTATAAAATTATCCTTCTTTCTCTCTCTCTCTCTTTCTCTCTTTCTATCTATCTATTTATGTATCTCTTCCTTCTTACATTTGAGAGGCAACAGCCCTAGGAAGATTTTGAATAAGTCAAATGCAAGTATACTAAAGTAGTATCTCATTCTTTTATTGTTTCCTCATCCATGCAATCTCATGTATATTTGATATTTGGTAATTATGTTTCGGGCAGTTCTGGTATCCTGATATCTACACAGAATTTACATACACCTTTATATTAAAATTGATAGGGACCTATATTGTCATTGCATTCACTGTTGGGCTATATGCAGGTATGATTTGTATACATCCATATATAGTGAAAATAACATGTATGAGTAACACATTAAAATGGGTCATTGCATAGAAAATAGACATTTTCAATGCATTTCTTTGTGCTAGTGTGAGTATACAGATATATAAGAATAGCAAAGTAGCTATTCAAAAAAATAAAATTCATAGGTCCTATAATATAGGTTCCACGGGCCTAATTACATCAGGAGGGCTAAAGATATTCGTTCGACCCAACCCATTCGAAATTTTGTCAATTTGATATTGCTGATTGACAAAAATGTATAAATATGATTCAAAATCTAACACTGATTCTAAAAATGGTAACTACTGAACTTCCTTCGCCCAAATTGGGAAGATAAATAAGTGACTTGGAACTATTTTTTGACTGGCGGAATAATTAGGGCTATTTTACTGTTTCAGTTGATGAATTCGATCCATTCATAGTTATCTTCATAAATTGCGATTTATTTTTAAAATGAGCTGGCTACGGTACCCTATCCTGGTCAGATTTGGAATGTCAGATATATAACCTATCCATTGGTAGTAAACATTCCACCCTCTAATTTCACATTTATTTTTTTATGAATTTTTCAAAAGTGCCATTTTAACACAAAAGTCTATGGGGAATGTTTTACGCGCGTGACACCCTCAATCTATAGCAGATGGTCTGCTTCTTCAGTAATGCTAAGACCTAACCACTTGGACTAAAGTAAAGCATTGGTCTACCATCAATTTAGTCTAAGTGCCATTTGGTCTACACACCACTTGATTTAATACCCTCTTAGTCTAATTATTAATTCATCAATCGCTCAGTTGGTCTAAATTGTATTTCATACTTTGTTGAAAGACATTTTGGTTCAGAAGTTCCTTTCACCATAAGCCCAAGGGAGTGTTGGAAGAAAATCAATTGCAAATATTTGTTTCAATTTTACAATTGATCAATTTTAAATGTAGCAAATCAAATTACGCTGCTTGTGTCAGGAAGCAGATAAGGAATCAATCGCAAATTTGCAATTCATTAAAAATAAACTATGATTGATTTAGGGACCGAAAATAGACTTGCGAGTTTCTTGCGACGCCCAATAAGTGATGTTTGATAGACCAAGTGAATATTAGATCAACTGGAATTAGGTAATGTTGTAGGTGTTCAAAATAGCAATTAACCAAATGGTTAATAGAAGAACTGGGATTAGACCAAAATAGGATGAGAACAAAGTAGATGAAGCTTGTTTAGACCAATTGGAAAGTTACCCACACTGTTTTTACCCCCTCCCCCTCTTCCGAGATCTAAACCATGCAAGCTCATATGGGTAGAACATTTCTCTGCTGTTTGGTATCGACCTCGACTTTCAGATTTAGATGGAATTCTGTGAGTCCCGAGGAGGAACGATGTTTTGGGCCAATGTTCTTGGCCAGAGTCGAAGACTACCGAAGATGAGGAAAGATGTGAAATATAGACCCGCACAGGTGAAGAAGGCTGCACGGTATGAACCGGTTAGATCAAAACTTAAACCTGTATGGTGGGAGAGAGTGATAGAGAGGGGGGAAGTGAGAGAGAGGGGGAATGAGGGAGGGGGAGGAGAGAGTGATGGGGGAAGGGGGGGGGTAGATATACAGTGCGTCCCAGAAAAAACGAAACCGAGATTTAGCGATGATTTATCATAACTTAATCAGAAATAAAATCTAAATGACCTACCAATGTAAAGCTTAGAATCTCCTCTTTCATCTGATATTAATTAGATTATTTCTCCTTCACGCATGAGTGACCAAAAACAATTTGAAGAGGGGATACCTAAAAGTCATTTGGCGGGTTGTATCTAGCTTTCAAAAGGAAAACCACATTTTTAAAAAGTTCAATATCTGCTCTCTAATTTGATACCTCAATTACAGAAAATGGTCAAGAAATAACAAAGTTCTGGTTATTTGAAATAAGGCTTGAATTTCAATAATTTCATAAAATGAAGAGGTTTTACAGGCTAGCGTTCAAACTCACTCGACACTCCGTTTTGTTTACGATCAGCCATGCATTAAGTCTTTTGTTAACCATGCGATAGCTTCTGTGGGAAACCGGTGAAAACAGTTTATTTGATGAAATTATGGAAATTCAAGCCTTTTTTCAAATAACCAGAACTTTGTTATTTCTCGACCATTTTCTGTAATTGAGGTAAGACATGTGGTTTTCTTCTTGAAATTCATATACCCCCCGCCAAATGAGTTTTTGGTATCCTTCCTTCAAATTGTTTTTGCTCACTCATGCGTGAATAAGGAATAATCTAAGTAATATCAGATGAAAGAGGACATTCTAAGCTTTACATTGGTAGGTCATTTGTCTATTTTATTTTTGATTAAGTTATGATAAATCATCGCTAAATCTCGGTTTCGTTTTTTCTGGGACGCACTGTATATTGTGGGAAGTCAAAAGTTTAACCATCCTTTGTACATAATGTAGGGTCCATTAGCACAAATAGGCCAATTTTAAGTATGGCAAACTATGTGAATAAAAAAAGTCAGTCAGTAATTGCAAATATCAATCAAGTTGCACACTCTAGTTGTTCATACGTCATTAACAAAATATATATCAGTTTTAACCGGTTTGGAAATGGTGTTTAGTCGTATTTCTTTGTATCTAATATATTCTTAAAGGGGAATCCAACCCAAATAAAAGCTTGTTTTATAAGGAAAAGAAAAATCAGACAAGTTGATAGGTGAAAGTTTGAACAATATTGGACAAACAACAAGAAAGTTATGAATTTTTAAAAGTTGTAAATATTGGTAATCACTATACCCATGGAGACTTCAAATTGGCCGCATATGTGATGTCATAGTGATGTAAGGCAAGGACTACTCTTCCATGTACTCCAATACATATTATGGCTAAAATGTCATTTTCAAATTATATTTTTCTTCTATGAGGACATAAAACAATATACTACATGGGTTATATTTGGATTACTGCCCCAGGAGAATGGGTACTTAGGAGAAAACCACAAATCCCAGATAATAAAGTACATGGCCTATGGGAAAGTTGTCCTTGCCCCTTGTCATAATTTACTTACCCAGTTGCCAATTTGAAATCTACATAGTATTAGTGATCTCAATTTTAAAGCAGCTATACCTTTCGTATTGCTTGTCCGATTTCTTTCAAAGTTTCACCATTCTGTTTCATTTATTTTCTCCTTCCCCACAAAGCATTTTATGGCCAAGGCTGGATTCCCCTTTAACAAACAAAGATTTAGGCAGGAAATAACTTGTGGCATAATGAGCCCAAACTTGTTTGGGAGAAAGACAAGGCGTATGGAACAAACATTCTAAAAATCTTGCGAGCGAGCAAAACTGTTGGGGCTTCTTTAATTCAAAGATCAAATTTTGTGATAGATTTGGACATGATATTCAGAAAAAAGTAGAGTATTTCACCTCTTTTGGAAAGTCCATGACCCCAGAGCCCAGCCCTCCCCCCCCCCCCCCATTTGTACGCCTGTTGAAATAACAGTGAAAATGATGAGGATAAGAACTCAAAGGGTTTGAATGCAAAGATACCTTACCTCCACATATTGACGATAGTAGCCCGCCTAGACCGTTTCCTACCATCATAAAAGTGATGACGACAGCGCTCTCTAATCCAGTAAATAATTCAAAACACGATGGCAGATTTATTGTGTAGAATATACCACGGGCCATACCAGCGACTGAAAAATACAATAATTGTTTTTTTTTTAAATAGAGTTTCCAATACATTTACCGCCCTTTCACACGGTAAAAAGAATCGTAATTTTAATGATGATACAGGTGAAAAATAAGGCCATTGACGAATTTTTGCACGTGTGAAACCAAACTAGAACCACGAACGCTAATCACAATCGCGAATTCACATTCTACTCCGGAGGTGAATTCCAGTTAAGTTTCATTCAAATTACAGTACGAATTTTCCGTGTGAAAGGTCCTATGATTCTAAAGACAAATTTCAATCATCATTACAATGATGATTCAATATTCACGTGTGAAAAGGCCCCTTCTCTCATTGATAAGGAAGTTACCGCTGACGTCATATTGTTCTGTACTAGAAAGTGGGCGAAACTTATCAGTTAGGGACCACCAAAAGAATAACACGTATTTATTCTTTTTTTTAATATCATTTTTGTGACGTCACGGTCGGTCACCCTAGGAAACTGATTTCCCTTACAGCCATGTACTATACAGTGCGTCCCAAAAAAAACTATACACTTTTGAAATGGATGCCAAATAAAAAAATGTACCACTTTGGGGGAAAAGACTTATAGATATGGAAAGCCTATAAAGTCAACTTTCAAATGACACCAAAAAGTTGGAAAACTTTTCATGCTTGAGCGAGCACTGCCCACTGAAACAAAGGGTATGAAAATTAGGGTGGGCTGGAATTAGCCTTCCAATTTCTTTCAGTTTTTTTTGTTTGGTACTTGCAAAGTTGATGGTTATTTGGTGAATTAAAGATCAGTTGTGATCAGTTTGTTGTTTGTGAAAATTTAATGCGTTATTAAATTGAAATTTAATGCATGAGTGATCATGAATTGGGTGCAGCATTTTGTCTTATCATGTGGATCTCAACAATGTGTTCACGACAGTCAGGAGAAGAGGGGGTAATATGACTTAGGTAGGTGAAGTACGTTGATGGGATAAAGGTCAACAGAACATTTATCAACCCCTCTCTCAATCTCACCCCCCCCCCCCCGCTTCTCTCCTCCTGAGAGACTAAGCTCAGCTAAAGTAGGATGGGCAGGAATTAGCCTTACAGTTTTTTGAGTGGTTAGTCCTTTGGAACTTGTTAAGCTAAATTAATGAGTGAGATAAGTTTTGGTTTCTTAGGCAAATCTCATGAGTTACTAAATTGAAATGTAATGCATGAGTGAACAGGAATTGTAATTTTATTGTAGCATATTCATCTTGTGAACCTCAAAAGTGTGTTCGTGAGAGTCAGAGTAATGTGATGGTACCCGTTACAAGCAAGAGGGCAAGATATGCTAAGACTTGGTTAAAAGGGCATTCCTCTTCTTTTTTTTCCTTTTACAAATTAAAAGTCATATGTACCCTCCCCTCTCCACCTCCATTTCCCAGCCCCCCCCCCCTCTCTCTGTCTCACTTCCTGCATCATTTGTAGCCTATTCAAAACTTAACTGCCAAGTGACCGGTGGCTGATGGTCAGTTTTTTTTTTCAATGACTACCAAGAAATTTAATGATTATGATGATTAATGAAATAATTAATTGAAAAAAACTGAATGTTTGATTGATCACATTGCACATTGAATAAGTTGATTTACTGATAAATTGTTGATTAAATGATTGATAGGAAAAAGTTGATGTCCCAATTCAGAATTAATCATTAAATCAACATTCTGCTCTGGACTTCACGCGTACATGACAATAGCCATCAGTCTCTCAACAGGAGGGAGGGCGGGAGAGAGGGAGGGGGCGGGGGCTGAATGTTCTGTTGACCCTTATTCCATCAACCTACTTCTCTCACTTAAGTCCTATCTCACCCCCTATTCTCCCGACGCCCATGAACACATTGCTGAGATCCACATGATAAATTTGAAATGCTGCCCAAAAAGAGATCCAAATGATAAAGTTTAAATGCTCCCCAAAAAGTGTACCTTGTGTTCACTCATGCATTGAAGTTCAATTTAATAATTTATCAAATTTGCTTAAGCAACCAAAACTGGTCATGGTTGATCATTAATTTATCACATCGCCCTTAACTTTGCAAGTTCGAAAGGATTTGCCTCTCAAAAACTTACATAAATTGGAAGGCTAATTCCAGCCCACCCTAATTTTCATACCCTTTGTTTCAGTGGGCAGTGCTCGCTCAAGCATGAATAGTTTTCCAACTTTTTGGTGTCATTTGAAAGTTGACTTTATTGGCTTTTCATATATGTAAGTCTTTTTCCCCAAAGTGCTACATTTTTTATTTGGCAGCCATTTCAAAAGTGTATAGTTTTTTTTGGGACGCACTGTAGATTCTACAAACCGCTATTCTCCAGGAAAATACTTAGTAATTTTACTTGTGCATCAACTATGAAACACACGCTTCTGTATAAAAAGGAAGTAAAAAGTTACCACAAAATTATAATTTAGAAATTACCTTCTCACTTACCTTTTATTGTTATTTTGTAATTCGCAAAATGATATCAATCAAGCATAATTATTCTGATTAAGAATAAGTGATAGAAATACAAAACGGAATAATTTGATTCACATGAAAACTGTTATAGGCCTATCAATGTTTCAACTCAATCCATTTCAATGCAATTTCAATATGACATACATAAAAACTTTTTTTTTTCTCATTTTCTGTGTGTTTTTACCAATAAATGGATCATTTACACATTGCTCATATACCTGCATTTCATTGCATCAGTTTGATACTTAGCCCGTCAAGATAAGAAATGCATTTTCATGATAAATCCTAGCAATGAATATTTTGGTTGACGTCTTTCCACGTTTCAACGTTAGTTGGCGCTCTTATCTACTAGGACTCTGCTCAGTTTCCTATGTCACAATGTACCTTGGGTATCACAGGCCTAAATCATTTCCCACTGATAGACTCCTGTGTTACAGTTGCAGTTAAAAAAAATCATATAGAATAAGGATGAAATTCGAGGGTTGAATGTTTTCTACCAGTGGATAGGACATTCCATATCTGACCAGAAAAGGGTACCTCGACCGGCTCATTTTAAAAATAAATCGGCATTTATGAAGATTACACTTGGCAGGATTAAATTCATCACTTGAGACAGTAAAATGGCCCTAATTCTTCCGGCGGTAAAAAAAATAATTCCAAAGTGGTAATATATCTTCCCAATTGGAAAAAGGAAGTTCATTAGGTACCCTCCCTAGAATCTGTGTTAGATTGTCAATCATATTCATTCATTCAATCAGCAATATCAAATTTAAAAATTGAGAATGGGTTGGCTCGAATGGATATCTTTTGCCTGCCAGTTGTAATTAGGCCCGTGAATGTTTCACGAGCCTAATTACGGTGAAACCGCGGCTCTGTTGACCAATTTTACGGCATGTGCATTTATTTTCTTTGGACACAGCGTGCCTTTAGAATGATTCATATTGACGCTTTAAAACAGGAATTGATTTAAATTAATTTACTACTTCGAATGACCTACCAATAACGTAAGCAATGATAGTTTCAATTTTCGGGAGTAGAGCAAGACAGGCTGACAGTCCAGCCCCGGCTAGGTTCACAGCAGACATGGCGGTCATTCCTGATACCGGTAAACTAGAGCCGACCAGAAAATAGAACATTCTTGCCAACACTTCTGCTAGACCTATTCCCATGATCAGTAAGAATGACGTCCTTTCGTGTAAGCCAATCAGTTTCATGTAGCTCACCTGTGCAAAATAAAAATCTCAATATTAAGATCGTTTGTTTATGTTGACTAATCAAAAATTAAGGCTTGGATCTGTGGTTTAACCTTATCGATTGGCAGCCTAACAAAAAAGTTTAAAAAAATCAAATAAAACCAAATTGCTGTGCTTCTTCTGGAGCGTTATACATGAAAATAACTTGGAATCGACCTATAGCGCAGATAATCTACACAGGTTGAAGAGCACCAACCCTTGAGCATGTTGAGGGGGCTGTGAGTAGGCGTCGTAAGTAGCTTCTGAAAGTGGGGGGATAGGCCTACTGCGTGAGTTAGGGTTTGGTTTATGTTATTTTGGGGGGTGCAACTTGCCCCTCCTACGGCTGGGGCCATCGAAAATACGCATTTAATCAACGAATTCCCCCAAGGGGTTCTGGGTCATAAATGACCAGGGCCCCATTGCAAAAAAGTTACCATAATGGTAAAATTCGCCGTGCATGCAATGGTAACTTATACAGGGTCAATTCAATTTCTTGAATTTGATTGGCTGTTGATCAGCGTTACCATGGTTACCATCAATGGATGGTAAAGTTACCATAATAGTAACTTTTATGCAATAGTACACTGACTTTAAAACAAAATCCAGTGTGACAGGGAGAAAGATCTAAGCCAGAATTGGTCCCTCCATTTCTTCTTCCGGGTCTATTTAATTTCCTGTATTATTGAAAAAGAGAGAGAGATTCAAGAAAAGAAAATGTATCGGCAAATCGACAAAGAACGTCTTGGAGTTCTTCGTCGAAATTAGTGAACCGGAACAGCAGTTTCGTCCTATTTCAGAGCAGATTAAAAACTGCAAATTTTTTAATCAACAATTGTCGACAGACTTATTCTATGTTCTTTGTCATGACAAGCGTTTGACGATATTATACTCTGTTCTTGAATATCCTCAGTATGAGCGAAAAACTCCCATATTGACCACATGGAACGACCGTTTGGGTGACGATCGTTCACATTCGAATAAAGCTTAAACCTACCAAGTTGATGACGTTAAAAACTGATGCTGCCGTCGTTGTCATCGTTCCAAAGGCGGCCATCCACAACCCTGGAACTTTAGCAAAGCCACACTTTCTTTCCAACCAACCACCATCATCTACAACGTCGACAACGCTTTCACTGATCTCCATCATGCTGCGATCCCTTTCTTCGACCCCGATGTCCTCACCGGAAGTGTCCTTCTGTTGTGGGTGTGGCAGTTCGCCGCTGGGAACAAACGCATCGCGTTCACACTCGCTTGATTGAGATGCAGAAGTCAAGTCTATGTGGTGTTCCTGCACTGGGTGTTTAACGGACTTGGTTCCTAATCCAGATGAGGATGTTTTATCCACTTCAGCTTGTCCAGCAAGCTTCTTGTCTTGGGTCCTTGATCTTGATTTCAGAAGCCGGCTGTCTACCTCGCGTTCACACTCTGATTTAAACCCAACTTTGTCTGCATCAGTCAAAACACTGCATGTCCCGAGGTCATTAAGCATGCATATGCGTTCCATCTCCTTTGTATCTTTTCCTACGCAATTTGACGTGCACTGTCCGTATTTATTCATGTCCTCATTTACGCTGCTTTGGCAGGCATAGGGCTTCTTGTAAAAGTAGCATAGAGGTAGACATAAAATGAATATGATGCCTGAGAACATTGCATAACTGATTCGCCATCCGAGCGAGTTTATGCATACACCGATGAGAGGAGCACCAGCCAGCATTGCTGAAAATGAATATTGAACATAACGATTATTCAATCTTAAAAACAGACGAGCCTACTGTATTCACGCTTTGGTAACATGTGTATTATCATTATTGTTGATGGTTAAACTACTGTATTCTCAAAATTGTTGATTCTCAAAGTAATTTCAACGGTTGGGAAGTTTATGTTGAGTTCTGTAGTAGCCAATGAGTCATTTCATAAGGCACCTAATGACTTTTCCTGATAATTTGTGATCATGATTATCACTTTCTCATCTCATATCTAACCAGTGAGTAAATGTACAAATCTCGACTGTATTCGACTTAAGAATCATAAAGGCGTTTTGGACACCGTTCAATATTCCAACTACTGACAATTTGATTGCTCGCGAAGTAATATGCAGTCAACTATGGTCCTGGGAAGTGGGGTGCTAGCACCCCCCCCCCCTGAAATTTTAGAAGGAGTGGCAAAATTGAGAAAAAGTAATGAAAATGACCTACATTTTGTAGAGAAGCCTTTTTTTAACCATTGAAACAGTATCCTGTAATCTTGGGGAAGGCTGCAGTTATTGTGTCTTTGCTGTTATGCTGAACGCAAGCGATAGTCGAATGTGGCAGAGACTACGAATTGTGGATGTAAAGCATCCACCGCCTAAATGACGCCATTTTTTCGTACAAAAAATTATCATGCATATGTATGAATAAGAAATAAATCAGACCAATCAGAAATAAGCTTGAAAGAAGAAGGTGAGTCATGTGAAATGACGTCACTTTCTTTCAAAAATGTCTTTCAAAATCGCGAGTACGAGTACACGCGAGTTTGGATTATGCAACAGATAAACTCGGCATTCCTAGTGGAAAATTCGAAGCGTTATTCACGGGATGGATATATTATTTTGCTGCTTTACCAGCAGGATATGGAAAAGGCGCAATCTACCAGGCAATCCCTCTGTGTTAGGAATATCTTCGCGATCACGGCTTTTACGATGGAGATGTCTAAAGTCGTTGGCACACGACCAGTAATAAGTACAGGTACCAGTCCCGGTACCACAACATGTCAAACGACGAGATCATTGGGAAATACGAATTAATAATCATTAATTTGACAACGTCAGGTCTCTCAAATATACTTGAAAACTTAAGTGTGCCGAAGCAATTTTTAATCTATTATTTAATAGTTGTTCAAAAAAAATTAAACGTTGTTTTGTAGACATTGAGTTTATGTATCCCTATATCTCCTAATTTTTTTTTGCCCCATCAAGCAATGGACGAGCAGAATTTTTTTCTTCGCGACGTCTTATATCTGATTGGTCGAACGTAACTTCTTCTGGACGCCGTATTTGGCGCGGTTGTTGAATCATTCATAAATCCGCCATTTTTAATGAACATGAATATTCATTTAATATATATCACTAATTCTTGAGAGTGAGAGAAGCGAACGAGCCAGAATATATTTTTTTTATATCACATAACATAAAATAATCAATAATTTGGCATGTAAAAGTCAAAATAACAATTATATTAATGGAAAGCTGACGAAAGTTGTAGATATTGACAGGAAACGATGCATGTTTCAACTCTATTCCTATGCTTTTATTTCTTTTTTCAGTCCTTTGTTTCTTTTTGCTAGGGAAGTCAACACTGATAGAAAAATTATCCTTAAAATAATAGAAGTTCCTGCAGCAGAGTCTCGAGAACACCTGTAATCTTACCAGATTGCTTAAAGGACAAGTCCACCCCAACAAAAAGTTTATTTGAATAAAAAGAGAAAAATCCTACAAGCATAACACTGAAAATTTCATCAAAATCGGATGTAAAATAAGAAAGTTATGACATTTTAAAGTTTCGCTTAATTTCACAAAACAGTTATATGCACATCCTGGCTGGTATGCAAATGAGGAGACTATGACGTCATTCACTCACTATTTCTTTTGTATTTTATTATATGAAATACTGAATATTCAAATTTTTACCTCATTGTCAAGTGAAACAAAGACTAATTTCTCTTTGAACATGTGGAATTAAAATTATTTTTATACTATATGGGTCAGTCAAGTTGGCTCTTGTTGTCAGATCTGTAAAAAATGAAAAATTGTATAATTCAGACAATAAAAAACAAAAGATATAGTGAGTGAGTGACATGATCGACTCTCTCATTTTCATGTCACTAAGTTGTGCATACTGTTTTGTGAAAAATAAGCAAAACTTAAAATGCCATAACTTTCTTATTTTACATCCGATTTTGATCAAATTTTCAGCATTATGCTAGTTTGATTTTTCTCTATTTATTCTAATCAACATTTTTCTGGGATGGACTTGACCTTTAATCTTACATTATGTCATGTTAAATTACAGGAAAGTGGTATTTCCTTAAATAAAACACCCTTTTCCCCTTTTTTAAACGGACCTATTCTATTAAATTGCAGAAAAATTCATGTTTTATGAATTTACAGAATGAATCTGTTATTGCTTTCTGCAAAATCTTCTTTTTTCTGTAAAATCAGGTTTTTTTTAACAGTGTAGCCCATTACTACGCCACAGCATTATGAATATAGGATTAATCTTAAAGTATAAGGAGTCAGCGGAGGTCAAGTCTACCTCATTAAAATGTTGATTTGAATGAATAGAGAAAAATCAGATAAGCATGATGCTGAAAATTTCATCAAAATCGGATGTAAAATAAGAAAGTTATGACATTTTAAAGTTTCGCTTTTTTCTCATAAAATAGTTATATGCAGAGTTTAATCACATGCAAACGAGAGAATCGATGATGTCCCTCACTCACTATTTCTTTTGTTTTTTATTGTTCGAATTATACATTATTTCAATTTGTGCAGATTTGACAATAAGGACCAACTTGACTGAACCATAAAATGTTAAGCAATGATAATTCAACATATTCAGGAAGAAATAAAACTTTGTTTCACATGACAATGAGGAGAAAATTAGAATATTTCATATAATAAAATACAAAAGAAATAGTGAATGAGTGATGTCATCAGTTCCCTCATTTGCATACCGACCGGGATGTGCATATAACTGTTTTGTGAAATTAAGCAAAATTTTAAAATGTCATAACTTTCTTATTTTACATCCGATTTCGATGGAATTTTCAGTGTTATGCTTCTTTGATTTTCCTCTTTTAATTCGAATCAAATTTTTATTGGGGTGGACTTGTCATTTAGGGATAAAGAAAACTTACCGACGCCACCGCTTAAGCACACGAAGGCAAAAGGTCGGACCCCGTTTTGGCCCGGAAAATGGAGGGCTGTGAGGTGGAAGGAAACGGTGTTGATCATATTCGTCCCTGCCGCGAAGACGAAGCCGAATGATGCATACATATACCAGAGGTTTGATAGGAAGGATGTCACAAGAAGACCAATGGAACAGCAGAGGACACCAAGGCAGGCGATGGGCCGATGACCCCATCGCAGGAAGAGCACCGTTGAGATGGGGGAGAACATGGACGCCACGCCCCATGCCATTGACCCCATCCATCCTGGTATCGAAGGGGAATGTTGGGACAAGAGAGAGGGGGAGGGGGACAAGAGAGAGGGGGAGGGAGTGTAGAGAGAATGTATTTTTCTTTTTAGTTTATGTGTCACATTCAGTATTTCTGTCCCTATTTTCCTCGTTTGTTTCTCATGGTTTATTTGTTGTTCTATATACACCTCGAGAACAAGGACCTATATGAACCATTGACCTACTACTTTTGTTGTATAGTTGGTCCATCTGTCCATGAAGAACATTGATATATATACGCAGGGGAACTCTATTTTAGAAAAGCTGCACGCCATTACACTCGTGCCTTAGAATAGATCATTTTGATCTATTAATTCAATCCATGTACCCACTCTAGTCGTATTAAAAGTAGGCCTTTGTGGTGGTATAGTAGTATGAAAGTAGCTGTAGTTGTAGTAGTAGTGGTAGTAGTAGTAGAAGTATATAGTAGTAGTAGTTGTAGTAGTAGAAGTAGTATTGTAGTAGTTGTAGTATAGTAGTAGAAGTAGTAGTATAGTAGTCATTGTGTAGTAGTAGTAGTAGTAGTAGTAGTAGTAGTAGTAGTAGTAGTAGTAGTAGTAGTAGTAGTAGTAGTAGTAGTAGTAGTAGAAGAAGTAGTATTGTAGTGGTAGTAGTAGTAGTAGTAGTAGTAGTAGTAATAGTAGTAGTAGTAGCAGCAGCAGTAGTAATAGTAGTATTACAGTGATACAGTGATACAGTGATTTTTATTTCTTATACGGCCCCTTCAGGGGCATGGAAGAAATGCAATAGTGTAACAACAAATATAGATATACATAAACAAAAAGTTAAAAGATAACAAAAGCTTAAAATATCAGACTCTTACCACAAACAGGTAAAAGGCAAGAATCGTAAATAAAATATATGGACTAATAACATGGCATAAAAATAGTCTGAACTACGTACATGTACATTAATTTTAAAAAGACCAATACAACAACTGGAAGTGCAGGAAAAAAGGAAAGACAACAAAATTATTTGAACTTCGACATGATGACTTTACACAATTTGGATAGATACTTTAAGTGCTTAATATATTTAACATTGAATAGCTGATTAAACTTAATGACATTAGGTCTCCGGTAATAATAAGTCTTCACATACTTCTTACGCTCATCATTGAAAAACGGACATACTAAAACATAATGAAATTCATCACCCTGAACTTCAAGGTTACACAATAGACATATTTCAAGAGGTTGATCAGATGAATAACGACATTTAGCAATTGGCAGATTATGGTTACCACATCGAAATTTACATAAAGATATTCTATCTCCTACATCCAACTTCAACAAATATTTTTCTAAGACTTTTTCTTTTAAAAAAATTATATAGTTGAAACACAAACGATTTCTATTAACTTCTTCATTCCAGTTTTGGTAATCAATATCACGTAATCTACGTTCCATAGCTAACTTAACCCGATTCAGATTTAAAAGATGGTCTTCTTCCCACAAACTTGACATTCCACAATTGTCCAAAATACTTTTAAGTTTTAAGATCCATCTTGAATGAAAATCACAATTTACATGAAGTTTTCGTAACAAACTGTAGATGGTGTAAGAGAGTTTAGATTTGTTACCTTGGCTAATCCTTGCCCAAAAATTAACCATACGCATCTCTATCCTACTTGCGAGGGCACTTCTACCAAGTTCACCATACACCATGCATTTGGCAATGCCACGATTTAGTTTAAGCAAACTTTTAAGAAATTTCCTATGAAATATCTCAATACAATCGAGCTTCTGGAAGCCCCACACTTCACTACCATACAACAAAATCGGAACAACAAGCTGATCAAAAAGCTCACACTGAATATGCACAGGTAAGCACAATCAAACAAAATAGCTCTCCTCGCCTGATTAACCTGTTTAGTTATAGCTTTATTAAAGGAACCATTATAATTGAAAGTCGTTCCGAGGTATATATAATCATCAACAACATTGAGGGTACTATCACCAAAAGTAAATTTGGGGTATTTACGCACTTTTCCACGAGAAAATATAACAATCTTTGTTTTGCTTGTGTTAACAGACAATTTCCAAAGATCACAGTACTGGTGTACAGCTGATAAAGCATTTTGCAGTTCATCAGCTGCAGCAGACTCTCGTCCGCATACAGCAACACATAAAGACGTAAAAATACTTCAATATCATCATTACTGAGATTTTTCCTAATCTCTGAAGCACACATGTCAAGACCTTTATAACGTCTACTAACAAAATATTCAAAATCATTCAAATACATTGTTGGCGTTATATGGTAGTAGCAGCAGTATAGTGGTAGTATAGTAGTGATAGCGGTAGTAGCATTGGTAGTAGTATTAGTAGTAGGAATAGTAGTAGTAGTATAGTAGTAGTAGTAGTAGTAGTAGTAGTAGTAGTAGTAGTAGTAGTAGTAGTAGTAGTAGTAGTAGTAGTAGTAGTAGTAGTAGTAGTAGTAGTATAGTAGTAGTAGTAGTAGTAGTAGTAGTAGCAGCAGCAGAGTATAGTAGGAGACAATTATAACAATTTTGAATATTCCGGTTTGATTTACCGATAAACATGGTAAATGGAAAATCGCTGTCCCTAGAAAGTATGTCAAAATAGGCCTATTATAATATCACTGAGACATAAAACAATTTCTACGTTCTTTATTTCAAGCAAATCATAACACGATGAGAGATTTATCCTTCTTACCTGTGGCTACTGCTGATGATTCAAATTCTTCTTCAAGAGAGACAAAGAGAACAACAAAACTAGAAATGATCCCATATGTTATCGTTAGATGTATGAACGCGGTCACTGCCATGATCCAACCAGTACGGTTGAAGTGTGAACATGTCTTCCATTTCATGATGATTGTCTCTTCGATGACGGTGATGAGGCCGATATGTTGAATGAGCGCGCGGTATACCGACGTGTACCTCGGGCTTCTATGTCTATCATACCATAGAGCTATGGTCATACCATGCTAGCGATGCACTCAGCTGTCAAAGTGTAGGCGACATTCACGGAGACAAAGCTCTACAGAAAAACATGAAATATGGTAAATATGCAATGTGAGCAAAAATAACTGAACAGTCGCAATGATACTATGATAGTGCACGATATTATTGATATGAGTATACGCACTAGCTTCTTAATCACCCTCTCATTACAAGCCAGTCACAACAACAAAACGTACAAACCAAGTGAATGTAATAAATGGAATGCAATTTGAAATATATTACAGCTTTGGTGAGTCTTAAATCGGCTTCGTTGGTGTGATAGTAGTATTTCTGGTTCAAACTGTAGCTCAAACTTTTCTTGGAGTGACTTGTCTTGAATAATACATCTAATTCGATTGTTGGGGATAGATCAGTGACCGGGATCAGTGACAGTATTGCTGTGGTCAGCGGCGTACCCAGGATTTTCCAAAAGGGGGGCAAATTTTTTGGAGGACATTTCGTCCGCGAAAAATTTGACAAGCAAAAAAAAGGTCTTCAACCACAAATAAAGGATTTCGTAGCAGAGAAAAAATTGACAAGCAAAAAAAAAAAAAAAAAAAAAAAGGTCTTCGACCAATTCGTACCACAAAAAATATTGACAGCAAAAAAAAAAAAAGTTCAAGAGGAAGAGGGGGCACACGTCTGTTTCCATTGCATTTTTACATTACAAATTATTAATTTGGCTTCTCAAAAAGGGGGGGGGGACGTCCCCTGGATCAGTTTTGACTCGTCAGGGGGGGCAGGGGTACGTCCCCTGCATTAGTCGTGACTCGTCAGGGGGGCAGTCTGCCCCCCCCCCTTAGGTACGCTAGTGGCTGTGGTTTTAGAATCATCCCATGAATGCCTGTACTCTAAACGCTTACCTCCGATTGTACCTCTATGAATTTCCACGCCAAGAATATTGTCTGAATGAAGCTTGTACAAGGCCCGGGGGGCAGTCAAATATATTGCTGTACACATGCGTGACCAAAAAAACGCGTTTAAAGGGGTGTGTTTTTTTAGTTTTGGACGCGGGCCGCCAGCGGCGTAACAGGGGTCGGTGGCCAGGGGGGGGGGGGGTAAGAACCAAAAATGTTCCGGTAATATCATGGTATGAACGGGCGTTATGGTGTAATGAGGCGACGATTTTGAGAGGGCCAGATAATTAAATTGCGTAACGGGCAGCATTTATCTTTAAAAAAAAGTTGCGAGCGAAGCGAGCGAGCAAAATTTTTGACATTTTAATACAAAAATCAAATTTTTGATAGATTTTGACATTCCAGAAAATAATATATTTCACTCTTCTCTCTTTCCGTTCCTTTTTTTGTGGTCTGTACACCACTGTGAAGAGGATTCTTTGCGGCAGTAGCGTGAAGAGTTAAAAAAACGAGGGACGAAGTATGGCGCATGTGCTAAAAAGCTGCTTAATATAAGTCTAGAGCGAGCGAGAAAAAATTGTTTTAAAAAATCGCCTATTGAAATTAAATTCTAATTATGTGATATATTTTCCATTATATTCAGCAAATAACACATTTCATTGTTTCCATTTATTTCATTATACGTTGTCTCCTATAATTTCTTTTATTTCCTCTTAGGTGTGGAACCAACCCGCGCGCCTGTACGCCATGCAGTGATTGAATGTAGGAAGGGTCCCTACAGGGGGGGGGGGGGCGTTATAGAGCCATTTGAAGGTTATAGATGAAGAGCCCCTACTGCGTGGGTTCTATATAGGGCAAAGCCCCGGTAGCTTATTTGCATAAAATTTAGCAAACTTATAGCACAATGTTGTATGCTTTACATCTTTATTTTCAATCCTCGGCAGCCCGGTCGTGTTATTAAATTTTGTTTTCTTGTCCCTTTTCTTTGTTTTCCCTTCGTTTCCCGCTATTGTTTGCCACTTTGTCATCTTTTAATTTATTTCCCATCATGCTATTGCATTACATAGGCCTATTTCGGAATGATTTGTTCTTTCTCAAATGTGCTTTTTCGTTCCTTTTCCCGCTTTCCTTCCTTTTCTGTAAAAAAAAAGTTTTTTCTTCGTTTTCTTTTCACTTTTCCATTTCCCTATCCTTTTCCTCCTTTCCTTTTCCCCTTTCCTTCCTCTTTCCCTTTCTTAATTCTCTCTCCCTTTTCTCTTTTTCCTGTTTTTTTTTTTCCGGTGAAATCCGCCAGGGGGGCAGCTTGCCCCCCCCCCCCCCCCCGCCTGTTACGCCACTGTGGGCCGCGCGTGCACTCGTTAAGGGTATCAAAATAACCGATTTTCAAGAAAAACGGTGGTTTTGAAAAACTGCTCAGTGGTCAATCGGGGGGTCGAACGTATTTAGGGTATTAATTTTTTTCCAAAGCTTTTTTTTTTAGACTAGGGTATGTTTTTTTTTCCCAAGCGTATTCACCGAGGTCATATTCTGGCGACAACTTGTTTAGGGGCCAATTGTGGAAATAAAGCCCGCGAAAAACTTGTCTATGGGGTTATTTTGCACACAGAGAAAAAAAACTCGTTTAGGGGGTGTTTGGAAATAATTTGGTCACGCATTTGTACAGCAATACATTTGACTGCCCCCGGGGTACTAGGCTACATTTCTTGAGAGATGAAAATATCCGGTGCGTTTGCACTTCGATCATTATAGACTTATTGTGTATTTTGATGGCGTGATTGTATTTCAAATAAAATACCTATTTTAGTTGCATTTAAAGGGATGGTCCATGCTAGAGATATTTATATCTCAATAAATAGAGTAAAATTCACAAAGCAAAATGCTGAAAATTTGATCAAAATTGGATAACAAATAACGAAGTTATTGGATTTTAAAGATTTGCATTATTCCGGTGTAACAGTAACGTTCTAGGCATGTCTTTATGAATATTCATTAGGTGGGCTGATGATGTCATATCCCCACTTGCTCTTTTGTATTGTATTTTATTATATGAAATTAGGTTTATTCAAAAATTTTCTACCAAGAACTAAAACAATTGGATTGACAACCGATTAAGTGCATTAGTTATTTATTGCCGCAACTTATTTCATCATAATGGAGATACATCATTTAAACATGCATGGAAAAACGAAACATTTATGATTTTATGTAATAACATAAGAAAAAGGAAAGTGGGGATGTGACATCACCAGCCCACCCAATGAATATTCATGCATGACGATGTGCATATAACTGTTTTCACAAGATATTGGTAAACTTTAAAATTCAATAATTTCGTTATTTGTTATCCGATTTTGATGAAATTTTCAGCATTTTGCTCTGTGAATTTTACTCTGTTTATTTAGATATAAATATTTTCAGCCCGGATCATCCCTTTAACAAAGATGCTTTCTTTGAAAAATTATGAAATTATCTTGCAGACGTCTAGGCCTTGAAGGCATCAGCGCTTCTGATATGATTGAACAATAAAGAGTTCAATTACTATTTCCACTCGCTAGCGCTCGGTCGGCAAATAGCCTGTATGACGCTTATAAGGGTTAATAAACAAGAAGATAGATGCAAAACATTTTTTGGACAATCATAATTATGCAACAGTTTAACAAATCACGAAATGCAACGGAGAGCACACTTCTACCACAAGCAAAATAAGATTTCTTCCTCGCTCGCTTCACTCCCTCGTAATATCTAAATCACTATCCGGATCACTATACAACCTATATAAATATACGCCACCTGAATGCACACTAGAACATCTTTTATTACCAAGCACCAGCATTTACCAACAACACTGAGCGTTTATGGCTTGCCATAAGCGTTGACGAGGCAGATCTTTCCAAAGAAAAAGAAAAAAAGGTCGCTTCGATCGATTGGTATATAGCAATAATCGCCGCCTAGGCATATCCTGCCACACTGATACACACAAGCAAGGTGGTTGGTTCCATTGACATGACTCTTGATTTATTTTTAAACGCAAACGAGAAAAAAAAATGGTAGGCCAACCAAATTTGGGTTCAGTCATGCAACCAACCGCTTCGAAACATCCCTTTGTTATCCAGAGGCATGCATGGGCAGTGAGTATATTAACCTTTGTCACAATGAATTCAACAATATCAAAATTCGAGGGTTCTTTCTCTGCCTGGTTCAAAATCTAATTCTAACATAGTCTACACCGAAGAAGCTAATGGATAGTCTTGGGTATAACGTCTATACAATGATAATCAGTAACAATTTAATATGGGAATCTAGAATAAAAAAATTATTATCATTATTCCCTATGAATCAAGCAAATAATAACATGGAGCAATTGCATAGCTCCATGATAATAAAAAGAGTCTACAATAATGTTTGAGGGTTTATTTGAGCATAAGTAATTCACAATTAAGTGCCGCATATCCTGGCTTGACTCGCGTAGACCTGTGTCTAAATTTGTTTTACTTTGACTTGATCATAACAAATCCTGGTGTTCAACTTGTCTAATATCTGGGGGATCCAGGATTTTCCAAAGGGGTTTGTGATTGTTACAGGATAATTTTGGCAACCAAAAATTGGTACTTTTGTTCCAGGAAAAATTTGACAAGCAAAAAACAATCCAGGACGAAATAGAATAACGTGTTCATGTTTGTTTTCTATAATTATCAGGACCAAGAAGCCAAGAGAAAGGGAAAGAAAAGGATAAGGAAAATTTTAGAATATCACTTTTTGAAATATTTTGTAGAAATATAACATAAAAATTTGATATTTTAATAGAAAATGTCAAAATTATTGCTCGACCGCTTCGCTCATTCGCAGCTTTTTAGAAAAGTTCTCCCATGCCTGGCAAGTCCCCTCAATATTTTGGCTCATTACGCTATTGGCAAGACCTCGAAGTATCCCCTATTACTGCACTAATCTATATATCAATATTATGTGAACACACTGTGATTACACTGTGAACACACTGTGGACATACTGTGGACACTGAGCACACACTGTGGACACGCTGTAAACACACTGTTAACATACTGTGATTACACCGGAACAGTACACTGTTAACACACTGCGGGTCAACTGTTGATACACTGTGAACACAATGTGAACACACTGCGGACACTATGAACACACTGTGGACATGCTGTGGACACACTGTGGACACTAAGCACACACTGTATTATTACCATTAATCATTTATTATTATTATTATCATCATCATCATCATCATTATTATCGTTGTTGATATCATCATTATCACCATCATCATCATTACTATTATAATTATTATTATCATTATCATCGCTATTATCGTTTTCTATTGTTGTGTCTGATCTTAATCGCGTTAAAGTTAGACCGTTCTGACATCTGATAGAAAGAAAAAAGATGTGTTCATTATCATCAACATCATCATCACTATAGATCATTATCAATTTAGCATCAGCATAGCCAGATAGCACTTTAGTATCATTATGATAGCATGCATGTACTACCCGCGTATTTTCAGGAGAAAGAAAAATATTGTTGGCCTACTTATTTAACTCTAGAAAAAGATGATACCGTTATTTCCTTCATTAACTGAATACACACAGTAGATCGTGGTCTTTTAGGGCATATAGGCCGTTTGTCACGGTGACCTAAATCCGATCGTGCCCTGGCGTGATTTTCCATCAGCTTGTGGATTCCTATTGACAATAGGTCTTATTATAATGTTACCGGTGGAAGACTTATTATATTGGCCTTGGCCCTAGACACACAATATTTACGGAGCCTTTAAAGTGCCATCGACTTGACGACTTGACGAGATACTTTATCTTGCCATGTCGACATAATAACCTTATTATGGCGAGATACGTTATCTCGCTAAGTCGACTTATAAAAGTTATGTGTGAACATGGCGATATACGATATCTTGCCAAGTTGACTTATAAAACGTTATATGTCAACATAGCGAGATATTTTGTCTTGCCAAGTCGACTTATAAAACATTATATGTCGACATGGCAAGATATGAAGTGTCCAAGGCCCTGCGAGAGTCCAAATATCTCGCCAACTTTTTATAAGTCGACTTGGCAAGATGAAATATCTCGCCATGTTGACATATAACTTTTCTAAGTCAACTTGGCAAGATTACGTATCTCACCATTTCGATATATAACCTTTTATAAGTTGACTTGGCGAGATAACGTATCTCGCCATGTCGACATATAACTTTTTATAAGTCGACTTGGCGAGATAATGTATCTCGCCATGTCGACATAATAAGGTTATTATATCAAAATGGCAAGATAAAGTCTCTCGCCAAGTCGTCAAGTTGATGACACTTTAAAGGCTCCGTACACAATTACATCGAGGACAATATTATATAGTGTTGAGCTTCGATCTGTTGTTGAGAAATGTATGACAAAAATGGTATAATATCTCGTGTCGTGCGATCCTTTCCGAAGCCTTTCGTAACTAATCGCAAAAATTGTTGAAACATTCGACGATCAATCCGATTGCCACGACCGATCTAATATGATCTGATACACTGTAAAAACGCTGTTTAAAATTTCAAGCAGGTTGTTTAAGCCCGTAACTAAAACATTCAAGTTGCTTATTTTTTGAAAAACCTCTATAACAATTTCAAAAAAGAGTTTAAACAATTGTGTAAAAGTTTAAGCAACGTACGTGTTGTTAGAGTGACGGGTTTCAAAAGCGTGATATTTTTTCACCGAGTACTATTTTTTAAATAATCTTTTATTCTCTTCTCTCATCAAACAAATTTGATCATAGTAAAATTATATTATTCCAGATCATAAATTCAAAATGGTATTAAATCAAATTACACCATAATTACAAAGCTTAAATTGTTTAAACGTACAATTATTGTGATCAACACATCTATACTTATATATGACAATTCTTAACTAAAACAAAGTAAAACATTGTCATGAATAAATTCTAAATCAATTCAATTTGTTCTCAAAATACCTGATATATACATATTTGTTCTAACAAGATTGATTCCATAATTATTTGTTTTCGAAGGAATATACATTCCTTATGATATTTTTTATTATTCTGATGGTTGTATCACACAAACATATCGTGAATCCTGTAAATTATTAGAATAAAACTAATAAGATTTATAAGAGATTTAGTATTCATAATCCCCGGACCCCTCCCACCCACTCACGGCCCCCCACCACATCAAACACGTTCACGCACGGACACCCCCCCCCCCCCCTGTACACAGACCCACCTACACCATGTATACACACATCCAACCTGATCAAATGCATTGTCCGCACAAGTGTCATGGCAGCTGTCATGAAAATCCATGTTATCGGTTTAGTAGTAGAAATAAATGAATTCGGAATCGTCGTCATGACGTGTCAAAATTTTGCCACTTCCTCAGGTGACCCAATAATTTCCACGTGATTCTGTACATAATTCCTTTTTCCTCCTTTTCATTTTCCAATATTTTTTTCCTAATCTCTAAAGGGGTTGGGGTCTTCTTTTAGCTTATTATGCTCACATATCAATTTAACTAGAAAAATAATATAATTTAGTAACTGTTCCTTCACTATATCAGAAACCTTAACTCATGAACATTTTCAATTTGACGTAGATGAAATAAATAACCACACATTCTCCACAAAGTTCTTCTGTATTCACAGGTGAAGGATGTACGGTGTGCTCATTATGTCATTCCGAAGCTTCGTTATTCCGAAGGTTCGGATATTTCGAAGGTTCGTTATTCCGAAGGTTCGTATTTCCGAAGGTTCGTAATTCCGAAGGTTCGTTAGTCCAAAAACGAAATGAGGTTCGTAATTCCGAAGGTTCGTTAGTCCGAAAACGAAGTGAGGTTCGTAATTCCGAAGGTTCGTTAGTCCGAAAACTAAATGATTAACGAACCTTATTTCGTTTTCGGACTAACGAACCTTCGGAACAACGAACCTTATTTCGTTTTCGGATTAACGAACCTTCGGAACAACGAACCTTATTTCGTTTTCGGATTAACGGATCTTCGGAACATCGAACCTTATTTCGTTTTCGGATTATCGAACCTTCGGAATAACGAACCTTCGGAATAACGCCACAAATGTTCGGATTAACGAACCCTTTTACGTTTTCGGATTAACGAACATCGAGGTATAGGCAATTTACGTGTTTCGGAGCTACGAACCTTCGGAATAAAGAACCTTCGGAATTACGAACCTTCGGAATTACGAAGTGTAACCATATTTACCACAGAACGAACATAGATTATGTATTGATATTGTAAATCTAAACAAATATTTTAGTATATACAAGTTAATATAACAATTTAAACTGAAACTCCCTTAACTTGCAATATATTGGCTATCCTAGGTCTTGGAAATATTGTATCAGTATCTTTTCGGAAAAGCCATATGTTCTTTTTACGGTTTTAACAGTGCATGACCTCTCAGATTTCATGTTACAAAGCTTTATAGATTTTCTTATATGTAATATTAGCTAGTGTGTTCACATTTCTATGAAACATAAATTCAAAATTCAGAGCTGTGTCCCTGCATGTATCTGTTTTGTTCAAGAGACATTTCCATGTTGCTGGGATATTTTCATATATTGAGTGGAGATATCCTATATATCTCATCTTTTAACCCCATCCTCAGGAAGGTTCTAGATGATTAAAAATCACCCCTGTCATCAACTAGATTATGTAATTTAAAAATATTTACAAGAAATAAACTTTCTTCAAATAGCATATGTCCGTCCAGACGTATAAACTTATTCTTAAAGAATATCTAATTTATTTTTTACGTTTCCTGTTTAAGCAATATTTCTTTCGTAGCACCCCATATTTCCAACATGTTTATGTAAAAGCTTGGTAGGGACAATCTCAAAGATTTAAAGATATTTTACTAAAAAGTATTAGTAAACCTCCAACATGTCCAAAGTCACGTGTCCTATTCATAAAAAAAATCGTCTCCATCCTATTTTCGCATCTCCTAGTACGAGTCTCGTTAACCACATAACCCCTGTGCAAATACACATAAGTAAAATAGTATTTATTCAAACCAAATCAAACACAAACAGTGGTACAAAGCATAACATCATAGAACTCGGAATAATAGGTTTGGGATAAAATCATTTTTCTGTTTGCCCTCTGGAGGGTACCAGGGCGTTGTCCGAGCATCATTCATTAAAATCTGTCATTCTAATCCCTCCTTTTTCGTAATCCATGCACATAACGTTCATTTTTATTTTGTCTCTCCCATTTCATAAAAATTCAAACAATAACGTTTCAATATCATTAAAAATCCCACGGTGGTACTGGGGTGAGTGACGATACAAAAATTATTTTCGAGAGTGCAAATGCTTTCAACAATTGTATTTTTCCCATCAGAGTGAGATCTCTCTGTTTCCACAAATTCAAAAAACTTTTAACTTTACTTAGGATCTCTTTATAATTCATCCTACCCTGTACCTCCATATCTAATGAAAACGTTATACCCAATATTTTAATGACTACTACTTAACCAAAAGGCATTCTAACTTTTTCTTCTGAGAGGGGGCCTAAAAGCAATATAAAAGTTTTTTCTTTATCTATTCTTAAACCTGGTATTTTTCAAACTTTTCAAAGGTTTTTTTCTATGTTATATATTGACAATGGATCTTTTACAAAAAGGGTCATGTCGTCTTCATAAAGTATTTTTTAACCTCAAAATCACAAAAGTTAATTCCACGTACGGCGGAATTTTTACGAATCGAATCAGCGAAGACCTCGATACATAATATAAATAAATGGGGAGAGAGGGGGTCCCCCTGCCTTACACCTTTTTCAACGCGCACGCGGAAATACCCTGTAGACATGCCTCCATTGAAAACACAGCTTGAGGCTTTATTTTATAATGTTTTAGTCCACCTACACCAAGATACTCCGAAACCGAAATGACGTAAAACATTTTGTAAAAATGAAAGAGAAAGAGAGTAGAATGCACTTTCAAAGTCTTTTGCAATTAAATAGCCCGGAATATTATTTTGTTTCGTATTTAGTAATGAAATAGGCCTGTATTTTTTTTGTAAACAAAGGGTCTATTCCATCTTTCGCAAACATAATAATAACCGATTGTTTTTGATGTGCCGAAAGTTCCCCCAGAGAAAAAAAAAATCATTTAAAACGTTTACTATCAGATCTCCTTTTATTGAGCAAAATTCTAAAATAAAATTTAACACTTAGCCCATCGTTTCCCGGTGTTTTATTGAGTTTCATTTATTTTAAAGCTTCCACACATTCACCTTGAATATCCTTTCCTTCACAGATATCCCTTGAAGCCGATTCTAATTTCGGTTTATCTTGAAAAAAAGTATCTTTATTAATATCGTATTTTTCGCCTTCCTGTTGAGAGTATAATTTACTGTAAAATCTATGTATCTCTTGTATTACTTCATTTTGATTAAAGCTGACTTTTCCTTCTATATCATTAGTTTACGTACTATTACTATATGTCTTTTATTAGATTCCATCAGTTGAGTAAAATACCTTGTATCTCTTTCACCACTTTCATAAAATGATGTTCTAGATCTAGCTTTCACTCCTTCACTATAAGCCCAGTTATCAATTTTGATAATAAAATGCACACTTATTTTAATGTATATAGAGTGGTATTATTCATCCCGCTCGTACGTTCCCTGTTATTTCAATGGCTGGTATGATTTTAAAAATGAACATTTCAAATACTGGAGTGTGCGCGGGCGGGGGCGGGGAAGGGGGGTGGGAAATAAAGACAGCTTCGGAAGGGCGTACAATAATTGATATCTCGTCGACAAAATGAAGCTCTTACCCATTTCACCCACCTACCCTTCCCCAATTACAATGTTGGCCTATTGCAACGGCGTCCAAAGATGTGATATGTCATTGATAGATTTATTTCATTTCAAATTTTCAACAATAAAATCGAAATAGACATCACAACGCACGAAAACATGTCAAATCAATTTATTATTCTTCAGATTACGAACTTTTGATTACTCACCTAACTGCGTTACTTATGACGTCATCAACATTACCGGGTCCTATATAAGCAATCTCGATTTCCAAGGCCGTATTCCTTTGGCAAATAGCTGAACAAATCTTAACTTTCATCATGAGGAATTGGTCTTATTTTAGTAAATCTCTTCATTCATAGCCATGCATGTTTGGGAGATACAATTCGACAGAATAAACATCTGTTTCTGGGGACTACTCGATCAATCCAGCCTCTGACCATGCCAAGTTGCCAACGTAGCCAGCACATAACGATCGACCGACGGTATCCAGAGACTGCATGGTTGTGTTTGGTCCTTAAAGGTCAAGTCCATCCCAGAAAAATGTAGATTTGAATAAATAGAGAAAAATAAAACTAGCATAATGCTGAAAATGTCATCAACATCGGATGTAAACTAAGAAAGTTATGACATTTTAAAGTTTCGTTTATTTTTCACAAAACAGTGATATGCACAACTCAGTGACATGCAAATGAGACAGTCGATGATGTCCCTCACTCACTATTTCTTTTGTTTTTTATTGTTTGAATTATATAATGTTTCATTTTTTTACAGATTTGACAATAAGGACCAACTTGACTGAACCATATAATATTAAACAATGCTATTTCCATACGTTCAGGGAGGAATTAATCTTTGTTTCACTTCACAAAGGGGAGAAAATTTGAATATTTCATATCTCACATAATAAAATACAAAAGAAATAGTGAGTGCATGACGTCATCAGTCTCCTCATTTGCATACCGACCAGGATGTGCATATAACTATTTTATGAAATTAAGCAAAACTTTAAAATGTCATAACTTTCTTATTTTACATCCGATTTTGCTGAAATTTTCAGTGTTATGTTTGTTGGATTTTTCTCTTTTTATTCAAATCAACTTTTTGTTGGGGTGGACTTGTCCTTTAATCAATATGATCGAACACTTTGTTTCCGATAAAACGTGGTTCGGGTACGATCGACGGCGCGGATTCAATGGCAAGAGACACCCCCCCCCCCCCCCCCCCGAGCTCCCTCGACCGAAAATTGGCATTGCACCAAACATGCCAAAAAAAAGTTGTTTTCTTCTTGGTGCATGACATTATTTTTATTTCTTGCTCTTTTTCTTTCCTACCATTGATGTTTTTTACCGAGTAGGTGGGAAACTCAATTTCATCTTTTTTCGATATGATACGTACCCCCCCCACCCCCCTTGCATGGGCGATTACAGATAGAACAAAGGGGGGGGGGGGAAGAATGGGAAAGTAAGTTGTACGTGAGCCTTTAAAGCTATATACCCATCATTCATATGATACTTAACTTTGGCAATTGCAAATCAATAAACATCTGCATCTGATTCTGCACTTTAAAGTCTACCCCTGCATGTCAAAAGTACGCTATAGGCTATATGCAGCTTCTGGTACAAAATGTGCCATGAAATTATAGAAAATTGTAATGATGTTGTTGGCCTGAGCTGAACCTTCTCTTTATAGCCCGGGGGGGGGGGGCACTTTCATTGACGAGTGGATACCATCACTGAACTAGAATACGTAATCTTTTTCAAGATACGTACTTAGTAGTACGTACGTAACGTAATAAGGGCAGTGGCGTAACTACGGGGGGGCATGGGGGGCACGTGCCCCCCCAATCGGCTGACAAAAAAAAAAAAAAAAAAAAAAAAAAAAAAAAAAAACGGGGAAAAAGAGAAAAAGAGGGAGAAAGAAAGAGAAACAAAGTGGGAAAGAGGAACTTCTTATTCATTATAGTTTTATATCCTAATTATGATATGTTACATTACACAATAAACATTTTCATAACTTTATGAAACATAATTTTCTCAGGGCCTATATCTTCACTGTTCTTGGTGCTTGCATTGTCTGTTTAATGAGACATATAATTCTGTTGTTTTTACTAAAACTTCCCGTTTTCAAGTCAATATACACCAAATATATTTCCTCGCACTTCGAGTTATTATTGTTTTATGTAGTGATATATGCTTCTTTTTCATGACTACTTAAAATGATTGCCCCGTGTTAAGGTCTTAATATAAATCATTTCCTGTCCGTGATTACGTTCGCATTAGTGGATTGGTGAGATATGTCTGCTCTCCATGAATTCGGATCGGTCCTTAAAATGTCCCTTTTTTCTGATGTGAATATCAACAATTTTCTGCTCGCGCATCGCGCTCGCATCACTTGATTAGTGAAATAAGTATGGTCTTCGTGAATTCCTACAAACAAGCCCTAAAATGCCCCTTTTAAGGTCTGAATTATCTAAATTTTCAGCTCGCGCTTTGCGCTCGCAATGTTTGATTAGTGAGATGCCTATGATATTCATGATTACAATGAATACAAGTGCTTAATGTGTTTAGATATAATTCTAACAAAATCAGCAAGCGCGTGGCACTCGCATTAGATGACTATGATTAGATATGTATACTCTTAATGGATTCCTAAAATATAGTCCTTTAAATCTTCTTGTTTGGGGTCAATATATTAAAAAAAATTCAGCTCGCGCTTCGCGCTCGCATTGTTTAGCGAGACAGGTACGTATCATGATTACAACAATTTGATTATAATGTCCCTTTTTAGATCTCAATATCAAAATTTTCAGCTCGCGCTTCGCGTTCGCATTATTTGATTAGTGAGATATATATCCGTTTAATGGCATTGTCTTTAAAATGTCTCTATTAGGTTAGTATACCTGGCAACTGAGCGCGCTTCGCGCGCTCACGAAGTGACTCAAAATTGTTGCTGGTGCCCCCCCAATGCCGTAACCCACGGTACGCCACTGAATAAGGGTGTCACTAAAATAATGAAAAGGGTAAATATTTCGATAGGAACTTGTTTACGGTTCAATTTGTGAGGGTATAAAAATACTAAAATATCTTTTGGGCCCAACACTACGTGTTTAGGGTCCGATTTGGGCGAGGTGAGTGGGGGTGGTACAAAACCCAGTGAAAGCAAAGGTAAAGCTGACGTCCGTGGATCATGTACGTGACATAACAATAATCGTTGTGCTTGTTTAGGGGGTCAATATGACATGGGTATCGTTTTGTGTTCAATACTTGTTTAAGGGTAGGGTTTTACACGCAAATACCTGTTAAGGGGTTCATTTTCAGAACATTGAAAATATTTGTTTAGGGTGCTTTTCGATCGAAACCCCATGGTCACGCATGGTATCCACTCGTCAATGGACGTGGCCCCCGGGCTTTTTAGCAAGTAAAGTATAGTGCAAACAAAACAATCATTTGATATCCCCGCAAAGAAAATGTGACAGATGCACAATAGTCCGGCAGCCCTGAAGATTTATTCAACCGAAAGCCGGACAAGCAAATGACCCCATTTAGCTGGACCCTGAAGTTTACAAAAATGCATTGCTTTTATCCGTGATCTTTCCGTCGAAATGACGTAATATATGACGTCACTACAAAATGGTCCTATTCCACAACTTTTTAGACATTCTACACATACCATGAAGTCAAAAGAGAATATTTCAATTAAACTATGTTTTCTTAATGAAACTTTCAGAATATGTTGTTCATATAGTATTAAATAGGCATGCAATATTTCAGCAATAGAAATAATCGTTTCCATGCATATCATTAGTTTTCGAGATATCTTGCTAAAAAAAATTGTCGAAAATCGATCACAAATTTTATTTTCATTGTTTTTTTTTTCTCTCTTGTCATTTAATACATCTTGCTAATATTTCAGTTTGTAATTGTTGAAACGCATCAGTATTAATTTCCAGTATCTTTGAAGTATGATGTATGATTTGTTTAATTATATTGGATATGGATTTATTGTACAATTTATAATCATGTTTCAAATAATTTGTACAACTTGTTTATGGAATGTCAATGTGTATTTTGATTTGAGAGAATACAATAAAAACATCCTTAAAATATAAATTATTTTTACTGTACTTTTTATGCTATATTTCCTGTCAAGCATGTTATCATTCTCTTTGTATCTCTACTTTTAGAAAATATACGTCAGTAATTTTAAATCACAGTATAGACTGTGGTTTCAGTCCCCCTTTTCAACGCGGTGCGTACACTAGAAATCGGGCATTTTTTGCCTGTTTTCCTCCTATATAGGGCACTGGGAATAATTCTTCGACTGGGCGTTGTGGCGTGCGCCTGTAATCCAAGCAATGTGGGGAAGTTACAAATTGATGCAGAGGTTCGAGCCCTGGTCACGTCTTTCGGATGGTGACGTTAAAGGTCGGTCCCAGACGTAAATAATCATATCTGATTGATACACGTCTAACAAAAACTCAAATACACACATCTTTATAGGGGGCACTGGTTTGAAAGAAAAAAAGCAACAAAAAAATCTATCCAAAATGAAGAAAAAAAAGGTATCTTACTAAAATTTCTACTTTCTAGAATACCAACCAGATTTCCAGGGGGTGCTGCCTATGGTATATAATAAACTCAGCATCCCAAAACAAAACTTGGGGGTACGCGCTTCAGCACCCCCTAGCACACCCCGCACTTCCCAGGGCCGTGCGACTAATATAACTTTGCCACTATGGCAACGACAATGGCAACAGGGCTCAGCAGCAGCCAATCATAATCAAGGTTTGCATGAAAGCTACAAGAATGGAAATTGACCTCTAGAGCTGTGCATGGTACAAGTTGGCCTACGTACACAAAATACCTGGAAAAATAAAACTGTTTGAATAACATTAACGACTTTAAGTATTTTGCAAACAATATAATTATTTTATAATTTGTATGAAAGTAATCACCGACAATTTTACCTCCCCATATTTTTCGCGCTATTTTGCATTTAATCATATTTTATCAAAATATCACGAGGCAAAACTTGCTTGTAAGTGTCCGGATATCCGACTCACATCCGACCATGCAACTCGACGATGTGATAATGTAAGCTAATGGTTTTGAACTTATCGTGTTTCCCAATCACAGGAACCAATAAAAGTGTATTTATGACACAGGGAATTGAACAAATTGCCATTTCTTGAAATTAGTACGCCAGACTGAATGTGATTTGAACAGATAGCGTAAAATCGAACAATAAAACATTTAAAATTTCATCTAAGTTTGTCGTGGAATAACACAGTTATGACAGTCTATTTTTTCTTAAGTTTGTATGCAATGAGTGAGCTAATGATGTCATCTCCCCCTATCATTTTGCATTTGATTACATGAAATTATAAATTCATTCAAATTTTGTCATCCATAATCTCAATGCGTATACTATATTGCTGAAACTTATTTTGTCACAACAGGGACACGTTTTTAAACACAAGTATGAAAACATTAAATAATTTTGGTTTTAGGCCTATGGAATACAAAAAGAAAAAAGGGGGGACATGCCAAAAAATATATATGCCCTAACTGTAGGCCACAAATTAGCCTATTGCCGAACTTAAAAATTCATTTTCCAACCATGTCCCAACTTCCCTTCTCCATTCTCTCCCTCTCTCTCACTCTCTGTAATCTAATATTAGATAGATGGATGGATGGGTGGAAGGGTGGATGGATGGATGGATGGATAGATAGGTAGGTAGGTAAGTAGATAGATAGATAGATAGATAGATAGATAGATAGATAGATAGATAGATAGATAGATAGATAGATAGATAGATAGATAGATAGATAGATAGATAGATAGATAGATAGATAGATAGATAGATAGATAGATAGATAGATAGATAGATAGATAGATAGATAGATAGATAGATAGATAGATAGATAGATAGATAGATAGATAGATAGATAGATAAATGAATAAACAAATAAATATAAATAAATACTCTCCCTAGAAAAATGGGGGAAAGAGAGAAGGGACTAATTTGTTTCCTCAGATTCATATCTTTACTTTTTATTAAAATAACACTTGATACATTGTACTCAAGAATTGAATAGAACACATTGTAAATAGCCATGCTGTACCCTTACAATAAATAACGTTTACCGACACCAAGATAACATTTGAAATTAGCTGAAGTGCCGATATCTGTACCGAAACAATCATACACAAACAATGTATATAGTTAATGGTTTCTAGTTAATCATTGTTGATCAAATAAATATTTCATATCAATCAATTCGACAATAAGTGACTAAGTATAATGTATTGATAATGGCTATCCTCATGAAAGTTATCAACAATTTCAAGGTACATAGACAATCTATAAATCAAATAATTATATGAGATATCGTTATGAGCTGTGTCAACATAATGCTCAGTTACACCAACGAAACCGACTCCAAACCGACCGATGGTATGTCATTGGAAATAGCAGAACAGATTTGGTCGGTCTGGGTTCGATTTCGTTGGTGTGACCGTATGGGTGAGTCACCTGTCATGCTAGTCTGCATGCACAGACCTTTGATTTTCGGAATTCACATAGTGCATAACACAGTCTGAAATAGTGAGACTAGATTCACTATGCTCCATGGCTGGCTCATATTTGACACAGAGAGTTTGCAGCCTAGTCTTTACTCTAGACATGCATGGTTTTGTTTAAAGTGTCAAATTTCAGTCTATTCTTGCAGACTACTGCCATGCCAGTGATGCACAACCTTACTCTACTTTTCTAATCAGAATTAAAAGGGATTCTTCAATGAAGTTACTCTGGAAACAGAAGAAGTTTTAAGCAAAACTGCTAAAAACACACCATGATCAAATGAAAACCAACAAAGTTCTGCAAAGTTTATATATATTTTTTTCATAATGAACTGGCCTGAGCCAGTGAGGAAGACGTTATTTTTTTTCTTAATGTATCATAGGCTACAAATGAAATTGTCTGCTCAAGATTGCGAGACGTGCTGAAATCAATTTGAATCTCCAAGTTCAAGGAATACCATTGTTGTCATTTTCAAAATAATTTGTGCACTGTTTCATCCAGTATTTTGAGAAACAGACAATTCAAAATGCCAAAACTTCGCATTTTTCATACATTTTACTTTTTGGCAATTGCCTCTGATTAACTTGATTGATTTCACACTACTCAAGCAAATCAACAAGCACGTACCCTGATTGAGACTTTAACCCGAACTAATTAATTTCAACCTCTAGCACAAGCTTTTGTCAAATTCAAGGAGGCAACAGAAGTATTCATTAAATGTCTTCAATAGGACCGACCTATCATCATACTCTTGAAATCACTATACAAACATTTACAGTTTAACTTCCTCCTTTTGCATGATGAGTATAAAGTTCACAGCTTTCATTCTTTTAAAATGGGGTGCATGACTGCATGTTAAAGATAAATACCAGTAAGTTGTGAGAACAGTTTCAAAATGAGTTCATACAGAATCCGATCAAATGACCATCCAAGTGTCTGTATATAAATAATAACAAATATGTGCCAAACGATGTTAATGATAAACTAATATTTCTATAGTATCTTTTCTTGGAAAGGTACAAAACCTGAAAGATTCTGGAAGAAATTGTGTAATTGCTAGGAAATTAGCAAAACAAGCATGAAATTCGAGCTCAGTGTCTGGACTTTTCCCAGCAATATTAATACACTGTCCCACATGTGCTTATCTGTGTTTGTGATCTTCATTGTGATTTTCAGCTTCAATTTTATGATTTCCCCAAAATTCAGTTTATGTAACTGTACCGGACAGACTTGCTCATTATATCGGTCTTTACAGCAAGTACTTCTTTAAAGGGGAAGTTCACCCTGACAAAAATTTTACTGTAAAAAATGGCAGAACAAAATAATAACATTCATATGGTGAATGTTTGAGGAAAATCCATCAATTAATAAAAAAGTTTAATTCAAATTTAAATTATTTGATTTGTGGCGTCATACTCCGTGCAAGCAGCTTTCCTACATATCATATGGTAAAATAAATCAATGAAATATCATTTTCTCAGAAAGTTAAAAATGGTTTTTATTGTACCATTACAGTATATCAATACACAAATGATTTCACACCAGCTCCTAAAAGAAAATAATTCCTCATGAACCATTTAAGAAATTAGATTTATGCATTTTATATTACGTACTAGTAACATATTGGGCAGCTGCTTGTTTATGATATCACAAATCAAAAACTTGTAATTCTAATAACTTTCATACTCTTTAATGGATTTTTCTCAAACCTTCACTAACATTTTCTATTATTTTTTCTGCTATTTTTACAACAAAGCTTTTGTCAGGGTGAACTTCCCCTTTAATGCACATACTACTGTATATTAAATGACTTTTATTCTAAGGTGAGCACATAGTTCAAATAAATTCAAATCATGTTCATAACACATCCATAGCATATGACATAACTACACATGCACATGTAGAATAAGCCCAATAAGATATTAGTAACCTAACACTGAAACAAAGTTGACAACATGATGGTCACTGGTATAACGTCAATAAAAAAAAAAGCAACAATAACAATGTTGGAATCCAATTTATATAACACTGTGTTCTCAGTGAGTTGTTCTTTATGGCATATATTGGTCACTATTGATATTAACAGTATTACTCATGATTTTATTTTATAGAGAAAAAAAGGAATTCCTACATGGACAAAAACAATATCAAAATTACAACTCTGGTGTGATACATGTAATTCACCACAAAATATTCCAAATAAATTTGACAAGAAACATTGCATGCTGAGTGCATGAAAGAATGAATAACAATATACAGTCATGTACAAATATGAGAAACTTGTACTAAATCAATGCAAGACATAAATTCAAATTCACATTTTTGTTCTAAGGAATAAGGAATAAGGAAGATTTAATTGAAAAGCAAAATACATGATAAACGTATCATTCGTGAGTCATTCGCTCCTTGTCTGGTTTAATTGTAAGCCATGGTCTTAGCTCTGTGCTAATATTATTGGAAGCCCCCCCCCCCCCCAAAAAAAAAAAAAAAAAAAAAAAGTCAACATTTCGTTAACATTGTTTGTTTTTCCATCTTTATTTTCTTCCCTCCCTAAGGAAGATATTTTAGTTATAATTCCCAGACAGTTATGAATATATTAAGCACTGACAAATTGGCCCTTTGCTGTGAGAGATTGGTGTCACAATTCATAGTTTAACCACAATGTTAGACCAGAGTTTAAATTAAACACGACTTCAGAATACAGGTCCTTGTGTCTTGAATTGATTATCAGGAATAAAAATGAGGATAAAACTTGTAGCTAAGAACATATACAGGCATCATAAACTGAAGTACAAACGAAATCACGATGAAATGTTTTCAAAACATAAAAATATACATATATACATGTACCCAAATTCATTCCATTCGAAATGGATAAGATCTTTAAAAATCTATTAATCTTTTTTTTTTTATAACCTCCTTGAAGGATACACTTTCACACACACACACACACATACATATATAACATGCAGAAAATAAAAATTTGAAGTTTAAAACTGGATGGTAACATTTGTCCATGTTTTTTAATATATTTTGTATAAAACTATGCACTTTTGAACTGTTACCTAGATTTCCCTGCCTTTAGGCCTTTAGAGACGCTTTTAGCATATATATATACGATTTATCTTGCCTCAGCAATATTTTCTTTTAATTCACAATAAAACATACAAGTGCTTTGAGGTATACTATATATTTACATATACACAATCAGCAAGTTTCGTTTCTTCTCAACTGTCACAATCTGCTTTTATTCATTTAAAAAAGATCAGAACAATTCCTGATAGTTCCTGATTGAGGATCTCCTTTGTAACCAAAGGCTGCAGAACGTCAGGCTCATAAGAAAGTGGAGAGGCACCTATTGTTTGGCAGACAAAAGGTGCTTTCTTTGTCCGAGCCTGATGTTCCGCCACCTCTGTTTGTAACATGTAACATTTTTACTATCAACCAGATTATCTACTAAATAATATTGAAATCAGGATTATGCCTTCCTTGTAGTAAATGGTCCGAAACTAACAAAATGAGAGAAGAATGTCATGTGTTGTTTTTATCTCCTTAATTTATGTTTGTACGATCATTCATTCTTTTTTCATCACCAAGCTTGTTCAAAGAGACCTGTATAAAAAGATCACTTCTTGGAGACATGGAGCACATTGCAAAATGTGTTGTATTTGTACACAAGTCCCCAATGCATGCTTCTGATTGGTTAATAATCAAGTTGTGCTTGATTCTTGGAGATGATTTTAATTATCGCGACTCTGTGAAACAGGCCCCAGATGGACAGATAAATGATAGGTTCATTTGGTAACCAATTCTGATGTCTTTGATATCAATATCTTTTCATCATAAATATATGATTGAATACATCAAAATTATCAATATGATCTAGAATACCTTGAAGGAATACACACATGAATTTACAAGATACTAATAACCCTGGGACAGGTTCTGAGCTCCACAACACTTAGGCCTTCAAATATGAGACAAATTACTTTGATTCATCATTGTCTTCCATATGCATCATTTCTCTCTCAAAAAAAAAAGAAGAAAAAAAAGAGTTTTCGTCCCATTTTGTGCAACATGGCTCACCCCTATGCTAGTCTGTGGTGTAAACCCTTCACTTGAGTTAAAAGTGGTCTTAATACGCAACATCCAATGACTCGTATACAGAAGGCCCTCTCAATGACAGCAAGTTGTATATGTGATCAGCCACCCCAAACCGACAATAAGTCGCCCAAAATGAATATTAGATGTTTCTCGAGTTTAAAAGAGCTCATCCTAAGCTTCAAAATGTTATAACTTGTCTAAATTGATTAACAATAATCCACACAAGTACTTGATTAAATGCAGAAGAAACTAAGCAAAAACTTTTGTAAAAATAGGAAAAAACGTTTGAAGTTTGGGGTCACTCAAGCATAAGATGAGCTTACTTTCAATCCTCCAAGCAGTCCGCAATAAACTTATGTTAAAGAAACTCTTATATCTTGTTTTTAATTTAATTTTACAATTTGAAATTTTAATAGTATCAAGAGAAAGAATAACACTTTACGATAAGTTTTAAGTTATTTTCTTCTTTTTTTCCTGCTTTTGGAAGACTAAATTATAATTTTGGCTATTTAAGTTATTTTCTTCTTTTTTTCCTGCTTTTGGAGGACTAAATTATAATTTTGGCTATGTATAGGAAACCTACTTGGGCGACCTCTTCTTGGCTTTGGGGTGGATGGTCACATATGTGCTAGTCTTGCATGATGACCAATCTCTTGATTAAAGTTTCAATCACCTCAAATGTCTTGCTGCCCTAAAACTTCTAAAGCTATTTCTTACAAAATTATCTTGTTCTTGTACGAGTTTACTGCAAGAGCTGCTGTGCAATAGTTTGACATCTCAATGTCACTCCATGCCATTTCATTTATTAACGTTTCATTTCGTTTACTTCCACTTCCATCAGTAATGACATGCCGGATACATTGTACAAAGTAAAATGAAGTAACTCAATGAAGTAAATGTAAGTATGATTCATTCAGTGTGCAACAGATTCTAGAAAAAAATGTAATGAGTTTGACTCACATCTTCTGGCAAAAACTATTTGGCACTCAACATTTCAAAAATTTGAATACTCCACAAATTTTTCTAAAAGATGCGTCCCGTCTCTGCAAGAAAATTGATGATGCATAACCAAATATTTTTGCTTTTTGGACAAGGCTTTAAATTTTTTGGGGTTGTGTAATTTTTATGATACGAAAATTCATAAACACACATTACCATATTAAACTCATAATAATGCCACTTACATGTATATTCATTAATATACATAATTGCAACTATACATGAATCATCCCTGACATATGTACATTATAACCTTATATAGTATTAAGAGTACCAAAATTGAGGTATACTTGAAAATAAACACACATATAACTAGCCCTGCTCCAAAAGGTACGACTTTAGTTTTCTTATTTTACAGAGAATAAAGCAGTTGTTTGCCTTATTTTCTTGAGGCAGCTACCACAAATTGATATAAGAACTTGCATAGCTACACAGCTTTCCTAATATAAAGGTTAGCCCATTTTTTCATCCACAAATTGGCAACTATTATTAATTTTCAAGTTATTCTCATACTTGGAAAGAAAAATCAGCAAGGACATCAAACATGTTGAAATCAATGATAAAAGGAGACTTCAACGAAAAGTTGCCAATTTGCATTTTGAACAGTGATTTTGTTGTTTTCATCACATTGCCAATTTAGTGAGTGTAATGATTAGATAGACCTTTATACAGAAATGGGAAATGTACTGCACCGGAAATGGTTCCATTTTTTTTTTTGGGGGGGGGAGGGGGCTTAATTTTTCTATTTCAAATCATATTCCATGTGTAATTTCTAGAGTTCAGATGAAGAAATATTGCAAAAGTGTCTCCTGAAAATTATAGCTGCCATCTAAATGACTGCTCCACAATGATTCGAGCCAGTGTGGGACATTTGGTGACACAACACTATCAGGACATGTGTACAGAGAATCTGCAGGAGAAGACAATGTACCCCTAGGGGTTGAAATTCAGGTTCAACCTTGTGTATGGGTCTGGTCCCGAACTGAACAGTTAGCTATCACTCACTGGATTTAGTACCCTTTGAAACCAAGCTTAAACCAACGATGCCCTGCAGATATCGGTGATAATGATTATAAAATGAATACTCAACCACCACCATGTGACTTCTGTCATGCCCTGTACGGACCTAAGTTCCCATGATTCCATCATTTAATATCATAAGATCGAGAGAGAGTTCGTAGGGATTGGCAAGGATGAGCTTGGCAACGTCTGTATGATTCATTTCAAGGACATCGGTGCCGTTCACAGCAGCAAGGTATTCCTTAACCTTAAACAAAAGAGAAAGACATAAAACAATGAGACTAATATACACAATATAAAGAAATTAATAAAATGATAATGATCATAATAATAATGATTATAAAAATAATATTATTATTTCTTTATTATAATAATAATATAATCAATAACAACAATAATAATACTTGTTTAAATAGTTCTTCAGACATCTTTAAAGACTCTTTATAAGAAGTCTCTAAGCATAATTACCCTGGCTTTAGCAGAGCTACTGTTACATGCTCTGCCTGTAACAGCAGCTTTGGATCGAGTGTAGCACAATGTGGATCAATTTCTTGCTGAAGGAAACTCGGGCATGATCATCTACACGTACTGAAAGTGCAGCTTGGGAAAAGGGGTTTCCCCCGTTTGTACCACAAGACCAAACCCTAGGTAATCTCCTATAAATGTCAATGTACCATCCTCGAACTCCTCAGGGTTTACTGTTTGTACATAGTTTGGAGCGTCTCCTTGAATCACAAGACCACATCCAACAGAGTCTCCTACAAATGACAATGTAAACATCTTACCTTTAACGCTGCTGCAGCAGCTGGTCCTTCAGGGTCTACTGTCTTTAGGTAGGTGGGACAATCTCCTTGTATCACAAAAGTAAACCCAACTGAATCTCCTACAAATGACAATGTAATATCTTACCTGTAACCCTTCAGCTGCACCTTCAGGATCTACCGTCTGTATGTAGGTGGGACCGTCTCCTCGTATCACAAAAGTAAACCCAACTGAATCTCCTACAAAAGACAATGTAATATCTTACCTTTAAGCCTGCTGCTGCAGCTGGACCTTCAGGGTCTACTGTCTGTACGTAGGTTGGACCGCCTCCTCGTATCACAAGACCAAAGCCAACGGAATCTCCTACAATCTGTATACAGAGACAAAAACACACTTGCAGGTGGAATAAAAACAGTCCAGATATTTTTCATCATCGCAGGCACTATTAAGAATTATATCAAAGAGATACCATTGGAACAGTTCTAAACACGCCCAAGGTATAGCATAGGTCGTTTGGACTGTATCAATGGTAAAAAGTGTGTGTAATTATTCTAATGCTTGAGAAAAGTGATGTGAATCGTATATTTTATAAGATAGTGACATAGATCCTATTTGGTAACCAGCCACATCTAAAAACTGTGACCGGTCAATAGAACAAGTCCACTAGTACCTTTGAACTTGGTCATGTGACCTGAAACTCATGCATTATGACCTATACTTATGTCAAAAATTCATGAACTAGGTTAAAAAACATTACCCTGGTTAAGATTTCAATGTTAACGACGCTGCCACTGCCGTCAGAAAAACAGCGCCTATAGTCTCGCTTTGCTATGCAGGTGAGACAAAATGACTGGTCACATAATAAATTTTAGCCAATCATTTGGTAAGGATATCAAGTTTTAGCTCTATGACAATATGCTATCAGGGATATTTCTACAAGATGCAAGGTTATTTTATATCATACAAATATACCAGGCTTTGAGTAAGTTTAGCTGGAATTATTTGTCTGAGATTGGACTGACAGTTACTACTTTTACAGAGGAGCTAAGCCCCAAGGGATAATTAATATTGCCCATCCTACTGAGGATGAATAATTCCCTCTATACTTTCAAAAGAAACGCCTGGTATATTATTGTTCTATATTCTACTTTTAATCAATTAGAATGATAGATCTCGATAACCTATCTTTGTGGTTCAACCACAATCTGAACGAGTCGAGATCACATGCTGCGCTGCACAGAGCCCATTTTCTTGCGCTGGCTGACCTACTTTCCCTTAAGCCACCGCGCCCAGCATAATCTGATTAGTGCTTGCGCTGTTGCATCATGGGACTTGCGCGGTAGAGACACCATGCTTTCCAGTGAGTCCGAGAGAGCGCATGATCTGTAATATCATAATGGAAGAGTACACTATTACAGTATATCTTGGATCACATGATGATTTTCAAACCGATCAATAGAAGATTTGATTTATGTAGCATTTCGTGTTCCTAGTACATGTATATCAGAGATAATTCTCCCATAATATAGCACGCTTAAACAATACATTTGTGCACTCAATGATTACATTTACTAGGGACATTGTCAGCATCTTGGTACGCAGTATACACAGTATACTATACAAGTGTATACAAAGACTTCTTCTTCAAAAACATGGAAAGTACAGAATAAGTAGAAGTGAAAGTTTAGAGACTAGTCTTAGAAATCAGACCTCAGTGACAAGTAAGTGGAAATGTCACATACAGTATAGAAAAATAGTGCCTCTCACAAAATACAAAAAAAGTGAAATATGACTATTCTGACCAAAATACCATAGGTAAGCTCTAAACCGATAATGAACACTTGTGAAGCAAGGTCTCTACTATTGTTCCCTTCAGGCATTTCATCAAAATGTGTCATCCGACAAGTTATCAGATAAGACAATCCTTGATTTTGATTGGGTGAGAAGCACATACATCCGACTGTGATAGCAACTGGCGGATAATGACAACTTTTTGTGATGACAACTTTCAGAAAACGGTCCCCACGTCAACTATGAACGCATTTACATGAAAGACAAGTGCTAGTTTTGGTAACAATTTCAAAATGAGTTCGTACAGACTCCAATTAAATGACCACCCAAGTGTCTGTATAAATAAAATATATGAGCCAGAGGATTCTGGAAGTAATTCTGCAATTGCTGAAATATTAGCAAGAAACGAGCATAAAATTGTTTCCAAGCAATAATAATACACTGTCCCTCATGTGCTAATCTGTGTTGGTTATCTTCAGTGTGATTGTTTTCCAGCTTAGATTTCATGATTTCACAAGTTCAGTTTGTGTAACTGTACCAGATCTAGATCCACTGTGATATATCGACAATCAACCTTGGTTTTACAGACATTCACATGAAATCAGTATTTACCGCAACTACTTTCATTTATCTTTAGCCTCACCTTGATGTGCCGTTTGGTGAATGGACTCTCAGGATGCCGGAGTTCGTTTGCCGTAAACGATCCCCATCTTCTGGTGCAGATTGGTTCTGTAGGGATGTTTGGGGAGTCCAAGTCTTTAGAAGATTCTCCTAGATGGTTCTGGTTCTGATCCTGGCCTCCTAGGTCTGGCTTTGAACCCGAAAGTGATGCCCTTTCGAGAGATGTGTCTGTAAAATAATAATGATGAATTATATGGCACCATCTTTAATACCTAAAGTGAAATTATAATTACCTCGGCTTTAGAACAAGCTGCCACTTCCAGCGCTGTGCATTCAAGGAATTAATCCCCTGAGTTTCCCAGTCACCTCACCTGGGTTGAGTGCAGCACAATGTGGGTAAACTCCTTGCCGAAGGAAAACCCACCATGGCAGTGTTGTTCTTTCTAATAAATACCATTTAACTACTACTACTTCTACTGCTAATTCGAACCCATGATCTTATGATTGAAAGACAAGAGTCAGAACCCCTAGACCATGTCACACCCCCAACAATATCCATAAAAATTCGAAATCAATAACAAACTTAAATAATTGCAGTGATAAAAAATCCAAGAGAGCAAAATGAAGAGAGCAAGGCATGAATTCTAAACTTTGGTTTAACTATAATAAACTATGGCTGAAGTCTTGGTTAAAGTAATGGGAAGCTAAAAGTGAAAAAAACATGTTTATACTCTATTCCAACGTTATTGATTTTTTTGCCCAATACCTGAAGAAGATGAGTTTGAATGTATCCTTTGAGGTTCTCTTGGTATTGTCAATGATGGCATCACAGCCGCTTCTCCCGATGCCATCATCGTTGCTTCTTGGTCTAACGTCGTGAGATCAGTCAAGCTCAAATCAGACATGACTGGATTGAAGTGATAGAGGAGTCGTTCGTCTTTGAAGTGATGGTCCATTGTTACTATATCATACAAGAAAGAAATAAGCATTTAATTTTGATATAGGACACATTATTTCAGCAAATCAACAAAATAATCATTTTTTTGTGATACTTATCGATTCAAATCTTACTACACTAGTCTTATGAAATGCGCAACCCTTGATGATTAGGGAGCATCACACATTTATATGAACTTCAAACATTTCAGGTAGGTCTGACGTATTGGCCTAAATTCTCAAAAGAGTTTTCACTTGTATCATGGTACAAAACAAATGGACTATGCAGATTTTGTGTACATAATTACCCATCTATCATTGCAATGATTGCATATACCATGAAAAGTCCAATGATAAATGTACTCTTTGGCAAAGGGCTATAAAATCATGCTTGAATAAAGCTTGATATTACAAGAAATCTGTATATAATCCATCAATTTTTACCATGGTACAATTGAAAACCCTTTTGATATTCTGGGCATAGGGTATCAGTACTGTCACTCTTACAGACTACTGCTTACCATGTCTGATGATATCAGCCTCTTGTAAATCTTTACCAAGTCCTGTACGTAGCCTCATCTATTGAACCAAACCACACTCAACGCCCTCTATTAAAACCAACAATCAACGAACTTTGCTTACCATGTCTGATGATATCCGCTTCTAGTAGATCTTTACCAAGTCCTGTAGCCGCATCTCTTGAATTGCACATGTTAATACGTAACAACCAGGATACCAGTTCTGCACCATAGAAACTCTGTTGGGAGGAAAAATACAGAAGGTTAAAGATAAACTCAAGGAGCATGAAAGGTAGAAATCATCATTTTCCCAGTATTTACACTACTGAAAGCAAACAGCAATGTGGATAGACATTTGATGAATGCTGGATCATTAACAACCATTCTAGTCATAAAGTTTGATAGAAATTTGACAAGTTATTTTACTAGATATGCAATGCACATGTAGCACCCATTTCTACCATAATAGTCAAGTGATATACATTCTGGCTTGAAAAACAAAATGTTACAGAGCAGTAGACCCCTCTCCATGATCCTTTCTCTCCCTCTCCCTCTCTCTTTCTATTTTCTCTCTTTTTTATAATTATCCTCATTATACCACCACCTGTACTACTAAAAAATTGTTCACGTTTTCTCTGAAACATTATTTAACCAATATCCTAACACTCAAAAAGATTTCCCACACACAAGAGTACTTATATACATGTATGTATCTATGTTATTTCCCATCTTATTATTTCCAATCTGTTATAAAATGTTTGACTATATATACATGTAAATTCCAATATTAGAAACAATTAAAGTGTTGTTGGAACACTTGGTAAACTAAACAGGATACGATCAGGCTCATTATTCATGTACTTCTCAATTCATAAAAGAAACAATTCTAAGAGACTGTATCCTGTTCAGTAAAACAATTATCATATAATGTATCTTTCGATATTGCGCAACAATGTGGGGTGGGGATAGCAAGAGCAAGCAAGATGCTGCATTTATTACATGCTTGCTTCTTTTAATCTAGTTTTTTTTTCTTTTCACATTTTGTCTTGATTTTTTTCAACCATGTGATTATAAACTCTTTATCATACACAAAATCCAATAAAATAAGTATGTAGGCCTATAATTTTGTTTTTTTTAATATGCCTAAGGATTCTGGAAGAAATTGTGTAATTGCTGAGAAACTTGGAAAACAAGCATCGCATTCCAGCCAAATGTCTGATCTTTCATAAATCTGTTCATAATGTAAGTTACAAGCGACTTTATAGACGACTGGTGAACCTTTCTTAGAAGCTAACACCAGTAATAATTCATTAAGTTGCTCATAGCATAAGAAAAACTTTATGAAACATTCACCCGGTCTCATTTTATTCTGATTTCAATCTATACCACAAAACCAGGGGAGCATTTCATCAATATTTTTGTCCGACAAGTTGTCAAATTTGACATCTTGTCCTGATTTCGATTGGCTGAGAAGCACTGTTAGTATGGTAACTGTCAGACAAAATGGGACTTGTCAGATAAAGAAGAGTCCTTTCAAGAAATGTTCCCCTGATTCCATATCTTCAAAGACACTGTTAGTGCTTCTTAATTTACTTACATCCGGATACTTGTGTCCAAACTCTGTATGTGGTTTCAGCAATGGATTTGAAGAAGTTTCACTTGTGACTCTTAAGAAAAATAGACCACAAGAAAAGGAAGAGTCATTAGAAGTGATTACAAAATTAGTTTCCAGATTTACATTGAATTATAAAATACATTTCCAATCAAGAGAAAAGCACCTTTTGCCTTCTTAATCGATATTAATCTTTGCATAATATGGTTCGCACTGCCTGCTCATTTCTATATGATGCATATAACGTACATGTTTTATTTTGTACTTTTTCCTCAATAAACGTTGATTAAACAGAAAAGAAAACACTTTCCATAATCTATGACTTTATGTTGCCTTTTTTGTTAATCAAGTAGGGGATTAAAACAAGCTTAGCTTTGCAGTAGATCCTTACAGACTGAATACAATCTTGGATACATTTCATGAAATGAATAGTGAATGATACTAAAGCACAAAATTTGCTTTTATAAAAAAAAAAAAAATTGGTAGCTTACAATTGTTTTCAGGGTTGGCAATAATTATTTATTTGAAAGGGTTTTTTTCATTTTTCTTTTATAAACTATTGAGGCTATTCTTTTTTATTAATATTATAAATTACAAATTTACTGATATAATGGCTCTGTTGAATATTCTTATAGTGGTCCGACGTTTTTGTTGGAATTTCATATTGGGTCGAGATGATAGATCTTGGGGTACATAGAGACACCAGAAGTAAAATCAAATATGGTTGAAAACTATGAAGAATGGTAATGCTATACTTCCATACACATTACCTATGGAATATTGTTAAAAAAGTGCCACTCCACTGATTAATTGATTCATGCAATGTGTAGCCGATGTATTTACTTGTTAAATAGTTATCACTGTCACATGGCTAATTGCTTCATGTTATACTTCCCAAATGCCAGTGGAATATTTTTTACCAATGCACTGATAAATAGCTTCATGCATACCTGTGGAATATTGTTGTACCATTGATGATGGTCCTTGATTCTCGACTATCTCTGAACGTTTTATCATCGACTCGGAACCGATAGAAAAGCATATCATCCTTGAATAGGTGATCATCACACACTGGAAAAAAAACATATTGAAATGTGTCATCTAAAAAATGATGTATATACTTGAAACAAAAACGAATCAATAATACCTCATGCAGACCTGGTGAACATTTCTCTTAAGGATTTGTCAGATATTCTATCTGACAAGTCCCATTTTATCCAACAGTTACCATAGTAACAATGCTTCTCAGCCAATCAAAATCAAGGAAAGTTGTCAGATCTTACAACTTAAAGACGAAAGTATTGATGATATGCTCCCCTCACGTGACAATGCTCATCATTATATACATTATTTTTCCCCCTTCACTCACTCCTGATGCTCTTTTTTCTTTTCTTTTCTTCTAAGGTCAAGCGTTTCATGAAAGGACTTGTCGGATGTTTTATCCGACAAGTCCCATTGTATCCGACAGTTACCATAGTAACAGTACCTCTCAGCCAATCAACATCAGAGAAAGATGTCAGATCTGACAACTTGTCGGATGAAAATGTTGATGAAACACTCCCCAGGAATCTTTTAAGCTTGGAGTAGGAATATGGACCTAGATTAATTTTTTGTAGTATCATGCTTTTAAATGTTGGTAATCATTATTTTATGTCTCTATTGAATGAGGTCATTCAGATGGATTTCTTTCCTACAAACTAGATATTACAGTACATGAAAATATTCCTTTCACCCAATAGTTACTGTAGATACATTACTTGGAATCCAATTTGAATCATGCTACTCTATACACCCTTTTATTTATACGGTACCAAAATCGTAATTTGAATGATGATTCCAGTGAAAATTATTCTAATGACGAATTTTTAGCACGTGTAAAACCAACTAGAATCGCAAATGCTAATCACAATCACGAATTGAAATTCTACTCCAGAGGTAAATTCCAGTTAAGTTTTACTCAAATTACGGTACAAATTTTACGTCTGAAAGGGTTGACCTCCAAAACATCTTTTGAGGGGCGGAGCTAACGTGACCTTTCAAGCACTTCCGTAGATAATACAATTGTCATGCACTCATCGTAGATTCTTTTTTGCAATGCAGTGCTTTGATTGGGTTTGATTAACAAGTCACCAAGGTCACAAAACAGCCTTCACTCAGGAATTCCAATTCAAATCACAGTTTTTGAGTAAACGTGTGAATGGTACAATGAGTCAATAGACGAATTGCAATCATCATTACAATGATGATTCAAGATTCTTGTGTGAAAAGGCCCATTTGTCTTGACAGTATGCATTAAAAATTGAATAATTCTACTTGTAACTTGAGATAATGCAAGCAAGGTCATTGAGTCAGTACTTATAACCAAATGGAATAAATGTAGTCCTGTTTTTTACATAATAAAATTCTAATGTTTCTGTCATGTTATTTCCTTTGACCTATGAGGAATCCAGTTTGTACACATAGTCTTGTTGCAATGTCAGTGAATAGCAAGTTTTCAGGTTGTCAAAAATAAGATTTGACTTAAAATGTAGACATAGGCCTATTCTATAATTTGTAAAAACATACAATGCAAGTAAGGACAGTGACTTGGTTCACATGTCGACCTTTTTACTTACATAATAAAATACTAGTGTTTCTTTCATATTATTTCCTTTGACCTGTTAGGAATCCAGTTTGCATACAATACTTGTTGCCACGTCAGTGTCTGCCAGTCTTTCAGGTTGTCAAGAACAACCATTGATGTAAAAAGTATACACCTTTATTTGGGCCTATTCTATTCAAAGGAAAGACAATGCAAGCAAGGTATGTGACTTGGTGGAAAATGGAATAGGCCTGTAACTAATTGAATTCTAATATTTCTTTCATGTAATAATTTCCTTTGACATATTAGGAATCCAGTTTGTATACAATACTTGTTGCTATGTCAGTGAATAGCAAGTTTTCAGGTTGTCAAAAACAAGATTTGATTTAAAATGTATAAGTTACATAGGCCTATTCTATTTGTATAGAAATACAATACAAGCAAGGTCAGTGACTTGGTGGAAATGGAATACATGTAGGCAATCAAATTCTGATGTTTCTTTCATGTTATTTCCTTTGACATGTTAGGAATCCAGTTTGCATACAATACTTGTTGCCATGTCCGTGTCTGGCAAGCTTTCAGGTTGTCAAGAAAAAAGCATGCACAATAGGCCTATCTTATTTGTAAAGAAAGACAAATTATACAAGCAAGGTCAGTGACTTCGTGGAAAATGGAATACATATAGGCCTGTTACGAATCAATTTCTAATATTTCTCTCATGCTATTTCCTTTGACATGTTAGGAATTCAGTTTGTATACAATATTTGATGTCATGTCAGTGTTTGCCAATCTTTTAGGTTGTCAAGTACAAGCTTTGATTTAAAAAGTACAATGTATTTATTTTAAAGACCTTTGAATAGGCCTATTCTATTCATTAGTAAAGAAAGACAATGCAAGCAATGTCATTGACTCGACCAAGTCATCTCAGGTCTTTGTTGTTCTTGACAACGTAAAATCTTGCCAGCGTCTTGCCTAACATAGCAACATCTTATGTGTGAAAATTGAATTCCAAGTTTTGCAGTCTATTCAAGTTACTAATAGATGCAATGAATACATTGTTTAAGTTCCCAGGAGATGAAGTCCATTCAATTTGAATACAGGTTGATTAATAGATTACAAAAATTCATGCTTCGGGTTCGTTCACACTAACCATGATGAATGACATTGTATTTATGCAGGACGTTCATGAGTTCAACGGCCTTCCCTCTTTCCTCGATGCCCTTGTGTAGTACAATCCAGTCAATGACATCTTTACCAATAAAACATTTTTGGTAATGTCTAAGTCTGTATCGTCTATCTTGTATAAGTGATGCTCTCCATTCATTCCTGGGAAGTTATGAAAAGATGGTACAATTCAATTTCCATTAATTCAGCTAGAAATTCAATCATGAAAATAGTTATAAAAATACAAGACAAAAAAAATGATTAGATAACCCTTTATAATATCCCCCAGTAAAATACATGTAGGGCCTAGCAGAAAACATGCACAATATTAAATGCTTTTTTATTTAGTCATCCGGATTGGAGAGTTTTGCCAATCAAAATTATTTCATGCACTCACTCAAACACAAAAAGAAATACATGTGTAGGCCTATAACAAGTAAAAAAGGATAGATTTTAGAGTCTGTACACCTAAAATTAAAAAGGCTAAAGTTAGCAATGGCAAATTACAATAAATCATGACTAGGATCGGACTATTATTATTGGACAGATAAAATATTTAGATTCCAAATCAATTGGTTATGGGATACATTCTTCATGCTTGGATGATGAGACAAAAGAAATTGCCTGCTTTGTGTTGTGCCAAAGACAAACATGACAAAGTAATGCCTATAAAGTTAGAATACTGAATAAAAACAATACACAAAAAGCTTTATTTTAGTCTCTGTACATTGGTTGTTCCGCTGAACTAACAAATGTCAGATATTGTTAATAAATCCCAACATACGATGGTGAAGTTATTCCTGCTAACCAAATTTCAAACAAGAAAAGAAGGCCTACTAGTAGTACTACTAGATTTACTGTACTACTAGATAATAGAACTTCGCAAGTACAGACAGATCACAGATTATCATGACAATCATGACATTGGAAGCTGGTGCCAGATGACGCACCTGATGTAAGATTAAAAGAATGTTTCTACAAAGTACTACTACTAGGTATAATTTTCGTTTCATGGCAAAAGGAGTAAGCTCTAATTTTAGCCCTAATAATTGAGTACAAACTCACCTGAGTTTTTCACCAATGATCAATATGTTCCCCGTAGACTTTGAAGCCAGCGACAAAACTGCCGAACCGTCGAAAGATTTCGTCTTGCCTCTCATAGTTCGTTCCTCCTAATTCAACAACTGAAAACTTGAACAAATTATTCAGATATAGCATAATATCTACACCAATTTCGGCTAATGCCTAAGATCTGTGACATGAATTCGAAAAGATCAACCAAATTATAGTTTCAGTTTTTCAGCATTTCCCCTATTCCGTCTACCGCGTGTCTGTGTTTTGATTCACGTTGAATGATTGTTTACGTTGCATGCCGCACCACCCCCTTATAAAAATCTCACGCTTCTATAATCCCTCTTGCGGTAATTTTGAGGTTAATAGCATTGTCAACAACTAGTTCGTCCCCTAGAAATATCGGTATCAAGAGGTTGATGACGGCATTGTGTAATTGATATTACAGAGAGAGCGAGGCCTTTTACTTTCTTTGGAACCTTTTTGAGCCATATTTTAGGTTATTTAGTTTTTTAATTATATATTCGCTTGGCAACAGGGGCGGCGGAGCCAAATTTGAAAGTGGGGACACTTATCCCCTCTTGGAGTATACACACACAAAAGACAGCGAAAATGATTTTAAAAAAAATAACAATGCCGTAGCTAAATAGGACTTAAAGGTCAAGTCCACCCCAGAAAATGTTGATTTGAATTAATAGAGAAAATCAAACTAGCATAACGCTGAATTTCATCAAAATCAGATGTAAAGTAAGAAAGTTATGACATTTTAAAGTTTCGCTTATTTTTCACAAAACAGTGGTATGCACATCAGATGTGCATATCACTGTGTCTTGTTTTCTAATGTTTGAAATATACAATATTTATTTTTTTACAGATTTGACAATAAGGACCAACTTGACTGAACCATATAGTATTAAACAATGCTAATTCCACATGTTCAGGGAGGAATTAATCGTTGTTTCACATGCACTTTCACTTGACAAAGAGGAGAAAATTAGATTAATTCATATTTCATATAATAAAATACAGAAGAAATGGTGAGTGGATGATGTCATCAGTCTCCTCATTTGCATACAGACCAGGATGTGTGTATGACTGATTTGTGAAATTAAGCGAAACTTTAAAATGTCACAACTTTCTTATTTTACATCCGATTTTGATGAAAATTTCAGTGTTATGCTTGTTGGGTTTTTCTCTTTTTATTCAAATCAACTTTTTGTTGGAATGGACTTGTCTTTTAAACCCACTCTCAATGACAAAACGCGATAGTGTTTAAATTTTATGAAACGTATAGCATGTGGAATCAGCGGTCATAAGAATATTTAGAGGGCGAAGCCCCGCCCCCCCCCCCCCCCCCGGGACGCCAAAAAAGGGGAACTTAGGGGAAAGAAATAAAAAAAGAAGAAAAAGGAGTTAAAATAAGAGAAGGAAGAAAAGGATTAAAATAAAATAAGGGGAAGACTTGAAAAATATACTTCTTTATGGCCCTGAGAACGATTTTTTGGCTGAGGGTGCTGAACAAGGCCTATATTCAGGGGCGGATCCAGTTTTCGCCGATAAGGGGGGGGGTGGCAAAAACAATTCACCCATATTTTCCCCGATCGCCCACTCTAAGATGAGGTTTGTTTTAAATTCGTAACAGTTAAATCTGTGCTTTATTCTAATAAAACATAGTAATCTCATAAGCCATATGATGCGAGCGCGAAGCGCGACAATTTTTTTTTTTAAATTTCATGTATCTTGTCCTGAAAATCGAACTCTGGGCAATGAATGTGATCCTGAACAAAATCCGTATATAACTGATCGAAAAGGGACCTGTTAAGGACTGTTTGTAGTTAGCCATAAAGCGATACATCAATAATCAAATAAAGTGAGCACGAGCTGAAAATTTGTGACATTCCAACCTAAAAAAATAAAAATTCTAAGCATATTTTGTATTCATGGGCAGGATAGGCATATAACTAAACAATGCGAACGCGAAGCGTGGGCGGGGGGAAAAAATGAGATTGAGACTTAAAAACGGGTCACTCTATTCATGTTTTGTAAATCATGAAAAGAATGGGTAATTGGGTATCCTTAATCAATAATGTGAGCCCGAAACGCGCGAGCAGAAGATTTTAGTCTGAAACTGGATGAGTTAGGCATGTTTTAAATAAAGAACAAACTGTGTATCTCAATAAACATGCGTGCGTGTGTTTAAGATTTATACATAGTATCTGGGCATTCTAAATTGTTTTTTTTATCACGAAAATCAATAATGTGATTGCGAAGCGCGAGTTAAAAATATGTGATATTCCTATCTGAAAAAGGGTCAATTTAAGCACTGTGTATATAGGAAAATCGTGCAGTGGATATTATATGGATCGCTGCCTTGATAAAGGCTGTGAGCGCGAAGCGCCAAGCTGATATTTTTATTTTGACCCAGGACCTGGACATTCTAAGGACGTTTTATGAAAATGATGACTTTCTTCCACTGGCGTACATAGGATTTTCCAGAAGGGGGGCAAATTTTTTGGAGGATATTTCGTCCGCGAAAAATATTGACAATCAAAAAAAAAAAAAGGTCTTTAACCACAAATAAAGGATATCTCACCATGAAATTCATGAAATTGTTATTTTTGTATTCATCTAATAAAGCCTAATGACAGCTCGAATTTTGTTGATATTAATTCCTGAAAACTGGATATTTTAAGCACTTTTGAAAGTGTAAATAGAATGCATTGGTTAATTATAATATACAGTATGTTTAACAAATCATGATAGCGCAAATCGCGATGTCATGAAAACGGGGATTTTAAGTAGTTTGTTTTAGAATTGCTTACTATTATAGAGGAAATTATTGAGGTGTACGTTACTCACCAATCAAAATGTGAGCCCGCAGCGCTAGCTGATGAGTTTTGACAATCAAACCTGAAAATTAAGGGATATTTTGATAACCTCATGGAATACCCGAAGAGAATATATAGGTACCTGACAAATCAAATAACGCAAGCGCGCAGTGAGAGCTGCATAAGAATGTTGATACTGAGACAATAAAACGGACATTTTTACAGAGCACTTTTTGAAAATCAATTTATAAATCAAACAAAATAATGAAAGTTCGATGTCGGAGCTGAAATATGTTTTGAATACTGACTTCAAAACTTGATATTAAGCTCCATATATCAGCCTATTCAGTGAGGAAGAATCTCATGTATATATAGGCCTATCTCACCAAACATAATGCAATGCAAACGCGAAGCGTGAGCGAAAACTTGATATAGTTACATGAAAGGTTTTTTTTAATTTCATTTTCCAAGTCGTATACCCCTCACCTTATTTTATTCACTCTTCTTTATCTTTTTATTTTCTACTCTATTTTCTCTTTTTTGTCTTTTTTTAAGTGCCTTCCCCCTTTTTTTTTTGCTCCGCCAATAGGGAGTCCCGGGCCCCTTGGGCCCCCTGGATCCGCCTATATGTAAATTTGACAAGTAAAACAAGGTTTCATTACAAAATGAAGGTCGTTTTGGTGCCAAGAAATTTGATAAGCCAAAAAAGGGGTTTCAACACAAGATGTTGGTCATTTTCCATACTTTTCTTTTATGTGACACACCAACCAGAATTTCAGGGGGTGCTCCCGGAATTTATCCAATCCCATCATCTTTCGCCGATCCGACAAGACATGAATGACTTGTAGAGTTTGGTTGCAAAAGGAGTTATGTCCATTTTGGACCATTCCGAGAAAAACCGTGTTTTATTTTCTCACTAGACTCACGTATTGCAACTTTCTTATGAGAAACTAAATTGTTAGGATGTACTCTATCATGTGAACATAAAATTGGGTATAAAAGAAAATAATCTACCTGTCTTCAATTTTTTTCTATTTTAAAGAAATTATCATTTTGGACCTATCCCTTTTGCAAGCAAACTGAAATGAATCCAATCTCTTTCAATAAAAAAAAGATTTTTCTTTGCCACTTTTATTAATGTTTTCATGTGAATTTAAAATTGTGTTTTTGTATCATCAGGGCAACTGAAAATTTAAAGGTTTTGAGACAGAAAACAATAAAATTTATGAAAAAATGGACCTAACCCATTTTGACAAATGAGCTCTTCAGAAGAGTTTGGTTGCAAAAGGGTTTAGGTCCACTCCTAGAAAATTATTATTCTTATGCGAAACTAAATTTTCATGATACCTTACCATGAGAATACAAAATTCGGTATGAAAGGAAATCTACCTGTCTTTATATTTTTTAAAATGTTCTTTTCCCAAAAATTCTGTGTGGACCTAACCCCTCTTGCAACCAAACTGAAATGGACCTAATCCCTTTTGAAAAAAGGGATCTTTCATTGCCATTTTATTTCAATTTTTAATGGGAATTTCAACTTTTCTTTGGTATCATGTTATAGAGCTACTAAAAATCTATACATTGAAAAAAAAAAATCAAATTTGATGAAAAATGGACCTAACCCCTGGCTTTTCTTCTTCCTGTAAAGTAGGCATACAGACTGCCGTTGGCATATTATTATCGTACTAGTACGAAGTGAGCTCTTCATGCAGGCGAACGTAGGCATGCCTACTTTTTAAGAGGTCTATGAATTTTTTTTGAGGGATCCATTTCCACTCACTCAATCTCCCTCTATTATTATTAATTGAAAGCAATAACACAAGTTTAGATTGTGAAAATGTGAAATGAACGAGAAGCAATCAAAGATCGAAGCGTCAATAGATTGAGCCGAGAATTTGGAGGGCGATTGTCTCGGTTCTTAGCGTGAAAAGTGCAGTGTCTATTCCACGTCCACAGTTCGGGCCCGTGAGTTTAATTTGTGAGGACAGATATTCAAATGTCGTTCGGAATGACCAATATTAAGGTGAATCCCGTTGGGATAATATTCCTTGTCGTGCTAGGAGGAGGAACATTACTACTCATCAAAAATTCATTTTATGGGAAGGATAAAAACAGCGATGTCTCCAAGCAAGGTGAACTGATCAGCATGAAGCAGCTCCTGGTCGCCAGCATCCAGCTCGCCGAGCGCGGCGGCAAGGTGGTGAAGGAGATTCGCGATGCGCACAAGCTGAACGAAGCCAGCAAAGGGAAAACATTGGAAGGAGCAAATAATCCCGTAACAGACGGAGATATGAAGTCACATGAAGCAATTTTATCTGGATTCCAGAAGTCATTTCCTTCAGTTTATGTATGATATTTTTTATGTAGGGCCTACTGTATTGTTTTAAAACTAAAAATATTTTATTAGATCATCTTCAGGGCACAGCCAATAATATTTTATTAATATTATTGGCAATAATAATTAATAAAAAAATAATAATGAGACTTGAAGCTTGAGATACTCTTTGACTTTGCTTTGCAAAAGAACAAAAGAAACAACACCAACAAAAGCATGATTTTTTTTCCACCCAAAATGTTGTTTCACTGAGGTCAGAACTTCAGAAGCCCATTTGTTTTGTGTGTGGATGACAACAAAAATCCTTATCAAAACAAAAGTAGACGGTGTATTTTCAAAGTAGAAGGTGAAAAAGATAATTTTTCATGAGGAATCTGCTTATCATATTTCTATTTGCTGCCAAGGTAATCCTTTTGCAGCAAATGTAAACAAAGGAAATTGGTCTCTGAAATTGGATACCCAAATTCTTTACAAAAGTCCACGTCTCTGATATTGGAGATAATCTCTCTCATGGGAGACAAAGTCCCAAACAAAAAAAATCTGCGCACCGGATTTAAGTAAAATATTTTATGTGCAGACTTTGATGGCACTGATCTAAATCTGGAAGTCTTGCACTTTTTGCAAAGATTAGGATACCAATTTGCTAATCAGAATTTTGGTACACTTGTTCATGATAAGAATATGAGGAAGCATATTATCAGAAGGTGTTTATGATATTGGTAGCCACTCCCACAAAAAAATGAAACTTTCATCCACGAGATTTCTACTTTCACTCTAAAAGTTCTAGCTAAGCACTCATTCAAAGAACAAGGTTATGATATAAACCTTGTTCTCTGATACTGCTCCCTGCCACCCCTGTGTGGTGAAATAAGGTTTGCAATGTTTTGTTTATTTTCTCTTCATCACATCACATCAGGTACGGAAATGAAGGACTTCTCCTGTAGGTTTTCCGGTCTTTACTTCTGGTAATTGACGATTATCTGGACAGTTTAAACTTATGAGACTTTACGTGCGTTGAGAAATTGAGGTTTTGAATCTTTCCCCCCACCAAAATTTATCCAACAGATGTTTAAACATTTCCACTGATTTAGCTTCCACTACTTCTGTAGGCAGTTTTTTCCAGTCAGAAATTACTCTTTGACTAAAAATTTACTCCTAAGTTCCAGCCGAGATCGTCCTGTGAAAAGCTTGAACTTGTGACCTCTAGTTGCTGAATGGATTGCTGGTGTTTGTTTTTAGGGACAAATGCTTGATTTTTTGACACTGTCAGTTTCCATTACAACAACTTGGCTCTTAAGGACGTTCCACAGTTATGTTTGTGCGCATCACGATCTGTGCATATTTTACACTTTGAGAGCTCTCTGCTGATGTCACAATGTATGAAGCACTTTGGTGAATACAAATATGATCCCCAAGTTACTTGAATAATAAATAATAATAGGCATTTACAATGTATATAGTGCCATCTGTCTAGAAATATTCTATTCTGAAGCACGATGTTATTATAATTATTACCGCGGCTTTAGCTGGAGCTGCCTTTCAGCGCTCATGCATTCAAGAAATTAATCCTGCCTGGTACCCATCCACCTCACCTGGGTTGAGTGCAGCACAATGTGGATACATTTCTTGCTGAAGGAAATAGCGCCATGGCTGGGATTCGAACCCACGACCCTATGTTGCAATTGTATGGAAATGAGTGCTTTTGGTTGTAAAAAAAGTGGGATTTTAATGAATTTTAATGAACGTGTGTTGTATACCAGCACTGCATAGAGTCATAGACCTACATGTACATGTAGATTCCCCACAGGCCGGGTGGTTGCAGTAAACAAGTGGCCCTACATGTTAGTCATGTAAATGGGCTAGAACTTCATTTCCAACATTTATTTCATTTTGTAACACTTATACATTGAAAAACACACAAATTTATTATGAGAAGAGGGGATATAACTAACCGATGTTCCTGTCCTCTTCGTAGCTGAGCTACGACACGAATATAGAGGACGGCAACATCATGCCTCTCCCTCTTTCTCTTCCTCTTCCTCCTCCTCCTCTTCTTCATCTTCCTCTCCCCGTTCCTCCTCTTCTTCCTCCTCATCTTCCTTCTCATCTCCCTCTTTGTCTTCAATTAAGTAGTTTTCTGTGTGCATGTAGGCCTTGTTGTTTCAAGAGATCACAGCTTTCTGACTTGTACATATATGTTTCAAGTCTGAGAGACTTAGGCACCACTTACTGAAACTCATTTTCCTTTTTCGCAATTATACAATACAGTGTATGACGAACTACATGTACCAACTTCTTTAATTACCGGTATACTGCATTTTAACAACTCTCTTCTTGCTCACCGATATTTTTTTAAATCATATTTCTTATTGAAGTATTAATATTTATTCTCAAATGATATTTTCCAGTGTTAATTATTTGGAAATACTTACTGAAGCAGTTATTTGAAAATATGATGCACTGTAGATTGTGATTCACGAAAGGCATAATTTAGGATACATGTACAGTGTATCTTCACATTTTCATGACCATGTAGGGGGTGGTTTCACAAAGATTTATGACTTCGGTGTTGTGGCTCAGTGGATAAGTCTCCGGACTTTGAACCACAAGGTCTGGAGTTCAAATCCACTTCAGCACTCGCGTCCTTTTGCAAGGCGTTTATCTATATTTGCCAGCCTCCATCCAGGTGTAGTAAATGGGTACCCGATAAGAAGGAATTCCTTGAATGATCGAGCATCCAATCACGGTACATGTAGCCGTGCTAAAGCCAGGGTAGCACGGAGCTTTGCATTCTATATTAAAGATACTATGGAGTCGCACTTAGATTCCCATCTTGTGAGGTATAATAGGCATCACCACATTGGAATAATCGTGCGGAGAGGATGCGCGCTACTGCGTATAAATCGATGATATTGTATGTTACATATCGTATGCGCGTCAGCATTCAAGGATGACTCTAAATCACACTTAAATCTTTTGTGAAACACCCCTCTGATCTTATTTCAATCTTCACTTTCATTACAGGTCGTGTCGGAAGAACATGAAGATAAAACATTTGATTTGGATAAAGTCGAGGCCGTGTCCAAAGACCTACCTGAAGTGTCTAACATCATTCAATCGGATGAGAAGATCCCTAATAGTGACATCACAGTTTGGGTTGATCCCTTAGATGCGACACAAGAATATACAGGTAATTAGTCTCCATCTTCATACTGTAATTGACACTCCGACACATATTTTGAAGCTTGTACAAGTGTGAAGGTTGATGCATAGTAGCATACAATACATGTATGTCTTTAGAGAGCCTAAGTAGATTGCACAATGTAGCCTTATATGCAGAATCCTCTCTCCCTTTAATACTGTGAACTCTCCTAGTTCATGCACAGTAGTGCATCTTCTGATTTTCCCAAATCAGAAAATTCCGAATGATGGATGAAAAAATAATCTAAAGCTCCCTATTCACTCAGTGTGTGCTGGGTCTGTTTCCTAAAAGGAGAATGAAACTCTTGGAGCAAGTTAGCTTTTGTAAAAGCAGAAAAATCAAAGAATAAGATCAACAAAAGTTTGAGTTAAATAGGACTAGCAATAGAAGAGTTATGAGCATTTGAATATCGAGATCACTAATGCTATGGAGATCCTCCCATTGGCAATGCGACCAAGATCTATGATGTCACAGATGAACAACTCTCCCCTTTTGGACACTGAAAATATACCCCAAAACATCTCTTTTTGCTCATTCTAATCATATGGCAAACGATTCATCAATGATATAATGTTTATGAAACCTCTGTACTTCATTGTCCTCTCATAAAGAGAACACCTCACCTTGTGATAGACTCTATAAAAGTGAGAATATAAGTGAAATAAGTACTGAAGTAATGAGGGAGTTGTACGTGTGTGACATCATAGATCTTGGTCGCATTGCCAATGGGAGGAACTACGTGGCATTAGTGATCTCAATATTCAAATGCTCATAACTTTCTTATTATTCATTCAATCTTCCTCAAACTTTCAACAATATGTTTCTTTGATCTTTCTCTTTGATATGGATTCAGCTGGTTTCAAGGGTTTCATTCTCCTTTAAACTTGATAGTAACAAATTTGCTGTAACAGGTAAAAGCTACCAAAGTCCTTCAATCTGATTGGCTGATAGTAAATTTGTATAAAATAAATTTTGCATTTGTTATCGTATTTAAAGAAGTGTTATGAAACAGGACTCTGGTCAATGATGATGTTGACTTGTCTCTACTGTAGTCTACATTAAGCTATGCATACTGTTCCAAATGACTAGAATATCAAGGACTGTGTGTTAGATTGGGCAGTATCTGTTTCCTGGCTGCGCTGTAATTAAGAATCTTATTATTCGGACTGCGTGACCATTAAAGATAAATGAAAGTAGTTGCAGTAAACACTGATTTCACGAGAAAGTCTGTAAAACCAGGCTTAATTGTCACTATATCATCGAGGATCTAGATCTGTGACAGTTACACAAACTGAACTTTGTGAAATCATGAAATCTACGCTGAAAAATGTTCACACTGAAGATCACCAACACAGATAAGCGCACGTGGGACAGTGTATTATTATTGCTTTGAATGTCGGCCCGACACTTGACCCGAATCCTGTGCTTATTTGCTAATTTCTCAGCAATTACACAATTTCTTCCAGAATCATTTGGCACATGTATTTTATTTATACAAACAGACACTTTGGTGGTCATTTCATTGGATTCTGTACAAACTCATTTTGAGAACATTACGACAACTGGCATTTGGGAATTTTTTTCAGTGCAAACATATTTTATGGTAATGCAAATGTTCATGTTTATGATGTAATTTGATATAGAATGATTGTCAGATATCTGGTTCGCTATTTATGCAATGAATATTGAATCTTTCACATGCAACAAAATCAACAGGTTCTACTAAAAAGCTGGTGTCAATATTCTGAGAATAAATTCTGTTCCCCAATCTTTTTATTGTCATGAGTGCTGGTACTACATGTATGCAGTGAGTGATATTTTGTGCTTCTCCTGGTAGATAAGGAGGTATACATGTAAGGGCAGAATTACTTGCTTTGGCTTTGCTATGTGCTGTGGGTGAGACCCCATTTTCAGCCCTAAACTTATTGTCCAGAGCATTTCAGTTTCAGAAGTCACAAAAATGATGTTCTATTTATAAAAGAACCTCATTTAATGTATTTCACACTTGTCAGTTGTCTCACAATCTAGCAAAATGATAGTGCAAAGCAGGTACATTGTATTACTAAGGGCTGAGTCAAAATGTTACTGTTCAAACGACCGTTAGAAGCATAAATGTGTACCAATTCTATTTTGACAACCGTTTGAACGGTCCAAGTGAAAAAAAAATGAATGTAGACATGTTAGTTTAGTTAGTGTGAAATCAACTGAAAGTACATTCTTTCAGAGTCAAGAAAGAAGGGAATATTTTTCATATCTTGATAGTTTCAAACTAAATAAATCTAATATCAGGGAAATTTGGGAAACTGATGGCCATTTCACGGATGTAAAAATATGAAATGTGACATTTCAGCAACTTTTGGGAAAGTTTTTTTTTTCTTTCTAACCACAGCTGGTTTAACCCTAACCGCCCGTTTATTAATAGCGTTTAAACGTTTTTAAAAATAAACACAATTACTAGTGAAGGCCTAGTATTGCTCATCCAACAGAGCTGACATTTTCAAATTGAATTTATTAGCATCCACAATGCAATTTAGATATTTATAGGCGATTTGTCATGGCTTAAAAGGAGTTAATCATTATGACATTATCAGATGCTATGAGAACAGTGGACACATGTATGAAAGTTCATAAAAAGTTACCAAAATAACAAGTCTCGGGTTGCAGGTACCCACATACCGTACCTCTGCCTCCTTATCTACCAGAAGATATCCCAGGGGGGGGGGGGCAGTCAAATGTATTGCTGTACACACGCATGGCCAGATTATTTCCAAACACCCCCTAAATGAGTTTTGTAATGGAACAGTAGAAAGACAGAGATAGAGGGGGGGGGGTAATAAAAGGAGAAAGAGAGTCCTAGGTGTAAAGAGGGCCTATGAGATATCTCTTGCTTGGCTCAGGATCATAATTGTCCACAAGGAATACATGTAGCCACCAGGGCCTCAAGAAACAAGAGGCTATTCTTCAGTGGGCTTTTGACAATGCTAGACATTCTGGGAGAGCAAGCCTTCGAATCCAGATAACATGCATCAATTCAAAGGATAAGTCCACCCCAACAAAAAGTTGATTTGAATAAAAAGAGAAAAATCCAACAAGCAAAACACTGAAAATTTCATCAAAATCGGATGTAAAATAAGAAAGTTATGACATTTTAAAGTTTCGCCTAATTTCACAAAACAGTTATATGCACATCCTGGCTGGTATGCAAACGAGGAGACTATGACGTCATCTACTCACTATTTCTTTTGTATTTCATTATGTGAAATATTCTAATTTTCTCCTCATGTCAAGTGATGGAACATGTGGAATTATATGGTTCAGTCAAGTGGGTCCTTATTGTCAAATCTATAAAAAATGAAATATTGTATGATTCAAACAATAAAAAACAAAAGAAATAGTGAGTGAGGGACATCATCGACTGTCTTATTTGCATGTCACTGAGTTGTGCATATCACTGTTTTGTGAGAAATAGGTGAAACTTTAAAATGTCATATCTCTCTTATTTTACATCCGATTTTGATGAAATTTTCAGCGTTATGCAAGTTTGATTTTTCGCTAATTATTCAAATCAACATTTTTCTAGGGTGGACTTGGCCTTTAACAAAATCCTGTTTCATAAAGATTTGATTGGTAACTCTAGGTACATGTAATTTACATTAATTTAGATTCTAGGAGCTCTTGCATAGAGATACTGCATTCTACTATACATGGAGAGTCAAATAAGGTATGGATGATAGGGGAGATCGGGGTTAGTTGGAAACATTGTAAATTTATTTTACAGGCGTTAAAGAAAATTACAATGTTTCAACTTACCCCGCGTTCCAACTAACCCTGATCTCCCCTACTGTCAAGCACTGATTTTTTTAAATTATTTTTATTTTTTTGGTCTTAATGAGTAGAATAAAATACAAATATATGAGTAACAGAAGTTGCTGAAATCAGTTTGTAATTTTTCTCCCATTTTTAGAGGACTTGGTGGAATATGTCACGACAATGGTCTGTGTAGCAGTGAAAGGAGTGCCCACAATTGGAGTTATACATAAACCATTCCTCGATAAAGGTCCCAAGACATGTAAGTGAAAACTATTTAGAAAAGAATGAGCTCTTAATTTCTAAAGCTTTGGTAACAAGTCAGTTGTACATATAAGGCGGTGCTGCACCATCCCGAGTTTGCTCAATCTCGAGATTTTAGCCCGATCAGCCCTCTTCGCGATTAATCTCGAGATTCAAGAAACCCCGTCTGCACCATCCCACGAGGAGCTATATCTGCTCGAGCGAGGCAACAAGCCCGATATTCCGGGCATGCGCACTTTCGGATCTTGGAGTTTCAACGGCCCGCGCTTTTGAATAACTTCCCGCGATATGCAAGCAATGAACTCCTTTCACTAGTACTTTCGCCGAATTCAACCGGTGTTATGCAACAATCCTTTCAGCTCAGCGAGTGAAGAAGTGATGTATTCTTCGTGAAATATGATGGCGGAGTAGGAGGCAACGACAGAGAGAGAGAGAGAGAGGGAGAAGGAGGAAAGAAATGCTATTTGCTCACATTTTGCGAAGGAATAAGACAACACTGCTGTCAGTGTTGTTATTGAATATGACCATCGTCGATGCGATGAGCGCCTCCCCCTTCGGTCTGGTCTCTCCCGGGGTCTCTCCCAAAATCCATTCACTGGTGGGGACACCATCGTTACGTTGCTTATGAACGCTATTCGCATGTATAAAGTTGACTTTCGCACGTGTTTATGTTTTGACCAAGGCGGAAGTGGAACGCGAATTGCATTATGGACTGACGTCATGAATAAATTACCCCGAGTCCAATCTCGAGTGCGTCTGCACCGACGAATTAGCGGGATAATTCGTAAAATAGCGCGCTATTTTGCAAATAAACCCGAGTTGACTTGGGATTGCAATCTCGAGATAAATCCTACGAACTAGCGCGATAATTGCGTCTGCACCGCCAACTATCTCGAGATTTTTCAGATCGGGATAATTTGCCGGATCAGAAATAGCGCGCTAATTTGAAACTTCGGGATGGTGCAGACGGCCCTATAGACTTGAGTATCATTTAATTAACATTCCAGGATTACAAAATTGTACATGTACATGTAGCAGTCATCAAATTGTGTTTTCAGCCATTAGCATTGGAATTTTTCATTTTTCATCCAATATCCAATGATATGAATTAACTCTGAAAAGATGTCATTCCAAGGAATGAGTTTGGTATTAAAAAAATGTTTAAAAAAATAATAAAAAACAAAGCAAAGTAGCAAACAAGCATACCAAAAGAGACAAAAGAAAACAAAATCAACAAACAAAATACATTTATACCAATGAAGATGTCCATGCACATGGCCCATAATAGGAAACAATATAAAAATAAAAAAAATTGATTGTATATATAAAAAAAAAGGCCTGAATATATGACTGGTCGTTAAATGGCATTATTGTGACTTCATATGTATTGTGAGTGAAATGGAATGAATATTGCAAAATTTATCACATCTCTTGCTTTCTCCCCCTCTTTTTTCTCTTTATTAACATTTTTTACCTCCCCTCCTCCCCCACCTTACCTTCTATACTTTCTATCTGCACTTCCCCCCAATGGCCTTTACTCTCTTTCTCCCTCCTTTAACTCATCTCTCTCTATGTCTTCCTACAGCTTGGGCATGGGTAGGTAAAGGTCATGCAGAGCATCTGAAGGAGGTCAAACATCATCTTGATGCCTTGGAGAATCCTCGAATCATTGTATCAAGGAGTCACTCTGGCAAGGTTGAGGAAGTCTCGAAGAAGACCTTTGGTGAGAGTACTAAGGTCAAACCCGCTGGAGGAGCAGGTAGGTTTGTTGTAACTCTGTTATTAAGTTTGGTACATTGTTAGAATCATATCAAGCAGTCACTCTGTCAAGTCTTGAAGAATTCTCGAAGAAGACCTTTGGTGAGAGTACTAAAGTTGAACCCGCTGGAGGAGCAGGTAGGTTTGTCTTTTGAAATCTGTTGGATTTGTCTTCTGATCTCTGTTAACTTTGGTACATTGTTAGAATCTGCAGTATAAGGAGTCACTCTGGCAAGGAGTCTCGAATAAGACTTTTGGTGAGAGTATTTAGGTCAATCCAGCTGGAGGGGCAGGTAGGTTTGTCTTTTATAACTCTGTTAACTTTGGAACATTGATAGAATCTGTAGTATAAGGAGTCACTCTGGCAAGGAGTCTCGAAGAAGACTTTTGGTGAGAGTATTTAGGTCAATCCAGCTGGAGGGGCAGGTAGGTTTGACTTAACTCTGTTAAGTTTGGTACATTGTTAGAATAGTTGTAATAAGGATCTCTGGCAAGGTTGAAAAAGTCTTGAAGAAGACTTCTGATGAGAGTACTAACGTTAAACCAGCTCTTAACTTACTGTTAACTTTGGTACATTGTTAGAATAGTTGTATCAAAGAGTCAGTCTGGCAAGGTTGACAAAGTCATGGTTTCAAAATGAATTCAGTAATGGAAGATTTATTTGACATCTGCTTTCACATACCAAGAAATTATGTGATAGTGGCCCTCTAATGTCTTTTAACTATCATCGCTTACTCTAGTTTTCAAAGGGATGTCACTTCTGGAAAATGAATCGGACATTGACATCCATATGTAACTCATTACAAAATGCTCTGATTGGACCCCATCCATTTGTATATTTCAAAATCACTTTTGCTGCACAAAGGTTCAAATATGAAGTGACTACTAAAAAAAATTAATCGGACATGTACCATCATTATACCAAGTAAAAATGACCCTTCTCCAATTTCCCTAATCATTGCTTACTCCAGGCTTCAAAGTGATGTCCCTCCTTGAAGATGAATCTGACATCTACATCCATGTGACACTCATCAAGAAATGGGATATCTGTGCAGGCAATGCCATCCTAACGGAGATGAAATCTAAGATGACCACATTGAAAGGAGATACGATAAAATATGACAGGACAGATGACGTCAAGAACCCCGACGGCCTCCTAGCCACAGTCTGGGACCACAACGTCTTTTTCGCAAAGCTTCAACCGGTTTATGAAGATCTAAAGGCAGAACAGAAACCAAAGCAATAACGTTTGCATATAGACCCATCTAGTAAAAGTCATATTTTTGTGTCTGAATTGAAATTTATTGTGCTGACTGTGAGATCGATGCAATGTTATGTGACAGCGAGAAGCTTGAAGCACTACACTCCCAACATCATAACTTCAAGTTGATATAAATGAATAGGGAAATTTTTAGCATTGACAATTTGAGCTAAACCTGATGTAAAGTATGGGGGCATCGTGGTCTAGTGGTTAAGACTCTCATCTTTCAATCTGAGGGTCTTGGGTTCGATTCCCAGCCATGGCATGTTTTCCTCCAGCAAGAAATTTAACCACATTTTGCTGCACTCAACCCAGGTGGGGTAAATGGGTACCGGCAGAAAGTAATTCCTCAAAAAGCTGTGAGCACTGGAATCGGTAGACTAGCTTAGCCTGGGTAATATAGGAGTGCCTTGAGCACCTAGCATGGTGGATACGTGCGCTATACAAATCCTATATTCTTATTATTTGTATTATTAAGCCTTTTTAATATTTTATTTTCTATTTTATTTAGTTTCACACATTAAAGATAGAAAAAGTGAGGAGTGTGTGGCTTCTTCTTCAGCTTCTTTACATCAGATTTGTTTGAAATGTTGCCTTTTGCTGATTTTATTTCCTCTAATTATTTATATCAACTTATTGTTGGGGTGAATTTTCAAACAACTTGTTTTAGCGCAGGTCCCTGTGGTAACGATATAGCCACATGAATATATGTTCTTCAGTCCATTAAACCACTGAACATGATTTTAAAAATTAGACTTACAAATGTATAATCAAGTATGGTGGTGCTGCCATCATTGTTCAGTACTCTGATACAATAAAACTTGTTATTATTGCCTAGTTAAGTGTTTCTGTTACAAGCCATGGAATCGGTATTTATTTGCTGAGAGCATACTGTCATGATTGTTGATAACAAGCTTTATACATTATGACTCATTGGTTTTCAGGCTATGAATACATTCTCCTATTTACCTATTCAAAATGTGAGACTGCATTGATTCATGGGGACTGCTTCATAAAATTGTGAGTCTGTTCAACATTGTGCAACAGACTGTTTTATGAAACTCCACTTTGTCAAAAGTTATACACTGCATTTGCTAACATCAAAGTGTACAGAGATTGATGTTATGGTTCACAAATATATATTTATTCATGAAAAAGAAAATATTTTAGAGGGGGCAACAACTTATGGTCTTTTATGAAGTAGTTACATGTAGGAAATCATGTTGGCTATTATTTGTGTACTTTGTAATCTACCTGGTAGTCCTTCTTAAAGTCATTTACACAGAGCTTTTAGAAGCAGGATCTATTGCTACATGTAGGATGATAAAATCTTATACCAGTATTACCAATTTTCCTTTTTTTTTGCCATAATCATCTTTTTCAATTATCTAGAGGAGCATGCATAGGACCTGCATAGCTATTCGATATGCAATACTGAAAAATTGCATATCAAATTATAAAGTTGGAAGTTGCTAGATGCTGTAGAAGTTGGTCATTTATGGAAACGTGATTTTATCATCCAACTTGCAATAATCTTGTGTTATTGAATCATTGGAATCCTCTTTTTTTATATGTAATGCTAATTGTTCAAAACTTTTTTTAATGATAAAAAAGGTGCAGTTGAATGGCGTATGTTTTTTCTTATTATAATATCTTTATCAGGTGACATTTGCTCCACCGACAATTGCTCTGGGCTCAGATATAGGGTTAGGTTCTCAGTACGGTTTTACATTAAGTTTACCATTCGGTCTGGCGTTGGATTAAGTTTAGGGTATAGTGTTAAATTAGGAGTTGAAGTTAGTAATTCCATTAGTGGGTGGAATTTCCAGCGAGCAATTGTCGCCGGATCAAATGTCATGCAACCCAATAATGTCAGGCCATAGTGCATAAACAAAGCAGCTGGGGAAAAGGGGCATTGTATGAGTGATTGAAAGAGGCCAACCATAGACCTATGGGGTCTCTTCATTATCGGAAAATTTAGTGTAGAATATATTATATGGTAGCTGGGTTTTTGTATTCATAAGAAGATATTTGAATTTAAAATGAAGTATTTTTCCCATTACTATTGGTGTTTTTGGTAAGGTGTTTATATTTAATAACGGTATAGAACTGAGGGATTTGTTTCCTTGGTTACCAATACAAACTTTGAATCTATAGCCAGTTTATTAAAAGCAAAGATATATAAACTATATTGTGGAGCGTTATATGGCCCAGTGGACTAGTCTACTGACTTCGAAACAGAGGGTCGTGGGTTTGAATCCCATCCCAGTGGACGCTCTATCAATTAAAGCCAACACACATGGTCCCAACAACAAGTGTTTTCATCCAGGACTTTACTAAAACATGCCCGGACACAGCAGGTTATAGACAGAATCTCATGCAGAAATTCCTCCACTGTAAAGCTTAGCATGGCTAAATAACAAGCATGAAGCGAGGTAGATTGTTATCAGGCTCCAGGCATGCATGGAACCAATGTTAGAATTATTTAATAATAATATGGGATATTTTTATAGTGCATGTATCCTTGATAGGAGCTCAAGGTACCCCTTTATTATCCCGGCTAAGCTTGGCTACCGGTTCCAGTGCTTGCACCTTTTTTTTTTAAAGGAAATACTTCCTGCTGTTAATCATTTACCTCACCAGGGTCGAGTACAACACATTTTGGGTAGATTTCTTGCTGAAGGAAAACACGCCATGGCTGAGATACAAACCCATGGCTTAGATACAAACCCATGACCTGTCTGGAGAACAATCCACTGGGCCACAATGCTTCACAATGCTATTTACTGGTTAGCAGTTCAAATTAAATTATCATTTGATTAGCTTCATTCTACAGTACTGCCGCAAAAATAAACCATGGAATATGATATAGGCTAAAAGATAATAAACACCAATATGTAAAGGACACTATTCAAGAATATCCTTTTCCTTGATTTGCTTGTAAAAACTCTTTTTCAAAAACTCTTTTTTTCCTTGGCGATTCTTCATTGCATATCATGATTATAAAAAGATAGAAAAAAGTCAAAATTTATGTATGAAGTACATGTATATGTACAGGTTCTAAAAAAAAAAAAGCTCTATTCATTAGAGTTAGATTTGCTGAAATGTGCCTTTATGATTGAAAGTATTTTCATGTGAAAAACAACATTATATTGTAGAATAGAAGATATTGAATTCTTACATGCTTATGTAGATCTGTGTAATACCTTGGTATATCTTGTACAAGTGTTGTTTTTTTATATACTTCTTGAGTATTAAAGGACTGTAAAAATTATGTACTTTTAGTTCTAATTAGTAACCATTCAAGGCAATTTTTGCTCATAAGGGATAAGTATACTCTTTTTTTTCCTCCCCATTTTTTCAGGGGGGGTGTTAGGATTGTGTTCCAATTTCTTGAATTAAACTTAACGTGTGTAAATAGTTGGTTGGCTAGATGGCCTTATAAGGTCAATTTTGGAAGGACATTTACAGATAAAATTTCCTTTTGAGCCGTCATCTGTGCAGATTTTTCTCCTTTATAGGGTCGCTATTAGTCATATTATGATGTCACTTCCTCAGTCGAGACCTTTATGTTTTTTCTATGTCTGTATATATATCTGGTCAAGCAGAATAACCTCCTGTCACCTGAGGGCAGAGAGAGTTTGTTTAAATGCAACTAAATTTATTAAGCACAAGTCCAAAGTATGCACACCTCTGATTGGTTGTAAATCAAGGTGTGTTTGATATTTGGAATTGTGTTTGATTGTAGCTCTTTGTGCAACAGGTCCTAGGAGAGTGTTTCATGTACTAGTGTAATAGTATTGTGACGTGTTCAGTCGCAACTGTCTTTTTGTAATCGCTTAAAAGTGATTGGTTGAAATTCTTGTATTTACTGAGTGCAAGTTTGTCAGTGAAAAATCACTTACAATTTTTATGAAATGTCCCTGTGATATATATCCTGTAACATTGTCTCTTTGGGGATGTTGCAACTTGCAATAGAATATTTGCAATCAACTGCAAATATTCTGTTGCAATTAATTGATCAATTTTAACTGTAACAAAACAGGTCAAACTCCTTGTTTCAACAAGCAGATTTATTAGCAATTCATTTTTAAATTTGATTGCAAGATTATGATTATTAATTTAGGGACTGAAAATACATTTGCTTTTGATTACAAGTTTCTTGCACCACCCTATTAGTGTTCACATGTACATACATGTATAAAGTTAAATGTACATTGAATGATGATATAGTCAGAATATACAATGAAACAGACTCCATCTATATTGATGATGATGATCGACAATCTTTTGTGGGAATATTATAGTTGCCAAGGTTCATCTCTTTAGATCAAGAAATATGTCAATATATGTGTGTGTATATATATCAACATGGTTTTATTCTTACCTTGCTTTAAAGTAGCTGAAGTAGATATATTTTGTGAGAATATGAATGGTGTCGACTGTGTATCAAATTATCAGCTGCCATAGCTTCAAAGGTATATTATGTTAAAGTATACCTTGACATTTGTTTAAGAATATATGAAATGTGAAGGAAATAATGATATTTTCCATTATTTGTATATGTTGCTCATATTGTATTACTTTTTAAGATGTTGAGAACTGATTAAGAGACTGAATTCTGCAATAAACTCCCATTGTGACTGGTCCCAGTGGCGGACTGTAACCCTGAGGAGACAATGATTGGAGGGGCACTGTATTGTTTGTGAACAATGCTGTACCCCTCCAATGCTTTGTCTCCTCCGGGTCACAGTCCGCCACTGACTGGCCCTGATTCACAGAACTTAATATCAATGGCATGTTGCAAGCCATTGTTATAAGCTACTGAAGTAGTGCCGTTTGATTGGCTGAGAAGTTTATATGTCCAGAATTCTGATATCTATCTTCAATCACAAATTACTGCAACAGGGACCAAATGCAGCAAAACCATGCACTTTTCTACAGAACTAAAAAAATGAAATTTTAGATTTCACATTTAAAGACTGAACACTTCTCAGAGATTTATACATTTATATATGGTTAATGTTTGGGTATATTCAAAACTATTGGTAGATCTTGCTCATGGAAGTCTTCAACTCTATGTGCACCTGAAAAATAAGTTTTACTAAATAATATTTATGATGACTAGGGCTAGGTTTTCCTTGGGATTTTTATCTCAGAATAACCTTACACACTTCTACATCATTGTTTGAATCTAAATATATATGAAGTTCTTGAATCAAATAAAGCCTATGAAGGTTTGTGCAATTTCAACACCAGTTCATTCTTTCAATACAATATATGTGGTATGTTATTGATTTTCTTCCAGGCAATTTGATTAAACCTTGTAATGTAATTAATTTTGTAATGGATGAGCACATTCTTCATTTTTAATAGCTTTTTTCTGTGTGAATGTGTGAAAAATCTTGGATGATGCCATGAATATGTGTTATTTATATTTTTTTGTAGATTGTTCTTTTTTTTCTGTTTTATTGGTTGTTATGCAGTATCTTTCGTATAGTTGTCATTGTTTAAAGTGGAAACCACACTAGTTGGCTTTTATAGGTGCAGAGAATTTAGGAAACCTTCAATCCATTAAAGAATTCCAAAGTTTACACATTTCAAAGTTTTGATGTTGTGATGTTTTCTACTACTATAAAGGTAGAACCACTCTCTTGTAATTTTTTTTGGTATTTTTTCAAATAATATTAATACACTGTCCCACATATGCCTTTTTGTGTCAGTGATCATCAGAATTATCAGTTTTCAGCCAAATTTTCACAATTTTGCCAAGATGTACCAGATGTAGATGTATGATAATATTGTGGCAATTACCCTTGATTTAGAGGACTTTCTTGTGAAATAATTGTTTGCTGCAACTACTTTCTTTTATCTTTAACAGCAGGGTCGGCTTACCCTTTCAATGTGTCTTTTGAAGTCAGGGGCCTGTAAACACAAAGCTTAGCAATCACCACAGAAAATTCTTTTACGTTTGATTTCATTAACTACAATGTACAATTAATCAAACGTATGATTAATCGCTAGCCTTCGTGTTACAGGAGCCAGGTGTTTATTTGAAGAAACAGTAATGATTTCACAAGGTGCAAGGACATGATTATTCCAAAGGCATGTGTGTTCATTTGTCAAAGCTGATATTTCAAGAATAGATTTGGATGATTTTGTGCAACAAGGTCTTTTCATTACACGTATATTTATGTAGCCAACAGAAATGTCACTAAAGAAGAGATTTGTTTCCCCTAATTATAGTTTACCTACACGTATACAGGATATTACCATTTTTAAGGTATCCTTAAACAAGTATTTATCTTGGATCCTGCATATATATATAGCATAGATAGGACACTAGTTTAACAAGCTCATGAAATGATATGTGACTTTATTAAATCTCTTATTTAAGTGATTATTTCTCTGTTTTTCTGAATTAAATTGTGTGTGGTATTATGCTCAAAATGTGTGAGAGGGTTTTGTGATTTTTATTTTCTTCTTGTAAAATTTGTTATGTTTGACTGTATTTCTTAGAAATAAGTTTTTACTATCATGAATAAATTAAACATGATTTTGAAGCTAAATTCAGTTAAAAAATGGTTTTGTTTTTCATGTTTTTGAGAGGAACAAGCCGACGTATGTGCTAATGCTTAAATTCTGTGAAGTACAATCAGTAATCAAAAGTGGTTTAACCATGGTACCAATTGTTATATTTGTTATTGTTTGTCTTCATTGAAAAATGATACTTTCATATTTGTTTTACACAAATACTTGGTATTATTCATCCATAAGATTAGAGTAGGAGTTTTAAAGTGAATACTTGTGGTTGTGGTCTACCTACTCTATGTACTACCTATGCACCAATTTACCTATTCACTTTTTTTGGCAATTATTGTGATAAACAAGATTCCAACAACGATATTACAAGATCCATAATAGTTGAAGAGCTAGGACATTCAATCAAGGTGCCATAAATGTGGGCTAATTTTTTATGTATTACAGTATATGGTATAGTTTGGCAATGCAATAATAACATTGTTCTGCATTATTTACCACTTTACCTGGGTTGCACGCTATTCCAAATGACCTTCGAAATATCAAATCTGATGATTATTCAAACCTGGATTAAATAATACTCAAGACATCAGCTTTGACATTCCAAAGGTTCATTTATCCAGGGGCCTGTGGCATAAAACTTTTTACCTGAGAAAAACTCAGGTATTTTTTACCTGAGTTTTTGCCCTGTGTTAAAGTCAATGGCAGAAATCAGACTAACCTTAGTTTTCAGTTTTTACCGGAGTTTTCTCAGGTAAAAAATGTTATGCAACAGGCTGCAGAGGTTCGTTTACCCAAAGGTTTTTTTTTTTGGAAAATGAAATATGATTTGTTATTTGAAAAAAGAGTTTTTGGGGAAATTTTTTATATACATTGATTATATCATATAGGGAAAGAATTTTTTTTTGTCCAGATATTATGTACAGTAATCTACGACTCCTATTTTTAAAATGAATTACTCCTATTCTGTATGTTAACAGGTTGGTAGGCCCGTATTTGTTCAAAGATTCTTTAATCCTAATCAAATTAATCAAAGTTTTTTGTTTCCAAGTAACGAGCCTTCGGAATAGTGGGTGTATATATCAATGTAATAAGAAATATAGAAAAACAATTTTTCTTTCCAAATTCTTGTTCCCAACATTGTGCTTACCCAGTAACTTTATTACAGTGAAAGTAGAGTGTTGCAAGTATATATCTGTTTAATCTAACCACGCAGTTTTTTTCAACAGTCTGTTACAGAAAGATTTGGTTCTATATAAGCACTTGCAAGATAAAGGTAGTATTATAAATATTGTGATCAATAAATTTTTTATTTCTCTGCTATGAAAATGTTTGCATTCTTGTCATTATTTCAATGAAGAGTGTTTGCGTCTTGTTACACATAATTTTTGCCAAGGGAAACTTATTTCAATTCCCCAGCCACATGTTATTGTATAAAATTGCTTTGTACTTTCTGGAATTAATGTAAGAATGAATTGATTGTACATAATTGAATTGATTGCCGATGCTTTGGGCTTAATGGGGAAAGGGCATAATAGTATCAGTAACCATGGTAATAGGGGAGCAGGGTAAATTTGTATTTTGGCACATTTTGCTTCATAAATTGTAGGCCTTGAATATGAATTTTAGCATCTAAATTATTTTAAGGTAGGCCTACATAAAAGCCATATATTACAAGGATGAGGTATTGGACAGAATTTCCAGATATTCAGTATTTATGCAAATAATTCAAGAAATACGTGAATTTGGAAGTTGGCTTAATTTTGGCGGAAATAGAAGGGGCGGGGCAGTCAATTTATGCACCTTTGATGAACCAAATGAGATGCATCCTAAACTTGGATGCAGCTCTTCGCCCGCGATACAGCTGCGCCAGCACTGGTTTGTCAAAGATCGTATAACAAAGAGATATCTAACTTGTGTTTGGAGTAGTAGCGTTTATTGTATATACAGTGATTGCTCCTGAATATTGTATAGAGATGTCAAAATGGCTGGCCGACTTATCTGTTCAGTAGTTGGAAGACTGAATGGTGTTCAAAAACTCCTTTTAAGGTGTGTGTATATTACGTGACAGACAGAAAGCTTTCAAATAATACAGTAACGTTGCGAGAGTTTCGTCTCAAAACAAAGAAGATAAGCCTAATAACGGAATGAAACTTCAGAAGAAAAACCAAAATACATAGAAAGTTGATATATCACAATGAGCTAATGTGGATTAACAGTTGAAACTTCTTCAGTGAAAACTATTTACTCAATGGTTTGATTTGAGATGAGGATCAGGAATAAGGAAGCCTTATATGAAAATGCATTATAGGGCATCACAAATATGAACTTCCCAAATCAAATCGTGGAATTAGATGTGTCTCCTCCGAATGTGTATATTTCCGAAACCATCAGATATGAAAAATAATTATGAGCGAGCAAATAAAGACTAATTCACTGCGTTGTCGATCTCCCGGGGTCGATCTGTTGACTATATAAAAGGGTTGAGCTACTGCAAGGGGGGGGGGGGGTCATCCCCTACGATTTGCAAGAAGTGACAAAAATTTGAAAAAGAAGCCGGGAGAAAAGGAAAGCAAAACTTGCAGGAAGAGGACGAAAAAGGGCCCTGAGCCTTGGAACTTGCAGTGGCGTAACTACGGGGGGGGGGGGGGGGCATGGGGGGGCACGTGCCCCCCCCCCCATAGGCTGGCCCCCAAAAAAAACCGAGAAAGGGAGAAAAAGAGGGAGAAAGGGAGAGAAACGTAGTGGGGAAAGAAGAAATTATTGTTAATTTTAATGTTATATTATATTGTAATTATGTTATGTTATATTACATTTAAAAAATCATAACTTTATGAAACATAATTTGCGCAGGGCCTATGTTTTCATTGTTCCTGGTGCTCGCATTGTCTGTTTATCAAGATATGTAATCCTCTGTACTAAAACCTCCCGTTTTCAAGTCAATATACACCAAATATATTTTCTCGCACTTCGAATTATTATTGTTTAATGTAGTGACATATGCTTCTTTATCATGACTACTTAAAGCGATTGCCCCATGTTAAGGTCTTAATATAAACCATTTCCTGTCCGTGCCTACGTTCGCATTCGTGGATTGGTGAGATATGTCTGTTCTTCATGAATTCCTAAAATCAGTCCTTAAAATGTCCCTTTTTCTGATCTGAATATCAACAATTTTCAGCTTGCGCTTTGCGCTCGCATCATTTGGTTAGTGAAATCCTTCGTGAATTCCTAAAAGCAGGCCTTAGAATGCCCCTCTTTAAGTCTGAATTTCCTAAAATTTCAGCTCGCGCTTCGCGCTCGCAATATTTGATTAGTGAGATGCGCATGATAATCATGATTACAATGACTACAAAAAAGTGCTTCATGTGTTTAGATGTAATTCTAACAAAATCAGCATGCGCTTGGCACTCGCATTAGATGACTATGGTGAGATATGTGTACTCTTAATGGATTCCTTAAAAAATAGTCCTTATTATATCCCTGTTTGGGGTCAATATATACAAAAATTTCAGCTCGAGATTCGCGCTCGCATCATTTGGTTAGTGAAATACGTACGATCTTCGTGAATTCCAACAAACAAGCCTTAAAATGTCCCTCTTCAGGTCTGAATTTCCTAAATTTTCAGCTCGCGCTTCGCGCTCGCAATATTTGATTAGTGAGATGCGCATGATAATCATGATTACAATGACTACAAAAAAAGTGCTTCATGTGTTTAGATGTAATTCTAACAAAATCAGCATGCGCTTGGCACTCGCATTAGATGACTATGGTGAGATATGTGTACTCTTAATGGATTCCTTAAAAAATAGTCCTTATTATATCCCTGTTTGGGGTCAATATATACAAAAATTTCAGCTCGAGATTCGCGCTCGCATCATTTGGTTAGTGAAATACGTATGATCTTCGTGAATTCCAACAAACAAGCCTTAAAATGTCCCTCTTCAGGTCTGAATTTCCTAAATTTTCAGCTCGCGCATCGCGCTCGCAATATTTGATATGTGAGATGCGTATGTTAATCATGATTACAATGACTACAAGTGCTTCATGTGTTTAGATTTATATTATTCTAACAAAATCAGCAAGCGCTTGGCACTCGCATTAGATGACTATGGTGAGATATGTATACTCTTAATGGATTCCTAAAATATAGTCCTTAAAATGTCCCTGTTTGGGGTCAATATATACAAAAATTTCAGCTCGCGCTTCGCGCTCGCATTGTTTGTTTTTCGAGACAGGTATGTATTGTGATTACAAAAATTTGCTTATAATGTCCTTTTTTAGGTCTGAATTTCAAAAAAATTTAAGCTCGCGCTTTGCGCTCGCATTATGTGATCAGTGAGATACATATTCGTTTAATGTCACTGTCAATGTCTCTATTATGTCAGTATACCTGGCAACTGAGCGCGCTTCGCGCGCTCTCTAAGTGACTCAAAATTTTTGCTGGTGCCCCCCCAATGCCGTGACCCACGGTACGCCACTGCTTGGAAGTCTATATACCCCTGTAAGTGAGAGAGAGAGAGAAAAGTTATTCATTGCCGTATCGCCACCCCCCTCCCCGGCGGCCCGGCCCCATCAAAATATCTTTGTACCACTTTAATGAAAGTCCCGCCTATGAAGAGCAAAAGAAGAAAAAAAGGGATTCTTGGTATTATTGCAGGCGACGTTTTACTCTTTTTTTTTTTGGGGGGGGGGGACTCGGGGGGCTTAAGAAAATATAGACGTTGGTTTATTCATTACCGTGAAAATGGTCTATCTTTGGTAGCCCTATGCTGACCAAGCAGCTTGTTTCCCCCCTATAAAAAAAACTATATTAGTATTATGCGAGGGAGCGACCTATAGCCACCCCAAAAATCATTTTGCTTGCTTGTCAAATTTTCTTTGGCATAAATCACCATTAATTGGAAGTGGATACCCTTTAATTTAATTTCATTTTTTCGGGGGGTGGGGGTGGGTGGGGGGTGGGGCATGTTAGTATTTTCCTGTACAAAAATACTTTCCCCCCCCCCTGATTTGGAGCAATTTATTTTGCACTCCCAAATATATTTTCATCTGCAACACCGTTACTGAAGGGGACAGTCATTATGCATATAGGCTGCAAAAGAACAAGTGACGATGGCTCATGCTCTGTATATTCGTCCCGGATCGACCACACAAGAGTCATGACAATATAGAATATTGTAGAGAATAGAGTCAAGTCATTCCACATGTTGCATTCATAGTGGGGCGGGGGCAGGGGGCGATCGCCAAGAAAATATTAGGGACGTGGCAAACATAGGCCTATTGATTTGCCCTGCCCATCAAGTTTTACAAATTAAAATTTTGTAATATCCAATGCTAGAATGTGTTTGAAAAATCATCTAAAAGCGGCATAGAACCAGGCATCAAACTTGACAATAATGATAAAAATACTATTAAACATACAAAATTGTATTTTTCTTTCGGTGTGCTGTACGTGCAATATTCTGTATTATAATGTCGCGCAGAGCGCACCGAAAATTTTGGTCAATGTTTTTACCCCTAGCCCCATTCAAAACATGGATCGACACCCCTGAATCTACTAAAGCTAAAAGTGTTTTAAATAACTTTAGCCTGGTAAGGGAGTAGAAAGTGTCAGTGCTATCTTCTTTAAAAAAAAACTTCCCAAAGAATGACACAAATTCGGAGCGCTTTTGACAAAACAAAGACAGGTTTAGAGTTAATACTTCAATTTTACGGCATTAGTGATATGGGTGAAGTATAATTTATCTAATGAAAAAAGTTGCAAGGCAATCTACTAGTCAGGATATCACTGACTTCATATATATTCCTAGCATTAGGGCCTATACTTCTAGCATTGATTAATATTTTGCTGCATTTAGATGTTATTTATGTGAGGGAGTGTGAGGCGACCAAGCGAGAAATTTTTCATATTAATTTTTGAAAAATTATAGAAAAAGCTATGATTTGATAGAGAACTCGACGACATGAATGGAACACTGCATTATTCAATACAATCATCATACTAGTACGCATATAGGGCCTTGGTATAGGCCCTTTATATCTATATTTTTTCTTTGGGTCGATTTTTTTTGTTGGGGGGGGGGGGGCTCGAGCGATTTTTAAATTAATTAATTATTATTATTATTAATTTTTTTTGGGGGGAGGGGCTTTAGTCCCCAAAGCCCCCTCCTAGAACCGCGCCTACTTTGCTCATTAATGAAAGACGATTGAAAAGTTTGATCACATCAATGTCCCTTGTTTGCAAGCACAGAGGATATCACCCCCCCCCCCGGGTGAAATTGGGTGGGGGCTTGGGGCCATGCAGGGACCCCCAAAAAAAATCAAGACCAAGAAAAAAAGGAGAAATTAAGAAGAACAGAGAAAAGGGTGACGTATGGTACATTATCCTCTGCATGCTATGCCAAAATCTATCCAAACAATAGGTCTATATTTAAATAATAAAAAGGTAATTTTTTGCTCGCTCACGAAATTTTGCCCAAGTACGCCATGCCGGACCCTCAAAATGTTTGACTCACCACGCCACTGAACCTCCTCATATCTATTCATTCATGTTGCCTTATATGATTTGAACCATGGCCCTCTGATTAAAAGGCGATAGTCATAATGAAAGTGGAAAATAAATGAGTTGAACTGAATTACTTTTACTTGATCAAAATGGAATTGACTTGATAATAATTATATTCGGACCCCGCCCCGTAAATGATACTACCGATCTTGTCGTTGGAAATGACCGAGTTCAGTATCTCGCATAGTTCATTGTCTAATGGCAGATAATTTGAGGCGCCGCGACGCGACCAGCTGGAAAAGAGTGACGGTATTTTCATCTTTGTCCTTGTCGTTGCATTTTAACCAGGCTTAAGTTCATTTTACAAACTGAATCTCAGGAGACCATAGATGAGCTGAAAGTTTAATCGGAGGACAATTAGAATTTAGTGCTATAGAGATGGATTGGGGAGTTGAGTGAACGTGTGTCTGCAGCAGGAGTCAGCAGAGCCAGAACAGAGGAAGAGCGCATTTGGAGTGCCAGATAAGCCGGGAGGAGCGGCATAGCTAGTTCGAGTCTACTGACTGAGCTGAGCAGAGCCTCACGCCTGACTCAACTGCTGAACAATCAATTTCGAATTGGTGAGTGAGATGATGAAAACGAGCAAACATGTTTTCGCCGACCCGAAACCAAGCCAATATTCCTTATTGAACAATCAATTATATTTGTAACCAATTATGTTTGTCTTGTTTGATGAGATGATCATGATGTTTTAACCCCAATGCCCAAATCAGTGAATCAGCATGATTAGATTCATTTTTATTTTTAGAATGACAAATTGTGAATGTTATTTGAATTCTAATTACAGAGCTGTGCGGCAATGCCAAAGCCAAATAATACGTAGCCAAAACTTAAAAAGGACCGATCTGTGGATATGGGTGAGCAGTGATTGTTGGGGGGGGGGGGGGGGAGTGCTGAGTGTGAAGCAAGATGAACTTGGTTCATGAACTTAGTGGAATTTCTGTGATTTTTGCTCTGTTTTGCAGAGTGCGTGTTGCATTTGATGGATTGTAGATCTATGTGGGTCTAGACTCTTCATGCTGTTGTTACCCTCACATGGAAGAGCCTAAGTTGTGTTTAGTGTTTCTGACTTTGGCCTTGCAAGTTGTACATGTATGCAATCATCAGAGAGTCCTGTGTTTGAATCCCACGACAGCCAAGGGTCGTTTGGCAAGGCGTTGGTCCAAACATGCCATACTCAACCCAGGTGCTAAACGGGTACCCAGTAGCTTGTCCAGTATTTGTGCGCCTCAATGGGAACTGGCTTGGATGCTCCCTAGGGAGTGGACAATGTGCAAAATGAAGGTTTGACTGATAGAATCTGATTACAGGTTTAATGATAAATCTGCAAGTGCTTTATAGATTATAAAGCGGTTGAAGATAATTAAACCAGATTTTTATTGGAGTACCGTGTATCTGCTTGTTGATCTACAATACTATCGTCTCAACAAATGTGGACAAAGACAAAATTGAAAGGAAGAAATCTCAAACCCACTGTCTTGTTCGAAGTGATGGCAGTGGAGGGGGGGGGTCCAGTTCTTATACAAATCGTGGTCAACCAATAAAATATAGTGGAACCATCTGAGTGATGTTAATCAACTCGCCATCAACGAACAGGTTGTGCATTGAAAGACTTTACCTACATAATTACAGTACGACTAGATGTTGTGGCTACTCATGGGGGTAGAGCTCTACAATTTTGAAGCACAGCTTCAAGATTCAAACCCTGGTCACAACCATTGGATGGTGATGTTAAAGGTCGGTCCCAGAAGTAAATGAAATATGTACGTCTGTGAAAACTGCACACACACCCCTTCTAATCATCCTTGTGCCTAGTCTGCAGGCACAGACCCTGCTGGAAACTTTGATAACAAGTGGCTCTTCACAGAAGACCAGTTTTAGCACATGTGATTAGAGAGGGCTTTCAGTACACACGCCATTGTATGCTGCGTATTCAGACCCTTTATTATTACTCGAGTGAGGGGTTTGCAACTTAACAAAGCAGACTAACAGTAGATCCCTCATCCCATACAGATCCAGATCCAGAAAATAAGTACCGGTACAAGTTAACTTGTGCAACAGAAATTGTTAGAGTCCCCATTTTCAGTGATACAGAAAACATAAAAAAATTATTGGATTATGGAAGAACAGAGGATTCACATATTATATGAATGGAAAACACATTTTTTCCAGGCCAGAAAATTTTAATTTGATAATAAAAGTGGTCATCATGAAAATCAAAGAGAATTCCAATGTACTTTAAAACTATGCATAATATGACTTTCCATGGAACCTGTTTTGCAGATTTTAACATGCATGTGTGTATTATGTCAAGTATTATCTGCAGCATGGATTTGTAAACCTGCACAAATGATAAAATGTGGATGCTTTAACACCAAGTGACAAAGAATAAACAGGTTTGGGTCTATTCTTTGTAAGTTTGATTGTGTAATCACTTTATAGTCCATAATACCCCTTTTGCTCTAATGAAGCTGAACTTTGGAGTGAGTGGCATGTACCTTCATAAATTCAAGACCCTAAAAATGGAATGTTTTCCCAAGTCACTCAAAGACCTTCCTAATATTTTAACAGAAAATTATGCACGTACAACAGAATACCGGTAATGATATTTTAATAATTGCCCATACCGCCCTTGAAATTAAAGATATTCAAGTACCCCCAATTCAGCGATCATCCAAATGAAAATAACAAATTTACATTTTGGAGGAAATTCACATTCCATATGAATACCCTGATTTGAACCCCCCCCCCCCAAGGAATTATCTCATTCATTTAATCTTAACTCATAACTCATTTAATTATTTGATTTGTGATGTCATATTCCTACATATAAATGTACATATCGAATGGTAAAATATCAATGAAATGTAATTTTCTCAGAAGATTGAAAATGAGTTTACTCTACATTCATTACTATGTATCAATAGACTGAATAGACAAATCATTTTACACCAGTTCCAAAAAAGAAATTAAAAAAAAAGTCACCATGAACCATTAAAAAATTGAAATTTACATTTTATACCTGTATTAGGCCTTTATAACATATATGGGGCAGCTGCTCGTTGATGACGTCACAAATCCAAAACTTAAAATTCTAATAACTTCTTTAATTTTTAATGGACTTTCCTCAAACCTTCACCAATATTTTTTTATTATTCTTTCAGCTATTTTTTTAGCAAACTATTCTTCAGGGTGAACTTCCCCTTTTTTTAATGATGGGGTTTTTATTAATTTGTTTTTTTGTCGCCCTTGTTTTGTGTGAATTCTTCCTTCTCTGCATTTAGGCTCATGTGCTTTTCCAATATTTTGACCCAGTTGGGCGTTCTGAACAATATGCTCTTCAATATGGGGCATGATGTACTGCAACTTGTATGATAGGCCTTTCATGTAGATTTATGCAAGGATCCCCCAGAGTGAAGTACATGTACATTTCAGCCCTTGGCTTTCATTCAGTGTTAATTTACAGTGTACTGTACAGTAGTACATACTAGAAACATTTCAGAAGTCTGAAGGGATACATTTCCTTCCCTCTTTTAACACCTGAATTCCAGTATTGTAGGCCTATTTCTATTTGATTTTCCTGTCAAGCTGTGCCCTGCTTTGAGTGCAAATCCCTGTCACTTGGTCGTGTGTATAAAGTATTGAAGCAGAACCTGCTTTGGGGTGAAGCTATTGTTATGGTGTGGAGGTGCATCTACATGTATTGTTGCTTCAGGCCTTTGTCCAAATAGTCAGCAAAAAATATGTGATCATTGTATACTTTAGCTAAACAGGTAGAATTAATAAAAGAGAACTTTGATTCCAATTTTGGTCTTATTTACCATCAGCAATGGAACAAACTCGCAAATATTCTATGCATAGATTAATAAAGAAAAAAAAGTCTTAATACCAATATAAGAAATTCTGATTTGGCTTTGTGGCCATTGGTAGTTTTCATGCACCTACATGTACATTTGGCTGTTGGCATTTTGCTCAACGTAATATACAAATTTGCTATGCTACTAGATCATGACAACTTTACATTCTTTTGATTGGCTGAGAAGCACTGTTGAATACTTTTTAACTGTTGGATAAACCAAAACTTGTCAGATAAAATGCCTACTAACAAACAAGTCCTTTCCTGAAACTCATGGGAGTGATGGTGTGGACATTTTTTGCACCTCCCAGTTCCCACTTGACATTTCATGTTTACAGGTATTTACATACATGTACATGTATGATGTGTTTTAATGATTTGCATGTTGTTGTTTTTTTGTAGAGGGGAAGGGGGGGGGGGGGGGAGTAGAGGATCGTGGCAGATTCCGTAATATTTTTAATGTTTATATCAGTAGGGGTACTTTATCTGCATGTACATGTCATTGAGGAACTCTCTATGGTATCCTTAAATTCCCCTTTCACTCTTGCCACATGATATCAATCTAGAATTGATCTTTAAACTTGTGCTAGCTTAAAGCCCTTTTGTTTTTATACTGTACTAGGTACATTGACCTTGGAGTATTGGGGACCACTCACCAGTTGATCAATACACTGTGTCAACATACAATGCACTAATAATTGCTATTGATTTTAAAGGGAGACGGACAGAAGTCGTAGGACAGACATCCTTACCTAAGGACAAAGACTACACAGACAGAGAGCAGGCTTGTTCTAAAAAGGCACTCTGGCAGGTAAGCTTTATGTACAGTTAATTGTTTCTGTGCTGCATATTATGTGCTTCCTTCTACATGAATGTACTGTAGGTACCAATTTTCTACCCCTGGGTAGAGGGTTACAAATTGAGATGATTAATGCCTTGTCAAAGGACGTGAGTAGACAGTGGGTTATGAACCCACTCCTCATTGTCTAGATTAAAAGTCTGGAGACAACAACTTGCAATCACATTTCTTGTTTTTCCAAGCACTTATTAGTCTTAGCTGCAGACTTCAAGATGTTGATCATTCTCCCTATGAATACATTTGTGTGATCTGGTTGAATTCATGGTACTCTGGCAACAAGATTATTTTCCAGTGGAAATGAGAAGTGTTGATCAAGTACTCACCCAGGGCGCGACAAAACCGCTTGCCCGCTTGCCCGGGGCAAGTGAAAATGACGTGCGGGCAAGCATTTCTCAAACTCAATTGCCTGATCGGGCAAGTGGTTGTTTTGGAAATAAAATATCAGTAGACCTTCTAAATTTCAATATCATTTGGATAATCACAACTACATGTATCTCTCAAATTATGTCAAACCAGTAAAAAAAACAGTGGAAACTGATATAAATACAGCGCCAATTACCAATAATTTATCGCCAGGTACCTCGTTCGCAAAACCGTGCCATGGCATCTTTAATACGTTCTATGTGTGCAATGACTGCGCATGCGCTACTTGAGCAATTTGCAAAAAAACACACCAAAAGTGGCTAAAATTTCACATTTTGCAAACATCCATGAAATGGCCATCTATTTTCCATATTACCTTGAAAATGTTTTGATAGTTGGAAACTACTGAAAAAATGAAGAATATTCAGCTCTTTCTTGACTCTGATTTATGATGATGTACTCGGTAAATGCTTTTTATTATTGTGGTCCCACATGTAGACTTTCATGTTGACCAAGTGTAAAACGATCAAACGATACGATCAATGCTGCAACACCATGAAAAAAAACCCATGAAAGTCTACATGTGGGACTACAATATAAAAAAATATTGACCGAGTGTAACATCATAAAATGATGAAGAAAAGACAATGGAGAGGTGAATATTCTTAATTTTCTTGATAGTTTCCAACTAATTTTTAAAAAATTCCAGGAAATATGGAAAATAAATGACCATTTCATGGATTTAAAGATGCAAAATGTGAAATTTTAGTCACTCCACTTTTGATTTTTTTTACATCATAAAACAATCTTTTTCAGAGTCAGTAAAGAGCTGAATATTTTCCACTGGCTTTCTTTATAGTTTCCAACTAAATCAAAACAATTCTAAGGAAATATGGCAAACAGATAACCATTTCATAGATTTAAAGATGTAAAATATGAAATTTTAGCAACTTTTGGTGAAGGTTTTTTTAACCTTAAATTAAGCCCCATTATAAATAGCGAAAAAACTCAAAATAAACGTAATGACTCAGGCCTACGTTGCTGAAAATAAACTTTTAAATGTGTGTTCTTTTATACTGTACATGATTCTCAATCGTTGCTATTTTGTATGACCTTTAAAAATAAGAGTAGTACCGTCAATAAAAAAAAACAAAACAAATAGGGCAAGAAGTTTTCTCTATCGGGCAAGCAAATTTTTTCATCACTTGCCCGACAGGGCAAGTGACAGAATTATTTTTTTGTAGAGGCCTGTCACCTATTTTGCATCATACATTAAAACAAGCCTCACTTTTTAATCTATCTGTACATCATTAACCAAAATAAAACTATTTCTCAGAAAGAGTATTCACACCAAACAGTAGTGAAACAATTTCATGAAAAGGAGGGGTTGTTGAGGGGGCTCAGAAAGCTGCTCCATTTTGTTCGGCGAATCCTTTTTGGTAACAAAACTTTAACACACTTGTTGACAAGAACTGATGTTTTAATTGAACTATGAAAAATTTGACAGGCAAAAGCAAATTATGTAAAAGGGTTTTGAAACAAATGATGATGTCATTATCTTCCAGAAATCTTGTCACAAAGACACCCAAGTAGTGGGGGGCCCTGAGTGCCTTCTCCTGTGCACTCACTAAATATACAGGGGTGGGCACTTACATGTAGGGCCCCGTCCCATGGATCCCTGGTGCTACAGAACCAAAACCACACATACAGTACAGTGACACTACAGTAGCAATTACAACGCATGGTATTCTGATAATTAAACCTAGGTTTTACCCTATTCTAAACTAGAATTTTAAACACTTCTATGGAATGCTGGGCTTTGTAATATTTCTTCCATATTCACAGCAATTATTATGTATTGATCAATTAATTATGAAAATGATAGTAATTTTTGTATTTTCATATTCTTCCCATTTTATGACTCGAAATAATGATTTGACAACATTTTGCAACAGGTTAAAAATGATTTTTAATTGATAATTGAGTTGACAACTGGCACTTCATAAAGGTTTGGTCTGCATGTAAGTTAACCTACATGTAGTCTGCTGGGCAAACCCTTCACTCGAGTTTAGGGTCTGAATGTGCAGCCTACTCATGCCTTGTGTACTGAAGGCAGCAAGTTTAGTCTTTGCATGGAGGCACACTTGTTGATCAAAGTTCCAATCAGGGTCTGAGACTGCAGACTAAGTTAACCCAGGTTTAACTATCAGAATACCACCCAGTAGGTTTTAAAAAGCCAGACAGCCACTTTTAAAGTCTTTTTATAGATTATGAATTTCTTTAGAAGTTGTTATGAATCACACTTGTGGTAACATACATGTACAGTATGTACCAGAAAGAATCACATCTAAAAATGCAAACTGTTCAGAGAGAGACAAAAAAATAGAAAACCTGTTGTATGAGTTGTTTTTTCATGATTTTACACATCGATACACTTAATATGCCTACATGTACCTGTATACGCTTCATGTCATTTCATCAATTCCAGCTTGATGAGAAATGACAGGTCGCATACATACATGTACATTACAAAGCTAAAATAGTGTGACAAAGTGTCACATAATTCCTGGTAAAATGCCAATTTTATCACGCACCTGTCTGGTTATTATAAAATGTCATGGATATTGGAGAATATTGATTTATTGAAAGTTCATATTATTTCAAGCACTTGTGATTTCTACAAGTGGGTTTGTTCATATTTCTGTAGCTGTAATACACTGTATGCAAAACACATTCAAAGTTGGAGAGAAAGTATTACATGTACATGTATAATGAGAATAATAGCTGCTTTTTTCAGCGGATACTAAGTGCAGATGCTGGGGTTTATTTTATAATTCTGTAAATGTGGGGGCCCTGTTAATAAAGACTTTCATACAGCTATGTTTAATAACTTTCCATTAGGCCTAATGTAATGCAATGGAAACTTTGTGATTGGCTGAAAAGCACTGTTACCATGGTAGTGTTATACATAGTTGTAACCCTTTAAAGGTCAAGTCCACCTCAGAAAAATGTTGATTTGAGTCAATAGAGAAAAATCAGACACGCAAAATGCTGAAAATTTCATCGAAATCGGATGTAAAATAAGAAAGTTATGACATTTATATTTTTGTTTATTTTTAACAAAATAGTTATATGCACAATTTAGTCACATGCAAATGAGAAAATCGAATATGTCCCTCATTCACTATTTCTTTTGTTTGTTATTGTTTGAATAATAAAATATATTTTTTTACAGATTTTACAATAAGGACCAACTTGACTTTAATATAAAGGTCCTTAAAATGTTAAACAATGGTAATTCAGATTGTTCAGGTCAAATTAAAACTTTGTTTCACAGGACAGTGAGGAGAAAACTAGAATATTTCATATTTGATATAATAAAATACAAAATAAATAGTGAGTGAATGATGCCATCAGTTCCCTCATTTGCATAGCGACTGGGATGTGCATATACATGTATTATTTGTGAAATTAAAGTGAAACTTTATTGTCATAACTTTCTTATTTTACATCCGATTTCGATGAAATTTTCAGTGCTGTGCTTGTTGGATTTTTCTCTTTTTATTCAAATCAACTTTTTGTTGGGGTGGACTTGTCCTTTAAGAAATGGGCTGCATGGTGACGGTTATACCTGGTTATAGGAAAGGAACCTTTTTAAAATCTACATGTATGACATTCCTATTTATAATGAAATTAATGTGAAAAAAAATATTAAACTTAAGTTTTAAAAAGTACCAAGTGAAGGTTTTTGAATTTTCAATAGAATCTGACAAAACTTAATATAGAATTTTCAACTTTTGCATTGTTTTTTTGTAAACAGATATACATGTACATGTATATAGTCATATGATATCTATACTTTTCTTTTTGTATTATCAAATCTCTTTTCAGTTTATTGAAAATGAAATACGGAATAACATTAAAAAAATCATCTTGAAATTGCTATTAATAAAAGGGATGGAGTATAGAGGATTACATAAAGAGCTGCGGAACTCTACATATACATGCTGCAAGTAAATGTAATCATGCAATGATGTTTTAAGAGGAAATTACTGAAATTTTTGATTTCATATTATCACAAGCTTCACAATATGTAGAATTAAAAAGTGATTAGTTTTCCCTAGATAGCATACAGCATTAACTTTATAAAGCATTGGTATTTTTGGAGGCTTACATGTATGACTGGAGACTGCAGTCATTGTTATCGCAGCAATTAAGTTTTATCTTGGGTGATTCGGACCTCCATGTAAAGGTTTTCAATTATGATTACAGCATGTACATGTAGCTGTGAGAGAAGAAATATCTTTATATCCTGAATAAAGTTTAAAGGAGAATGAAACTCTTGGAGCAAGTTAGCTTTTGTGAAAGCAGAAAAATCAAAGAATAAGATCAACAAAAGTTTGAGTAAAATAGGACTAGCAATAGAAGAGTTATGAGCATTTGAATGTCGAGATCACTAATGCTATGGAGATCCTCCCATTGGCAACGCAACTGAGATCTATGATATCACAGATGAACAACTCTCCCCTTTTGGACACTGAAAATATACCCCAAAACATCTCTTTTTGCTCTTTCTAATCATACGACAAACGATTCATCAATGATATAATGTTGTGAAACCTCTGTACTTGTCCTCTCATAAAGAGAACACCTCACCTTGTGATAGATTCTATAAAAGTGAGAATATAAGTGAAATAAGTACTAAAGCAATGAGGGAGTTGTACGTGTGTGACGTCACAGATCTTGGTCGCATTGCCAATGGGAGGATCTACATGGCATTAGTGATCTCAATATTCAAATGCTCATAACTTTCTTATTATTCATTCAATCTTCCTCAAACTTTCAACAATATGTTTCTTTGATTTTTCTCTTTGATATGGATTCAGCTGGTTTCAAGGGTTTCATTCTCCTTTAAACAATCCCTTTAATACCCCTTTCAGATTGCGCTTTTCACCGGCAAACTTCACCGGCGAAGTTTGCCAGCGAAGGGGAAAGTGTCCAGTATGAAAGGTACACAGGAGAACTTCACCGGTGAAGTATGTCGGCGAACTTCTCCACCTCTAGAGGTGGAGAACTTCGCCGGCGAAACTGTTTTACCGGCGAAGTTCACCAGTGAAAAGGCCAGTATGAAAGCAAACCGGAGAACTTCTCCTCTTTAATGACGTCAGAGGTCAATTTTTTTCTCTCCCGAAGTCCCCTGTACCGAGATTCCGCGCGCGATAGTTGCAAGCTCAGCTGAATGCTATGGCCAAGTAGATACCCTCAAACATATTTTTTTTTATACTTACAATATTTATTCAAAAGCACTTTTTACATACTATAAAATGCGCTAAAATATAAAAACAAAGTGATATTGTTTGTTTTTCTCATAATACTTCCAAAATATGTTGTAATTAATTTTTCTATACCTTTTTGTAATAGGTAAGAAGTAATGTTTACAATTTTCTTTCGTTTGTTCTGCACGTGCCGAGCACTGACTAAATCAAGGGAATACTGACACTGTTTACTAGATCTAGCCGTCATCTTGACAACTTTACTAACAAGTTAGATCTACACAATTAAAGGAAATAAATAATCGTGGTGCTGCGGAAATGCCGAATGAGGCCAATCGCCGGTGAAAAATGAAGAGGGCAGTATGAAAGGGGTATTAGATATACAACTTTAGATACTGCATTTCATTTATTTATTTGTTTTGTTTCATTTACATTGAGGAAAAGCAAAGAAGTGGAAAAAGAAGTTTGTCCCCCCACCCACCAAAGACAAGGGGGAAAAATTCCATTGGCCTTGCTGTCTCAATAACAAATTTTAATTTAAATCTTAAGAAGGGAAATGCTTGCAGTTCTATGTAACTCAATGTTCTGGCCAATCTTCAAATATGGGCAGCACAATATAATCCTGAGACATGCACAATATGAGATTGTTGAGATCTTGTTATACAATATGATGGAAAATCATTCAGCGAAGCTCTCATCACCCTGATTCATGGCATTCCAGGAATAAGTGAGCTGCTCTCCTTACGCATGACATGGTATAGTGTGCAAGGTATAGGTATCACACAAAGAATGCTCTAAACTGAATCACATAATATGTTGAAGACGAACTGCAAGAGACCCATTTACAATGCAATAAAAATGTTTGATTACATATATGATGTTCATAATAAAATTTGTGATTTTTATATTGTTTGCAGTAGAAGCATGTAGGTAGGTACATGTAGTTGCTTCTTGCTTGACAGGCCTGATGATTAAACCTTTAAAGCCTAATCCCAAATCCCCTATTTTTACCTGGGGGCCATTTTATAAAGCTGTTCGTATGAAGATAAGAAGGACTTTAAGAACGACTGGGGATCCTACATGTATCTTGTGGTAATATTTGCATTTTAAATGTTAATTGGTGATTATTTTGCACGCAAGAAAGGTTCAGTCATTCTTAACAAACAGCTTTATGAAACACCCCCCCCCCCCCCGATCATGTTCATGTTTGTATTGAAACTAATACAAATATATATGGGGGCTCTGTGCAGATTTGCTCCTGAAATGCACCCAAAGCCCTAGAAATCTGACCCCCAAAAAAGCACATGAATAGGGCTCAACCAATGCTGTAAACCTGTATGCAATACAGGATAGAGTGGGTAGAAATTTTAGCAAGGAAAAAAAGTAAAGCCTATAAAATCTAGCATTGAAGATTGTATTTTTTTTCTTCAAAAAGTGAAATTCCCTGGGTTGAATGCAGTTTTACCAGCTAACTGTTTGTTATAAAGCAGAAAGTTTTTCATTTAACATTTTAACATATTACTCTACATATAGGTTCAAATGTACCTGGTACAGGTGTATGTACATAAGACTGTATTGCACTTACATAATGTACAGTACAGTGTATGTGCACCTGCGAGTGTGATTGGGTATTGGGTGTTTTCTGATTCTCTGTCCATTATGTGCATACAAGAAGTGCCTTGCTGGAAGATGCTTGAACTTCACTCTAATGTTGCATACCCAAGGGCCTTTCAGACTAAATTAAAGTTTAAGGAGGACATGGAGGTTGAAGTTTTCAGATGCAGTTGCTCACTTGCTTTTTGTGCTTTGAGATTGAGTTCATTGTCTTCCAATTATTGCTAAATGCTTCAAAATTGAAATACCATTTCTTGCAGATTATTCCAATTATGCCTACAGTCGGCCTACCTTCTTTGCATCGTGTGTGTTGGGGGGGGGGGGGGGGGTAGATGATATGAATACCAGTACCAATAGTTCTAATCATGGGAAATCAAACTTGATATTTTATTTTTCATGTATATGCTTTGATTTGAAAAGAAAAAGAATCTGAAGTGGGTGGATTTTATAGGAGAACATTGTCAATGTTTAGGCCTATGTGTACATAGATATACAGACTACATTTAACCAAAGAGGGATTCTGAAGAGAAAGACCAATGCAGAGATGAAATAATTGGAAGTCGAAGAAAGAAAACAAGAGGACATGAGCATGGACGTATTAGGTCCATGATATGAGACAGGTACATTCAAAGGCTTACAGTGGACTTGCCCTTGTCCATTTATGATGGCCTGTACAACACCTTTGACATGTATAGATGATTTTGTACTTTAAACAAGTTCAGTTTACATCACAAGCTCGGGGGGGGGGGGGGGTGAGGGGTGTGTAACACCCACAAATGTATTTTTATTTTTTGTGTGAATGGTTGCTGGGGGCTGTATTATAGTATGTACTGTATGATGGGCACTGGGTTTAAGACAGACTGAATAATTCTATGAAATGGATTCTTGAATACCCAGAATGCACCTCCCATATCCTTTCATCACTCTTGCCTCATTAGATTGTAAATTAGGTCAATGTAAAGTGCAAAGTTGGCATTTATTTGAACAGAGAACATTCACCATGGCAATGCCAGACGAGGGTTGGGAGTGAGCCACGGAGTGCTTGCATGGCCACGTTGGAGCAGACTCACTGCACACAACTCCATGCAATCATTATGAATCATCCCAGTAGTCTCTATTCACAGACACATGTCAGGAATGATGTATTCAATAGTGTCTGAAGTTGCAAACTACACAGTTTTGATGCTTCTACCTCCAGTGGGCTTTGACTTCGAGCTGATCCCGATATTGCAAAAGTCCACCTAATCTAGGCTCTTCTCCAGACTTCCAACCTATCACAATGAATATCGAAATAGGGTCTGTGTTAGCAGACTATGCACCTCCACTGCAATTGCATGCTTTAATACATCTACATCTAAGTGAGATACATTGGTGGAATAGTCGAAATGTAAACAAAGCCCTCCACTCACTCTTACTCACTATAAATCAGTGAGACATGAACAGCCGATCATTGGATAGAGTGGATGTTACATGGTAGACTGAATATAATAATTAATTTAAAATCTAATTCAATCTATCGATCTCAAATATGTGTAGCATGTGTGTAGTGTGCATGGGGGGGGGGGGGTCATGCATACATAATAGGTACATTATACCATGTAGCTCTGTAGTGATGAGGTGGGATGTGCAGTAATGAATAACAAAAATCTTGTTCCAAATGAACCATAAGCATTCTTTCTGTGCAACTTCTCCCGAAACAGCTGCAGTTTTAGCACCAGTTGAAAGTTGCTCAATTGTGCATCTCCCCCACCCCCTCCCCATTCTCCAGGTCCTAATCCCCCCGGTCCATATTTTACTCTAGTGTTCCCCTACCAAGTCCACTTCCATTTGCTTTCCCCTGCATGGAGGGGTGACAGTACTGTGCAGAAAGGGAGGCATGAGGCCACACCCCCCTCCCCCTTTCCCACCTGATTATTCAAGTAGTTTTAAAAAACAGGAGAAAAGTAAAATAGGAAGAAAGGGGGAGGAAGTAGAAGGAAGATAGTATGAGAGGACTACATGTAGGTTTAGTCTGCTGTGCAAACCCTTCACTCGAGCTAAGTGTCTGAATGTGCAGCCTACTCATGCCTTGTGTACTGAAGGCCCTTTCGCTCAGGGTCTGCTTCATCTTTCGAATTGAAACAGCAAGTTTTGTATGTGCTAGTCTTTGCGTGGAGACACACTTGCTGATCAAAGTTTCAATCATGGTCTGTGCCTGCAGACTAGGTCAAGGTTGTGTATCTAATACCATTTTAAATGACATTCCTTTGATAAAAAAAAGCCGCTGCTACCCCTATTAATGTGCATGACAGTACTCTATCCCTTTAAAGGTCAAGTCCACCCTAGAAAAATTTTGATCTGAATCAATGGAGAAAAATTTTACAAGCATAATGCTGAAAATTTTATCAAAATCGGATGTAAAATAAGAAAGTTGTGAAATTCTAAAGTTTATAAAAAGTTTGCTTATTTTTCAGAAAACGGTACAAGTATGCACAACTCAGTGACATGCAAATGAGAGTCGATGATGTCTATCACTCACTATTTCTTTTGTTTTTTTTTGTTTGAATTATACAATATTTCAGTTTTTACAGATTTGACAGACAAACTTTAATGATTCATAAAATGTTAAAACAATGGGAAACATGTTCAGGGAGGAATAAAACTTTGTTTCATAGGAAAATAAGGAGAAAATTAGAATATTTCATATAATAATGTACGAAAGAAATTGTGAGTGGATTACGTCATCACTCTCTTCATTTGCATACTGACCAGGATGTGCATATAATTGTTTTGTGAAATTTAAAGCGAGAAACTTTAAAATGTCATTTTGTTGAAAGTTTCAGTGGTATATTTGATTTTCCCCATTTTATTCAAATCAACTTCATGTTGGGGTGGACTTGTCCTTTAAAGGGATCGTTTAACTTTGTGAGCAGCTGATTAAAAAAATTCTCAAACTGAGTTGAAACGTGCGTATGAGTGCCTGTATTTGTCCTAAAAAACCCTGAAACAGACCACAATATAGGATGAAAAACTCTAATTTAGATACAAGTAGCAATTTATCAGCCTGATTTTGAGAACCGTCTAGTAGACGGTTCAGCTTATGACCAGTTTTCTCCAATTCAAAAAGTCCGTTGGCTATTTTGACTGCCTTCTGTTGTGTGTATCTCCTATACACACACTATTAGCTGCACTGTACATTCAGTGTATACCTTGTACACACTGTATGTAGGTCATGCTGTGTTCATCTAGAATTAACGTGTTGTGGTGCACAGATTCCCTGTATACACATAGTCATTGAAACCAACTCCCAATTATTTCAAACTTTGGTTTACATCTCCAAGGTTTTAAAATTGATCCTGTAAATATAATACTTTGAAACTTTTGGGATGGTATTTTTACACTATAAGCCTAATGTTTAGCCCATTTTCAGGAACCAAAAGGAGAATTTTTTAAATCAGAACAAAGTGAAATGATCACTTTAATATGCAATATGTAGAGGTACATGTACTACATGTACATGTTTCAAATAATTTTAAGTATTAGTATAATCATGCATGTGAACATACTGTATATATGAAGTGCATGTATGTGCCCAGGCACTCGATCAGATGCGAGTTTCTTCACATATTTTATAGTCATGTTGAAACTTGGATCATACACGATCCCACATCATACATACACTCACATGCATGCGATGCACCCAGTCACCGGTATATTGTTTTTGACAAATGAGGGCAGTCTCCGTGTGTGTCTCCCTGTCGTCATATTAAAGCCTGTCATACCGTGATGTAATCATTCCAATGAGTGAGTCAGGACAGCTCACCAGCCAGCCAGCGAGTAGTCAGTCATCATGCATCCAGGTTACATTGCGGATGATTAGGTTTTTCACCTTGCTTTGTCTCGCTGGCATGATAACGCATCCAGACCAGGTCGGAGGATGAGGATGAGCTAGAGAGGCTATCCCGCTGGGGATTTCACCTTATTATGAATCCCTGTTTATTATTATCATCATCGGAGTAGTAGTCGTAGCCTTCAACTTGCTTGTGTTTGTACATGTGTGTGCCATTCATAGGAGGTGCCTTTTGTGAATTCACATTAATTCTTCGGACTGTCGTCTCTTTGAATGTGAGTACATTTTCTGTACATCAGGGAATTGTTCCTTAATCCTGGGAATTGTTCCTTTTAACCTGTGTATAGGCATCCCCAACATACTGTGCATAATTTGACATCCCAATTCTTATTGAGAATGAGGGTAGAAGGTATCGTGCTGAATTTCTATTATCACTGGAGGAATGTAACTTAAGCCAGCGTGCGACTCTGGCACTGGTCTGACTGTCCCAGACCAGTAAAAAATTGCTGTCGGACCAGTTAATTTTCAGAAATAGCCAGATTTACTGGTCTGACATGACCAGTAAAAATATATCAAATTGATATTTTCTTCTCTGTATAATAGAAATGGCTTTGACATCTTTAAAAAATGGCTTTCCAAAATTGAGAAATGGTTCTCATGAATTATGTTGTGTGTGTGTCATGTGTGTACTGTTTGTTAGTAGGTTTTTTTTTTTGGGGGGGGGGGCAATAAAACTTTTAAGACAGCAAAATAAACAAGTCTTTGTATGACTTTATGTTTTTCTTTGTTTTGGGGGACCAGTAAATTTTAGGTTCGGACCAGTAAAAAATTGAAAAACTGGGTATCTACTGGTCTAACATTAACAGGCTGGACCAGTAGAAATAAAGGGTTAAAGTGTGGAGCCCTGCTTAAGCCTTCAACTGTTGAGGAGTAGTACATGTACATGTATGCATGTATGTACATGTACTGTACATTAGGTCTACATGACATGTTTAATGATGGGAGTGCCTTTTGTGAATGCACAATCTTCTCATTATCATCTCTATGTGACTCCTGTCTGATTAGTACGTAAAATATGCATGTGAGGATGATTTTACAAATTAAACGCATCTTTATTCATTCAGTGTTGGAGGTTGATCAGAATTTGTTGAGGTTGGCCCTTTCCAGCGTTTCACCTTTATTGTGACCCTGTTTGCTTGTGTGCAGTATGCTCATGTATCCATGGGAGGGTACCTTACATTCTCTTGGGTTTTGACTTTCATCACTACATTGGATGTACAGTACATGTATGAGATGAGAGTATATATCTCTGTATACAATCTAGAATGATTACCGAGTGAAAAAAATGAAATATATACAGTGTAATTTTAATAGTGCATTGATAAATTTGATAAAAATGTTTGATTAGATGTGTACAGAAGTACTGTGAATGTTTTAATATATGTAGGTGCCAAACAATGTATCTTGCCAGTGAATATGCAATTCCAGTCTAGTGAGAGTAGTGTAGTACTAGATCTAGTACATCAGGGAAAATTACAAGGTGGCGTAATTTCGTAGTTTAATTTCGCCTCTGAAGGCCTGAAATTATCAAAGGGGCCCTGGAAAATCTCCATTTTGGGAGTATGTAGATTGGGAAAAGTAGACCCTGAAATATTTTGTTTTGCCTGAACATGGTTCTTTCCCAATCAGCCTCTTACACGCATACATGTATGTACTATATTAGTCACCTCCATATGGGTCACATGCATTTTTCTCTGGTTTATAAAGCAGACAAGAATGCATGTGACCCAAATGAAGGTGACTTTTCTATAAGCTTACTTTTCTATGAATCACACATGAACATGAGTTCACTTTGTTGTTCACAAACAATGCAGGCTTTTTAATAGGCATATTATCCTCTCACATCTACATGTTGGTCATACAGGATCTCCAGTACATGTAACAGACAAATTCCCTCTTAATCGGCTAATTAGCACACCTTCGTGTGTACATGTACGTACATGTATTGCATAATGGGTAAAGTGTGCATTTAAATGCCTTCATGTCTGTTTTTTTCTTCTTTTTTATGATCACTTCTTTCATGCTGTGTAAATTTAAAGGAGCAAATCTGCCGCCTCTTATATTAATCAATGCCTCTACTACATTTAACTTTTAATTGAGTTGTACCCAATTTTGAGGGGCCATGATGATAAGTGCCTCATTAGCCTTCTAAAGATTGAGCCGATCCATCACTATCAAAGAAAATACTTGTAAATACATGTACAAACAAATTTTTTACACCTGTTTTAAAGAAGCAAAAGGAAAGCTATTATTCTGAGAATGTTCACTTTCAGTTTTAAATCAGTTCAACACTAACCGTCTGTGTATATTTATGAAGTTCAATAATAGAGTTTCCACATATTCATCGGTCTAATAATCAATTCATATTTGAAAGAACAAAAATTAGTATGCACTGTTCAATAAAACTGGAAGGGAATTTCATGAGCAATACAAATAAAAAAAATTGTATATAGGTAGAGAGAAAAAATATGGATGTTCAAAATAGGGAATATTGGGAGCCCTCAAAAGTCCAACATTTTATTCTTGATAAGATGTGAGTAGTTCACCCTCACTTTAATGCCAGATTTAAATCTTTAGGAAGTTTCCTGGACATCAGAAAAATATATATTTTTTGTCTGGGTAGTGTAGTCATGTAAATAGGCATATATGCGCTCTCAATATGTGGGAGATAAACACAAATGGGGCAAGCAACATGAAATTATTTTATAAAGAGCAGAACTTTTGCATTCATTACTTTGGTAAAATAAATGAAATGTAGGATGGTCATTTGGGACTATGGTCAGTTGACCACTTTAACATCTACTAAAGATATGCACATTCTATGTGAGGTTACTGTGCAATAATGTTTCTATATAATGATCTGCTTGCATCTCTTTACTTTGGGACATCTTCTCTTTATGGTTCTTAGTTATGACTTTGACCTCTTTAATAATATGAAGGTCATTTCTTTAAATCCTGTGGTGACCCATAGGCATCAATTTGAAAGGGACAAGCGTCAATTAAAAAAATAGCAAAGTTAGTGTGCTGCATGTTCTAAACAGATTTTGTGTGCAGGTGATGTTTATAAATCCTTTGTCTAGTTTGAGTTTTTAGCTCATCTTTTTTTCATATCACAAAGTAATCAGTAAATTTTTTACAAAGAAGGTGATGTTTCCTCAGGAAGAACAGTAAGACAGTACATGTATGTGTATAAAGGCCATGCCCCAAACCATGTCCCAAAGACATAGATCACGGAACAGTAGGGTGTAGCTCATACATGGAGCTGGCAGCATTCAGTGATTGATCATGAAGCTCTCACATGCACCATGCCATCCATCAGAGACAGAAGGGCAATAGTACCGTGGTATGGTATAGCAATAACGCCCTCCTGGTTCCCAGCACTAGATTTATAGATTTCTATGCACTTTTCTAATGAGTCATTTCACTGGAATTGTAAGAAATTAACTTTGATAGATGAGGACTTGCAGGGGAATGTAATCGGTAAGACAGGGATTCACTAGACGGATTATTGAAGCAGTTTATTATTAAAATGCTTAAAGGGGTAGTCTACTAGTATCTTAAAAATTAGTGTTGAAAATGTCATTGACAAGTTTTGACAGTTATTTTTGCATTATTTTTTTTTATGACTGTCATTTAAATGTACATGTATGCTTCAGTTGCATCACCAAGAATAATGGAATGCAATGGAATTGAATTTGACGGACCAATGGTGATATGTCATTGGAAATAATGTACAGTAATAGCTGCCTTTGGTTGATCTGGGGTCTGTTCCCTGTGTAAATGTGGCATTAGATTGCAGACCATTTCCAGGCAAAGGGGGCATGAAATAAAAATGAATTTCCTACACAGATTTAATGCAATTATTCAAAGTGCATATCAATGTTAATTGTTTTCCAAATAATTTGGTTGTGAGAAAATTTAGATACATAAATATGGTTTTCTAAAAGATTTGCCATCAATCATCAAATGACATTGGCCAATGAGGATCATTGTAGAGTGCACACTTTGTTCAAAACACTGACCAGAAACCAATCAGAATTGTTCTTTCATATTTTCAATCAGTCACAAAAAACCTTTTTTTGTGTGTCACAGGTCCAGTCAGAGCATTTCATGAAGAGTTTTGTCAAGGAATTCTTTACCAATAGATGTAATAAGCTACTGAAAATCTTGCATCTGATTGGCTTAGAGCAAACTAGTAATTGAAATCACTGACAGAACTCTCCATGAATTGCTCTTTAGGGGTATAGTATACAAATAATGAATGTGTATGCGTGCAATGGGAAGAATATTTTCATGAGATGAAAGATGTAAAGTTCCATTCAACGAGGCGTTAGCCGAGTTGAATGGAACTTTTAATCTTTCATCGAATGTAAATATTCTTTCCATTGCACAAATATTTACATTCATTATTTGTTTTATATAACTCATATAAGTTACAAAGTTTTTAAAAATGTAAAAAAAGGAATAAAAAGATAAAGATTAGGTTGGCCTATTTCCAGCAACTAATTTTTCTCTGATAATTGCTAGTCGGTGGATAACACCATGTATCGACAGCTCATCAGCCCTTTGCTTTCATGTTTGTGACGCGCATTGCTTCATGGATCTGAGTCGAGTGCGCACAGTCAGTTTGATCTGCGCTATCTTCATGCGCGCGAACACACACACACACACATACACAATAAGTAGACATACACATGATTATACTGAGGGAGCGCTAGCGCGCGTACCGTGCAATGGGAAAATAAAAAATGCACGGTCACCGTGCAATGGAAAATTACAAAATGCACGCAGTAAAAAATGGACCAAATATTGAACACCTTTCAACCAATCAGATGGCAAGAATCTTCGTTTGAGTTATATAAAAGAAAATCTGTCACACAAAAATATGGCGCAAATAATACTATGGATCATCACCTTTACGATTCATTGCATTGACTACAATGTATAATCAAAATTCGTGGAAATCAAGCATACGATCAATTGCTTATACCTCTGTGTTTAACGGTCCCCAGGTCTCATATCTCTCATTCTCCCTCTTCACAGGCTCCTTCGTGTCTCCTACTTGATATTCCTGTACTAAATATAACCATGCCCCGCATCACTCTCTCGATCCCAATGGCTTTTAATACACCCACTGAATGTGAATGAATTCATTATCATTAGCATAGAATGGCTACAGCATTGATCTCCCATTGCACTTCTACTGTCAATCATGACCACTAATTACATGTATGATGTGCATTTTTAAATAAAAAATGAAAAGAAAACAAGTGTATTGTGTTCATAAATACTGTAGGAGGAAGCCTGAAGGGGATCTATAGGGAAAGAATCAATTTGCATTTCCAAGCCTTTCTTTTCAGATAGATTTATGAATGATGCCATTACTAGCCTACATGTATCAATCTGTTTCTATTGTTTTTGTGTCAAATCTCAATGTAAGTATTCTGTCCAACTCCAAAAGGTAGGCATATCACTGTGAAGGAATAGTATGAAATATGTGGCACTAGAATACTTAAAATCACCACTTCTACATCATGCATAAGATTTCATTTAAAATGTATCATGTTTATTTTGAACTTTGTTTCATGGCTTAGATGGAATAAAAAAAAAACTGCATCAAAAGTAGATGTGAACTATGTAGTAAGCAATTCACAAAGTCTATTTTCTCTCGTGCCCTTCCAAATTGTGATACTTCTGTGTGTGGAAAAACAAGTAAAATTTTTGGTTGACCTATAATCTCTTTTATTCCAATACAATGTTGTTACAAGGTACATGTATATGAACATGCAAGTGTACATATAAATAGGCCTACGTGTATATTGCCAACAGTTTCAATCTATTCTATCATGCATTTCACTGGGATGGCTTAATACAATTGTTGGTAAAAATAAATTGTACCATATGGACATGGCTTAAACTGGCAGGTCTTATATACATGTGGTCTGCAGGCACAGACCCTTGCTTTTCGCGATTCGCATAGTGCAGAGTGCAGAGTCTGAATTAGTGAGACTAAATTCACTATGTACTGTTGCTGGCTCTTATTTGACACAGAGTCTTTGGAGTCTACATGTAGTCTTCACTCTAGACCTGTTATTGGTTGAATTTTCAAATATGAGTCTGTGCTGGCAGACTAAGTCTAATTAGGCTTTAATAATCGAAACAATTTTCAGATCAATGACAATAACAAATTGGAAACGTTGATATCCATTGATTTTCATGCTGCAGCATGCAAATCCCAATCAGCACATGCTTTCAGAAGTGTTGTGAAAGGACTGTCACATTGTTCCGTGCAACCCGCAACTCACCCGCAACTAAGTTTTGAGAATATTCAAAACTTTTCTGCTTGCAAATCGGACTTGCGCGCGCTTCTAAGGGCAACTGCATGTGAGATACGTGCAAGATACTGTCAATGCGGCCCGCGACCTGCGGACAACCTGCGCATAGCAAAAATACCAGAGTTGCGGGCAATCACCCGCAACTCACCTGCAAGGCTTGCACAGAACGATGTGGCAGGGCTCTGATCTGATGAAGGGTTACGTTGCTTCTATTGGGGGTAAAAGCATAATACAGAATGAACACTCTGAAAAACAAGCTAAAATTATCCAAAATATAGATGATCTGTTTCGTGTCAGAAAGCTATAAACTGACATAGTGTCCTAGCTCTGGGAAGGTCTTATGAGGGATGAGTTCCCCAGATGTTTTCTTGTCGTTCTCGCCCAGAAATCATTGCGAGTTGTAACGAAAAGTTGGGAGGAGAGAGGGTTCAAGTTTAGTTTAGACAGGGATTCTCTGGATAAACAATCAAAAGACATCTATGCTAGTCTACGTTTACAAACCTCAATCACGTTACAGTGAAAAAAAATAATAATTAGGCCTAATTAATAAACTTCACTGGATTCAATCTTTCTGTTTCTGTATCTGAAAAACACCATCTCCCAGAAGGTCCCATATTCCCTTTAATAATATGTACCTACTTTGATATCCCACAAAGTTGCCTTGAAAAAGGAGTACAGTAGGGCCTACACTGTAGCTTGAGATTGAAATATTTTTGGTCAGATGAACATGTCACAAAGTTGTGTCAGAAATTTAAAGCTGACTCATAAATCCTAATATTCAAGACTGAACATTTAATAATGGAATTAGGAGCATCTTTTTCTTTGTAGATATCCCTTCAAGGTCTGAATCTCTAGACTAAGTTCAGAATGCAAGGAGACTCAATTACCAAATAAGGTCAAATTGATAAGTTTTCCCTGGCTGTATTGGAATTGAATGCATTCTAGACTTGAAGGAGATAGTTTATTTATAGCATACCTGAAAATCATCTCACTGTTTGATAGAGAAACTTGTCACTTTCCTATAAATTACCCTGTTCACATATGCCAGCTTGATATGAAATATGATGTAGGCATACCGGGTACTGATGTCTCTTGATAGCATTATGAGGTGCTGGTTATGTAGTGCATGATATATGATGTACCCTGGCTTTACCTTCAGCTGCATTATAGCATTTGATGCAGTCAAGGAATTAATCCTGCCAGGTACTCATCCACCTCACCTAGGGTTAGTGCAGCACAATATGGATAAATTTCTTGCTGAAGGAAATAATACCATGACTGAGATTCAAACCTTACGACCAATAACCCTCTTTTTCAAATTCAGAAGTCTGAACCATCAGACTGCTGTTCTCCATGATGAATAAATAATTCATTTGCAACTTTATTGTAGAAAATAATGTAGAATTTACACAAACTTTAATGCTGGATAAAGTTTAAAATATTGTTTAAAATTTTGACAGTTGCACTATTGTAAAGGAAATAATAAATTTCTCATCTCTTCTTGATCCTTTGTGTATGAGGGCATGTGGAGGTGACAGTGCACCTACCGGACGTTGTTGAAATCTGGACCAATTCCAGTAAGGAAATAGATTAATTCACTGAGGATATGGTGGCGGCGGCAAAACATGGTAGATGTCAGCTACTGGTTACACCTCAGTTATATTTCAAAGAAAATTAAGGTCATCATTAAAACACAAACGTACTTTAATATTTATCAACCTGTTTATTACATGTAAGTTCAAGAAAATATTTACAAAGTAGTAGGTCACTCTTTGATTAAAAAAACATTTTGCAGCATAAATCCTATAGAGGTAATAAAAGTAATGTATGCACCCGGGTCCCATAACCCAAAGGTTAGTGATCAATCGTACGCTTGATTTTTACGATTGATTGTACATTGTAGTCAATGGAATCAGTCGTATAAAATTGTTCTACGATCATTGCTAAGTTTTGTGATACGGGCCACAGATCTACATTTTTTTCATAAAACCTAGATAGCTATGGAAAAGGTGGGTATGGGAATTTTCTGTTCACACTAATAAATCAAAATGGAAAATCCATTTTGTTTTTTTGCAAAACAGAATTTGTGTTTTTGCTGTGTACATCTGACACTTTTCCCATTGTACCTTTGGAAATAAATGTTGAATTGAATTGAAAATCAAGTTGGAAATGGATTTACAGGGTTTTAGAAATGGAAAAGATGGAAAATCACTTTCCCTAAAAGGGCCAATAATGCGAATATTCCCCAAATACATGTAACATCATCTCACATTTGAAACTAAAAGAATAGTGGCCGTTATTTTTTTTTTTCATCTGTAATTCTTGGTGCAAAATTGAAATGTGACATCTTGAACACATTGTGTCCTGTCTCTCAGTAATGCTCTTATCATTCTCTAAACTTACTTTAAGCAATTTGATAAATGGATCATCACAAATCTAAATACAGAATATTTTTACATGTGCATGTACATGTATATCCTGAAATTTTCAGATCATTTCATGTGTGAGTAGTGGAACTTTTATTTAGAAAAAAAAACACACGCAGTTGTTAAATAGCATTGCTACGGGCAACAGAGAAGAACTTCCCTTTAATTAGTGACCCACATGCTACTCTTGTCTTTTCGCACTCATCTTTTACTTTGTACATATTCTTATGGTTTAATTAATAATAATTTGAACACGTTTTAGTTTGTATCCTCCATTTCAGTTCTGTAATATTAATTAGAAAATCTACACACATTTTTTTTTTTTTTTTTTTTTTTGGGGGGGGGAGGGTTGGTTTATTTCCAATTTGCTTAATGCCAATTCATCCAATTGCAATTTCGTCCATATATACCTTTTGGTCTAATTGGACTAATGTATTAAAGTGTTATTTGTGCAAAATGAATGAAAATAAAATGGATGTTAGACCAACTGGTTATGAGACAAAATGGTCATCAACAGACGAAATGGTGATTAGACAAAGTGATGATTGGACCAAATGGTTGTTAGATAAAATGTTGATGGTCGGAATGATAATAATAATAGCGGCATATTTACCCAGGGTAGCCTCTTCAGTTCCGAAAACTGTTCTCCCAGCCGGCTCTGCTATTATTACCCCGGCTTTATGGCATTATGGCATTAGACTAAATGAAAGTAGACCATGTGGTGAGTTAACAAGTTGGCAGTAGACGAATTGGCAATGTACCGGAGGATTTATACCAAAAACTATAAAATGGGTTTTTAATAGAGCTCTCTTTAATCTCCCCCATATACTCTCTTGAAGAAAAGCCCTAAAAAGGATGTGCTTTAATAATTTGTATGTGCAAACTATTGTGAGGTAATTAATTTAATCTCCTCTTTGTCATCTGTGCTCAATGGGGGGGGGGGGGGGGGGGGTCGGTGGTGCTTCAATAAGCTGGCAAACTTTATTCCCTTATATTTTAAAAGTATAAATGAAATGTTCCATGCATGGAAATAGTCTAAATATGAACACTCTTAGCTATGCCGATGATTACTTAATGGTGTATTAAAGTACTACATCCTTTCCTTGCTGGGAATATCCTCTTTTAGAATCAATCTTCAGCTGAAAAGTATTTCTTGCAAACTTCCTGTGTGGTTGTGCTCAATGCCTTGTCTGCTCATTATCATTAACAGTCAACCATTAACAACATGAAGAAAAAATTCAGAATTTTAGGATGAAATACCAATGATTCAAATTTTAAGGAGAAAATACTCTGAATCAGTAACCTCAAAATATTAAGCAATTCCTTATATGTTTTTCAGGGATGTGGTGAATTGACACCCAGTCTCATTTGAATGAGTCTGTTGATAGTGGTTCAATGTCATGAAAGTACATAACACTCATCATTGGAATTGTTCATTTCCTTTGTAGACCATGCATGTGTTCCGAGAGACAATGAAAATGTCAAAATGTGAGGTTAAATTGAATTGGCATGTGTGGTTCAGGATCTTTTATCGTATCTCTGAAGGAAAACAAATGGATTAGGAAAGCCATGGGATGCTTGATTGAAATTTATTGAATCATTATTGCACCATTTTATAAAACTTACCCCAAAAAAGTTTCTTCAGTGATTGTTCCCAAAAACTACTAATATTTTTTATTTGAAAAGAAATTCCAAAAGGTCTTTACATTATTTCCCATTTTGGTGAGAGATGGGCATGAGTTGGAAATTACTTTTGTTGTCGAAACCACAAATCTAAAACATTCTTCTTTTGAAAATTCCATAAGGATGAAAGGGTTATTAAAGAGCTGCAATGAATGGGTTATCAAATATACCCAAATGTCTGTCAAATTGAACAACAACAACAACAGAAAAAGCAACAACAACCTACCGTATACAATGTACATGTTATGCCATTAAATTTCTGTACACATTTAAGAAAATGCTCCCCCCCCCCCTTCCCAAATATTTTTTTCCTCAAGGTTTGGATATACATGTATGTCAGAAGAACTTGTCACATGTAGGTATTTCTTTTACACCGATGTCAAACCTATCACATCATTGCTCATGACATCCCCAGCTCACTTAATGCAGCTATGACATCACACATTAGGCTAACTGTGTTCACTGTCAAGGGAATGTTCATACCAGGCTCTTCCATTGGTACTGTAAAGCTAAAATTATTTATTCCATGAATATGTTCATTTTTCTCCTCGCAGTTGCCACAGAACAGTTTTGAAAATGGGGGAGGGGGGGTTTCAGCTGTTCTCCCCCCCTCCCCTTCAGTTCTACTTACCCTTCTTTGATTTGTTTGGTTTTATTCCATTTCATTAATATAATTTGCTAATTGGGGAAAATACAGTCAAAATTGTGTTTCAAGGCTACCCAATGGAAACAAAGGTAGCCTTTATAGATGGGTAACATGAATTTGGTGGCCACTAAACACAGCATTTCACTGTCGACAGACGAATAAGATAGGTTTGACTGTCCTAGTAATCACACTCGAGATTTTCTTCACTCTGATTACAATTCTTACTAATAAAGGGAAGATTTTCCTGATATCACATTGCAATCTGTTACTCGGGACTATACTGTTTTAAAAGTTTTTTTTTACATTAGAATGCACAAAATTGTGTTGAAGTCTATTTCCCAATAATAGCTGCTTCAAATATGAGAATTTGAATTCTAAGTTGCAAAAGAGGTCATTCTGTATTTACACATACATGTATACATGTATTTGATTTGACCGAACTGAGTGAAATCCTAACATTCCTTTATGAAGAAATGAAATTATTCTGTAAAGTCATCTTGCAGACATGTAGATCTTAATTTGTTCATTTTTTCAAATGTTCAAATGTTCAGTTTATTTGAGATAAAAGGTATACGTTTGGTTGGCATGTGTGAACAGACCCTTGTTGTTTTCCAAAGATTTGGCATTATCCTGTAATAAGCATAAAGCTTTTTATTTGCTTTTAATTTAGGAGAATTCAGATAGTCTTCACATATGTATTCAATTTGGGAATCTCGTTATGGATAGGTTACTCTGGCAGGGGCTTTAAACTCGTCATGAAGATGGAATTCCAGATGCTAAATCTTTTTAAATCACCATGTTGATGATAGCTAGCATCAGCCTCGTACACTGACAACTGAGAGTAATATTGCCTTTTGTTTTTTTCTAAAGATTGTATGTGCAGTCTATGTACAGTAGACCATGCCACCCCCAACCCAATTCTATGTACAGTGTGTTACCATAAGAATTGGATCCACAAGAACATATTTAGCTTTCTTTATAGATAGCTGGTGTATACATACAGGGTATATGTTTCAATAATCAATTCATGGTTACTACTACAAATAGTGACCTGAGTGTGTACATAATGCAACACTTCCTCTTTTAAACTTGTTGTTTTCTTGTTTATTTTTTTTCAGATGACCTAAAGATTGGTATGGTGTAATATGTGAAGGAAACAAGATGGGATGCTGCCAGAGCTGCCGTCGGAAGAAGGCTCGGCCGCCTTCTGCAGAGATCGGAAACTTCCTCTACCCTGAGATTCCTGACACTGGGGGCCATCCATTTACAGAGATCAAAGAAGAGCCATCATCATGCGAAGATATCATCAGGGCATCACCGGTGCCTCCTGCAACAAACAGCCATCGACAGGACATGACCCCGATCAACAATCTATCATTTGTGATCCGAAGAACTCCTGGGTCAACGCTCTCCTTGTCCAAGAGACTCTCTATGGCAGGGAACTTCTATCGCTTGAGTCGCTATGGAAGCCAGTTCAGCCTTGCGGACAGTTTGAAGACAGATGGAAGCACTTGGACAGTCACATCATCGGTTGCAGAGCAGAAGGAAGTGGATGATCCAAACTACGCAGCAGAAGTGCTCAACAAACTCAACCAATTCCGTCTGGAGGATAGATTCACAGACTTCAAAATATTTGTTGGAAATTCTCAATTTAGGTGTCACAAAGTAGTTTTAGCTGCAACTAGCAGATTCTTTGCCCATAATCTAGCAGATGAAGTTACGGAGGAAGGAGATCGAATTGCCAAAGATGACCTTGTCATTGATGCTGTAGAACCGTTTATTGTGCGGTTGTTGCTTGATTATATCTACTCGGCTAAACTCACAATCAGCAATGAGAATGCTACAAAGCTTCTTGCAGCATCAAGGCAGTTCCACATGCATTCATCAGAACAGGCATGCCTAGAGTTTCTTGAGAGACAAGACAATCGAAGGAGAGAATCAGCAAATGACCTTGCAAAGCTTGCCACGGAATACACCTTTGAACAACCTTACCATGTCAACGAAATCCTTCTCGGACTTAATGACCAAAGACACGATGGCAAGTTTGTAGATGTTAGACTATGTGTTGAGAAGGAGGAACTTCAGTGTCATCGGGTTGTCATAGCAACCATCGATGAAGTGATGGAGAAGAGAATGCTACATACAGAGGAGACTGGGAAGGTGACCATAGAAGACATCACCCCATCTGTTCTTAGGATGATTGTCAATTACACCTACACATCTCGTTTAGAGGTAATGCCATTCTCTTATAAAGTTCTTGTAATTGAACTAGATAGAGCAATCAAGCATTATAAAAGAGAAGGTCACTCTGACATAAAATTGGTTTAAAAAAAAAAACCCAGAAATCAACAAAAGGCATTGGTGAAGATTTTGCAAAAAATTCAGCAATATTAACAGAAGTGTTATTTAAAGTTTTCACTTTGTGACGTCACATGCATGCAGCTCCTCCATTTATCATGCAATTTTCTCAGAAAATTAGATATGATTTCACTTGTGCATATATAATCAAACAACCTATTTCATACTGGTGGGCTGTTTCAAAAAGAGATCAGTGTGACTTGGATTGGCACTTAAATTCCCAGTTGCCTTCGATTTAAAAGTCATCACCGATTCGGTCAAATTGTGCTAAGACATTGCATGCTGCTGTGAATTAATAAGACTGTTTGTTAGATAACATGTGTGAGTCGGCATTTAAGCATGACTCTAAAGTCACTCTTAAAGGGGAATCCAGCCTTGGCCATAAAATGTTGTGTTGGGAAGGAGAAAAATTAATTAAACAGAATGGTGAAAGTTTGAAAGAAATCGGACGAGCAATAAGAAAGTTATAGCTGCTTTAAAATTGAGATCACTGATAGTATGTAGATTTCAAATTGGCAACTAGGTAAGTAAATTATGACAAGGGGCAAGGACAACTTTCCCATAGGCCATGTACTTTATTATCAGGGATTTGTGGTTTTCTCCTAAGTACCCATTCCCCTGGGGCAGTAATCTTAATATAACCCAGGTCGTATATTGTTTTATGTCCTCATGAAAGAAAAATATAATTTGAAATAAAACTTTTGGGAAAAAAGACATTTTAGCCATTTCATGTATTGGAGTATATGGAAGAGTAGTCCTTGCCTTACATCACTATGACATCCCATATGCGGCCAATTTGAAGTCTCCATGGGTATAGTGATTACCAATGTTTACAACTTTTAAAAATTAATAACTTCCTTGTTGTTTGTCCAATATTGTTCAAACTTTCACCTATCAACTTGTCTGATTTTTCTTTTTCTTATAAAAACAAGTTTTTATTTGGGTTGGATTCCCCTTTAACTCTTTGTAAAACATCCTCTGGTTATATAACAAAAATAAATCTGTTTTATAGATCTCTTATTTGTAAACATTTTCTTGATCTCTCCTGCAGATATTTGAAGAGGCATTGCAGCTAGCCTCCACGAAGGAACACTCAACTATTTTCTCTCTCCATCCCTCTCTCTGTGTGTAATACAATGTATATCTGTTTATTCTGTTGTTCATCTTTCTTGTCTAATGATTCTAATACCAGAGAAGTTACCCTCCATGATGAAACGCTCCTCGACTATTCTCTCTTTCTCCCTATCTATAATATATCTATTTATTCCTTTTTTTTTTCATCTCTCCTGTAGATATTTGAAGAGAATGCCAGAGAAGCATTGCAGCTAGCCTCCATGATGAAACACTCCTCAGCCATTCAGAAGTGTAGTGATTACTTGAGAGGAATGTTAGACCCTGCTAATTGCCTTGAGATACAACGGACAGCCTATGAGAACCCTAGCTGTGAACAACTCCATAAGGTATGGTATCTTTAATAGTAATACAAGTAATGATGATGATGATGATGATGACGACGATGACGATGATGATGAGGATGATGATGATGATATTAATCATTTTCATAATCATAATCATAATGAGGATGATGACAATGACAGCAACAAAAACAACAACACAGATGAAATTTCATGATCATTTTTTTGTAACTTAACCAGAAAGGTTGCCTTCAGCATTTCTTGGCCTTGACCTTGGATTTACCTAGTTAAAACAAAATTCTTGAACTGATGAATTGATGTAGTCTCACACCCCCACTCTCTTCCTGTTTTTTTTTTTTCCTTTTTCTTTCTCTGTCTTCAGGCTGCAACAAAATATGCCTTGAAGTGCTTCCCAGAGGTGATCAAGCAGGATCAATTCCTTCAGCTGTCTCCTGAGGAAGTCCTGGACTATCTTGGAGATGACAACCTCAACCTGAGATCAGAAGAAGATGCCTTTGAGGCGCTGATGAAGTGGGTCAAGTACAAGGAAGACGAGAGAGCCGGGTACCTTTCAGACATGCTCATGTGCATCCGTCTCCCATACATCCCTCCCGACATGCTCCGTGATAAGATCAAGACTGCACCTCTGATACGGGACAATGAAGGTTGCCAGTTCCTGATCCTTGAGGCTATGGAGATGCAGCAGATCATCCGTGAAGGCAGGAGCAGTGGAGATCCTCGCATGAAACCAAGAAGGGCATTCTCCGATGTGACCTTTGTCATCGGTGGACGCAACAAGCAACAGACCTGGATCAGGGACACTTGCTACTATGATAGTGTCAGGCGCAAGTGGTACCCGCTTGCGCCATATCCAGGAAACACTACTGAATACCGTGTAGTTGCTCACAACAACGATGTCTATGTAATAGGTGGTCGTAACGAAGCAAAGAAAATCACCGGAGACACTTGGAAGTATAACTCGCTATTCAACGAGTGGTCACAATGCAATGGGCTTGTTATTCCTAGACTCTGCCATGGTCTGGGTATTGTCCAAGATAGAATATACGCGGTCGGTGGCCGCCTAGACTCCTCGAATGAACCCCTCCATGAGGTGGAAAGATACAGTCGACGATCCAACCAATGGAAGCAGACTGAATCTCTTACCTATGGAGTCGTTGATCCAGTCGTGACCGCTCACAGTCGACGTCTCTACGTCATTGGAGGTCACATGGAAGACACTAATGACATTCTGGTACAATGCTTTCATGTGGATAAAAGTTGTTGGACAGTCATTAGAGACATATCTTTGCCTTGTGAACCAAGGGTTGGAGCCACTCTGAAGAGCAAGATTTATCTTGTGGGAGGAAGAACTGAGTACAAAGTACAGGTAATCTAGAGGCAGAATAATAAAGTTTATTATTGACCTGTTAAACATTTGGGTTTGTAGGAAATGCTTGATGTAGCGTAATCAGCAAATCTCCATAATCATCTGTTTGAGACTTATTTCATATTTATTTTATATTTAAGTATAATTGCAGGGATTGCAATGAAAATGCCAAATGCCACTCATAGTAAGTGGGGAGAATGGAAAATAATACAGGCATTGATAAACCAAAAATGATCTGAGCTTATGAACACCTCTTGCCCTCTATGTGAAGCTAATTTGCTATAGTGTTAGAATTAATAACCAGTGCAGTACAACTAAATACAAATACATATTTCCAGCTGTGCTTGTTTACTATGGGCATTATAATTCAATATCAAAATAATTTTCCACATGGATTTCATTCTCCTTCAATTAGATGATTGTATGATGGGATGGGGATTGTGAATGGTGAATTATTACTTTTCCATGATTATACAACTACTCGATTATTTCTCAATCTTTTCATCTTCATTATTTGAAACCAGGTGTACAGTCCACATAAAGGGGAAGTGAATACTATAGCAGAGATGCAGCATGCCGATGGCCACGCTAGGGATCTATACTCCATGACCGTCACCAACAAGAAGATCGATGTCATCGGCGGTCAGTGGACGGTAGGTGACGAAGACGATGCCTTGACCATCTCAACGAACAGTGTAGAGCAGTTTGACCCCCAGACCAATGAGTGGACCGTCCTTGGGCCGATGCCTAGAGCCTTGACCTATCACGGTTGTGTGACCATCAAGAAGTATATAGGCCTTCCTAAGTCCCTCCTGAGCTGGGTACCAAAGACTGGATTCCATCATGGTAGATGAAGAAAGAACAGCAAGGAATTTTGAGATTTGGACACAAGAGGGCATTTAAATTTGTAATGGGGCAATTCCATACAGCTTGTACATTTGAGGCCAGTTTCATAAAACTGTTTATGATAACAAATTTGCAAAAAAAAAACAAGTTTAAAGCTACTGAAATCATCCGATTTGATTGGCTGATAGTAAACTAGTTATAGAACTTGTGCATTTGTTGTCATAACAAGTATTTATGTAATGGGACCTTGACATATATATATATATATGCAGGATCTTCCTGAAAGGATTCATCTGTCCTTTGTGCTTAAGAAAAGATATAATACTCTAATAAATTGTCATGGCTTCTGTAGTTTATGAAGAGATGTAGAAATAGGGTTGGATGTATGAAAAGGTATGTATGAAAAGCATTTTCTGGATTTGCCCTTAAAGGGGAAGTGCACTCCAAGATAAAGTTGATTTGAATAAAAGATAATGAATCAATCAAGCATAATGCTGAAATTTTATCAAAATTGTATATGAAGTATGAAGTTATTGTTTTGTGAAATAACTTAACTAATTTACATCTACTCTTATAAGAAATTTTCAATGTTATGCTTGTTTTATGATATGTTTTTATTCAAATCAACTTATTGGTGTGAATGAGACCTTTAAGTAGTTTTAAAAACAAGTGTATGTTATGTTCTTTTCACTCTCAATCCGGGCAAGTGTTTTGAGAGATGGTGAGCATTTGAAATCAATCTGACATCAGGAGTGGGCTTTAGAGATGAACAGCTTTCTATGAAAGTTAGCATCCAACACTCAGGGGGTGTTGCAAGAAAATATTTGCAATCAATCGCAAATATTCTGTTGCAGTTATACAATTGATTGATCAATTTTAACTATAGCAAGTTAGATTACACTCCTTGTTTCATGGAGCAGGTTAGCAATCAATTGCAAATTTATTGCACAGCATATGCTTGATTTCGGGAACGAAAATAGACTTGCAATTGATCGCAAGTTTCTTGCAACGCCCCATTAGAGGCTGTTAAAGAGCTTTATCATTTTAACTTGCACTTTCATGGGCATGCCAGCAACGTTTAAGGATCTTCACGTTTTAAAAAATGACAAAATCCTGGACCTGTCAACCTTGAAACATGGACAGTGTTTTGTAAGTATTGTCAACTGTTCATCATCAGTTTGGCAGAAATGTCACAAAAAGTTTGAAGGAACTTGGTATTTGTTTACATCCTTTGAACAATTAACAATGCTTATGAATCTGGCAAACTCTGCAAATGTTGGATTTTGTCCATTTCAAGGATATGCTAATCCTTTTCAAAATGGTTCTGTGACTGACATACATGAACCCCCCTTAACCACTTGTCTCCTGGAACCAGATAGTCCCTGAACAGTGCCAATGGGAATTAGAGAATTCAGTAGTCAATGTGGTGAGGTACTGGTCTCCTTGTGAAGGTAAATGGTGTGTTTACTTCACTTGGTCTGCAAAAAGTTTCTCTATATCTTAGATGGTCTAGTATCACATGGGCTAAACCAATTTGGTCTACTATCAGTCCAATCCGGTCTAATTGCTACTTGGTAACCCATCGCTTGGTCTTATTACTGTTTGGTCTTACTATCACTTGGTCTAATACTCACAGGCAGTGGCGGACCGTGACCCGAAGGAGACAAATGATTGGAGGGGCACTGTATTCTTTGTGAACAATGCTGTACCCCTCCAATGCTTTGTCTCCTCCGGGTCACGGTCCGCCACTGCTCACATGGTCTTGGTCTAAATGCCCGGATGGTCTAATATTCACTTTGTCTACTTACTTTTTCACACCTTTGTCAAGTGAAAGTTTGGTTCACTGACAGTCCTTTTTTTAAATCAAAGACTGACTGATGTTAGACCAAGTAGATATTTGACAAAATGGGTATAACCCATGTGGGAATTAGACTTAATTGGAAATGGACTAAGAGGAAAAACTTAGACCAAGGTCCAGTTTCATGATGACTTGGTATAATAACAAATTATGCAATATCTAGAACAAGTTAACTATCAGCCAATCAAATTTGATGATTTCAATAGCTTTAAACTGTCATTGCAAAGTTGTTTTTATAACAAGTTTTGTGAAATGGGGCACCTGATGGTTAGTAGGCAAACTAGTTGTAAACCAAATGTATCAAAGTGGGTGTAGACCGAGTGGCAATATTGAACAGGGTTTAGGAATACATGCTTTTCTGACTCATGCTTGGTATATATCACAAGGTCTTGAGAGTGTCTTTAGTCACTGTAGGGATCACTGCCCATTGAACAACCTTCATAGATCACAAAGAACTCTGACATCCAGTCAAACCCAGAATGTCTCATGCCACTTTGGCTATACATTTACATTGATCTTTTCATGTATCTGAAACTATTTCTTAATTAACTTGGACAATAGGATTATTCTGAAGGCCTTTATCAGAATCTGTCACGTGGATTAAGGATTATTATATTCTTTTCTTTAATTCAAAGGTTTAAAGCATGTACAAAGTACATTTTATCGGAAGTACTAATTGGTGCAGTTTGATGAAAGCAAGAGCAGTTGAAAGTTTGTTCAGGCCATTGTCAAATTACTGTTGGCTCTGACAACCTATTCAAGTACTAAATAGAAGTTTTATTGAATATAGTTATGAAAAGAAATGCTTGTATAGTCTTGTTCTGGAGATCATCTCATAAAAGTTGTGAGCACTGATATTTTGTCAATATCTGACAGTTACCATAGTAACAATTAGACACAGTCTGTGATTTTTCAGCCAATCATTACCAAGGATTTCACAATTCAATCCGTGCTGAAATTGCTGTCATGTATTTTTGCAATCAATTTTGAGTTAATGTTAGATTCAAAATCAATCATTAATCGTGCAATTACCTGAACTTTTGTTGAAGGTATGAAGAGACTTTCAATAGTTCAAATTCAATCTAAGAATCTTGTAATTTATTTGTGTAACCTATTGCTGATAAGTTTCCTGCTATGCCTTCAAAAGATGGCTCCCAGCTCCTCCTTCATTTAAAAAATGGTTTGAGATTTTAAAAATCGTGAAATTATCAAGTTAACTGCAGCTTTGTAGTAATAAAGTTCGAGATGAGAGATTGAAGTTGTGTTTCGCATCTATTGAAATTCTTTTTTTTTAAAGACAGTGCCCCAAGATATTTTGTTTTGTGCTTATATACATACTCATAGTCTGAATATTATTAGAAAGTGGTGCAACTAGAAGAGTAGGTCTAAACTATGTGAGATGTCAGATCACCGACTGCTTCAGAAGCAGACACCAGCATTGTCTGGAATAAAGTGTCTTTGGTATTGTAAGTCAAAGACAAAAATATAATATAACAATTCGGCAAATATTTTCATAGGGAGCTTAGTAGTTGTAGTGTTAGTACACACAAGGTGCAAGATATGGTGCATTATTTACAGGGGATATTTATTATTGGTAATAATAGTCATACATACAAGACACTCGTATAAATTTATATGAACATAATAATCAAATAACACTATTACTTGAACCCTTTTAAGTTATATATCACGTTCAGAAACTTAAATGGGCTGCGCGGGTGTAATTTACAATATTTTAAAGTACTATTTATTGAAACTAGAATTCAGCTTTCTTTAATAACTTCATTTGGTTGTAAAATAAACATGAAAATGAAGCTTTGCTTGAATAATTTTATGCTGCATAGATTCTTTGAAGTCTGAAATAAACATATGAAGGCTGACTCCAGAATAATCTTTCTAAGTACTATTCATAACAAATACTAAAAATAAATCATTCCTTTATTTGACTTTCTTGACTTCTCTTTGCTACTGTCATCTTTCAAATCTATTTACTACTCTCTAACATTTATTGGACTATCAACCTTTTTTGCATCAAAATGCAAATTGTGTTCTGAAAAATTCAGTCTTTTTTTCAATGTTTACCTATATTTTTTGCTTTGACATGCTAATTTTTGTCTTGATTCTGTACTCCTCATCATGGTATACAGTACTTTCTTAATTGGACATGAAAATGTTCATCTGCATTTAATTTGATAATTTCAATTATAATCTGCAATGTCTCTATCGCGCTTGATACAATGTTTTTTTTAAACGTTGCATACTAATGAATCCTATGTTATCATTCTTTCATTTCATCTTAATTATGAACAGAGAAAAAGTCATCTGTCCCTGGATTGTATGATAAATGTACATGCACTCCTTCATACAAATGACCATGAGGTAAAAAACATTATTGACCTCATTAGAAACAAAATGCTCATCTATGGCAATATGTTACTGTAGACAACATAACTTCAAAGCTTGTTGAATAGGTGAAGTCTGAAAGATTTCCTAATCAAGTGCTTTGTTTAGGAAATCTTTGGTTTTACAACAATTGAAAGGTCACAAATTATATCTGAGGTGTACATTTCTAGTAAATGTTCTGGTAAATGTTGGTTTGTAGGATTGACTACTCTCAGAACTTGAGTAATTTGATGTAAAATGTTTCAATTTCCTAATTTTTCACTTTCAATTAGCAAGTTTGCTTAGTTTGTAAATATTGTGTTTTACAACAATTGAAAAGTCGAAAATAATATCTGGGGAAGGTTTACATTTCTTATCAACTACAGTAAAGTACTTGAATGATGTTTGGAATCTGACTACTTTCATGACTTGTATCATTATTTACACAATGTCACACATGGTACCGAACATCTAGTTGTTTTAATTACAGATTTAGTGTGATTTATGGTGTTTTGATGTTACATAACAAGGAACCAAACACCCATTCTAAGTACTTTCCTTTCCTGTACTGTTACCTTGCATTGCATCATTCTTTCAACATCTTATCTTATTTCTAACAATTCAAACATTCCTCATATAACTTGGCACCTTGTGAAGTCCATTGAGCTTACATCTACTTACTTTAACTTAAGAGTTAATGTGTTCCCCATGTCAATACAAATGCTAAATCAGGTTTTGATTAGTGACAATATGTGTGATTATGTTGAGCCAGTTGAGGTATTCCTGGAAGGATTTGTCACAAAGATTTAAGCGTGTCTTGAAGTCGTACTTCAATTCCCAGTTGCATGCTGTAAAATTATACTCAGAGGATGTGGGTTTCTGCATATTAATCAATGAGAATGCATATCATGTATGCGTCAGCGTTTAAGCATGGTTTTATTAAAAAGGTTTCACTTAACTCTTTGTAAAACTCTCCCCAGTTGGATGTTTCACAAAGTTTTATGTGTGTCCTAAAGTGCTGACACGCGCATGATACGTGTATATAACACACAATGATGCTTTTTGTCTCACATTCCACTGGGAATTTGAGCACAAGTTTTAGTTGCACTTTAATATTTGTGTATCCTCCCCAGAATGTTCTACTTAATTAATGAACTGCTTTTTAGGGTGATAAATCTATGATACTTAATATAAGATACCCCAATTGATATATAGCAACTTGATTGTAAAGATATGGCAATGTAAAATATCTCCACAGGTGTGGCTTTCTTTAACATCTCTGAATCATTGGCTCTAGCGCCCTCTCTAGTCCATAGTCAACTATAGATTTATTTAACCAGTAATTTCTATCTGTTGTTGCATTCTTTGGGTATCTGCTTCACATATGTTGCATTAAACACATGCCATTATGCTGAAAATATGGTTGCCCTGTTTGTGAAGTCTAATGTTTGAAAGGGGGGGGGGGGGGAGGGTTGTATTTTTTTCTGGTTTCTGGTTTCAAACTGTATACTTGTTTCACATGACAGATCCATGTGCCTTTGTTTTGAAGACGTGCTTCCATATTGTTTCAGTCACTGGGGAGAAAGGATACTACTCAAATTTTACTTCATAATTTAGTTTGGTCTGGAGTTGTTTAAAAAAATGAAAGATTTGGGGGGTCGTAACAGACGAAGAGTTGGATTGTAATATCAGATTGTACTGTTGACACAGCTATGACTTGTAAAGGACTTCTGATCATGGTATTATTGCCATGTTATGATTACTAACTACCATGGTAACAGGTATCAGTTGTCTATCGAAATCAATAATTTCCATGGAATTTGCCATGATGATGTTCAAGTTACCATAGATGTAAGTCTTTGTGAAAGAGCAGAGCAATGTAGTAAATTCAATTTTTTGGGGTTTATTTTTTTAATTCTATTTTTTGCATGTTGAATCACTTTATCAGATTGTCATGTTGACAATTTATTAGGAGCAAAAGGAAACAGTTTCCTTGATGTTTACATTGACCCTTTGATATGTAATTTTGTTTTAATGTTGTAAAGCACGAAGAGTTTTGTTTATAAGATATATGCCATTGAAATGAAGTAGACTCAACTTGACTTCTATAATCAGTCAGAAAACATGCATTTATGAATTATTTTTAATTTTGGCTGAATTTGAATGGTCTAATCTGACCAATACTGATAAAGAGATACACATCACAATAAGGGCCCATAGGTAGTTCATGTGCATAGGCCTATATAGATTTAAACCATATTTTAATTTGGGACAGAATTTCAGGTTTTCAGCCATTGATATTTTCAACAAAACTTGTCATCTAGGTTAGTCATTCATGGTAATTCTTAGAGGAGAGAGGGGTGATATTTAGTTAGAATGTATTCATCATTTAAACTGATGTGTGTGTAGAAAGATATGTCGACAACTCATGTGCTGACTTTCATTCAAGTTAAGCCTTTTTGAAGATTATTGTTTTGTTGTGATCAAGATTATATGTTGAATTTACAAGGAAATAAGTGCTAATGATAACAGTCAAGGCGGAGTATATCATCAACTTGGACTGATAGCAGAATTGAACAAAAACTGTATGTAAACTACATTGTAAATGTACATATGCCAATTTCTATTTATTCATTATTTTGAAAATTGAAAGTATAATGATGGAGTTCATGTAGGTGGAAGATACATGGCTGGAAATATTAGAGTACTCTTTATGGATTAGGTTGTAATTAGGTCACTTTGGGTCAACTACCATTGGTTGGTTTGGAGTCGGTTTCATTGATGTAACCGTGGTACATATAATGTGTATTAAGACATACTTTAGTTGCATGAAATGCAGCACAACAGCCTTTTACTAAATTTAATTGTAAAATGATGAATGATACAGCTTATATACACTTAGTTTATATTAAAGCAAGGGGCAGATCGGGGTGGGGTCGAAGGAGTGGGAGAAACTGGAAGGAAGGGAGGGAATGGGGGGAGGGGGTCTCTTTCGAGGGAAAATTGTTAGACAGAATTATGAATGGGTATGATTGGAGTGATGATCTTTTTTCATCTTGTCAGAATTTTTCCTCGAAAAATACTCAAGAGAAAAAGTGATAGTACTTTTTTTTTTTTGGGGGGGGGGGCACTTGTCACAGAATTTTGCAAGAAAGAGTAGGCCTATTAACGAGAGGTCAAATTGTTAACATTCATAACAATATTCGATTTTTGTAATTCCTTCTTATGCATAAAAGTGTAGAAAAGTCTTGAACCTTGATTTGTATTCATTGTTCTACAATACAGTCCATTTTCTGTGTGTGTGTTGGATCATTTAGAGAGTATATGTGCACTTTATATCTGTAATACTAATAGGTATGTAAGCTGGCCTAATGTTGCCAATTTGGATGATGATTTGTGACTTTCGCCAAATCATTATTATCATGTCTGTTTTGTTTCTTTTGAGAAAAAGCAGAAAATATTTGAGAAAACTTCTCTTGCAATTTGCTTTGAGATAATATCTAATTTGTTTTGTCAAGAGTTTTTCTATGAAAAATATATAATTGTAAAGAGGTTTAGATAATGTAAAGAATGAATAATTTTGAAATTTGTTTAAAAGAGGTGCTTTGTTATAACTATATTATATGTATATAATATGGAATACACTTATCAGTTCAAATAACCTGCAATCAAGCCTATGTAGCTTATTACTAGATATAATTTAAGAAAAAAAATGTTTAATATTTATACAATCTAATTGGCAATGGTGGACATGTGTTTATTTCTTTATTATCTTTATTTTTGTAATTCAGATTCATATCTGATACTAACTATTGATAGATATTCATTTACCTGGTACCCATATTCTTTCACATGTGCACAATCATTACATAACTTATGCCATGTGATAAGTCACATGATCTTGATCACATGATCGAGCTCACAAGATATTGATCACCTGACGTGATTGATTTCATTGTCACAATGTGTTTTGGTGGAGATGTAATTGCAGGAGCTTTTAATATTTTATTGCATATTGGACTAAAGAGAAACTAAATTTGGCAAAATGATAATCATATTGATTGTTGTATGTTTGCAAAAGTGTTGAAGCCATCAGCTAAATAGCTCTTATTTCTGTTTGTTCTTTGCCAATGTTGAATCATACTGTATGAGAATCATTACAATATACAGTGCAAGTGTAATAAACTATTTGTGGAGTGTCTTGTAAGAAAACATTTTAGTTGTGATGTGTGCTTCTTGAGACTTTTGTTATTTCTTAACTTGACTGCATGGTATTATTCCATTTTTCTCAAATTTATTTCTTTCTAAAAACTGTCTAAAAGTCATTACAAATGAATATTTTATTAAACTAGGAAAGAACAAATCCTAAAGCTTTCTTATAATTATCTGCACTTTGTCAAAATTTATCAACAAAACGCTTCTTGATACAATATAGGATAATCTGAGAGAGCGAGGGGTAGGGGAGAAAGAAAAAGCAGGAAGGGAGATGGAAAAGGAGAAATATAAATAAGTGACGAAGGGGTAGAGACGGAGCTGGCGGTTGAAAGAATGAGATAGATTCAAAGAACTGAGAAAGCAATGTTGAAATTTTGAGGTTCATTTATTTAAACTTTGACATGGGCATAGTCTTCTGAATGTGTCGAGGCTCTGAGCAGTCTGAAAACCCCCATCTTAATCGCGTGTGTGAATAAACTTCATTATTTCATGTTCTTATGGCAGGTATATAGCTCGAGAAAGGGTTTACATCTAAAACAAGGATTTTAAATGAGGATGTCCCCGCTTTACTGAAAAGAGACAATTCAAAGAAAATGGTTTATAATAATTTATAGATCTCAAATAATCAAATATCAATGTGCAGTTTTAGCTTATAAATCTGAATCACTAAAAATTATGGACAGAACTCTTCTGCTCCTCATATTTATTGCAAACCCATTACGTTCATGTTTTTTTTTTCACCTGAGGAAATTTCAGATAAAGCAATATATCTGAATATTTGTTAAAAAGCCTCACTCACAGTATTCATGGTATATATAATGTTACAGATCAGAGAATATTACCCGGGGGGGGGGGGGGCTACTCAGCATAAATGTTTGATACCTATGTGCCGTGGTCGAGACCATCATTTTCAGCCTAAATTTCTGTTCCAGAGTATTACCAATTTAGAAGGCCACATAATTTTTCCCCCGTTCCAGAGACCCTCACATTTGTGGTTTCATTTTTATCACATACTTTTCTATAATTCTCTTGTTACTCATTCTTCCATTACAAAAAGCAAAGTCAACCAAAACAAAGTTGATTTTAAGAAAAGATAAACAAGCAACAATGACAATTTCTCCCAAATTCTTTTTGTTTTGGTCATACAGTGTTATAAACATGATTGACTCCAACATAAAGCATGTGGGACAGTGGGAATGTCATGATTCTACTAAATCAGATCTTTTCAACCATGTCTTTTCATAAATCATAATGTGCTCATTTTCTTTAAAGGGGAATGAAACCTTTGGAACAAGTGGGCTTGTGTGGAAAGAGATAAGATCACAGAAAGTTTGAGAAAAATCAGACAAATAGCGAGAAAGTTATGAGCATTTGAATATTGCGATCACTATTTAATGCTATGGAGATCCTCCCATTGGCAATACGACAGAGATGTGGGATGTCACATGTGAACAATTTAATTTCCCTGTGGGGGACTATAAAATACTCCTAAAATGCCCTTGCTCATTCTTAATTATCCATAATGTATTCTTTAAAAATCTGTATTACATGCCCTCCTATAGAAAGAATACATGATTTACTGATAGATGTGATAATTAAAAGAGCCTAAGTGAAATACATATATGTAATGGGAAAGTTGTTCATGATGTTGTTGACATGTGACATCACACATTTTTGTTGCATTGCCAACTGGAGGATCTACATTATAATAATGATCTAAACTTCAAATGCTCATAACTTTCTTATCATTTATTCAATTTTCTCAAATTTTTGTTGATCTGTTGATTTTCAGTGGCGTAACAGGCGGGGGGGGGGGGGCAGGGGGGGGGCAAGTTGCCCCCCCCCCTGGCGGATTAATTTCACCGGGAAAATAAAAGAAAAACGGGAAAAAGAAAAGAGGAGGGAGAAAGAAAGGGAAAGCGGAAGGGAAAGGGGAAAGGAAGGAGGAAAAGGAAAGGAAAAGGGAAAAGAAAAGGAAGAAAAAAGCTTTTTTTAATGGAAAAAGGAAGGAAAGCGGGAAAATGTACCATAGAAGAATTTGAAAAAGAACAAATCACTCCGAAATAGGCCTATGTAAAACCAATAGGGGGACATCCCGATAGACCGCGGGTCCGATAGACCGCGGGTCCGTTAGACCGCGGGTCCGATAGACCGCGGGTCCGATAGACCGCGGGTCCGATAGACCGCGGGTCCGATAGACCGCGGGTCCGATAGTCCGCAGTGTGTGTAAAATTATGATCAGATATATCAAATGTCATCGAGAGGTCCAAAGGTCAAATGATACGAGGTCATGGGGTTCTATCATGTGCGGATCCAGGGGGAGGGGGGCCGAGGGGGAACTGCCTCACCCCCACCCCCAGCTCAAAAAAGAAAGAGGAAGATGGGAAAAGAAGAGAATAGAAAAAAGAGTAAGAAGGAGAGAGGAAGAGAAGAAAAAAAAAGAGAAGAAAAAGGGGAAAGGAAAGACAAAGAAAAAAATGGAGAAGAAAAGGGGAAAGAAGAGGAAAAAAAAGGAGGGAAAAGGAAGAGAAGAAAAGAAAGGAGAAAGGAAAAGGAGGAAAAAGAAGAAAAATAAGAGGAAGGAAGAGAAGAATATTTAAATAGAGAGGAAGATGGGAAGAAAGATAAGAAAAAAGAGAGAGAGAGGAAGAGGGGAAAAGAAGAGAAGAAAGAATGAGAGTGAGAAGGGGAAGGAGAGAAGAAAAAAAAAGATTAAAAGAGAAAAAAGGGGGAAAGGAAAGAAAAAGAAAAAGGGGAAGTAAAGGGGGAAAGAGAAAAAAGTGGAAGAGGGAAAAGAAAGAAAAGAAAAGAACGGAGTAAGGAAAAGGGGGAAAAGAAGAAGAAAAAAGAGGAAGAAAGAGAATAATATTTAAAGAGAGAGAGAAAGATGGGAAGATAGATAAGAAAAGAGAGAGAGAGAGGAAGAGAGGAAAAGAGAAGAAAAAAAGAGAGAAAAAAAGAGAAGAAAAGGGGGACAAGAAGAGGGGGAAAGAAAAAGAGAAAGGAAGGAAGTGGAATGAGGATAAGAGAAAGAAAAAAGAAAGAAAAGGAGACGGGAAACGGAAGAGGGAGATGTTGACCTGGACGTCGATTTGATGGCGCCAAAATGACATTCGAACTATGTTCGAACTAGGGGAGCGCTAATTTGAATTTTGACCATAATGCGACAAATACATGTTTCAGAGAGGGGGAGGGAGGGCAAAGTTATATTTCACATGGGGGCGCCAAGTTTATGTTCATCCGAGGGCGCCAAATTGACCTTGAACTTAGAGGGCTTCATGCAAATTCATTTTCGACCGGGGGCGCAACATTGCTCGTATTGCCTGTTTATAGTAGAATATATGTCCTGCCCAAAAAACTTAAATTAATGCGGCTGAATTAAAATATCCAGTTTTTACGATAACAGGAAAAAACAATGTTTTCGAGTTTTAAGTCTGTTTAGCGCGATAGATACCCTGTTCAGGGTCACAAAAAAGGGTTATTATCAAATTCAGCTCGCGCTACGCGCTCGCAATATTTGATTAATGAGGTATGCATCCTCTGCTTCAATCCCACATGTAAGTGTTAGTGTTTTTCAAGTCAACATACATAGGCCGATCCAGGGGGCACAGATTTTGCCCCCCTCCCCATGGTGGCGCAAAAAAGGGGTAAGAAACAGAAAACAGGAAGAGAAAAAGGACAAGCAATTAGAATAGGAATTATACCTTAGTCCTTCTTAAGTCAGTATATAAAAAAATTGAGTTCGCGCTTCGCGCTGGCATCAATAAATTGTTTAGTTATATACGCATCCCGACCTTACAGTTTTTTATGCGAACGAGAAGCACAAGCTGAAAATATTTGATATTCTAAGCTGACAACTAAAAATGTATTTTTCATTTCATCATTATAAAAGTTTTCAGCAAGCGCTTCGCGGTCGCATTCATTTCTTAATAGATATGCATCGTGTTCATCATAACAACTACTAACATAGGCGGATCGAGGCGGCCCGAGGGCAACCTCCCCCCTATTGACAGAGCAAATAAATGGTGAAAAAACGGGGAAAGAAAAAAGAGGGGGAAAGAAAGGAGAAAAAAGAAGACGAAACATAAAAGGAGAAAGACGAGTGCATGAAATAAGGTCAGGAGAAGACTTGGAAAACAATTTTTAAAAATAGTTAATGTCACTATATTAAAGTTTCGCTCGCGCATCGCGCTCGCATTGCCTGTTCGATGAGATACATATCTTGCTCAATAGGCTGATATGTAGTTTAAAATATCAAGTTTTGATATCAATATACAAAACATAATTCAGCTCGGGCATCGATCTTTCATTATTTTGTTTTATTTGCCAATTTATGTTTTTAAGTGCTCTGGAAAATGTCCGTTTTATGGTTTGAATCAACATTTGCAACATTTTGTGCGCTCGCACTATTTGCCAAGTAGGCCTACCTGTTGTCTTTTTATATTTCATATAAGATTCTCTAAATATACCTTTTCAGGTGTCTCTATTGTAAAAAAAATAATAAAGGCCTATGAGCTAGCGCTGTGCGCTCGCATTTTGATTGGTGAGTTATGTATACATATATATTAATTCTATAACAAACTACTTAAATCCCCCCATTAAAAAATTCCGGATCGCAATTTGCGCTCGCATTATTTGCTAAAAATATATCAACCAATTAATCCTATTCATGATTACAAAAATACTTAAATATCCAGTTTTCAGGCCTCATGCACTGTCAACAAATTTCACACACTCATTAGGCTTAACAGATTAATAAATATGAAATAAAATTTGTATGAATTCATAATTAAATTGTCCCTTTTTAAGAAATAAATATCAACAAGTTTTAGGAAAAGAAATAGAAGATAGTCATTATTCTTATATGATGACAAAATGTCCTGAGGCCTAAAATGTCTCGATCCTAGGTCAAATAAATAATAAAATATCAGCTCGCGCTTCGCGCTCGCTTATTTATATAGTGCTATCAAATTTCCCTATATACACAGTGCTGTAAACAGTGCTTAAATTGACCCTTTTCATATCGGAATTTCAAATATTATTTTCAGCTCGGGCTCTGCGTTTGCATTATTGATTTTTATGATGAAAAATGAAATGTATTCAGATTGCCAGGATTCTGTCTAACTCTAAAACACGCGCACGCATGTTTTTGAGATACAAAGCTTGATCTTATTCAAAACGTGCTAAAATTATCCAGTTTCGAATCAGAATATCAAAAAATTTCTGCTCCCGCTTTGCGCTCGCATTATTATTGTAAGAAGATACCAAAAATTACCCATCCTTTTTCATGATTAACATGAATCGAATGTCCCATTGGGGGATTTGAAATCTCATCTTTTTAGGTTGGAATATAAAAAATGTTCAGCTCGCGCTTCGCGCTCGCATTATTTAATCGTTGAAATATGTATATGTATATGGCCAACTGCAAAACATCCTTAACAGGTCCCTTTTCGACCAGGCCAGAACGAATATTTAACATTTCTGCTCGCGCTTCGCGCTCGTGGTAATTATCTAGTTACATACGCGTCCTGTTCAGGTTCACAAACATTGCCCAAAATGTTCAATTTTCAGGACAAAATACATGAAATTTCATTTTTAGATTACATAGGGCTTAAGAGATTATTACACATTTATGTTGCTTATAAAGTAAAGCTAGGAAATGACTGTTAGGACATGGGCGTTTTGCCCCCCCCCCAAAAAAAAAGAGAGAATCAAGACTAAGAAAAAATAGAGAGAAAAGGAAAGGGATTAGGATGAAATATAATATTATTTTCCAAATATTATGTCAAAATCTATCACAACCTTGTATTTTTTTAAATAAAAATGTCAGCATATTTGCTTGCTCGCTTCACTCACTGGCAACTTCTTATTAATTTTATGCGATACACCATACCGAGCCCCCTCGAAATTCGAAAATCAGATCGCGCTTCGCCTTGTGAGATACCTCAATTTATTTTTAAGAATGAAATCTCAGATTTTCTTTGACGTCTACCCCCCCCATTTCATTTATTTTTTTTAACTTGGTGCCCTCGCCACCCCCCCCCCCCCCGTGCACCCATGCTGAATAAATACGCCATGCACTGATGAGGAGAATTAGTCGATTGCTTCGAGATTGCATTATTCCCAAGTGGTTATCATTAATATTATTGAAGGGTATTCTAACACAACAGTATGGTTATCATTAATATTATTGAAGGGTATTCTAACACAACAGTACAGAAACTACAGCTCCCGTTCAAACAATATTCCAGTAGGGCCTACTCTGGTTGGAAGTTAAACCAAATTGACCCCCCTTCCCCCCCCCAAAAAAAAAAAAATCGCTCGTGCTTCGCGCTCCCATTGATATTACATTATATATTCATGTATTTTTTATTCAAGAACATTTGAAAAAGTGGTCTTTGGGGTTTTTTTTAATGTGATTATAAGATAATTCAAAATCCATTTAAGGCACTTAAGTTAGCCTGGCCGGGAGGGAGTGGGCACCATTTTTCGAAAAGTACACATATGGGCGCCAAAAATCAAGTCAAATTTGGCCCCCCTCCCTCCCCACGAAATCCTGGATCCGCGCCTGGGTTCTATAACAAAACCCAATTAGGGCAATCACCCACTGACAACTACTTCAAGAAAAATATTATCCCCATATTTTTACCGCCGGGGACTGATACCCCCCCCCCCCCGGAAATTTACCCTCCAGACAATTACCCCGGATAAATACCCCTAGTACGGAGCCTTGAAAATGCCATCAACGTGACGACATAGCGTGGTACTTTATCTTGCCATGTCTTAATTAATCATTGGCGGCGGAAGGCAAAAAAATTTAGGGGGGTCCACCTGAAATTTTGGGATGGACACAGGTAAAAAATCTGACAAGCAAATCAACAAAAACTTATAGGAAGGACCACCAACAATTTTTGACAAGAAAAAAAGGTTATCAACCAAAATTAGGGGGGGGGGGACAAAAAGAATTTAGGGGGGTCCACCTCAATTTAGGGGGGCGTAGAAAACAAATTGACAAGCAAAAAAAAGGTTCTCAACTAAAAATCTAGGGGGGACCGTCCCCCACCTCAAATTTAGGGGGAAAGGCCCCCCCCCCCCCCGCTTCCGCCGCCTAAGTAATTAATACGCTTATTATTTCGACATAGCGATATATTCTATCTTGTCAAGTCGATATGTCCACATGGCGAGATATGAAGTGTACAAGTCCCGGCGAGAATCCCGATATATCGCTATGTTTACATGTAACTTATTTAAGTCGACTTGGCAAGATAAAATATCTCGCCATGTTGACACATATATAACTTTTTATAAGTGGACTGACTTGGCAGGATAACGTATCACGCCATGCGGACATGATAAGCTTATTTAGTCGACATGGCAAGATAAAGTATCTCGCCATGTCGTCAAGTCGATGGCATTTTAGAGGCTCCGTATGGCGTCTAGAGGGTAAATTTCCGGGGGGGGGGGGGGTAACAGTCCCTGACGATAAAAATATGGGGATAATATTTTCTTTGAAGTAGATGTCAGGGGGCGATTGTCCTTTGGGTCATCGTTATAGAACCCCATGGACTCGTATCATTGGCCTTTTGACCTCTTGATGGCATTGGATCTCACTATATCCTGATCATAATTTTACACACACCGCGGACTATCGGACCCGCGGTCTATCGGACCCGCGGACTATCGGACCCGCGGTCTATCGGACCCGCGGACTATCGGACCCGCGGTCTATCGGACCCGCGGTCTATCGGACCCGCGGACTATCGGACCCGCGGTCTATCGGACCCGCGGTCTATCGGGCTGTAACCATCCAATAGTACGGTGGGAAATGATGACAAAATGGCAACAATAGCGGGAAACGAAGGTAGAATGTAATTAATCAAGAGCTTAATTGGAAAACAAAGAAAATGAACAAGAAAGAAAAATGATAACACGACCGGGCTGCCGATGATTGAAATTAAAGAGCGGGAAGAATTAAAGATGGACTGCATACAACATTAAGCTTGCTAAATTTTATGCAAATAAGCGCAGTAGGGGCTCTTCATTTATATCCTTCAAATGACTCTATAATGCCCCCCTTCAATCACGTTCAATCACTGGCATACAGGCGCGTGGGGGGGGGGGGAGTCTTGGTACCACACCCAAGAGGAAATAAAAGACATTATAGGAGACAACGTATACTGAAATGAATGGAAACAATGAAATGTGTTATTTGCTGAATATAATGGAAAAATCTATCACATTATTAGAATTTAATTTCAATAGGCTTTTTCTCCAGCTCGCTTTGCACGCTGGCGACTTTTTACAAATTTTTCCCACATTGCTATGTTTTGCCCCTTCGTGATATTTGGTTCATTACGCAACTGGGTTGAATAAATGTGTTGTGTAAAAGCTATATTCTGTATATGCCCGCGATTTGATTAAAATAGCGGCAATCTGCGAGGTTTAAATGGCTTGATATCAAGAAGTTCCGGGGGCCTGCTCCGCCCCGGACCCCAACCGCACAGCACTGCGTATGGAAGGGCTGGGCCATGACCCCAAAAAGTTCTACAAACAAGAACACAAAAAAGAAGGAAAGAAATGCAAAGGAAAAGTATAGGATATGATTTTATTTACTGAATACAATGTCAAAATATAGCTCAATTTAGATTCTCATTAAAAGGTGATTTTTTTTTCTCTCTCGCTTCGCTCGCTCGGGACTTATATAAATCAGCTTTTTAGCACAGTACATGTCCTATACTGCGCCCTTCGTTTTCGGGGGGGGGGGGGGGTTACTCCTCTATCTCGCTACTACCGCAAAGAATCCTGTTCACAGTGGTGTACAGACCACACAAAATTGGAATCTAAAGAGAGAAGGATGAAATATTTTATTCTTTGGATATCATGTCAAAATTTTTGCTCGCTCGCTTCGCTCGCTCGCAACTTTTTAAAAGATAAATTCTGCCCGATACGCAATATCTGGCCTTCTCAAAATAGTCGCCTCATTACACCATTAGATGCCTGTTCATCTCATGATATGACCGGGAAATTTTTTGCTCTTGCCCCCCCTGGCCACCGACCCCTGTTACGCCGCTGTTGATTTTTCACGGGTTATCTTTATTGTTTCAAAGGTTTCATTTTCCTTTAATAATGTTAAGGTGCAGTAGCACATCACTCCAGTTTTGCGATAAGCAAACTTTATCATGGCATAATTCAGTTGTATTTTGTACTAATTCAGAAGTTGTGACCCCGCTGGAGCTATATTATGGTGTGCGTATGAGCTATACGAGCCCCTTGCTTGATGAACGATCACTGCGCGCACGGAACTACTTCATTTATGACAACATAATAAAACACGGGAAAGAAGTCTCTGCTATATCGAAATACGTTCCCGTTATTTTCAGTTAAAATTGTGATCTATTCATTTCTATTTATCCAAGTTTTCCTTTCCATCGCGAGCAAGGAATAGTGTTTCCGATCGTGGAGACCATATTTCTTCTTATAGTGTGAATTTCCAGCAATAATCATGAGAACAAGGTGGGGATCGCCGAATGCTCCGGCATGTTGTTTATGTTTGGACGTGAGAACAGGATCTATCCTCATCGGATTATGGCATTTGGTAAGTCGTATTTCACAACAATATCCCACACATGAAATCACAAACGATTGTTGAGGTACGGTCGATCAATTTTACTGTGGTTTCCCCCATGTAAACTTTGCTTTACCATGTTGAAATTGTGAGAATTTGGGTGCTTTATGCGGGGAAGGGGGGGGGGGGGGTACAAACATAACTTTTTCAGAAGGCTGATTCCGTTATGGCCATGGGCGCATTCAATTCTTGAAGAATCTTGTCCACACAGTTCCAATGGGGATGCGCACAGTTTTGTGTGACATGGTCATATGAATTTCACAGCACTCATTCAATGAACAAGGTTATGATCAACGAACGTAGAGGGCAGCAACACACAAGCGTGTTGCTCTAGAGTCTAAGGAAGGTCGACTCAATACGCGCATGCAGCTGAGCTGCAGCTGCGCGCACATTTCATTATACATTACATGCCAACGAAATCAAACGCCGAGCAAATACAACAACAAATTACGGTACTAGAGATCACGAAAACAATAACAAAGCCAAGGATATGACTACAGTCTACAACGATATCAAAGATAACATTAAAAAATACCTGGGCTATAGGATTATGCATACTTTTAAAAACATACATCAATATTTCAAGCCATACAATTACAAATATAAGTTGAAGAAACTGAAATCATTACCAAATCGGTGATTGTTGTTATCAGCGATTTCACCAGACGGCTGTATTAGGTGATTTGCGCCGAGACGATTTTGTGACCACTCGCAAAGCATTTCGGGATTGAATATGACCACCTTATTTTCTCTGAACCCTTCGCTGAACCCGTCATCACTCCATGCTTATGCTACGTCTGTTTTGTCGTCTGCTTAGCTCTCAACCTCTTGTGTACCTAGGCTAGGCGGTATTCCAAAATGAGAGAAAATAATAAAATCCTGACTATTCAAGGTGAATATATGTTTTTAAAATGTTAATATTATTTTAAATATTACTATAAAGAACAACTGATCCAAAAATGTTTCATCAAAAAATGTTTTTAATTATCAAATGAAAAAAAAATCAACTCTACAAAGTTCCCCAAAACCCACCTTATTTTTTAGAATGGTCACAAAATTCGAGCGGAGTTGACCTTCTTTAGAGCAACACGCTTGTGTGTTGCTGCCCTCTACGTTCGTTGGTTATGATATAACCTTGTTCTCAGTTATATCTCCATGTGTGGCAAAATAAGGATGTCAATGTTTGGCTTATTTTCTCTTTTTCTTTTGGACAAATGCTTGACTTTTTTACACTGACAGTTTCCATTACACCTATTCTTCATACAACTTGGCCCTTAAGTAAATTTGATTCTTTAAATTATTTTTTTCTTAATTAAAAATAGAGATAAAATTGAAAATTTTCTTGCCATATCATTTTCCACCAATAGAGGGCGTACACAAAAATATGCCAAAAATTCAAGTTTTTGAGCGCTCTAGTGAATACAAAAGTTATTCCCAAGTTTCTTATGAAAAATAGATTGCAACTGTATGGAAATGAGTAATTTTGGTCACAAAAATGATATTTTATTTTTAATGATTTTTTAAAGTGTGTGCTCTGCCTCTGTACAGCATTGACATGCCATAGTCCTACCTGTAGATTCCCCACAGCCACAGGCAGGATGGCTGCAGTGAACAAGTGTTTCACAGGAATAAATCCTCAGTTACTGCACGTGCGCATGCACATTGGTTACGAGGCGAGGGGGGGGTGTAATCTATTTTTTTTTTACTTGTTTATCTCGCAACTTTTGTCTTTGATTCTTACACTACAGTATTAAGTCGTAGGACTCACTCAAGGGTTCAATACATGCCGCCGTGCACGGTAAAATAGGCACGACTCATGCAACTCTCTATGAGCTGAACAGAATTTGGAGATTCCTTGAGTCCAGATAAAACACTTCCATGCGATTGCACGAAATTGCTATGAATATTATAATCTCATCAAATTTTTCCATTTCACTTACCGATCGATATGAAGTCCATTTGGTGACTTACATGTATTTGAGCACTCTGTTCCCCTCTGTTCCCCTCTGTTCCTCATCTTTTCTTGCTCTTGACGTCGTGCGCTGCCTGTAGAATGACAACATCAATTTTTTACCTAAAGAAGGCGCGCAATTTATATTCATATAAAAAACACGACAAGAAAAGACTAGGCATTTTTCCTGAAACTAACCAAAAGTGGGGGTTGCAGGTTGGATATAAAGCTAGCAGTGACGATGTTGAGTTTTATCCTGGTCAGCTGACCAGCATTCTTTCCAGGAATCTTCAATGTGGCATTAATCATGTTAATGGCAAATGATAAATCCCCATGTCTTCTTTCTCTCTTCATGTTATTCAGATGGGTCAGATGTTCGCCATGCTGTTGATTGCTTCCATGATCATGAGAGGAGGTGACAATGCTGTGATGAACATGGATTTAGATGACCCACCACAGGCTCCATTCAGTGCCAACAGTCAACATGATGCATGTGAGTTTAACAAATGATGATGAGCTGATGATGACAGTGATCATGGTGACAGATGATTATGATAATGACTGTGATTACAATGATAGTGATGATGATGATGGTGATGATGATGGTGATGATGATGATGATGGTGATAGTGATGATTATGATGATGATAATGATGATGAATTGATCATTCAAGACTAAATGATTATTGGACCAATTGGTCAGTGGACCAAATGAGTATACATGTACATTACATGAAATTATCTGTCTGTAATTATCTGTATGTGGGTACATATTAGCGGAAATGGTTATTGGACCAAACGAGGGCAAGACCTGTGGATAATAGAATGTACAGTGTATTTTGTCCAAATTGATGTACATGTAGATCTACATGTAGACCACGATGCCCTTACTGACATTTTATCCTCAACTCAATATCAGCTGCTCTTTTATTAAAAAAATTTATGTGTACATGTTGCACGGATCAGCGATTTGTGGTGGTGTTAACATCTTTGAAACCCTTCCCTGTCCCGATGGAAAACAATATCTTGATGGGGGTCAAGTAGTGGAATAGTAATGGCCTGTTAATTTGTTAGCATTCAATACCAAATGTACAGTACTTACTTTGTAATAACTGTTCAGTACATGACTTGTACATGTACTGTATTAAGAAATCAATTGCTAAATAGCAATCATTACAGATATCAATACCGGTAAATGGCCATCAAGATCATTGGTGCATGCTTTATTTTATTCAAACACAGACTAAGAGTCAATCAGTATTGCCCTGGCATGATTACAATCCATTGCAAACCTGCAACCAGATACTCCCACTCATTCCATAGTACAGCTTGTTTTGTTTACAGTATACATGATGTACTGTACATGTACATGCACACCATCTGTGCAGTAATTTCCAGGGATACAGCTGTAGATGAAAAATCAATTTTTGAAGTGCAGACATAGAGGTGTCGTTAATCATTGCTATGATAAAAAAAGAATACCAGTAGGAGTGGGCTATACATGGGTCAAAAATACTTTTTTTGTAATTTCAATATGACAACAGTTTTTTTTTATTCCTTGTAATGTATCTCAACATGAAATGACAATATTTTTTGTCTCGGGTCCGAGAAAAAAGTGTGCCGGGCCAAAATTCAAAATGGCCGCCAAAACCCCCCAAAATCACAGTTATGGCCACAAATTTTTTATTTGGTGGTCAATTTCTCTGGTTTTGGTGTCTATTCATATGATTTGGGGGACAGGCAATTTGTTTTTCCTATAATTAGTACTTTTAAACCATTATTTGTAGAGTTAAAAGGTAATTATACCTAAATTTTCCCATTTTTGTAGCCTTTTTTCAGCCAAAAAGTAGGTTTTATCATCCTGGGGTTCTGGGATATTAGATGGTACGAGGTCAACAATAGCAAGCAGCTTCATATAGCTATATTGCTTTTATTCCTCCACTTTGGGTTTTACGGATATTTGTGAAATATATCTTATTAAATAAAAAAATATCAATTATCCATTGGGGCTATACAGTATACATATGTACAATGTACTGTACATACATACTGCACTGCATAAATGCATTGGCCACCATGACAGATAACAAGGCTTGTATAAACTATAGTGTCATAGAAATTAGCTCTCAGGTTTAGAATTAGATGCCTCAGAAATTGAAGATATGTTTTGTCTCAGAAATTGACGACATGTTTTGTCAAATATGCTAATTCAGGGGGCGGAGAGAGGTAATTTACACTGTAGCTATTCTGGGCCCCGTTGCATAAAAATTTACCATTATGTTAACTTAACTTAATGGTAACTTGCATGCAATCCTTTATTCTGATTGGCTGTTGATTGGCGTTACCATGATACTAGTAGTTACCTGACCCCATAAACATAGGCCAGTTAGACACCAGAACCAGGTTTTAAAAAAAGCCTCCAAATGAAGAAGATATGGCTAAAAATGTGATGTATGTATATATACATGTATTTGATATTTACATGTAAGTGTAATTTACGTTGCTGGTTTCACCATGTACATCAGCTGACAAGGAATCAAATTCACAATCTAATTTCTAAACCTTTGAAGCTCATTTCTATGACACTATAGTTTATATACAGGCCTTGTCATATGCCATGGTGGTCAATGCATGGATATATGCAGTGTAGTATGTACAGTGCATTGTACACCGTATAGCCCCTATGGATAAATGACATTTTCTTTTATTTGATAAGATATATTTCACAAATATCCGTTAAACCCAAAGTGGAGGAATAAAAGCAATATAGCTACATGAAGCTGCTTGCTATTGTTGACCTCGTACCATCTAATATACCAGAACCCCAGGATGATAAAACCCACTTTTTGGCTGAAAAAAGGATACAAAAATGGGAAAATTTAGGTATAATTACCTTTTAACTCTACAAATAATGGTTTAAAAGTACTAATTATAGGAAATACAAATTGCCTGCCCCAAAAACATATGAATAGACACCAAAACCAGAGAAAATGACCACCAAATAAAAAAGTTGTGGCCAAAACTGTGATTTTGGGGGGTTTTGGCGGCCATTTTGGATTTTGGCCCGGCACACTTTTTTCTCGGACCTGAGACAAAAAATATTGTCATTTCATGTTGAGATAAGGTAAAAGGAACACAAAAAAACTGTTCCCACAGTAAAACCAAAAATCACCCATTTATAGCCCACTCCTAATACCAGTAATTATTTTTTCTTAGGGTACTATTTTAATAGCTAAAAATTACGGTAGCAGGCTGAACCTCTTAATTTTAGTCTCATTGAATGTACATGTATATGGAAGGTTTATAATTTGAGTGTAGGCCTATACATGTACATGAAATACCCCCCCCCCCCCCATTCCTGTACTCGGATTGGGAGGGATCTACTTATTGTGAATAAATCTTATCCATAACACAGAAACCCTGGCAAATTTAACATGTACGGTATGTAATTTGATTTGTATGCAGGGGTTTACATGTATCTGATCAATAGGTTTTTTGTCTCACCTGCATAGGTGGTATTTGTTGAAATACCATGATAACTTTGAAAGTTTATGGATCCGATTCATAAAACTTTTACATAGATGTAAGAGTAATCAAGTATCACTGAACATCCAGTGCGAGTTTCAGGTCACATGACCAAGGTCAAAGGTCATTTAAGGTCAATGAACTTTGGCCAAGTTGGGGGTATTTGTTGAAAACATAACTTTGAAAGTTTATAAATGGATCTGATTCATAAAATTTGGACATACAGTAAGAGTAATCAAGTTTCACTGAACATCCTGTGCTAGTATCAGGTCACATGACCAAGGTCAAAGGTCATTTGAGGTCAATGAACTTTGGCCACATTGGGGGTTATTGTTGAATTACCATCATACATGTACATGTAACTCTGAAATTGTATTGGTCTACATGTACATGTAGTTCATAAAACTTGGACATGAGAGTAATCAAGTATCACTGAACATCCTGTGCTAGTTTCAGGTCATATGACCAAGGTCAAAGGTGATTAAGGTCAATGAACCTTTTGCCATGTTGGAGGTAATTATCAAATTGCTGTCATAACTTTAAAAGTTTATGGATATAGTTCATGAATTGTGGACATAGTGGTAATCAAGTATCACTGACAAGTCTTAGGTCACATGATCAAGGTCAAATATCATTTAGTTTCAAGAAACATAGTATTGTATCATGAATGATGTTGTTTGTGAATAATTATTTTACAGTAGTTTTCAAAGTCAGCACTGCTGCTACATGTATATTGAATCGCGTAATGCAGGTGAGACTGCCAGAGGCGCTCCACTTGTTTGTTTGTTTGATATGTGTAGTTTATTGTACTCCAACCCCCTGTGGATGGGGTTACTCTAATATCAGTTTTGCATAAATTTATCTTGTAAGTTGTATGCTTATTTAGCAAAAACATACAATTCAAAGTTGATACAGAGATCACATTTCCAATATCTGTGCAATATAAAAGCAAATAAAGTTTTGGTTTGCTGTACATTTATATTATCGTTCTAAATGTTTTGCATTGTTGGATTAATGTTTGCTGAAAATCAATGGTACATGTACACGTATTCAAATCATGACAAATTTATTTCAGTCATTCATAAAAATACATGTACATGCATGAAATATTAATAGTACAGCATATACAGGATTAGGCGACCATAATAAAATGTTTTTACATTAAACCTGTATCTGGGGAATCACTATGAGATACATGTAATGGAGAACAAATGAAAAAGAAACTACCAAATCAAAAATGTATTATTTTTAAGAATCCTGTATGGTTTATCATGTTTTACAATACATGTACTTACTCACTTTTATTTTCTCCAGCTGATTACTGCGTTGGTCTTGTGATTGTGTTCTGTTTCCTGCTAATCACAACCATGATGATGAAGGGGATCATTCAGTATCGCTCCGGGTACATCCTACCATTCTTCTGTCTTCAGCTCTTTGATTTCTTCATCACGTTCCTTACCTGCATCGGTGTCATGTCCTACTATCCTGACTTTGACTATGAAGACAGCCCTAAATTCCCCTACAACCAGGTACATGTACAGTTGTAATTCAATAACGACAAGCAATTATGCAGTTATTGTTCTGCCATAGTTAGAATAGAATAATGATTTTATTGTTTGCAACAGATCTTGGGGCAACTCTAGAAAGAATGATCGCCCCAAAGCATGCATTTAGGGGGGGGGGGGGGTTAGGGCCGATTTGCGCTGTTATGAGGGCAAAGTCACCCGCCGTGCCCTCGTTTATTTCCTGTGCTGCATTTGTATTTGAAAAATATAAAAATTTTGATTTTCACTCTGATTTTGGGACTTAATATTGACTTGAAATCCCCTTATTGATCTTACGTGTCAGGCCATGGAACTTCTGTTTTTATGATGTTAGAAAGTGCAAACATTAAATATATTATGCTACATATATATACATGATGCCAAACGAGCTATTTTTCTATCACCATCTGTTACGCACTATTGATTTTTAGTCACCTTTGGACAATTTGTCATTTTTGTTCATTTTCTAGTAACTCATATTGCTGGTTTAATCTCATTCAAGTGATTAATGAACTATGCATTCTGAGTTATAATTTGTTATATTGCCATTTAACCTTTGACCTCAGGAATTCATGCACTGGAAGGAGAACCTACCTGTTAGCAAGTATGACATTGAATCACCATGGTTTACATTCATCGCTCTCGCAATTTTCCTCGCAATCATGTTATTTAAGGTAAGTGTTCTAAACCGCCAGATATTAGGTCCTAGATATAAAGGATAGAAAGATAGGTTGGTTGATACATGTAGATAAGACAGTTATGAAAACACAATATTTTTCATAACTGTCTTTCACATTTTTCATCCCATAGCAAAGCAGAAAACATTTTTTAGTTATTATATTGATAGGGAGAAAATAAGTCATGGATAGATAGATACATGTAGATAGAGTAGTTTATAGATTCATGAAGGTGTACAGTGTATGCACATTTTGTTTGTTAATAGTGTATACTTGTGTGATTTACACTGTAATTATATCATTGAATTTATACAGAGATATATGTAAGGCAATAGCTTCTTGGAAATAATACCTTCGCAGATGTTATCATATCCTTCACTACATCAAAGGTTTTGTAACTGGAGAGAAACGTGCATAAGTAACACTCATTCTTAGACTTGGTACGGGTTCACTGTTTCATCATACTTAAAACCCATTCATGCCAAATCTAAATTTTAGCAGTTGAAAAAAGATTGAGTGTTTACATGCATTTGGAATGATAGATGATGATAGTGTAAATCACATTATTGACCTTTATGAAAGTTTGAATCAGGCTTAACCCTAAATAGACTGGGCTATTTGATGCCTAAGAAGACTGGGGGGGGGGGGGCTGATTCAGCCCCCCCCCCTATGATCTCGGCCGTCGATCGCGCGATCGCGACGAAAATTGGCACACGTGTTACCCATGGCATTATCTACAAAACTATCATATCAAATTCTGCAAAAAATCTCATGTCTCATTAATTATGCTAATTTATGCGTAAAATCATAAGTTTGCTCTAATTAATAAAATAATGCCCCTGAAATGCTAATTTTTGTTTCACATACTCTAGATAGGCATCTGATCAAATTTATTTAAAAAAAATTTCAACATCACATTTATTTTCTTATGTATTCTATTGTTTTCTAAATTTCTTATGTATTTCTTTGTTTTTCGACTTTTTGTTTTTTATTGTTTTTTCAATGGAAATTGTCGGGGACTTTACTTCGACCATAAAATAGATAAAATTAATTGATTTTAAGCAGTAAAAGGAAAAATAATGGTACATTTATGAATTTTGGTTAAAAACACTATTTGCATTGGATTTGTACACAAATTCACGTTTTTGAGTAATTTTGGGTCTGCATGCACTTACGAAATGTTGCGTGATTTCGGAACCGCGTACCCGGGGGTCACAATTTTGGTCTCAAAAGTTGCGAGAGACTTTAAGGTAAAAAGTCAGCTAGCGACGCGGTCAAAAAATTTCGCGTGGCGGATTTATCGCGAAAAATGTCTTTTTAGGGTTAAAATATATATATACATACATAGTAGTACAAATACCTCTCAGCCCTCAATTTTGCAACATACTGTACATGCATGCAATAGCCTGCATATACATGTACACGTGTGAATTGTGATACTGATATCAATTTGAATACAATACAACTACATGTAAAATCATGATGTAAATTTGAGTGACAGGAAGTTGATAATTTAATTATCAGATCCTTAGACAGCTTGTGCTTTATATGAATGGGAGGTATGGAATTCATAAACTGCTTGCAATGTCTCAATATTACAGATTTTCGTAGTCATATTTGAAATTGGGAACTTTGCCAATTTTGTTGTAGAATAATAATTGTTTACACTAAATATTCAATTTTATTTTGGAAGGATGTGTATTGTATATCATGTAGTGATTTCTTTTTGTTTCAGTTCTTTCTCTTTCTTGGTATTGCATTTTATTTGCCTTTAATTCCTACTTCCCCATGTACTAGTAGTATTAGATTTAGAACTAGAAAGTTCTCTCTCTTTTTCGTCCGCTTCTTGGTTTCTCTCTTTTTATATTTTTCTTCATCCCCCCCTGCCTTTCCCTCTTACCAACTTCCATATATATGCTTGTATCCTCTTCCTTAAATACATTTTAATACTGATTTCTCTCAATATTTTATGCCCCCATCTTATCTCTCGTTTTCTTGTTTCATCTATTTGATCCTTTTATATTCTACATTGTATTCGCTTTGTCTCCCTCTTTTGTTTCCTTTCTACCTATCCTTACCCACTTCGTACCCTTGTCTTTCTATCCGACCTTCCTACAGTGTAAAGTCTATTATCTACCACCATGCTCTACATGTGCGCCCCCTCTTTCCTTCTTATCCTCCCTGTTTCGTTCCCATGTCTTTCTACTCAATCATTCTAATCTACATGACATGTATCCTCCCCTTCTGTCTCCTCTTTCATTCTTTTCCAAGGTGTTTCCCAACATTTGCCACTCTCCACCAGTTGTAGTAAATGGGTACCTGGTACATGTAGGAATAACTCATTCAATGCTTGGGTGTTTCATAAAGCTGTTCATAAAATACAAATGACTTTACGCATGACTGGTGATCCTTTCTTGTGCTATGGGATATCCCTATATACTTGTATACTTGTACTATGTAATTGATTTATGATCTAATAAAGAACATGTTCCAGTCGTGCGTAATGTTGTGCTAAACTTTACCATCAGCTATATGAAACACCCACAGATCCCGGTAGCCATATAACTTGGGGTAATACATGTAGTAAGCAGCATTTAAAATTTTTATTAAATTCTTTATTGCAGTGTATTTTTTATTATCATCTTCCACTCTGTAGTTCTACTGCATTGCATGTATCTGGGCCTGCTACAAGCACACCGCCAGTGTGGAGCTGAGAGAAATCGAGCAATGCCCCGACACAGAGGTAAATATCCTGCAAACATTTTAATTTCTTGTTCTTGCTTAAGCTAAAGTTCCTATATGTAACTTCTGAAGGTTTCCATGGCAAAGAAGAATAGTGTAGTAGGTTTCACGGTAGACCATGTATCTTTCATAGGCAAAATTTCAGAGATTGGGTAGTCCTTTTTATGACCAACATTTGCCTAAGAAAGATACATGGTGTAGGTACCGTGAAACCTACTACAGTAGTACAGTACCTAAGTACATTACCTAATTCGACAAATTCATTTCCAACTTGTACAGTGTACACTACAGAGGAGGAGGGGGTAGATGAATACATGTAGATTGGAAGATTCTAGGAAGAACGGCTGAAGGAAGTGGATGGGGATAGGAGACAGATTTAACAGATCAACTTCGTATATGGATCATTTTGTAGAAGTGGTAGTAGTAGTAGTAGTAGAAGTAGTAGTACAATAGTAATACGTGTTGTAGGAATAATGATGATGCAATAGAATAGAATAATATGGATCATCAAAATACAATATTTCAGTTACCCCAAGGAAATTCAGGGAAGGCATTATAATTTTTAGGAGTCTCTGATAATGAAAAGAGGGCAGGAAATAATTTTAGATGACATGTGGGGATTGTTTGGGCATTATCTGTATCATTTATTTTGCAATACAGTCATGTCAAATGTTGGATGTATACAATGTTGTAACCTCTTTCTTTATTTCAATTTCAGGCACTCCTGCCTTCTTATGATGAAGCAATCAAAATAAAGATAGACAAACCCCCTCCACCACCAGCCTACCAGGAATAGGCAACACTTGCAACAAGAGTTACAACATTGTCAACAAGAGCAACAATACTGGCAACAAATTAAACGCTTTAAGTCTTGAATGACAAAAAAAAATTTGCAATAGTATTATTTATGATAAAAGAATCTAAGAATAAAAAAAGAATAACTATGGTGGGGTAATAAGCGTTTCTTTCATGCATCATATGTAGATATTAAATCAACACAATCATGCAATGTTTCAATCCCAAAATGAATCATTTCCCTTTTTCAAGGTTAGGAGGAGACATTGTAACATACATGCAAGATGAGAGTGACTTATTGAAATATTGATTTTTCTTTCTTAGAAAAAGTGATGTTGCATAATATTCTAATAAGCAAAGCTATCAAGATTTTTGTTTGTAGCCAACATATAAACAATCTGTAGTTTGATTGATAGTAATGCCTCATGGTTTGCAGAATTTTTAAGTGATACCTACTATGTTGGTACTAATATCTGAAAGTAGCTCAAAACCTATAGTCTTCCGTTCAATGCCAACATTTGGATCAAGGCTTAGGTACAGTCACATTTACGAAACCAACTCCAAGCTAATATGCCATTCAAAATGACAATAGCTTTGATCAGTCAAGAGTCTGTTTCATTGATGCGACTGTAACATTTAACTCCATAAGGCATCATTTATTTTATCAATTATGGTGAAATGCTTTGGATGCACAGTTGAATCATGTCACCTTTTTTAAGTGTTGCTCTTGCTTGGTCAAAGAAGGTACAAGAGGTTCTTGCATTAAAATTGAGAAATCATATAGTCGTAGGCTTCACTATTGTAGTAATGGGAATAGTTCATTATCCATTCATTGACTTCTAGGTACATAATCAATTAAAACCTAAAGTAAATGTATATATAGAATTTATTATATAATGGTTAAGAGCGATATAATGATATGTATTCCTTAAAGTCTTTAAAATATTAAAATTTCAAGGTGTTATGATGTTTGGGATAAGGAAAGATAATGTTGCGCAAGAAGAAATCATATATTAGTGACATTAAAGAAGAGAAATATCACTTTGATAAGTCACTTTAGTTGATTATTTATGTTCTATTAATAATAATCATTGCATACTTGAGACCATCAGAAGGGATATTTAATTTTCATTTTGATACTAGTGCTGTACCTCATGCATTTGCTTGGAAGTGCATTGCTTGAGATTGTGAATGAGGTAGACATTGAAAATTTTCGAAATGTTCTTTCAAAAGAAGTAAATATCACCTATTTTGATGATATCAAGCATGCATTTGTATTATCAGATGGGAGAGAATAATATCAAACTTTGATATTTTTATTTTAGTGAAATTCGAGGAGTTTTATGCTTCTATGTAATATACAGTATACTACATATAATTATATTTACAGAAAATGCATCAAAGTTGAACAACAATTTGCATTGTCACTTCTTAATTTTCACTACTTTGGTATTCCTTTTCTCTCAGCTTATTTTTTTTCATTTTTTTCAATTTTCCATTTGTTTTCCCCTGCATATTCTCATCCCTCCTCGTACATTAATTTTCACCAGATTCTCATGTATTCATTTCCAACCAATTCATCATATTTACATGTTCCTATATGTACTCTCAAGAGCAGTGTGGCTGTAAACATCACTAGAAATCAGAGATCTCTGCAGAGGGGAAGAGGCAAAGTGCCCTCTTGCAACAGTTTGTATATTTTGAGTGTTTTTCATTTTTTTAAGCTCCACTATCAAAAAGTTTAAGAAATGTGTCACAGCTACATGTGAAATTCCTCTGCACAGCTACATAAAACAGTAGACACTTTATGCCAAGTTTATTGCACCAATGATAAGGAGTAGTGGTTCTGATGATTTTTTGTAATCAATTTTGGTTAATTAGCAATTAGTAGTGATAGTAAATTGCATGTGTCTAAAAATGCCATGGAGTTGAAATATTAACAGTGATTCCATGATTTAACACGAAAAAAAGAAAAAAAGGTCTTTCAGCTTTCTGTGGGCTACAATATAAGTTATTGTCGGTATGCCTGGTTTCGGTTTTGGCTGTTACACAATCTCAGTATCTGAATTATCATGTCGCTTAAAGCTTAGCGATTGATCTTAAGAGCTGATTTCTAATTTTGATTGCATTGAATATTGTGTATGTTCAGTTGTAAAAATCAACCACACAATCGATCGCTAAGCTTTATGATACGAGTAAACCTTAAAGGGCAAATGAATGATGTGTATATCTAGAATACAGTCATTTATTTGTCTCATCAAACTGGTCAGACTTGTGCCATTTTGTGGCGATCATTGTCAAAAATATACTTTGTAACGTGGGCTAAACAATTTTTACAAATTAAGAAGAAAAAAAAGATTGCTTGTAAATTAATTACCAATTTATGTTTGATAAAAAAATGCTTTTAGAAGCACAGCAAACATGCTGAAACTATGTTGTATCATAAATGGAAAGGGGTAATTTAATACGTACAAAAAGGAATAACTGAAGCAAAGAAATTGAAATAGGGTGCCAGGGGGTGGGAATGTCACTTGAAAACATAGAACTTATCCAATGTAAAATGAATTGCAACAGCCGAGAAAGAATGCGCTAGAAAATATCCATGTGTTTGTGAGTGATTTTCATCTTTAGGCATCGCACAGATTTTATTGTCACTTAATAAACGATTATCAATAATAAACGTACATTCATCCTTGGGTGCACACTGTGATTTGTGTTTGAGTTTTGACTAACTTTTGACATACATATAGGCCTATGTGTGATGGTTAGAAAATTTATTTTCATAGGGGCGAGTCTATAAAATATCCATGTCCGACTCCCTCTTTGTAGGTACTTTCTGAAATGATTTCTCTCTATTTCTACGGCACCTACCTCAATAATTGTACTGCTCTCAAATGTTTTTGATGTAGATGCAGTGAAGTATTGATGGAGAGAAATATGAGTCTATTAAAGAAAAAGGTTACTTTAGAGAATTACCCATGTTTTTATTTTCTCAATTAAAAAAAAGAATTTGACAATGGACCCCCCCCAAAAAAAAAAGAGAGACGCATGCAATGATGGTTGATATTAGACGCTGATCACACTTGAATTCCTACTAAACCGGTCTCCATGATGAAATTGGCTCAGTTGGAACTGGTTTATTGCGTGACTGAATATTCCAAGCTATCTTAGGATGCAAAAATTCTGCATGTGAATCTGCCTCCATAGAATCTCTCGTCTTTACCCAATAAAATCTGAATGAGGAAAATTGACTTATAGGGTGTATGATGCATGCTTTGTATGGTGTGGTCACAAAATGAAGAGCAAAGACAGATTTAGTTTGATCTGTACAGAGAAATAATGGATGTTACCTTTCCTGAATGATGCTGTGCTGTAAATTAAAGTGAAATTAAACTTTACAAAACAAAAATAAACTAAGTTAGGTCTCCATTTATACGCATCCTTTTACAGACCTGTGTAAAAAAGACTTGGCTTGTAGGGCGTGTGTAAAACGATTATAGTCAAATTGAACAAAGACTTGTGATAGTCGCCTGGGAATGATTTTTAAAGAGGCCTGGGCTGATGGTTGTTTTTTCCTAAGTTTTACAACAGATCAGAGGTCCGTTGCAGAAAGAGTTGCGTTTAAACGCAAGTCAAAAAATAAATCGCAAGTCCCAAATGCGCGCTGTTGATCGGTTGAAAATTTGGTGTAAGTTTCTTTTCGGATGAGTTCAGTATTCATGAAAATATTGACAAAAGATCGGCAAATTTGTCACCGTTAGCGCCCGTTTTGAAGAAATCTGATATTCTCAACAAACAAAAAAAAGTTTTTTACTCACAAATGAAGCCGATTTTAGTCAGAAATTGACACCCCCATTAAAAATGGGTGGGGGGGGGGGGGTGCTTGCAGATGAAGGGGATTTGGGTAAAACCGTAGTCTAAGTTACATTTTAATAGCACACAAACCCAATTTCCTGAAACACCCCCGCTTCCCAGGGATGGTTGTCTGGGAATCGATGTTGGGCCTTTCCTTTTCATGTCACACTTCAAAACTATCCTTGAATTGTTTCAATTCCCTGAAAAAAAAATCCTAAACCTAGCACAAATTTTGACAAAGACAAATTAAATTTCAATTTTATGGTAGCCCTCGATCTAGACTGATTTTGCAAACATCAATTAGCCTATCTGGAATGATTCTAGAGTCTAGATTATCTACCCGAGACCTAGGCCCTAGTTCTAGACCTCTACTAGATTTATTTCAAATTTCCTATTTTTCTTTAGGGGGCCTATCATGGAACTTGGAAGTTTACTCTTTTTTTAATCTTGAATCTCTTGATCATTGGTTTTCAATAAAGTTTTACCAAGGTCAAGGTCCCTTGCTCAATCAAGCACAGACTGACAAGAGTTCCAGACTTTTTTTTCCGTTTCTTACGTTACGTTACAAAGGCCGGGGTGAAGATTGCTAGGCCTAGGGCCTAAAAGTTTATTTATAGCCTAAGGCTAAGCTACGCCTACGTGTAGTACGGTGTTGGGCAAAAAGAGATGTATTTTCGATTCTTTCTTGAAAATTTGGTGGCTCTGATAAGAGCCGTTTGGTTATTTTCCAGCTAAACGAAAGCTGGTGAAATTTAGCGGGAGGTGGTATATTTGGTCACAGCCTTCGTTCCCTCGGATACAGCATGCTTGGCCAGTTCTCCTGGGAGAAGTAGACGAACAGCAGTCTGGATCTCCCGGCTGGAGATGGTGCGACGTCGGTTGGCTTGACACAAGCGAGAAGCCTCCCCAGCGATCCGCTCGAAGACATCGTTGACGAAGCTATTCATCACAGACATGCCACGGCTCGAGATGCCAGTGTCTGGGTGGACCTGCTTCAGCACCCTGTAAATGTAGCTGCCGTAGCTCTCTCGGCGACGGCGGCGACGCTTGACAACGTTCCTACGGCGACCTCCTTTTCCAGCTCGCTTTGCTCCCTTTCCACCACGCTTCGGGCTGCCCTTGCGAGGACTCCCCTTACGAGGACTGCCCTTCCTCGGGCTACTCTTCGATGGACTTCTTGGCATCTTTCAGTAGTTCGTAGTTCGATTGAAGTTAATCGGAAAACTATGCAAGTCACTTGAAACGACTTGCTATTTATTAGATATGTTATGCAAATTAGGGACCGTTCAAGGGAGTTGAACTGGCCAATCATACCACGCATGATAATCTAATGGAACTTTTGACCAATCACCGCATCGGATCCTAACTCAACGAGAGCCAAGCGGCCCAGTGCGCGTGTTCAAGCCACGCCCAAATTGTTCAATGAACACCTTATTTGCATGAGAGTGCAAGCAGAGCGGTGAATTTGCATAAACGCCGGGATAAACCAAACGCATTTTGCATGCGGTCTAGTGACAACTCCCCCCCCCCCCCGACACAACGTTGCCAGAACTGGCATAATTATGCTTTCTGACATAATTTCGACCCTTTCAGCATAATTCATTATGCCGGCATAATTCTGGCATAATTATACTTTTTTTCTGGCATAATTTCGACCCTTTCAGCATAATTTGGGGCATAATTAGGCTGTTTTAAGCAAAGAATCTTGCATAATAATAGCATATTTGATCTATTTGAAGATTGAAGACCTTTTTTTTTTTTTTTTTTTTGCTTGTCAATTTTTCTTCTATACGAAATCCTTTATTTGTGATTGAAGACCATTTTTTTTTTTTTTTTTTTTTTTTTTTTTTTTTTTTTTTTTGCTTGTCAAGTTTTTTTGGTGGACGGTTTTGCCCCCCCCTGTGGAAAATCCTAGGGTCCAAAACGGTTTGGCATAATTTTTCGCAATTTAGCATAATTTCGCTGCTCCTCTGGCATAATTTGATTTTTATCACTGGCCACGCTGCCCCGACATCGCATACCACTGTTCAAATAAATATGATGCTATGCACAGTTTGACCACATTCGTCGACCCCATCTTTCTTTTTACTTTCAGCAGGAACTACCCCTTTTATCGAACATTTACTAATTCCCCCTCTCATTTCATTTTCATTGTTACTGTAATACAAACAAACAAATGAATAACATGTGAATTTTGTGCGCAAATTTCTTCAAAAGTTAGTGAACCCCACCTCAAAATGCACTCCATGTTTATCATGTTTATGCCGAGTGTTGAATGTACAAGCAACTAAATTAGGGTGGCACCATTAGATACTTAGTATCCGGGAGGCTGGAAGTCCCCCCCCCCCCCCCTCCCCCTAAAAAAAACTTGACTTGCTATGAGCTAAAAAGGAAAAAAACTTGTCTCACCTTCAGAGTAAACAAAAAACCTTGGTCCACTGACAAATCATCTGAAAGATGCAAAAAAAGCCCCCCCCCCCTCCCCAGGTATATATGCATGCGTTCGGCGAGCCCAGAGCGGCCCAAAGCCGACACGAACTGTATTGAATGCACTTTATCACCTGACCTGAATACACGTATGATGGGGTGTCCAAACTTCGCGGACTTTTCAAAAATATTCATCAGGCTTAAATTTGTTCACAAAATATTCATAATTCATACAAAACCAATTCAAGAAATAGTTACCACGTTCACGGCAAGATCGTAAACTATGAAATCATGGACGAAAATGTAAAGTAGGTCAAGGGGTTTCGCCGGTATCGCGATCTAAAAATTCTATTCCGATTGCCGGCGAATGCGCGCTGTGCTGGAAAACCGTTCTGAAAAAGTGTGACCTAACTTCGCGGACCAAAGTTTTTGTGGAGATGTAAACAAAATCTCAAGCTCAAAAAGTGAAATATTTATATCAGATTGAGGGCAAAATGCTATAGAATCGGTTAGTACCACATTTAACTCACATTTTTGATGATTTCTTCTTGCAAAATGGTGATATCGTGATGCTTGTTGAGAATATCAGATTTCTTCAAAACGGGCGCTAACGGTGACAAATTTGCCGATCTTTTGTCAATATTTTCATGAATACTGAACTCATCCGAAAAGAAACTTACACCAAAGGATAATTTTAGGTCGCTTTTCACGTTGATGATGTCAGATTTTAAGGATATTGGCTAGTTTTTAGATAATGACCGTCGCGAAGTATGGACACGCGCGAAGTTTGGACTCACTATATTAGCTGCCATATACAGTTAAATATGTAAAACACGGCAAAACTTGGATTAGATTATGTTCATTGTTAATGTTGATGGGGTTCACTAACTTCGAGCACCACTGTATAGGATAGGCTAGCTACAATGTAAAATGTCCAAACTCGCAACAAGGGGGGGGGGGGGGGGTCAATGCAGCAGCAGTAAGGCCAATTCAGTACTTTCTTGGGTTGTATTCTCAAGAAAACCATGACCACTTTTCAAGTGGCTTGATAATTTGCATCTTTGGGAGCAAAAATATTAAGATTTTCCTTTTGCTAAAGTATTTTTAAACGTCTTTGCTAAGACTCTTAAAAACCGAAGTTAGATCCATGAATCTGATACAGAATATTTCGCGATACAACCGATACAAGTACCCCTGCTCAAACTCTACCTTAATTTCTCCAATTATTCTTTCACTATTTTTTTTCATCACCCCCCCCCCTTCTCGCTTCCGGATCTCTGTAAACTCAAGAATCAAATCCATTATTATTTTCACTTCACATTATGTAAGACCATGGTAAGACACGAGTTTGATTTTTTTCTTTAATGCCATATAAAATCTATATAAGTTATTGCCCGACATCATATACGAGTACACATTATTTAATATAAATGGCACCATGCAAGACAGCCTAAATATAAATATAACTTTTTCTTTTTTTACAAACGAATGACAGGTGTATTACCCCACTCAGAAACCTCTTTATGACACTTTTTTTTAACTGTTTCTTCTTTTTTTTTTTTTTTCATTTCCCCCTTTTCACTATATAACAAAATCAACCCAGGGCGGCGGTCGCCCCCGCCACTTTCTGTTGGCGCCGTCCCTGGCTGTAACCATGACAACCAGCACATGTTAGAGGGCCAATCAATCAATTCTCAACCTCTAAAATATATGACCTACAATACAACTTTTGTCTCGGTCCATCATGTAACTTCTCGTCTTAAATTGATTCTTGCGCAGAGCGCATTATGGACGATTTAAGCCTAGGGCCTACTTCCCAAATCATTTTATAAATTACTGAGAAAAACACCACTGTCGTACAGATGGGAGCATGGAGGGGCACTTTATCCCCAAAGTTTCACGACCAAGAATAAACAGTAAGAGTATATAGGCTCCTGTTACTTCTTACTTAAATATTGAATATTATTTTTTATCAAAATCAATCATAAAATTTAGATATTAATTTTAAATCGTCTATGTTGCTCCATACGCAACCAACTTGGAGTGCCCCGCCCCCATTGTTTCCTCTTTTTTTTTGGAGGGTGGGGGTAATTACGCCAAAATTTTAATGCGCGTAATATTATTGATGAGAAATTTAAAGCTTAACATTAGCATCATTCGCGAAGTCTCCACCTCTGTTGTGCATAATGTTGTGCGATAATGAATGAGGATCATAATCCAAAATATAGCTGTAGGCCTATTGCAGCTAGCACACATGATGATAGAACAAGGAGGACTGATGAGCCAGAGACAGCATCTGTGAAAAGAAAAACACAAATAATTGTTTTTAAAAAATGTTATTGATATATCGATGGACATGTTGGTCCTCGGATATCCGTCTGTTTTAAACTGAAGAAATTTCGAAAAGCCACCCATTTTAATTACAGTTGAGTCTGAGATGCATGGAGGGGGAAGGGGGCAGGGTGAGAGCGTTTTGAAAATAGGGTTGGAATGAGAGCTCATCTGAGGTAATGGGGGTATAAGGTATAAGCCTACATTGAGCAAATGCAACAAAAAGGGAGTTGCAAGGTAGAACAACTCCTGCGAAGGGGGGGGGGTGTTAATTGGGAGGGGTAAGAAATTTGGAGGTCCTTACAATAAGGGATCGGCCTATACGTGAAGCAGGTAACAATCATGGGTGTATCCTAAATAACACTGAAGATGAGGGGTTTCGAGCATGCTGGTCAATGATGTTAAGACTCCCTTTTTAGTATTAACTGTAGGCCTACATCATTTTGCATCAGAAACTAAAAAAAAAAAAAAAAAAAAAAAAAAAAAAAGAACCATGAAAATAAATAAAAGATTAAAACATCTATATATATACACAAGTCCTACATTAAACGTTTTGCAGCTAAGTATTGTTTTTATTTACGATGAAAAACATGTATAAGAAACTTAAACCTTAAAAGGACTGGGCTATTGAGATTTATTGAGGACTGGGGGCATGATGGCCCCCTTCTGATCTCGGCCGCCGTTTGCGCGATCGTGCCGAAATTTGACACGCACATTCTTTAACACATGACAGTATAATTCTGAAAATAATAACTTTTAATTTATCATGAATGAAATATGCAAATTTATTCGTGAAAATTATATTTAACACCCAATTTCACTTCAAATTTTTCTTCTTTTTTTTCCAGATGTTATCTTTGTAATTTAATTTAAAGGTTTTTAATAAAGAAATATTGCGAAAGCCAATTTTTTTTGCTTTAATGTAGGCCTATTTCTTTGTTTTTAGAATTTCTTATGCATTTCTTTGTTTTATCATCTTTTGTTTTTCATTGTTTTTTTATATATTTTCAATGGAAATTATCAAAGACCATTTAACAACTAAATTAACCCTAAATTAATTAAGCAGACCAATGGAACAAAACATAATAGCCCTTTTGTGAATTTCATCTCCCATATATGTTATAGACTACACAAAGCATAAAAATGAGCCATTTGCGGCATGACATTTTGTCTCGTAAAAAGTCATGTGACGTCGCCATGCATGCTATATATACCCGTATTAATATGTCGCGAATTTGGTCTCAATAAGAGTTGTGCGAGACTTAAAAGAAAGAGATCATAAATATTTTGCGGCGCTAAATCTTTTTGGGTTTTGGAAATATCGCGCAAAGCGTTGAGGGCGAAGAGGAGGGGGGGGGGGCATCATGGCCCCCAGTCCTTTTGGGTAATGGGACGCAAAACATGTTTTTAAAACATAACCTTTGTCACATCCTTGTGTTTGAAAGAATTAAACACCACGCATGAACACTGTAAATGTATTGCTGTATACATGCTGACCAAATTATTTCCAAACACCCCCTGTAAACGAGTTTTTTTCTCTGTGTGCAAAATAACCCCCAAAACAAGTTTTCGTGGGCTTTATTTAACGAGTGCACGTGCGGCCCGTGTTCAAAATTGAAAAAAAAAACCACCCCTAAGGCGCGTTTTTTTTGGTCACGCATGTGTACAGCAATATATTTGACTGCCCCCCCCCCCCGAGGGGAATGTAATGGCAATGCTATAAACCTATAAGACTACAAGTCATGATAAACTGAACCCACCACCATGGACACTCAATGTTTTTTTCCACCTAACCCTATACAATAATGTCTACATTCTGATGATACGATTAGTTTACGACTGGTCTGCGAGACTGTTGCGACTGAGTATTGGGAGAAGGGAATCAGAGTAGAAGCAATTAATCGCAAAGATGGTGAATCTTTTTCACTCAAATAATACTAAGATAAAGCAGCTAGGGGTTTTCTTTACAGCTTCTAGATTTCCAGTTACGTTAGTCACCATCGGGTCGCAGAAAAAAAATCGCATCGCATCATCAGTTGCGTTCAAACGCAACTCTTTCAGGACGTCGCCCGGGTCGCAACTGGTTCGCATGCTGATTGGTTGAAACGCACAGGTGTCTGCAGGGGCGGATCCAGGACTTCCAAAAGGGGGGGGGGCAAATTTTTCGGAGGAAAATTTTGACAAGCCAAAAAAAAAAAGGTTTTCAACCACAAATAAAGGATATTTTGTACCCAAAAAAATTGATTGTGTCCCCCCTCCCCTGGATCCGCGCCTGGGTGTCTGAATATTGCAATGGTAACTGACAGATCCGACACGTCCCCTGGGCCCGGTTACACAAAGGTTAGCGATCAATCGTTGATATGAGAGAATATTATTGGTTCCTAGTCAGTCTACCTAAATGCGTATGCGACGATTGTATTGATAGGCCATTTATTTTAATTTTGCGATAAATCGCTAACCTTGGTGTTACGGGGCCCTGGTTGTAAGAAAATTTAACAAAATCGACCTATATATTTCACGATGTTCTCTAGCATGGAATCGAGGTTTTCGTCGTAGTGCCAAGCTAGGCGTATATCAGTCGCATACCAGCCGCAGGATACGCGCTCAATATTAGGTTCATCATCATTGATATAAGCTAAATGTAGTAATAACCACATAAACATGAGGGATGTAGGCCTATCAATGAGTAATTATTTAGCAAGCACTAACAAAATAGTATCCCTAAATTAGACCCCAAAATAGCCAATCTGGAATAAAATTATTGGAAATGGTATTTCAACTGATTTGAGTAGGTATGGGTGTCAACATTTACCAAAAAAAGTTAGGAGGAATATGGGTTGGGGAAAGTGTTTTTTTTTAAGGTAAAAGGTCAATGACCTTTTCATATATACTGTATAATGGTATCTCTGAGATGGAAAGGCGCAGAATGGCGATCATGGTGTCAAAATGCACAAATTCTTACCAGAACATCAATTAAAATAAAATTAAGTATCTAGAATGCTCATTCACCAATAAAATTCAAAGGCAAAGCCTTTCAAAGGTCAATGACCTTTTTTACATTACATACTATTGTATAAGGTTATCTCTGAGATGAAAAGGTGCAGGTTGGTGATCATGGTGTCAAAATGCACAGATTCTTACAAGAAGATCAAATAAAATAAATTTAAGTACCTAGAATGCACATTCACCAATAAAATTCAAGGCCAAAGCCTTTCAAAGGTCAATGACTTTTTTTACATTACATACTATACTGTATAAGGTTATCTCTGAGATGAAAAGGTGCAGGTTGGTGATCATGGTGTCAAAATGCACAGATTCTTACAAGAAGATCACATAAAATAAATTTAAGTACCTAGAATGCACATTCACCAATAAAATTCAAGGTCAAAGCCTTTCAAAGGTCAATGACCTTTTTTACATTACATACCATACTGTATAAGGTAATCTCTGAGATGAAAAGGTGCAGGTTAGTGATCATGGTGTCAAAATGCACAGATTCTTAAAAGAAGATCAAATAAAATAAATTTAAGTACTAAGAATGCACATTCACCAATAAAATTCAAGGTCAAATCTTTTCAAAGGTCAATGACCTTTTTTACATTATATACAATACTGTATAATGGTATCTTATAGAGATGAAAAGGTGCAGGTTGGTGATCATGGTGTCAAAATGCACAGATTCTCGCAAGAAGATCAAATAAAATAAAATTAAGTACCTAGAGTGCACATTCACCCATAAAATTTAAGGTCAAAGGTCAATGAACTTACCATATTACAAGTATCTGTAAGATAAAACGGCGCAGGTTGGTGTTCTTGGTGTCAAAATACACAGATTCTTACCGGAAGATTAAATAAAATAGAAATAAGCATCGAGAATGCACATTCACCAATAAAATTCAAGGTCAAAGGTCAATGTCCTTTTTAAAATTAGATACATAATGGTATCTCTGAGATAAAACACTGCAGATTGGTGATCTTGGTGCCGAAATGCACAGATTTGTACAAGAAGATTTATTAAACAACACAAAAATAAGTATAAAAAAGAAAAAAATTCACCCTTGAAATCCAAGATCAGAGGAAATACATTATGTTATATAGATCTGTATATAAAAATAACCAAACATTTATCCTTTATGTGAATGTATTTAAGGGTTAGAGTTCAATGCACTCTTTCCAAAATATCAAATAACACTTCTTCATATACTGTGATGAGTTGCCAAAAGCAATGATAAATAAATGAAATCAAGTATATAATTTGAAATGATTTTATCGTAAGTAGCAGCATTTAATGCATCATAATTTTTCTCTCCAGCGAGAGGCCACTCACCTCAATGCTATAATAAATACTATAAACTATTAGCTTAATCTTCTGAAAATGGATAGGATAGGTCTAACTCTCATGTCACAGCTAGCATCATCTGAGAGCATTTCCAAACAGCAGAGGGATGATGATGGAGATAAAAAGAAGACCATCTTTAAAGCTGCAGCTCTCAACTTCATCAAAGATGAATTCCCTTATAATTAATTACCTCCCATTGCGAGCTGCGCCAGAATCTCTTGAAATGCTAATGCTGCAGGACAAAACTTCATAATATCTGCTCTCTGCCTTACATCATCCATGATGCTATTTCTACGAGGTATCTGTTTGTACAAGGATCATGCATGTATTTGGTCCAGAAAAACTTATTGTTATCATGCACAAATTAGGCATATATGATACTAGTAATGAAATTCAAAAGGAGATAATAGCTTACAAGTACACATCCATCGACCTACAGCACCACTTTCAGTTCTTGAGCATCGAGCTGTGCAACATATTAATAATAACATATATCCTGGTTTGATAATCCTTGACAGAACGTTAGGCTTTCATGGAATGGGCCAGATCAAAGTCCTGAAAATGTCAGAAGGTTTTTAAGAGTTTGATTACTCTTTGCTGAAGTTGAGACACTTAACTTCATTTACTATGACAAAAGCTGCAGCTCTAATGATTGCCTTGATTTAATTCTTCATAATTGTCCATGGCTATTTGAAAATGTTCTCGGATGATGCTTGACATGAGAGTTAGGCCTATCCTATCCATTTACAGATTAAGTTGTAGTTTATAGTATTGATTAGCATTTGAGGCTAGTGACCTATTGCTACAGAGAAATTAGTACCTTAATTTAGATTTATAAAATGCATATCTAAATGCTGCTACTTTAGACAACTTCACCATTTCAAATTATTTCATACATGATTTTTTTAAACACTTTTGGCAATGCATTACAATATATATTAAGAAGTGTTGTTTGATCTCAATTTCACCTCAAACTTTTATTTCGACATCATCATTGATCAAGGATTCAACTATTAATTTTGTGTTTTCTACGCAGGCCAGTCCTTTTCCCATCAGAATCACTTTATCTACGTGCCACAATCACGTTATCGACCTATTTACTTAAATTCCCTGACGTTATTGAAATAGTTGATTTGATTTTGATTTGAATTTATTTTTCTTCTACATAACAATATAATATAACATAAATGTAACAAACATATATTGACAATAAATCAGGTATAAATCATTTAGCATAAAATTAATAGCAGAAGATGGATTGCCATAGTAAGCAAAAAAATGCTTGAAAAATATGACAAACCGAAACATATTTTAACCATATAATCATATTATGAGCAGAATGGACAATAACAAATTATTAAAGTATCAATTAAGTATAATATAAAAAAGAGAAGAACAAAATCTAACAAGCCAAAACTTGCTATAATATATATAATCAAGTAAAAAAAAAAAAAAATAATAATAATGATAATGACAAATGAAGATGATGAAGATGATGATGATGATGATGATGATGATGATGATGATGATAGTGGTGACGGTGGTGGTGGTGGAAATAATGTTAATGATGATGGAAACGGAATATTGGAACATGATTATGACACAAGAAAGTTTATTTTACATATTCCGATAGTAACATGACCTTAACTTTAGCTTTGAATGAGTGTAGGGAGCAAGAGGATTTAATTGAGTCTGGGAGAGGATTCCAAAGGTCAGGACCATGATGTCTTACGGATCTCTGGGCAATACGTAGTTTTGGATTGACTAAATGTAAATTAGAGGAATTACGGGTGGGGTAATCATGAATGGTTTTATTCAAAGTATAAAAATTTTGAAATGAATTTGGTAGCATCCCATTTAAATACTTGAAAATGAACAATAAACTTTGTAGTGTATTAATGTCAAATACTGTCAGAGTTTTTAATTGGTAAAATAATGGTTTGGAGTGAGATAAATATTGTGAACCGGTACAAATGCGAAGCGCTTTCTTTTGCAATAAGTGAATAAGTGAATAGATTGACCTCTAACCTCTGAATATAGTTTTCATGGCCATTATTTATCCTTATTTCAGAGTGAAATTATTAAACATCCAGGTTTTCATTACAAATAGCCATCTTTCTTTCTATTATTCACAAATAAAATGTTAATTATAATGGATTAATTTTTTTTTTTGGGGGGGGGGAATCATGCATGGAATTATAGATATTTATTAACTTTTGACCTTTGACTTTTGATATCAAAGGTGAATGATTATTCTTTATGATTATTTAGTGCTTTTTTATCTTCTTGCAAAAATTGCTTCTTGACACCAAAAACACGAACATACAGCGTTATAATAATAATAGCGGTATATTTACCCAGGGTAGCCACTTCAGTTCCGAAAACTGTTCTCCCAGTGGGCCCTGCTATTATTACTCCGGCTTCAGCTGCATGGGCTGCCTAGGCGCTCAAGCATTCAAGGAATTAATCCTGCCGGGTACCCATTTACCTAACCTGGGTTGAGTGCAGCACAGTGCGGATAAATTTCTTGCTGAAGGAAAACATGCGCATGGCTAGGATTCGAACCCACGACCATCTGTTTGAAAGGCAAGAGTCAGAACCACTAGAACACGACCCGACCACCAGCGTTTTATCTCAGAGATACCATTATACGATATATAGCCTTTGTAAAAAGGTCATTGACCTTCGACCTTGAACTGTATGGATTAATATGCATTCTAGGTGATTAACCTTTATCTTATTTCACCTTCCTGTAAGAAACTGTGCCTTTTGACACAACGATCACCAACCTCTGCTGTTTCCTCTCAGAGATACTACTATACAGTATGATACATATTTAAGAAAAAGGTAATTGACCTTTGAAAGGCTTTGACCTTGAATGTTATTGTTTAATGTGCATTTTAGGTACTTAATTTGATTTTATTTGATCCTCTTGTAAGAATCTGTGCATTTTGACACCATGATCACCAACCTGTAATATTTTATATGGGAGATACCATTTTGCAATATATTTAAAAAGGTCATTGACCTTTGACCTTGAAAAAAAAAACACTTTCCATAACCCGTATTCCTCCTAACTTTTTTGTGTGTAAATGTTGACACCCATATCTCCTCAAATCCGTCAAAAAACCATTTCCAATAATTTTATTCCAGATGGTTACTAATTGCGGGATAGTAAAACGAAAGAAATTATCCTATTTGTGTTTTCACCCCCAAACTCACTTGCCTTATTTCCATCATCGGTAGTCATAGTAATATCTCCTGCATAAATGCAAAGGAATTATGATTAAAAATTATAGAAGCAGTCCGATTGATTAACTTTGTGGTTTCGTACTTATGGTAGTTCGGCGCGACTGCGCGCTGTCAAAGACTAAGTTACTGAGCCCCCACCCCCCCCCCCCCTGTATAAAGCAAAACAGTTCGGAATATAGAGGGGATAATATTACTCATACAACTCAAATCTGTTCTTCTTTTATTCATTATACTTACTCGATCCGTTCCCGTTATCGGTAGTCGTACCTCCTGCATAATAAGGGATGATAATCAATATCAGCAACCTTTTAATTTTGACACAACACACTCGAATATTCAGATTTTAAATAAATGGACGATATACGTAAAAATTATAAAACGACTACTAATTTAAATCAAAATCGAATATCTGCATGCCGCACAGGTTAAGATTATCTCATTTCAAACAGTCCAGTGTATAATATAATGATTTTGATTGTAGTTCATTACAATATTATTGTTACATTACAAAGAAATGGTACGTTATACGAGTATAGGATTTCACTGGGGAGATAGGCCTATAATAGGAAGAGAAAGAGAGATATACATGATATACAGATAGAGAAATGGGGAAAGAGATTAAGAGGGAGAGGGGAGAAAGTATGATGGAGAACTCTAAAAATAAAAGAGAACAAGTTTTTGTTTTTAAAGAAAAGAAAATGAAAGAATCATTTAAATAGACCCCAAAATGAGAATTAACGGTGGGCCCTACTTCCGCCAACCTTTATTTCTTTAAAAGGCATGATATAGGCCTATTGTACTTACCCCCTGAACTGGTGGGACTTGCTGGAGCTCCAAAGGGTAGATTAGCAGAATACACATCAGTCCAATATCGATCACTGCTAGGTCCTTGTACAATAGTTGCCCTGAAATAACATATGCATGAAAAAGTTAAGGGTAATTATTTGAGATTTTCGTATCACAGTGGACCACATACGCATTAATTATATTCACCGCCCTACACTGCAAATTTCAGGGCCGAAAATAGAGAGTGTGTGTATGTGTGTGTGTGGGGGGGGGGGGGGGGTAATACATATGGTATCCATTAGCCAGATGTATTAGCCTTCCGTAATGTTTGAGTAGGCAACCTACCTCAATGGTCGACCATTGTAGTCGATAAGAACCATTTTTTAAATTTTAACAAAATGCCCCCCCCCCAAAAAAAAAAACAAAAAAAAAAAACAAGACGGGCTTGCTTCTGTAATTGATTAACAAATTCATTTTGACAAAAAGTGACATACTGAGAAAGTGATTACACACCGGGGACACAAAATAACACTAATACTTGTATGCAACTTATATCCTATATCCACCCCCCCCCCCCCCTCCCGCACAATCCCGGACGTGATTAGCCAACGAATATACCTGAAAGCTATCGTTCCGTGGTCATCAGATGGCGCTGTCCAAATTGCCGATTCGCTTGTCTTCGGAGCATTTGTCTTGTGCGACCAGGCATTCTGGTAAAAAAAGGGAGAAAAGAACGATAATCAGAGATAAATAACGATTTTAACAACATCTTTGTACAGTGATCTGAGTTAAGTAACAAGATATCATTAAATACAGGATGATAGACTACTGATAATAATAGACATGATAGAGAAGGAAGAAAATGATAAGATGGAACCTAAGTAATAGCAAACTTTACCTTGTATTTAATTAAGTCGAACGGCTGTTCTTGTTTTTTGTTTTGTTTCGGTTTTGTTTCTTGCTTTTTTTTACCCGCCCCTCATTTATCAGTCTCTCAACCTTTGGCAAACCCCATTTTCTCTGTTAAAGACTTCTGACCGATCGATCCTACTAGGGGAATCCCCGTAATTTTTATTGGTATATATCTCTATGGATACAATGCGTCACGACGCGCGCCGTCCCACATTTTGGTGACGTCATAATCCCGAGAGTACGATTAAAGCCGAGTCGACGCTTAATTCCACAGGTTGAACGAACTTTCCTCAAAATGTAAACAAAGGTGCCAAGTGCAAAAAAGGTATCCTCGGATATGTCGTAAGATATAAGGCCATGGTCTCGAAAAGTAAAAGCGGGGACAAAAAAACAAAAACAAAACAAAGCAAAAATATCAAGAAATTAAGACGGGAGCAAAACGTAGTTGGCTGAACCACATATAAAAACATCAAACCCTTATGATGGATGGAAATATAAAATGCATATAGATGGAGATAAAAATAATATCTGCATGGCTTTCTAATATTATGACCATTGGTTATAATAAGAACTATGGTGAATTCCACTCACTTTTGTACCTCCAGAGCAGTCCAGTGTCTTTCCAATGTTGGTATTACCCGGTGTAATGGTCCCTACTGCAGCGTTCATGTCACTCCCAGCATCCCGCTGCCTTGCTTGAACGAAGAATCCAATGAACTGGGCGCCAGATATGGTCACTGTGTGAAATAAAACAAACTTTAGCAATAAAAATAATAATATAATCATTCTTTAAACAGCTATTATTGTTCAAGTTTTTCATGCATAAAAAAATTATGTCGATGAACTTTTTTTAAAATTTCTCATTCCTCTTTCAAACTCTACTTCGTAAAACCTATATACGAACATAAAGCATGCTAGCTGTCCCATTGTTAATAAGTGTATTTTTAGGTGTGGTTTACCATTAACAGATATATACCATTGTTTCGTTCATGATAGTCATACTGATACATTTCCCGTCATTTATATTTCTATTGCACGTAAAACTTTCCCCTCAATCTACTAGCACTCTATTTTTTTTTTTAGATCATTGATAACCACTTACTGCATCGATAACTAAATCATATGCGCTTAATAAATACCCTATATTATGATGTTTATTGTATATTCACGAGGGGGGGGGGTGCGGTAAATCTAATCTAACTGTCTGAGTAGTGACTAAAATCCAACCAGAAAATTGCTACACAGACAAAGCACGGTACCCTTGCCCATAACCAGAACCCCTCCCCTATCATTTACATATAGGGGCGCGCCCGCGGGTGGTGTCATGGGGGGGGGGGGGCATGGAAGACCTATGCTAGTTATGTAGTGGAACAAAAACAAAAAAGTGGAGAAAAGGGGTCGGAAAAAACTGAAGAAATGAGGAAGAACAATTCAGAGTAGATAAGTGGGCCATGTATTTATGATAAAAGATGGGACGTCAGATGATAGGTCGTCTCCCCCCCCCATGCACCCCCTATCGAAAAATTGCTGGCGCTTCCCCTGATGTGTACACAAGTTGCTTGATAGCTTGGCAGTAATAGATTCTTACTGAGAGGATGTCAGCTGATAGACACCAGTCAATTATCAAATTACTCTGACAAACTCGATTTGCGATCCGCGACAGGAGGATAAAGTCACTTTATGCCCAAGACTCTTTTAAAGTGTTATTTCAGGCTCTTACTTCATCATGTTCGTTCGCATGATCATGCGCGTCATGAATGCGTCTGTCCTGTGGATGATATGAGATAAAAAGGTGTTTGTATTTAGCGCCATGGACATAACCACAACAAAATAACCAAAAAATTCCAGAATCCAATTACGAGGAAAATCTGGAGGAAAAAATTAAAAACATTTTTTTCGGGATTGGATTCAGGCCATGTAATTCACATTATACATTAATATTGTCACAATTCATGTACCAAAATTATTGAAGTAGTGCATAGTGGATACGTCTTAAGTGTCAATTTTATAAGAAATTCAATGTCAAAAATTGGTTGAAATTGTTGAAATAAAACGCTATTTTATGGGGAAAATAATATTTGTTCGCCTTGTTTGGAAGGAGATATTAGACAATAATCTGGTCTCATACCGGTATCATGTTGAATGAAAAGTTTTCGAATGATTGATCAATAGTTCTTTTGTGCTCGCACGAAAATGACAAGCGAATCGCTTGTGAAGCGATTCACCATGCCCATGAGTATGTCGCTGTCAACATTGTCTTTTCATAGTAAATGAAGCGTGACACATTGAAATTGCGGAATCTAAAAATACATGCATGAAAGCATATGTTGTGCGCGGTGAAGTCTCAATGATATTCTGCACAAATTATTTACAACATAATATATAGAAATACTGTTTGTTGTATAACTCGATCAGCACTTGAAATACAAAACAAGCGCCGCGTTTATTATGTGCGGGTTCTGATTATTTTTTCTTTTTCTTTCGTAGAAGAATCCATTATAAATTTACATCATGAACTGATAAATATAGACAAAAAAGGAAATGAAGAAAGAAAGAAAGCGGAAAGAAAGAAAGCGGAAAGAAAGAAAGAATAGAGAAAGAAAAAAAATAAAGGGAAAAGGGACGGAAGGAAGGAAGGGGGCAAGGTACAAAAAGGAAGGAACGGGGCAAGGTAGAAAAAGGAAGGGCTTCTATTTTGCCTATGCATACATCGAGTCAGATTTCCATGCAACTGTATAATAATGCCGATACACATGGGATGAAGAAACGATGGAGTGAAACCAATTTTAACCATCATTCCTCGTGGTTTGATGATCAGAATAACCAACAAAGCTTGATTTCCTTTCTTTCTTGTTTTCTTAGGTTTTTATAAGCGGTAGAACAAATAAAGAAAATTATATAAAAGAGACAAAAGGACTTAGCAAGCTTTGCGTATAGGTATATGCAAGAAAAGAATATACTGGAAAAAATATACTAGAAAAGTGGAAGGAGAGGGAAAAGATGGAGCAAAAGAAGAAAGGGGAAAGTACATGATGAAGAAATAGAAGAAGAAAGAAGGAGGAGAAGGAGAGAAACAGGGTTGAAAATCAGGAAACTTACATTCCATGCAGTGTTAAGTCGAATCGGTATTTACTGATTCATAAAAATCATCAAACGTCACGTATATAGGCAAAATAGTATAACGGCTAATAAAATATGACTACCAAACTTGATTATTGTATTAAAGATCTTAAGTTGTTGATGAGAATCGCGCACCAGTTTAAGGGGTACTTTGGGTAACATCTGATTTAATATACTAGCTATCGACCTATAACACAAAAGAAGACTCGATATCTTATTGTTCCATTGAGACCATGGACCTACTCCATCATGTCCATGGTGAGACCAAGATGCCCCTTGGTTAGACAAATTTATATCAGTGCAAAATCCCCAAGCATCGTCATGCCATGATGATATAGCCATTTTGTAACGAGGCCTTCCAGAAAGACCATGATATCAGTTGAATGAAAAAGGACTCAACATAGACGTTACTTTTATAAGTTTAGCATTATTTTTGTAAAATAGTCGTGTGTGCAACACTGAAGCGAGTGGATGATTGTTACGTCTCCACTTTCCTTTAGAAAATTTGATTATGATCTTGATTTAAGTCACGATTCATTTATGTGATTCAAGAATAATATAATAGATGCAATGAAAATGCCTGTCTTACTTTCGAATGCATTCAATTTTCATAGTCCAATCAGGGAACAGTTAATTGGGATATGATCATCATGAATCACATGGCAAATACAAATATAACGTAAGGAGACAGCATCAGAATAATCGTTCATTGCATATTCATGTTGCCATAATGACGACACGCGTATAGCACTCTCAAACAAATACAATCTTGAGAATATTACAAGTGCCATGAGTTTATTTCGATTTTTCTTAATGCGATTTTTAAATTGTTTATTATTATATAGCTAATTTTATCTCACTATTCAAATCATAATTTCGAGTCATGGAGTACGCCTTTAACAAAATCGTCACCACGCCCCCCCCCCCCGGCCGATCACATCGCCTACTGTGAGAAGCATGCTTGTATATGGAAGCAACTGTCTTGGTGTATTAGAAACAGTTGTTATGAAACATTTCCGATCTACTATTATACACCAGCATGGTACCAGTGAAGAGGGGAAGTCCTCCCCCCTCCCCGCCCCTCATCAACTCCTGCATTACAAGGAATTCACACGCGCTATTATGCATGCTGGAAGAAACATCAACATTCCCATCGGTATTTCATAGAATTTCATATAGTATTTCAAAGAAAATAAAATTTACAGCTTTATTAACTAGAATGAGTGTGATTAACAATGTATCCAATGGTTAATTTATGTACTTTTCTTTTGTTTTATTTTTTTAAAAGGACAAATTGATATGAAGGGCCTCTTTGCATAAAGTTGATCGTTATGGTAACTCTGCCATCCATTGCTAACTATTATGGTAACGATGCGTGACAGCCAGTAGTAACTATACAGATTCAGTGGTCAGTGATAACCATTGGCAAAAGGCAACCCCCCTCCCCCCCCCCCAAAAAAAAAAGCAACGACGCGCACATTAATCATACTTTAGCGTCTTAATCAAGGCATACGTTATCCCACTCCTCTCTCTCTCTCTCCTTTCCTCTTTCTTCGATAATCTCTCTTCCACTCAAACATATTAAGCTGTTGTACATGACTTTGTGTTATTCCTCACAAGTCGGTGCCTCTATCTGTAACATACATGTAAATACGTCTCACTCTCTTCATGCTATGAGTCTACCACGTACAGTTATAGTTAATGAAAATGTTTGAGATGATCGCCTCACCTTCAATATTCTCTCCAGGGTTATAGAAGGTAGTATTGGCTGTGATGGAGAAGGGCGTGGTCCCTGTGAGTGTACTGGTACCGTGACCAGTTGGTCTCATATTGCTACAAGCCGAGAGGGGTGGTCCACTGGGGTACGCATCTACCAGGAGCATCCCTGCAGCCAACATCGCTACCACTAAAACAAACGGCGCCATGGATCGCATCTTCGGAATAAGAGATGGGTGAAAAGTTTGTCCGACGACGAGATAAGTAACTTCCTTGGGAGATCAGCCCCTCAAAAAAACCAAAAGTAGAAGAGAAATTTCAGGTCGACCCACCTGGCTTTAAGGCATTGGTAAGTTGTCTCTGACTGGTACAATTATCGTCGATGAAATTTTATGGTAGATAATAGATTATTAAATAGGTTTGATATCACTAAAATGTGGCACCCAAAAACTATCAGAAGACAGCACTGAACTGTAATGTAAACACCAATTATAAAAAGTCAATTTGGAAGACGGCTGCAGTTACTGCACAAACACAACACAAGTGAACGCACGGTTTAAGGAGAGCACGATTGCTAAAAAAAACGATCGTCATAAACTGCGTTAGGTCTTGTAAGAGCTGGGGGAGAACACTCATCTCAGAACAACAAATTTACAGGCCACGGATTTCCGATGACAACTGTCAAACTCATCATCATCAGCTAATGAAGATATATTCTTGTTTCGCCTCATCCCAGGCACGCATCGAGTCGTCTGCAGCTGTTTACTTGCAACACTAAATACGCCGGATACCTGTATAAACTCACGTTTTGTTTGTAGTGAAGACGCACACCGGGTTTAATATACAAAGAAGTTGAGCTTTAGAAATGCGTGTTTTTGTTTTCCTACCACTTCGCCTATATACACCACACGCTAAAGAATGCCTCCTACGTGTTTTTGTTTTCCTACCACTTCGCCTATATACACCACACGCTAAAGAATGCCTCCTTTTACTGTACCTATACTTTGTGTAGTTGAGCAAGTGCAATTATTCCGTAGGGTGATCGCGACGTTGTTCTGGAGAATTGCAGTCGAGTTAACTCAGCTGATATTTCCGGGTTTTCTTATTATTCACAGGCCATGTAGGTCCATGTTCAGACCAATGATATCAACAGGACATATAATGCATGTTATGCAGTACTATAGAGGCCTATAGCATGAGCGTTATATGCCTATAGGGCCTATATATACAAAAGACTTAGGCATTGCAAGTTATTGTGTGAGCCCCGGGATGAGCACTCAGGCCTTCATTTAGATTCTTTATAATTTCGATTGGGATTCTGATATTCAGTAGGCCTACAGTCTGACAGAAAAAGTGTGACTTTCGGGATTTACCTTACCATGAATAATGTCGATACTGACGATTTGCTGTCATGTAGTGACACCCCCTCTCCTCCATCCCGGATAACTCCGTAGATGTTGCCGCATGCAATTTTTTTTTTTTTTAGTTTGCCAAGAATTTTAGTTTTCCATTTTCCAGGCCCCGGGCGCGTTTATTTCAAGGGTAACATCTCCAATTAAGAACCATAAAGATTAAAGGAAGCAGAAGAAGAGGAATAAGAAATGAAAAAGAAGGAATAGAAAGAAAGAAGACAAAATGAGAAGCAGAAAATGAATTAGAAGAAGAATCTATAGAAGAATAGGAAGAAGAAATGATTGGGCTGCATACGAGATTTTAACATGGGCATGCAACTACAGCCCCCCCCCCCACCGGCCCGGCAAAAATTGACCTTCAGTGTTTGTAAACTAACAAGAATACCCATTTTGTTTGTTAAAGATATCAGTGAAAACAATATTTGGCCAATCATCGCGTGTACGGGCGTACTACCACACTGGCAATGTCTTGAAATAATCAACCATTTTGTAAATCCTATATATATACCAAATATTTTTTTCTACATTTATTTTGTTTTCGCTCATGAACTGCTAAAGCCAGCGGCGGATCCAGGATTTTCCAAAAAAAAGGAGGGGGGAACATTTCCCAGAAGAAAATGACAACCCCCCCCCAAAAAAAAAAAGGTTTTCACCCAATTTTTTTGGTCGTTTCGTCCACAAATAAATGGTTTGACAAGCATAAACCCAAAACAAAACACACAAAAAAGGTCCACACTTTCAAAGGGGGGGGGGGCACAATAGCGGCAAATTTGCATTACAAATTTTCATCGTGTCTCTCAAAGGGGGGGGGGGGGGTTGCACGGGCCGGCTGTGTCATACAACAGCATGAGCGTATCAAAAATACAGCTGTAACCAGATGAATATAAGATTTCTAAATTCTAGTAATTATTTTAAGTTGTAAATATATCCTTAAAGGGAAGGTCCGGGCTGGAAATATTGATAACTTAATACATAGAGTAGAATTCACTGAGCAAAATGCCGAAAAATTCATCAAAATCGGATAACAAATGATAAAGTTATTGAAGTTTAAGCAGTCGTTATGAATATTCATTAGGTGGGCTGATGATGTCACATCCCCACTTTCCGTTTTCTTATGTTTTTACATAAAATCATAATTTGTTCATTACTTGTGTGAATAATATGTCTCCCTTATAATGAAATAAGTTGCAGCAATAAATATCTAATGCACTAAATCAGTTGTCAATCCAATTTTCTAGTTCTTGGAGGAAAAAATTTGAATAAACCTAATTTCATTTAATAAAATACAAAAGAACAAGTGGGGATGTGACATCAGCCCACCTAATGAATATTCATGACGACTGTTTTCACAAAATATTGCTAAACTTTAAAATTCAATAACTTTGTTATTTGTTATCCGATTTTCATGAAATTTTCGACATTTTGCTCATTGAATTCTACTCTATTTATTAAGCTATAAATACTTACAGCCCGGACCATCCCTTTAACCAGGGGACCATGGAAAGCATTCAAACACCGCTCCTTTTCAAAGAATTTGCAGACATTAAACTCTGATAAAGATTGAAGTTTAAGTTAAAGCTTAGTTTGAGTTTGTGAAAAGGGGGCTTTTCATATTTGATCAGTTTCAAATTTAAAAACAAAAAACATTACTACTTTGTGAATTAGAGGACTTGTTACTTAGCTATTATAGCAAAAAAAAATCCAAAATGATCTTGTGACCTGAATCCAGCAGCTTTATTTAGACAAAAAAAACAACTTCGACACCGTTTTATTATCATTGTCATTTATTCGGCAAACAAAAATATCACACAGAGGAAAATTCCTGCAAAGCAAAGGAAGAGAAGTATTTAAAAAAATATTCTACCTTGAGCCTTTAAGATAGTTTGTAAGCAATGGGGTGATTAAACTAAATCAACAAAACCGTACAAGTCACTACACTGAAAATGTTAATTAATGAAGAAACTGGCTTATTTGACAAAAACTGAAAATGAATGCTTTGATTATCCCAAAAATAAATGTGATAAAGCAAATTAATTAAAGCATTCATTTTAGTCAATGAATATGGTGAGCATTCCTTAACGTTAATGATAAAGTTTCAAATTGAACAACAATACAAAGTAATAAATACAAAATATCACGCCGGTTATTTTTATTTTATCCATACAACCTGGCAATAAGTCATATGACAAGATTATATTTTCAAATAAGACTAATCATTTTTTCCGTCTACTATACTCATGGGATAGATACAGCAAAATAAAAGATAAAATCCAACTTACTTAGAATATTATGATAACGCTAATGTTACATAGACCTAATCACGCTAATCTACTATACTTAACCAAAATGTGCAATATATTACCTCATTTATTTAAAATAAACTATTAAACGTGTTACAAGAAACGACACCTAAACCGTATCGCACAAGTTTCCTTCTATATGGCTACCGCATGACACTTTCTCACTTGTGAAACCGACCCCGAACAGACCACACCATATTACGTTATTTCCAATGGCAAACCATCGGTCGGTTCGGGGTCAGTTTCTTTGGTGTAACACTTCTTATTAAGACACATTACCCTGTTGCTATATACGGGAGGGGGTGGTGTAGGTCATATTAACGTCCGCGTGTCAATGAGGGAAGGAGGAACACTGTTTAAACAAATAACAATTCTTTTTCTTTTCCTCATTTTTTTCTAAATAATAACACTATTCTTACAGTTGTCTGATACCCTCTAAACGAAATCTGTGTAAATAGTTCAACTTCTCTTGAGGTTCTTCCACTCATTTATACATGATTGTCTAATTTTCACAGTGCACGTTTCTCTAATATATTTTAATCTCGCCTGGGCCTACTCGATCTAAAAATAAACTGGATTATTATGAATGTAATTCTATGTAAAAATTAAAACTCCACTTCAGAAGTAGAAATAAATTCAATTTCTTTGCGTGTTTATTTAATAAAAAGAAAACACAATTAAAATAAACACATGCATATGGCCTATGTGCTCTATACTTGCAACTGCGTGCTAATGATAATTAGTGTTTCTCAAATGTACAATTTCCAAGATAGTTTCCGATAATCATGATCATACAACCACAAAATAGTTAAATTGGGTTTCTTCCAATCGTTAATGAAACTTGTTTCATGAAATTTAACTTCCTACAAGTGTTTTACGCAATGAGAAAATAAATGACTCTTAGGATTTTCCTTCAAGACTGCAAGCTTGATCAGTCCTTCGTCGTAGATGGCGTAGTTGCTGCTGCGTCACGACGAAGTGATCAAAATAATGTGGAGAGTTTTGGATTGTCTCCCTTTTATGTAGGCCTATTCATCATGAAAAATTGACTCTGGAACTCACGATACTTTTCATTCATTGGATGCTGTCTTGTAGAAGCCAGCGATGACGCTTGGCACCACCCTTTTCAAGACGGAGTAGTGGCAATATGACTACCTGATGACAGACTCTCTCAACAGGGAAGTCACCTGTTGGTAATGGATGGTAACCATGTTCTCTACTTTTGGATCACATGATCGCAAACTTCCTCCCTGACTCAGCAATATAATTTTTCGTCAATGTATGATCCCTTTTAGCAATTCGCCCTGCATGCATCAGGAACAACTCGAACCCCCCTAAAAATAATAATCGATTATCTATATTATAGAGTACATTATGATCATTACAAGTGTACATTATCATTTGAATTCGATGGCAAACCGAAACAGATTAACTATCATTCGTTTCAACAGCCTAGCGACTTAACTTTAGCTTATCAACAAAAGAGGTCAGCATCCCCTTCTTTGAGTCATTAACCACTACTACAACTGGTTTATCGGGTCCAGAACCCTTAGACCCTTTCCCATCATTTGGCTTGACCTTTCCCGTACTTCCAGTCTTTCCTTTCTCATTTGCCTTCACAGTTCCTTTGCCAGGTGACGCTTTAATGATGGAGAGACTTGGGTACAATCCCGCAGGAGTCTTGGCTGGCTGGGCGTAGCTCCCGTAGTGGTTGGTCTTCAACACATGACTTGCTGGACGAGGTTGGACAGGACGCCAACGTTGAGGGCGTCGTAAGGACTTGTCCCTGGATAGTAGGATAAGATTATAAAGGCATGCTCTTGTTCAGGTCTCATTCTGTATGCTACATTCACACTGATGGCGAAAGCTGCTACAGACTAACCAAATCACTTACTTTTTTTTCAGTGACATATACCATTGGTCGGTTTGAAGTTGGCTTTCGTTGACCTGACTGCAGCACATAATATAGGGGTTGGGTCGAGATCTGTATACGTAACATCAAAATGCTAAAGAGCTAATCTTTAAAGGTCCCTAATAACTCTCCTCTCAGAGTGAGACGAGAGACCAGTCACTTTGGAGTGGTATAGTTTCAGTATGGTGAGGGTGGTGGGGAAGAAAATGATTGGTGATCTGTTTGTTATCTAATCCGCAAATTACGCATTTACTCGTTTAACCTTCCTGAAGACGCTCTAAGTAGTATATTTAAAAGAAACGTCCATCGAGACTCGATTTCAAATCATGGGATATACCCTCACCTTACATTCCCATTTCACCTCTACATTCATAATAGTCAGTAAAAAAAACCCATACAAACATAATCGGCAAGTTCATGTTTGATAAGTTAGATAAGGACCATTGTTTTACCAGTGAAATTGAATTTCAGTTCTCAGTGTTTTATATCTTAAAATACTCCAAAACACGAGGTTCAAATGCGTTCATGTACATTCTTTTTGCTTCGAAAATCAAGCAGCTTATGGGGGAAATTTGTTCTTCTTGCAACGAAATACAATCTTAAGTGAATTAAGTAGCATACTATATCAAAAGAAACTTTAGATGCTTCATCCGGACCCTATGAATCTTCTTTGTAACATCTTTGGCAAAACATCCTGAAATTATTAATTTTTCATCTTCTTGAAATAATGATTATTATTATTTCTCTAGGATACTACTTGAAATAATCGGTTTCATATTCAACTGAAATTATATTAGTTCCTGAATAAGATATACCGCAACAAGGAAATAATAAATATATTAATTCTTTCTTCGAATTGTAACCTACCATACAGGTCATAAGTACTGTTTGTTCTTGTGAACCCTTAAAGATACCAGATATTGTTAATATTGTTTTTTTTAAACGCCCTGAAGGATTTCAACCCAAAAGAAAATTGATCACAATGTCGAAGACATTGTGGTATTTGTGGTCATTCGCTTGACAATATTTTATTGCCCATTAATATGTGATGTAATTGGAATATTTGTTGGAACATTAAAAGCAAACGAATGTATAAATGATATAAGCAGAGAGATGGAGAGAAAGACAGAGAGAGAGGTGTGGGGGGGGGGGGGGGGCTTATAATATGCCTTGTTTTATGTAATATCGCGATGAATTTATTATACCGAATCATGTAGATAACGTTTTTCGTGGAATCAAAATAATGTTAGCCAAAAACTTTCCCGGGGGAAAAATGAAAAAGTTAATGAAAAAGTTATCATTTTTCTACTCTTTTATGTTATTTATTAGCCCCTCCATGTTGGTAATTTGATTATATATATAACTGCATTGTAACTATAGAATGAATGGCACAGTGTAATCATAGTGATCATTGTGATACACGAGGTTCCGTTCTTACTTAGATTAGATTAGTTTTGGCCAAGGATCCCGGGTTTTGTTCTACTTTTACCTGCCTGCCTAATCGGAGTATTTGTTACATGATGCTTCGTGTTTTATTCCTGTAACTGCCTGACCAATAAAATTGTCTGTTGCATGATGCTTTGTTATTACCTGTCACTTCCTGACCAATCAGGTTGTTTGTTACTTGATGATTCTTACCTACCTGTAAACTTTCACCTTATTGACCAGGAAAGTGGAGAACAGGAGGAAGATGACCAACAGGATACTCAGGCCTCCTAGCATACCTACATCATGATGAGAGGATAGTCGTCACGTGACTATGATATAAGCTACCGAAATCCTCCCTGGCGGGGGTACACTACACGATAAGACTATTATAACGACACGCTTTCGGAACGAATCGCACTTTGAGCTGAATATGGCAGTTCAAAGAAGTACAATTATTTTATTTGAATTTCCGCAAAATGCTAGGAACACTAACATCAGAAATGTACGTGGCTTCCATTTAGCCTCGTGGTTGGAGAAAAGGTGGCAGCAAATGATGACGTCATTTCGATTTGGAACAGACTGGAATATCATTATTATTATTTCTTCGAAAATCGGATTGCATAATGTTTATTTTTACTTCTTCGAAAATCGGGTTGCAAAGATGTTATTGCATATTGGTCACTTTTGTTCATGGAAATGCAGTATACATGGTATATAAGATATATGTTACATAAAACAGTCTCATTGCAGATATCGATAAATTATGAGCATCGCTTATTAATGAAGATAATTGTTATCATACTAATAAGGTATCAATTATGATTGCAATGATTTTAATGATGATAATAATTACAACAATAATAATGAAAATAATAATAACAATGTAATAATGAAAACAGGAAAATTATAATAATAATGACAATAATGAATCATGGTAATAATAATAACAACAAATACATTTACGCATGTGCTGAATATACTTATTGCACTTTTTCTCAAATATGAATGCTGAACAATGCTGATAATTTTGACATGTCCTTTTTGTTTCATAATGTATACATCCAATATAAAGAGCTACACGATTACAACATGCCTACTTCTTTTGTTTTAGTATTTGTTGAAAACATTTACTCTTTTGCGATTGAAAGATATTTTGCTTACCGTATGTCAAAGTTGTTTTGAGTGGTATTTCTGATGAGTCACTCTTTGATTCCAGCGGTGCTGGTGGGAATAATAATAGGATTAAGTATACATTATTAAAACTTAAGATATATAGACAGATATAAATATCATATACACATGTACTTATGCATGCGGGAAGGATCAGTAACATATCGGTATTCCTAGAGAATTAAAACAAAGATTCCGGAGTCTTTCAACACCAAAACCAGTGGCTCGTTGCTGGAAGAATTGTAATCGAACGCAACTCTGAAATTCATACAAACTTGATTTTCATCCAATCAATATCGCGCATTCTGGACTTGCGCGTGATTGTCTCAGTTTCGTGTTAACTCAACTGTTTTTGCAAGGGACCCCAGATCTTGTACCCTTATTGGGCAGGACAGGGACCTTAGAAGAACAGAAATATCACTCTACAGATACTTATTTGATGACTTAAAGATTGTTAGATCATTAGCTGCCCTCTTTGCCCTACTTTGACAAAGGGAAGCAATTTTCACTTTGACTAGAAAGAGTTATCGATGTAAATATATCTTCCAAACAAAACAAAAAAAACCCATATCCTGCCGTGAGAGATTGCAGACTAACTATAGTTCTAATAAATCAAGTTTATATATATAAATCACAGTCCCGTCCATCCCCTTTGTACATACAGTTAAGATTTTGTTATACTTGATTCCTTTTGCCAAAATAGGCCGCAGTATTACGATAAACACAAGCAATGAAGCGTACGACGATGGGAGATTATTTTGAAAATATCTTCCATACCCATTCCGATGCAGGTGACCCCGACATCCTCCGAATGGGTGCAGTCATGCACCCCTAGAACATTCCTCATGCACTCCCCGAGGTTCGATTCTGTACCCTTACAGTCCACCTCATCCAACGCGATGCCACCGGAACCTTGCCCGAAAGCCCCGCAGCATGAGACATTGGTTGCCCTCTGATAGCCTAGCATTCTGCAGACAACGTTGGCATCGTTCAGGTCGAAGTGATCATCGCATACCGTTCCCCAAGAGTCCTGGTACTTCACCTCAACGCGACCCTCGTTACGAGATTGCGATCCAACCAAACGAACCTGGAGGGCATCTTAGAAATTAGAGAGAACAATATCAAAATGATGCAATGATCATTGAAAGAAAAAATACCAAATCACAGCAAAGATTAGGTTCGCTTCCACCATGTCCAGATGATAACACACAGGGGCAGCGTGCGAAGTAGCAAGCAGGGCGATCGCCCCAACCATCCTGTGGTTTTTCAACTTGTTAAAAAAAGGAGAGGAAGAAAGATTAACGATGAGTCTCAAAGTAAGACGGATGTGTTGTGTAGCCCGATATTACCCACTTTTAATTAAATTAGATCAATTGGCATTTTAGTCGAGTTGCTTCCCCCTTATTAAATAACACAAATTTTAACATGACTTCACATCTTCAGTAGATATGAGGCATGCTATATCAAACAAACAGTTTTGAAATAAAAAAATTGAATTTTAATTTTGTCTTATTGTATCATGATCTCCATTATCGCATTGATGTCACTCAGTAGACTTCCAAACGTGTGTATATTAGGTAAAAACAGCAATACTGTGATAGCTCAAAATAGGATAGGACGTTAAATGGAGGCCCCTTGTAGAGGAGAGTCACCACCTTTGCATGTTCAAGAACCCACTGCACTTTTCGTATGCAGGGGGAAATCCCGGTGTAGTGGTCCACCTGCACTCCTCCCATCAGCTATATCGGGAGGAGAGACCTGCGGGTCACAGTGATTCAGTTCGATTTTCGCCTCCCAGGCACAGGCGACGCCAAAACAAAAAAATAATAAATAGTAATTTCGATTTGAAAAAAAAAATTATAGGTGCGTAGGAGTTTTCCTTTCCTAATCATAATACCTTATTACTCAAGCCACTATTCTTTTCAGTATATGAGTCTATCAAACTGTACTCAATCTTTTTTTGTCAAACGTTAATCGTTTTTAGTGTCTATACCGCATCTGACGTAAAAATTAAGGTGGATCTTGATGGCCTTCCAGTAAAACAAGGAAAAAGGGGGAAGCATAAGCGTATCTAGGAATCTTTGGGACCGGGGCAATCAAGCGCTGAAGACACATCCCTTCAAATAACCCCCGGGGCAAGCGTCAAAGCCACACCCCTTCTAATAGTCCTCTGGGCAAGCGCTGAAGTCACACCGTTTCCAATAACATACATGGCAATCGGAAAGCCATCTACCTCCAATTAAACGCCAGGGCAAGCGCTAAAGCCACGCTCCTTCCAACTTTTGACGGCTACGATTTCTTAAGTCCTTCATGCGATCAAATTTGTTTTTTTTTCTTCCAATATTCACCCCCCACTTTTGCGCTCCGAAAAGTGGCACCGCTCACCACGTTTTCCCCTTGCCCCCATAGTTCGCCAGTGGACTTTTGAGGGTTTGTGTGGGTGTGTGAGAGGGGGTTGCGAGCGCGCGTGTGTGTGTGACTGGTGAGCGAGTCGCATTATTCTTCTACCCAATACTAATGTGAGTCATAGTCCACAATAAATGCTTACTCGGTCTTAAGCATGTAACCCCTATATCCATTGTGTGGTCACATTCCGTGATGCCCAGTGGATAAGCTTGGCGGCAGTCCATAAGGGTTGATTCTTTTCCTGAGCATCTAGGTTGTCTGAGGAGAACACTGCCGCTTCCTGGACCGTATGCAGAGTGGTAAGCAGTGTCTAAAACATCCGGGTATCCCAGCATCTTACATACAACCCTAGAATCAGCCGAGGTCCAGTTGAGATGACAAGCTGTACCCCATGCTCCGAAGTAGAAAAGTTCAACACGTCCCTGTGCTTCATCTGGCCCACCTACCAAACGGACCCTGAAATCACCTGCAAGGGATAAAGACAACATGAACGACTGTATTCAAAGTATCCAATGAGACGAATGATGCACAACAAGCAAATGCCTCACTTCCTTTCAGCATCCGTACGATCAAGATTGTCTTCAGGCTTCCACTGTTTTTCTTTAAACCCTTTTTCAATTTTGCGTAGGAATGCGTAACAAACTAATGACAACATTAAACAAACGGTTCATTTGGAGAAAATGCAAAAAAATATTGCAGTACATCGTTTATTATCTTCTCATAAATCAACATGTTTACATTTCTTATTTTGATCTCTTTTATAGGGATGGATAAAGAAACACAAATAAATTGATCTTACTTTTCCCATCACAGACGACCCCCGCGTCTTCATCGTGGTCACAGCCCTCTGGACGGAATCCTCTATGCTGACAACGACCGATGTGCGTCTCATCACCTTCACACTGAACTTGATCCAAAAGAACTCCTCCTGCAGGATCATCACCCCGTTCAGGAAAAGGATTGGCAGTGAGGGCTTCGGAGGCACTTTGATATCCCAGCATATGGCAAACGACCATGGCGTCATTGATGTCCCATCTGTCATCACAGATTGATCCCCAGGAACCTTCATGGTAGAGCTGAACGCGACCTTGGTTAGGACTTGAAGAACCTACCAGGCGGACGGGTACTAAATGGAGGAATAGCCAAGATTGAAACAAACAAGTAAAACGGACATTGAATAAACTTAGTAGAACGTTAACATACTTCCCATATCATATCAAATAACTCCCCACGATTTCAATGAAATTTACCTTGAATGAAATAGTCTATATACCCTATTTTATGGTTACGTTGGATGAATATGTTTCGTGCCTTGGGATCTCAGCAAACTGAAATGGGCCCTTTGTCGCAAATGCATTCTGCATGGATTTCATAACTGGAAGAATTTGATAAATTTCTATAATTGGATACCATTCTTATGGCCGGGTCCACTGTGAATATACGTCACTGACCCAGTGACAGTTCTTGTGCGCAAGAGTCTCTCAAGAACGGGTAGCTCATTGGTGACTCTATAGTAATGGGTGTTCCACAATAATTTCACACCGACTTTACAATGTAAACCTCTCACCATTATATTTTCATGATCCACATTGAGGACACACTGAATCACAATACAAAATATTAAAGTATGTCTTAATTTTCTAAAATATGCTTTGTGATTTGTTATTTCCCTTTTTCCGATTATCCACGTGGCTGCTTACGGTATCAACCCCAGGCTTCCCAGTTCTGTGCGACTTACGTCAACCTTCCAAAGAGATTCCCACGATCAAATCCGTCTAACCAAAGCAAAGAAACTGATTTTTTTTTCCAAATGACGACATTTGCAACCCTTTATTATTACAGTAATGTTTCATGCTTACGTACGTCTGTCCTCCATAAACATTTGAACATCGGTTGTTACATTGTTTAGCATCCCCATCACCACTTACGTTCGACACATGTGACTCCTATATCTTCATCGTGACCGCAGTTGTGTCCGTCAGTCTTTCGACGACATTCCTGAATGTTCCTCTCTGTACCCTTGCATTGTAGATCATCCACCGCGATGGCCCCGCTGCCTGGCCCAAACTCAAGAGAGAGCGACTCTGCATGTGAGAATCCAAGCATCCTACACACGACGTGGGCGTCACTCTGATCGAACTGGTCATCGCAAACGGTTCCCCATTCGCCGTTATAGAGCACTTCCACTCGACCCTCTCTTTCGCTACCACCACCTCTTAAACGAGCTGACACTGTAGTGATAGATAATTATGACCGAATCCTTTGAGATCACAAGATTCTGTTCCACTAAGTCAAAATTCAACATGAAAGGTATAAATAACGCATTCTGGGCCCCGTTACACAAAGGTTAGCTATGAATCGCTAATTGAAATAGCCTATAGATCTCTGTTGCTCGCACATTTTGCTAAGTAGACTGACTAGGAACCAATCATAAATGCTTTTTCAAATCAACGATTAATCGTTAACATTTGTGACAGGGGCTTGGTCTGAAAATGCTTCCCCTCATGCGATTCTTTGAACAGACTCTACTGTCTTGCAGCGACAAACTTGCACGACAAGAACAATTAGGGACTCTCAACGATACGTCTAAACTCACGGTAATAAGCTAAGTTTTGGAGGGATATGTGGATGCCACAATTGATTCATAATATGTCTGTACTGTATGTCACGCCTGTATCATCAGAGAGACATAATTCTCAAGCTCTCTTTTTATGGCCCTTGGGTGCACATAATATTATCCGGACAATATGAATGATTTCCTTTATGAGAAAGCAATTAAAAAACAATAATTAAATAAATTGTTCTTTTTCCAGGGTATATTCATAACCGCCTTCCTCTTGGTGGATTTTGACATGAGATGTTCTTTTTTTCGATATCATACAAACAGGCCATTTATTTCCGTCTAAGGATCACCAGGTTCCCTGACAGGGGAATTGTCTATATTTCTGTGAGAAATTTGGTGATTTGGTATAATATAGGCATAAAGTCACACCCATTTTGTCTGACAAAGTTAATTCCATAAATCACCCATTGTGGCATTGAAGATATGGGAAGAGCGGGGTGTCTGGAAGAGAAGTCTTTAAAATGATTAATGATTATACGTGTAGTTGTCATGGCTGTCCTTGAATGCATTATGTAGATTTTGGAAGTACTAGCAAGTTATTGGGTTATCAATTTAACATGTTAAATAATGGAAAACAATAATTAAAAAAAAGAGATTCAAAACTAAAAAGAGCTCACCAATCCCTTCGCACACAACACCTGCATCTTCATGATGTCCGCAATTATGTGATTTGTAACCGTCCTGATAGTACTGGCAAAATGCGATGTTCGGTTCTGACCCAGTGCAGAGCACGTCATCCAGGATGATATCACCAGTCCCTTGTCCGAATGCTGCACTCCCGTTAGAAGCCGAAGCTCTTGCGTATCCTAATGATCGGCACACCACATGGGCATCTTCGATGTCCCATTGGTCATCACAAACGGTACCCCACCCGCCATCATAGAAGACTTCGACCCGACCCTCATTGGAGCCACTTCCACCAACAAGACGGGTAGGTAAGGGATCTGAAAAAAAACCCGAAAAAATAACGAAATGTAAGATCAAAGAAAAATTAATGGGCTGTCGCCGGAAAAAAATTTGCAATAAATTGCAAATTTCAGTTGCAAATTTCGAAAAAAAAATCAATTTATTCTTGTCGATGCAAGAAGCAAACAAGTGAGTGATCAATAGTAAATTTACAATTAATTGCAAGTCTTATGATTGAATTGGTGGAGATGAAATTGACTTGCAAGTGATTGTAAGTTTCTTGCAGCACTAAATCAAGATAACAGTTTCCATAACACATTTGAACTCCTTGCCGTTCCGCATTTCATCCCCTTCATATTAAATTTAAAAGTGAAATGTAATTTTATATACACGCCATGCCAAGAGACGTTGGTCCGGGGTGGGGGCAGGCGGCAATGGACCCCTAATGAAAATAATGGAAGATGGTGGTAAACATATCGATATGCCCCCAATAATTTTGATAACTTGTAAAATGTACAATATGCAATACATATATTACGTTTCAAAAAAACATTGGAAAGCAATATAAAACCAATTAACGTGGTATAAAAATACTATTGAGCATACAATATTCCACTCTAAAAACATCAAGTAAAAAAACCCAATATCGGGTCGAAAGGGAATTTGTTTGCCAGGTATCCCCCCCAATATTGGTCACAGTGCAGGGTTTAAGGGTTAATTTCAACGCAACATTGCGTAAAATTTACAAAATATTTGTTATCTTTTTTACCCAACAATCATGCATGTTCCCATTTTACCCAATATTGATTTTTTTGGGGGTGTGCCATTTTTTGGCGTCCACAAAAAATCTGTATTTATGATATGGGGATTAAAAAAAAAATCCACTTATGCTCCCCTTACCATTCAAAACATGGATCAACGCCCTGACCATGCGTATTTATAAGGCCTTGCAACATTATGTTGAAGTGCGTATAACTAGCAAGTAAAACACAATGAAATATTTTCTTTATTTCAAAAGATAAACAGAAGACACGCAAAGAAGAAACATAAACTTGTAGATTTCTTAGCTTCATGTTGACGAAATAGGCCATTATCCCTCTTTAAAATGTTCACAAATAATATCTCCAAAGCAACATCATTTTTTGAAATAAATACAGATAATTCCTAATTAGGAAATAATAAAATAAATATCATGTGACATTAAACACCAACCGAATTCCAAAATCATAACAAAGCTATTGCAATTATTAACTTCTTTTGCAGCAAATGATGAATATAGATATACCTGCTCCCTTGCAGACCACTCCGGCGTCTTCTAGATGGGTACACGTATTAACTGAGTTCTCCTGAGAGCAATAAACAATGTTGAGTTCGGTACCCGCACAACGGACATTGGATAGAGCTATCCTTCCTTCGCCATGTCCGAAGGCAGACCGGTGGTTGAATGTCAAAGCCCGTGAAAAGCCTAAACTTCGACATACCACGTCGGCATCGTTGATATCCCAGCCGTCATCGCACACCGTACCCCATGCGCCATCGTAGAGGACTTCGACCCGGCCTTCATGAGGACCGCTCCCGCCCACAAGACGAGTTCGTAGAGGTTCTGAGAAATAAGAAGGTTATTGAAAATAATGATGATGATAATGCCTATAATAATTATGATGATGATGATGATAATACTAGTAACAATAATAATAACAGACATTATCTAGAGTTTCTAGACAGTTCCATACTGTTTTGTTATGACCACCCTATTACAATACTGATGTGCTCTTTTTAATTTTATATTATATTTTAATTTTAGTGAAGTGTTCCTGCAACTGTATGATATATGTATGTTTTTATTGGAATTGAATAAATGAATTTAACGACAACAACAATAACGTCAAATTTACCCAGGGTAGCCACATCCTTTTCCTTCTATAGTGTCCAGGCCTGCCTGACACGATATTATTTTCATTCCCCTGCTTTAGCTGGGGTGTACAGGCGGTCAAGCATTCGATGAATTTCTTTCTACCGGGTAGGGGAAGGCGGGGTAAGTTGTGACACTTTTTGCTTTTTGCATGTTAGAATTGATATGATTAATGATCTTGGAAAAATAAGTACATTGCCTTAAAATCTAATTCTTCTGAAATAGTTTTCACCTATATACATGTATAACTTTCTACCCCCACAGTGAAAGTCACTGTCACCTTTGAAAAAGGAGATGTCAAATGGCTCAACTTGCCCCATGTGTGGGGTAAGTTGAGCCACCTTCTGGGGTAAGTTGAGCCACAAAAACTATGTACAAAATTTATGGGGTAAGAACTACCATGTCAATTTTTTATTTAAAGTCTTTTCACTCGCTTATTCTCTATAAATACCAACATCCTCTAAAAGGAAAAGAACAGTCATGTAAATTTGCTCCTTTCTGCCTGCATATCGATGGCTTTTTACAGTTTTTTTTTTTTTTATATCACATTACCATAATAATTACCATGGCTCAACCTGCCCCATGTTGGTTTGCTCAACTTACCCAAGTCCTAACTTAATGCGATAATTTCGCATCCACACATTTCTTATGCATCCATCATGTAAACAACAACGACAAGAATGAAGATCCATACCTGGACTAACAATGTTGTTCTTATGTCTTTATTATATTTAAAGACGTGTTTGTGTAAAAAGCACTTGTCTATTTCACACCCTTTTTAATTTTTTGGCTGAAATTTGTATTTTTCCCTCTAAAAAAATACTTTTTGTTTCAAAGTTGAAAAACATGTGGTGGGGTTAGGGGTTAAGCAATGGGTCATCAATACATGGCACCACCACGATGTCCAACTCATTCATTATTGTACTGGGAGTGGTGGCTCAACTGGCCCCTATGCTCAACTTACCCCGCCTTCCCCTACCCATGTACTACAATAGGTGAGAGTGGCAAATGCATTGATAAATCACTTGCCAAAGGATGCGAGTAGGCCTATCGTGGTCGGATTCGAACTTAAAGTTGAATTAAGAAGGGGGTGAGTTTCCATAAATATAGGTTCTACATACAATATATAGTATATATAAGTTGTTCAAACACATATCATGTCACAATAATCCTCTGCCTTCTCGATATTTTGCTTTGAAAGTCTATGAAATTAGCCACCTGTCAGAGCCCGAGAGACGAGTGTACAGAAAAGTCACTCGGAGTGTGACGTCACCGGGGGGAATTTAGTATAAGAGGTGCCTGAATGTCATACAGAAATGCTATGCAGAGAGAGAAAGATATTTTACTTTTTTTTTTCAAAGCAACTCAAATCAAACAAATAGGACTGATATGTACAAATCTTTACTTTCCCTGTATAAAAAACAGTATGAATAACCACCATGAACTCTTCAATCATGATGTAAGATAGCAAACAGTGAGTTATTGAATGATATTTTCACTATTTCTCATTTATTTTATCACGATGTTCAATCAAGTGAGTAGCTGGAAAGTAATTCCGGCGGCTAGCTCAGCGCGCGCTGAACGCATAATACTAGTACACACAATACCCAGGCATTGAGTGTACTGTTATGGTCTGGTATGTCGACTTAGTTCATGGCCGTGCAGCGATCCCCTGGCGTTTTTTCTTCTTTTCTTTTGTCTTTGACTCCACTTTTATATCCTCTGGATCATTTCCACTCATAGCTCATTCCACAGAACAATCTTGAACCAAACGTATAGTATTCTTTCTCGGCCTTCTGAGTTGTTTTCTATATTTAATTACGCTAGGGGTCACCGTCACACATACAAACGCAATTCGGAAGTGAGTTGAAGACAGAAAGATATATAGTAATTAGTATACATCTCTATGGTTGAAGACAACAAGAACGGTACGGTAGCTCGACAGCTAGCTGCGCCGGAGCGGGCGGCCGGTCGGCACAAAGCAATTCCGCAACCAACTGTGTTTTTTTGCAAGAGCCGCGTCACACGCGGATAAATATGTCATAATAACACGTCTGCTACGTTATCGACTGGTGAGAAGATCTCGATCAAATTTCATATTATTCACCTTGAAATTATTCCTTTAGGGTCTATGGTATCATTCTGAGGGAATTCACATATTTGGAATAATAGTACGGCCACAAATATTTTAATCATTTCCTCTTTGCAAGTTCTATGGCTCGCAGATACAACTTCAACTGCAGTTATTCCATAGTAGTACACAAAACGGCACTGCCTTGTTTACTAAACCGGGACCGAATACCCCCCGGTGACGTCACACTCAAAGAACACCCGTCTCGGTAGGCATTGCAGGAGCGAACTCAGGGAAAATGGGTAGGGATAAATCGTTCAAATTCACTATTTTGAAAAAAGAAAATGGGGGGTCGAATCACCTATTAGTGTTTGGGGGGTTGTAAGGTTGTTATTAATGTAAATATCTCAATATTTGGAATCGTCTTCTTAATTCAACTTTAAGACCTCAATTAGGTTCAGAGTCCGTACACTTATCCACTCGTCCACAACGCCTCAAGACAATGAAAGGATTACTTAATGGGACAATCATGAAAATAATCGCAGGTATATACCTGGTGGGTGTTTCATAAAGCTGTTCGTAAGTTAAGAGCGACTTTAAGAACGACTGGTGATCCTTTCTTGTGGTAAATATGCACCATTCAATGTTCATTGGTGATAGCTTAGCGCGTAAGAAAGGTTCACCAGGCGTTCTTAAAGTCACTCTTAACTTACGAACAGCTTTACGAAACACCCTCAGGGGGCCGTTTCATAAAGCTGTTCGTAAGTTAAGAGCGACATTAAGAACGACTGGTGAACCTTTCTTACGCGCTTAACCATCGCCAATGAATATACCATTTACCACAAGAAAGGATCACCAGTCGTTCTTAAAGTCGCTCTTAACTTACGAACAGCTTTATGAAACACCCACCCGGTCTTAACGAACCTGACATAGGGCAATATGCAGTGACGGTGGATAATACAGTAATATACATAACATACAAACTACAAACATAAACAAGAGATATAATAACTTGGCAATAAAAGGGATTATTCTGAAAATAATGGCATTGAACAAAGATAGTAAAAAACAAGAAAAGACTGGAACCTATAACAGACCCCATAAGAAACTGCAAACTCCAAAATGAAAAACAGAGCGATGGCTGCTCCTATATTATGTTCGGAAAATGGATAATTCTGAAAATGATGGCATTGAACAAAAATAAATGACAAAACCTGGAAAACTTACCGACGCCAAAAGAACATGTAAACTCCAAAAAGAAAAGCAGAGCGATGATAGCTCCTTTATTTTCCATCTTAGACATTGTTTCAACTAAGTATTGTTGCGACCATTGATATAATCGTGTGACCAATGATGATATGAAAAACAGAATGACCACTTTGTGTCAAGAATCTTTTTTGTGAAGGAAATGCAATGTGTTTGTGAAAATATTGATTTACATTTTAGTAATACTAAACGCGGCACTAAGTGGGACATAAATGAGGAAATAGAAATTCAAGAGCGAATTTGAAATAAATCTTAATCACAATTGTCAAATCATACTCGAAAGTTATCCTATTTCAAAGAAAAGTATAAAAAAACATGTAAAGAAATTAAGAAAGAATGTCGGGTGCGGGAACATGAAAACTAGAATAGATTTTCTTTTCACTTATCATGCTTATTGATCTAGGTACTTGGTCGAGAAAAATATTCATTGATTGACGTAAAAATATACAAATCTTCCCACTTCAAGTGTTAAAATAAGGAATCATGATAAAAAGAAAATCACAGCCAACAACATTTTGTATTTACTTCTCAACATCATATTTGTTCTTAGATCCATATTGATTAGGGTGGTTCCACGATAATTGCTCCTCTGCAAATTCCACTCATTAATGGAATGACCAACTTTAACCCTGGATTTAACACTATACTACCAATTCCTAAACTTAACATGAAACCCTATTGCAACCCCTACCCTATATCTGAGACGAAATAAAGCCCGGAACAATTGTCGCCAGAACAAATGTCGTGTCACCATTTAGGGTTACCCCTATTTCTTTGTAATTTCACAAATGGGCATCCCTTCTCTGCGTTGCCATGGTTTCCGCATCCGCAAATCAAAGATGAATTCATGTATTCTTGGACACAGAAATACATCACTATTTTTTCTTCAATTATTGACTTTTAACATGATAAAGTCATATTTATGTCAACACGATACTCTGAACGGATTAAAAACACTTCACTCTCGATGCCAGAAGTATGACCGTACGCAGAAATATTTCTCGGAGGATGACGCGTAAGAATTTTTGAAGAAACTAGAAAGCGAGGGAGCGAAGTGACGGAGCATGTCATCACGGGGCGGGCGGGGGGGGGGGGGGGGGCTTTAATAAAGTGAAATAAGGAGATCCTACATATTTTTGAAAGTTCTATATTTCTAGGGGAAGTGGTATCTGCACCCCGAGGCGTATGGCCTTTGCCATATCTTCACATACAATCAAGAAATTATAAGATTCGAGTAGAAAATGAAATTACCATGGATACTTTTTTATGTAATCTGGGAATGTCCGAAAATACGTAGGGACCTTTGCAAAAAATTGGTGTAGCAGATTTCCGAGACCAGTAAACATTTTTTTACAAAACACTTGACCACTCCATTGAGACCTAAATAATCAAGATGGTTTAAGTTTCCGCACCAATAAGGAAACGATTAGGATTTCTTTAAATAAACAAATAAAAGAAGGAAATATACTCTCTTTTATTGAAGAAAATTATCTTGAGGCAGCTGATGTTTCAAGTACTCAAAACTCATAACATTTCTTCGACCATAACCGGTTTCTGTGTCACTGGTCTATATACATGTGGGGGGGGGGGGGGGGGCTGGACCCCACATGTTCCACGATTAAGAAAAGGACAAAAAAGGGGGAGAAATAAAAATATATTTCTGCTAGCTTCTGAATTTTAAAAGTTTTGTTCCTAATTAGGGATAAAAGCCAGTCAAAGATTGGTCATGACAACGTACGTTTATCAAGCAAGTTTACCGTCTCCTCTCTTCAGCTTTATTCAATGATTATTCTTTGTACTTTGCAACCCGACCTATAAAAAATACTGCCTGAACTCCACCCAACCTAGCACCCAGCCACCTATCCTAAGACATTGATACTCCCTGCTACCATTGCATTAACTCCACCCAACCTAGAACCCCTCCCCTGAACCTATCACGTGATACACCATCCTATCGTTGCGCGTAATGTAAAATTTCTGAAATCTAAATTCTACGTTGATCGAGTTCAGAAACTGAAACGTGACAACCCTTCTAGTTGGTACAAGAACATAAAAATCATGACTGGTACGGATAAAAGAATGAACAACGAAATCCGTGTTCCAAATATCCAAAAGGACGACCAGTGTGGTATAGCCAACGCAGTCAATGACTTCTTTGCTAATGTTAGTGAAGATATTCCAGCACTGTCTACGAGTGAGTTACCTGCTTACCTTCCTTCTGGTAAACCCACTACGATCCAACCGTGGGAAGTTTACAAGGAACTTAGGAGGATCCAACCTGGGAAGTCAAGCGGGCCTGATGGGATCCCTGCACGTCGCATTCGAGAATTCGCTCTTGAGCTCTCTTCACCTCTGTGTAAGATTCTGAATGTGTCCTATGCTCAAGCTTCCGTGCCATCGCAATGGAAAAAAGCAATTATTGTGCCTATTCCTAAGGATTCCCCACCTAGCACCGTTGACAAATTAAGGCCGATCTCACTCACAGACCATTTTTCCAAGATCGCAGAGCTATTCATCGCGAAACGCCTGTTAATGGACATTAACCCTTACCTAGACACCAAGCAATATGGATGCAGACCTGGGGTATCAACCAATCATTGCTTGGTAGACATCGTCAACTTTCTTGCTGAAAGCTCTGAAATATCTAATAATGTATCTACTATTGTATGTACGGACTTCAGCAAGGCTTTCGACAGAGTCAGTCATACAATCGCAGTCACCAAATTGATCAATCTTGGAGCAAGCCCGTATATTATCCAGTGGGTATGTGACTTCTTGACGAGTCGCATGACGTGTGTCCGTTACCAAGGAAAGTTTTCAGATTGGCAAGTAGTTAAAGCAGGTGTCCCCCAAGGTACACGCCTTGGTCCTTTGATTTTCCTTGCCTTAATCGATGATGTTTTACGCGACCAGCCTGTCGCTCACTGGAAATACGTAGATGACATGACAATAGCAATTTCTCGCAATGTCTTGGATCGTGATGATGTGTTACACGACTCGCTCTCTATCCTTGAGTCATGGTGCCGTGATAACCATCTGCTACTCAACGCGAGGAAATGTTCCACCATGCAGGTATGCTTCAAGAAAAATCTTCCTCCGCCAACTCAAGTGAATCTCAATAATGAGGAGCTGCGTGCCGCAAACGAGTGCTCGGGGTGATCATTCAAGGAAATCTTAAGTGGGACGCTTACATTCGTGACATCGTATCGCGAGCCAACCGTCGAATGTTCATGGTAAGATCTCTTAAACGGTTCGCTCTTCCACTACGAGACTTGATTGTCGTATTCACAGGATTCGTGCGTCCTCTATTTGAATACGCTTGCCCTGTTTGGCACGGTTCGCTGACCTCAGCCCAAAGCCAAAACATCGAAGCTGTGCAGAAGAGAGCCCTCAGAATCATCCTCGGCCCTCAATATCATTCATATGAGAATGCTCTCGAATCAGCACAGCTGCCTACCTTGAGAAGTAGACGTAATCAACTTTGCTTACAGTTTGCTCGGAAAGCTTTTGAATCTGGGTGCCCATGGTTTGATAGGAACACAAATACAAGGACACTAAGAACAAGAAGAATATGCATCGAACCTAGAAGTAGAACTGATCGCTACAGGAACAGCCCAGTCCCCTTCTTTACGAGACTTTTAAACTCCCATGGACTGTGAAGAACTATTTCTTTATACCTTTGTTGTTTTATTTGTAGCTTCTCTTAAACTGTAACTGACTTTTGAAATATTTTTCTAATTGTTAATTTCTGCAGTAATCACTCAACTTTCTTTTCCGAAAAATCACTGGCTAATAATGTTATAACCCACTTTACATTTATATTTATATTTTTGTTCAGATCATATTACTTCCACGTCCTCTTATTTTTAATTTAAATTCCTTTTGAGATAATTCATTCATTACTCCGATTCCTCCAACTATTATTATTATCATCAACACAGTGTTTCTTTAGAATCATTATCAAGCATATCGAGAACAATCCCAACCCAGATTACTGTTTCATTTATAATGTTTATACATGTTTTTCTTCTTCAATTTCACCCAAATTAATAGCTTCCTTTTTTTTCTTTTCTAAAAAGGAAGCATTATTTCATACAATCCACTCTTCAATCTACATGTATTGTTATCCATTCAAAATTGGTTAAATATATATTTATGTTAAAATGTTCATTATGTTAAAGGTATATACATTTAGTCTACTCCTAACCTTTCCCCATTCCTGCTTTTGACATTACTTCTCCCTCTGTATACTTTTCTCTTTGTATCCCCTTTCCAATATTATACATTAGTATACTTTGTTATCATTTTTTTTACTGTTTCGCTTGTTTGTTTACTGAAATTTTACTCTGTACAAATTCATGTAATTCAGCCTTTGGCTGCTAATTGAATTTTTATCACAATAAATACCATTTATCTATCTATCTATCTATCTTAACTCCACCTAACCTATCACCCCTCCACTAAACCTATCACGTGATACACCATCCTACCATTGCCTTAACTCCACCCAACCTAGCACCCCTCCACTGAACCTATCACGTGATACCCCATCCAACAATTGCCTTAATTCCACCCAACCTAGCACCCCTCCACCGAACCTTCGACTGTGGTACCCCATCCTATCATTGCCTTAACTCCACCCAACCTAGCACCCCTCCACCGAACCTTCGACTGTGGTACCCCATCCTATCATTGCCTTAACTCCACCCAACCTAGCACTCCTCCACTGAACATATCACGTAATACCCCACTCAACAATTGCCTTAACTCCACCCACCCTAGCACTTCCTCCACCTATCCTATCACCGGAATACTGCATCCTACCATTGCCTTAACTCCACCTAACCTAGCACTCCTCCACTGAACATATCACGTAATATCCCACTCAACAATTGCCTTAACTCCACCCACCCTAGCACTTCCTCCACCTAACCTATCACCGAAATACTGCATCCTACCATTGCCTTAACTCCACCTAACCTAGCACTCCTCCACTGAACATATCACGTAATACCCCACTCAACAATTACCTTAACTCCACCCACCCTAGCACTTCCTCCATCTAACCTATCACCGGAATACTGCATCCTACCATTGCCTTAACTCCACCTAACCTAGCACCCCTCCACTGAACCTATCTCATGATATCTATCTATCTATCTCATCCTACCATTGCCTTAAGTCCACCCAACCTAGCACAAACCAACTGAACCTTTCACCGTGATTGTGATACTCCAAGTTTCCAATGCCTGAAATGCACCACTTCCACCGAACCTTTCACTGTGATATCCCACCCGACCTGAAGTCAACATAACCTAGGATACCCTAAACTACCATTGCCTAGCGCCCCTCCATTGTTCATGAAATCCTTTGTTTTGATTGGCTGAAAAGCACTGGTCCCTGACTGTTAATATGGTAACTGACAACTTGTCAGCATGGTCAGTGCTGACAATATTTATCATCGTTTTCAATACAAATATTGACAATGCCCAGGTATTCGCTAATCCATCAGATTTTCAATATTTCATTAGAACATTATTTCAACAGGTACAGAAGATCAGCACAAAAATATTTTTAATCGATGCCCTAAAAAAAAAACCCAGACAAGGAATAATAATATTTTACATGCATAACACGCCATTAGAATTTCATGAAAATATAGAAGATATGAAAATTGTCGATATTCCATTCTGAAAAAAAATATACAAAATGTTGATGTAAGGGAATATGTAGCTGTAAACTAGACATTTGATTATCTTCAATGATGAAATGGAAATATGAAATACGATAAATAGGGGGGCGCTATTGTTATACATGTCATGGGTGATTAAAAAATAATCATATACGTGTGAATGTAATTAGTATAAATGTAGTCCAGGCTATAAGAGGCATAATCTCGTTTTTTATTTCATAACAATATGATTGTACTTAACATTGTACATAATACTGTTCGGGTATTTGGTGGCCATTATGAATATGAAAATACATGATTTATCACATGATAAAACAAATGACATATTTCGTTAATAATCATGTTTCCATTCATTACTTCAATCTCATATCACAATTACTTGCATTTTAGTGCTCACTTTCGTGAAAAGTAGTTTTCCCCATTCATATTGTACATAATAGAGTATACAGGGGTCCATGGCGGCCACTTTGAATATCAAGAAAATTAATATTATGTTTTTATCCTGCAACACAATTACATGAATTTTATAGCCAATGTGTGCGGGCAATGTTTTGATTTTCATAGGTAATTTGCATATTTTGGTGGCCATATTGGATCTTGGCAATTTGCGGAAAATGCTCAAGGTTTCACGAGTGGCATCATTCAGATTCGTTATAAGAACCTTCGGATTGACAAGAAACCATACAAAAAAAAAGCATTTTCCCTATATGAAATTGAAAAAAGAAGGTTAGGTCCATTTTCTATGGGGCCTAGCCTGTACTATTAGAATTAACTCTGGATTCCAATTTTTTTTTTGCAGTTTACTTTTGAACACATACACTATTTTTTTTTATACTTGTTTTTGTGTAATGCGATTAGTGGGCCCTATTTATAGAAAAAAAGGCGCTTTGGAAATATCATTGATAATCTGACGTTATTATAATAATAATACCAACATGCTTATATATCGCATATCACTGCCAAATGCGTCCCTATGCGCTCAATTCGGTATTATTATCCTGGCTTTAGCCCCAAAGCATTTTACAGTGCGATGGCATTTCAAGGAATAAATTCCTGCCTGGTACCTACTCACCTCACCTGGGTTGAGTGCAGCACAATGTGGATAAATTTCGTGCCGAAGGAAATTGCGCCTTGGCTTGGATTCAAACCCACGACCCTCTATGTCAAAATCAGAATCCACTAATCCACTGCGCCACAACAGCTCCAAAACTGCGTCATTATTATCATGACCCCCCTCCATTTCATTGTGAATTCCATAATGAATATCCAAGTCCTTTAGAAGCGCATAGGGTCGTTATATCATAATGTATTCATTTTATTATTTTTGCAAGTGTAATTTCATAGACATTAATAACATTTATTATGTCATTTTTGTTGTTGTAGGGAAAAATTGGGGACATTCACATGTTCTGTGATATCGTCAACATGCCAAAACAGTCCTTTCTTCTCTAGTGATCTCATTGTGCACAATGTTTATTCAGTCCCGGCAGGTAGGTCTGTGTAAATAGATTGCGCCTCAAAATATGGAATAATACCAATAACAAGGAAATAATCTCCTGAATTATTCAGTGTCTCAAAAATTGTTCTGAATAAGTCATGCGAATATGAAGGAGCTCGAGAAATTTAGAATGATTACTTTGTTTCTTTTCATCCAATTGTTGGTGTCTGTGTACGCAGTTGGTGAGTTTTTATATCAAATTATCTTGATTTAAAAAAATAAATAAGATAAGACCTGTTTTATCATGTCAATCAATGATTTTCAACGAACGATGTCGATGGAGCATTGGTCGTAACTCGTATGTGACAGTTACACCAAACGAAACCTACCAAAGACGACAAAAATTATTCTGTATTTACCAATGACATATACTATTAATCGGTTTCGCTGGTGTGAACTTGAATAATCATATTTCACATAATAGGTTTGTAATAATGCCTACACGTTATGTTAGAACATATATCATTGTTAAATTGAATACTTCTTTAAAATCTCTTCCCAAAGGTAGGGGGTACCAGGGGCTGGAAAAAATGACAACCAAAAAAAAGGCTATCACCCCAAATGTAAGATCATTTCGACCAAAATAAATTTGACAAGCAAAAAAAAAAAAAAAAGGCTATCACCAAAAAAAGTAAGGTCATCTCGTCCAAAATACATGTTTTATCTTGATTTTGAATGATGTATTTCTTTCCATCATAAAAGACCAAAAATAGTAGGGGGACATTTGATATTGTGTCCCCCTACTATTTTGGGTAGCGGGGACGCGTCCCCCCTGTCCCCCTGGGATTTCCGCCCATGCTTCTTTACTTTGATAACTATTGCTCTTCGCTGTCTCATTGTTCAAGTTCAAACTCATTTTATTCACACTCTTCATTAGGGGATAAAGATCATAAACAAGAAAATTCACATATTTACAACAACAGCAACTAAAACAACAGGTGATACAATCTCACAATATCATAATAAATCCCAAGAAAAATGTAATACATTTAAAAGAGTGAAGGGGTGGTCTATACAATAAATGAGACCTTATACTATAGTTTATCTCTAATAATTGCTAATGATATTCAATTTAGATGTACCATTCATTCTATAAGGTTTACGGAACAACGTGAATAAATCAGAATATGAAGAAAGGGATGGGGTAAACGAGCATGAACATTTCTTGCATACAATATACACTTACATTTTCTTAAAAATGCTTGGCCAGTTTTGATCCTGGATTCGCCCCTGCAGTAAACCAACCGACCTATCAATAAATCATTCAATCAATCAACAATAGATAAATCACTTTCACTCACTCACTAAATCAATAAATCAAACGACAAATCAATCAATCAATCAATCAATCAATCAATCAATCAATAATGTCATTTTACATCCAAGGTATAACATTATAAAGGTGTCAGTAAAATATCATATTGTGGTTCTCTTAAAAAAGTTAAAACTATATCACAAAAACGTCAAAATTATTACGTTTCTAATACATTTTTAAACATTTTTGAAAAACATCAGAAAAACATTTTCTGTTGAAATATTTTGAAAAATATATTCATGACTCTTTTCATAACATTAGATGTTATTGTCATAACAGGTTTAGAAAGTTTTAAAAATGTTATTTTCACATTGATTGTGTAACATTAAAAAACGTAAAAAAATATTATTTTGTTTTCTTAAGAATATTTTTTCGTGCCATTTTAACATCAAGAATGGACATTTGTGATAAGATGTTTAAATAACATTTCTGAAAAATATCTTTTAAATGTTTTTTTGTCAAGCCATCAAAACATATTATGCTTGACAACATAATAACGCTTATTTCATGTTTAACATAATGGGAATAATGTTTCATTAATGTTATACAAATGTTTTTAAAAATATTTTTAGAAGCATTTCTAGAATCTTTTATAAATGTTAATATAACGTATTGTGTTAGCTGGGAAGGTAACCAGATACAGCTCATTGAAAGACAGGTTGACGATTTGATTTCCGTCTCTGTTGAAGAAGGTTTATTCTCAGTTCTTTTTATTTTATTTTTTACATTTACACATGGTGAAAACACGAATGGATTTATTTCACTCACCGTGATTCGAATATAATGAACACGACAGCATGAACTAAATTTAAAAAAAAAATGTTGCGGTAGTCGTTGAACCGCATCAGGGTGATAAAATGGACCGTATGCATCACAAAGGGACTTAATTGTGATAAGCCATTTACATTAACTGCATTTTTTTTCTCACGGGTAACGTTACATTGGGATGGAGAGGTGCCCCCCTCCTCCCTCCCCTTTGAATTTTCAAGAATTGATAAAGAAGTATTCAAGTTTGGGAAATGGATGAAGAAAATGGATAAAAAATAGCACAAAAACTACTATGAAATCCGGTCTCGGTCGTTAAACTCGTCTACGGGGGCAACTTTGTGCCCAACAAACATTGGGCATTTCTTTTGGGAATTTTTATTTATCCAGTATTATGAAAATTTTGCCGATTCTAAAGTAATTGCTGATTTTTTTAAAAACTTTACTGGACAATATTATGCTTCCATGCTTCGTGTAAAATACTGCCCAAAATTGGTTGGACACACAATCACCCTCGTGGCGGTAACCCCCCCCCCCAATATTTGTTTGCAGTGCATACATCATATACAGGAGTACAACTACATATCAGCCGTAGATTACCAATCAACCACAGATGATTACAACAGGCACTTATGTTGCACCATATATCTATAAATAATCTATTCCGAGGCGTATAATTGCTATTTTTATCACCCGAGCTTTAGCCCAGGCAGCCTCTAAGCGCTCAGTGCATTTAAAAGAATTACATACTGGGTACCCATTCACAAAACCTGGGTTGAGTGCAGCACAATGTGGGTAGATTTCTTGCCGAAGGAAAACACGCCATGCTGGTAGACCACGACGTTCCCAAGATAAATTAATATTATATAACAAAAAGCTTGCTTGAAATGGTGGGACCCACTAAAAGCACCACGAAACTAGTCCGTGAAACCCATCAATTGAGTAACCGACTAAATACTAAGGCTATTTCAGTGATTTGTAACTGCCACAAATTGCCTCTTAAAGGTCAAGTCCACCACAGGAAAATGCTGACTTGAATAAATAGAGAAAAATCCAAATAACATAGTGCTGAAAATTTCATCAAAATCGGATGTAAAATAGGAAAGTTATGACATTTTAAAGTTTCGCTTATTTTTCACAAAGCATTGATATGCACAACTAGGTGAGTCAGTCGATGATGTCCATCACTCACTATTTCTTTTGTTTTTTATTGTTTGAATTATACAATATTTCATGTTTTTATAGATTTGACAAAAAGGACCGACTTGACTAAACCATATAGTATTAAACAAAAACATGCTAATTCCACATGTTCAGGGAGAAATTAATCGTTTTATTACTTGACAATGATGAGAAAATTAGAATATTTCATATAATAAAATACAAAAGAATAGTGAGTGGATAAAGTCATAGTCTCCTCATTTGCATACCAGGATGTGCATAATAACTGTTCTGTGAAATTAAGCGAAATTTTTAAATGTCATAACTTTATTATTTTACATCCAATTTTGATGAAATTTTCAGTGATATGCTTGTTGGATTTTTCTCTTTTTATTCAAGTCAACTTTTTTTGGGGTGGACTTGTCCTTTAAACAGGCTCATTCAGCATCTTGAAACCCGTTATTAAAATTTCGCTATTATACCGCACTTAAACTGGTTAGCACTTTGACAGATTTTTGAGTACTGGCAGAAATCACAAAGAATACCTTCAATACCCTCTGACACTAACAACATTTTAATAATCAACCACTCAAAACAACCATTGTTTAAATGGGCGAGAGGGAGGGCTAATAAACGTCTTGCATCCCCCAGTGCTGAGTTGAGAATGAGCATGTGTTTCCAATTCTGTCGCACAATGCGCGCGTCCCTGATTACTTCCAACCATAGATATAGTTATATATAGATATAGTTAATATGCTTTCAACGCATTTCATTGGCTCTTTTTGGCGTAGAGGCTGTGCCCCCGTTGGCGTTGCCTAGCTGTAACCAACGGCGCTGCGTTTAATACGGCGCCGCCCATGCCGTGCTCAGCCAATCACATAACTGTTGCTTGGGGCGTTTCCGTGGAAAATTCCCAAGGAATTGCAGGCACGCGCATTGATATTCGCGGGCCGTATATGGCTTGCCAATTATCGGTTTCCTTATTAAAGGACCTGTCTTCTCTCGCAAACGGTCTTATTCGGTTATTCGAATAATCCTTTTTTTTAAAGCAAAGAAACATCTTAATAAAATTTTTTCAATGTTAAACATTCGCTTTCAATGTTATTAAAATGGATTGACGGCAACATCAAACGTTCTAAAAAATTCACCAAACCACTTATTTATTTACAGAATATTCTAACTAAGCTTTTATTTCAATTTTTTTCGTTTTCAAAAATGTTAATATATTTTTTGAAGGATTATTCTTTTGATGTTTTCATAACACCATATTGACATCTTTAGTTAAATAAAAAAAAAAAAATCAATTTTGAAAATATTGATTAGATGATGAAAACAAAATGTTTTGAAAAATTTTATTACAATACAATATGATTGACATGACATCAAATGTTCTAGAAAGGTCATGATAAAATATTTGACAATATTGTAAAAATATTTTCATTTTTTTTTAAAATATGTTGTAAATATGTCGAGGAAACCATCTTTTATGTTTTATGAAATCATGATAACGTTCTTATATAATAGTCAACCATTTGATTTGTACACGATTCAACCTGCAATATCTGCATTGCAATATAACTTGACTTGAATAATGAAAATAGTAATTGTGGCGATGGTACAACGTTGGAATCTAGTTTGCTCCTGGGTTGTTAAAAAAAAAACAATTACGTAATGCCAACGCTGGGAAAACGTTTGGCCATCTGAGGCCCGTAACACAAAACTTAGCAATGATCGTAGAACATTTTTCTACGATTTTCAGGATGTGCATAATAACTGTTCTGTGAAATTAAGCGAAATTTTTAAATGTCATAACTTTATTATTTTACATCCAATTTTGATGAAATTTTCAGTGATATGCTTGTTGGATTTTTCTCTTTTTATTCAAGTCAACTTTTTTTGGGGTGGACTTGTCCTTTAAACAGGCTCATTCAGCATCTTGAAACCCGTTATTAAAATTTCGCTATTATACCGCACTTAAACTGGTTAGCACTTTGACAGATTTTTGAGTACTGGCAGAAATCACAAAGAATACCTTCAATACCCTCTGACACTAACAACATTTTAATAATCAACCACTCAAAACAACCATTGTTTAAATGGGCGAGAGGGAGGGCTAATAAACGTCTTGCATCCCCCAGTGCTGAGTTGAGAATGAGCATGTGTTTCCAATTCTGTCGCACAATGCGCGCGTCCCTGATTACTTCCAACCATAGATATAGTTATATATAGATATAGTTAATATGCTTTCAACGCATTTCATTGGCTCTTTTTGGCGTAGAGGCTGTGCCCCCGTTGGCGTTGCCTAGCTGTAACCAACGGCGCTGCGTTTAATACGGCGCCGCCCATGCCGTGCTCAGCCAATCACATAACTGTTGCTTGGGGCGTTTCCGTGGAAAATTCCCAAGGAATTGCAGGCACGCGCATTGATATTCGCGGGCCGTATATGGCTTGCCAATTATCGGTTTCCTTATTAAAGGACCTGTCTTCTCTCGCAAACGGTCTTATTCGGTTATTCGAATAATCCTTTTTTTTAAAGCAAAGAAACATCTTAATAAAATTTTTTCAATGTTAAACATTCGCTTTCAATGTTATTAAAATGGATTGACGGCAACATCAAACGTTCTAAAAAATTCACCAAACCACTTATTTATTTACAGAATATTCTAACTAAGCTTTTATTTCAATTTTTTTCGTTTTCAAAAATGTTAATATATTTTTTGAAGGATTATTCTTTTGATGTTTTCATAACACCATATTGACATCTTTAGTTAAATAAAAAAAAAAAAATCAATTTTGAAAATATTGATTAGATGATGAAAACAAAATGTTTTGAAAAATTTTATTACAATACAATATGATTGACATGACATCAAATGTTCTAGAAAGGTCATGATAAAATATTTGACAATATTGTAAAAATATTTTCATTTTTTTTTAAAATATGTTGTAAATATGTCGAGGAAACCATCTTTTATGTTTTATGAAATCATGATAACGTTCTTATATAATAGTCAACCATTTGATTTGTACACGATTCAACCTGCAATATCTGCATTGCAATATAACTTGACTTGAATAATGAAAATAGTAATTGTGGCGATGGTACAACGTTGGAATCTAGTTTGCTCCTGGGTTGTTAAAAAAAAAACAATTACGTAATGCCAACGCTGGGAAAACGTTTGGCCATCTGAGGCCCGTAACACAAAACTTAGCAATGATCGTAGAACATTTTTCTACGATTGATTCCATTGACTACAATGTACAATCAATCGTGAAAATCCAGCGTACGATCTATCGCTAACCTTTGTGTTACGGGACCCTGGACGTGATTTAGCATCTCATGAAATTTCATATTCGGAGTTATAATGATAATAACAATGCGCCTCGGAATAGATTGTTTCTAGAGGGATTTGATTTGATTTATTTATTTCCACATTCCAATAACAAAAGTATATACAAGTGTAATAATTTTTTCCTTAGCATAACATAATAAGCAAATGATATAATTAATAACATATGCATATATACAATCTAATTGAAATATATTTATACCTGATAAATTTCTTTTTTTAATTGTAAAAAAAAAACAGCAGAAAAAATCATATATATACAGATATAAACATAATACATATTTGAAATGTGGGAGACCTTCATCTTAAGCTTAGAGCTTGAAATTTATAAAGGCCGCAAAAGGAAAGAGGGAAAATCAGACAAACAGTGCAATAAAAGAGACTTATCTTTTATTGCACAAAATAATAGGAATATTACCAAAAAGGTAGATAGGGAAAGAAAAATTAAAATGAGGAAGTTATAATCATGTTGATAAAAGTGCAAGTGTGCGAGAGTGCAAGTGCCGGGGGGGGGGGGGGGGGGGGTTGTAATATCGGTTGGTACGTAACACACAGAGATTTTAGGGATTATATTTTAACAGTGCATTTCTCTTCAAAACAGCCTTGAATTAATAAAGTGTAAAGCATAACTTAATTTCAGGTGATAAATTGTTCCATAAATCTGCACCGTAATGTCTAATTGATTTGTGTGCTATTATTAGTTTTGGATTTGTGAGATGAAATTTGTCAGAGTTTCGTGTTGGATGGATGGTGTTGTTGATTGCGAACATATTTTGAAAGGAAGGGGAAAGTATTCCCTTTTTGTATTTGAACATGAAGATAGCAGCTTGATATGTATTTATATCTGAATTTTTTTAAGTTCTTAATTTAAAAAATATGCCGAAAATTTTATCAAAATCGGAAAACAAATAATAAAGTTATTGAAGTTTAAAGTTTAGCAATATTTTGTGAAAACAGTCGTCATGAATAGTCATTAAGTGGGCTGATGATGTCACATCTCCACTTTCCGTTTTCTTATGTTACTACATAAAATTATATTTTTTTAATTATTTCATACTTGTGTGAATAATATGTCTCCCTTACAATGAAATTAGTTGCAGCAATAAATATCCAATGCACTAAATCAGTTGTCAATCCAAGTTTTTTAGTTCTTGGCGGAAAAAGTTTGAATAAACCTAATTTCATATAATGAAATACAAAAGAACAAGTGGAGATGTGACATCATCAGCCCACCTAATGAATATTCATGACAACTGTTTTCACAAAATATTGCTAAACTTTAAAATTCAATAACTTTGTTAATTGTTATCCGATTATGATGAAATTTTCGGCATTTTGCTCAGTGAATTCTACTCTATTTATTAAGCTTTAAATACTTTCAGCCCGGACCATCCCTTTAAGAATGCCTAGATTCTAGGTATAAATATGAAACACGCGCACGCATGTTTATTCAGATACTCAATTTGTTCTCTATTTAAATTATTATCCACTTTCAGATCACAATATCAAAAATTTTCTGCTCGCGCTTTGTGCTCGCATTATTAATGTAGGAAGATCCCCTATTACTCTTTTTTTCATGATTTTACAAAACATGAATAGAGTGCCCAGTTCTTAGGTCTACATCTCGATTTTTTCCGCTCGCGCTTCGCGCTCGCATTAATTGTTTAGTTATATATCTATCCTATTCACGATTACAAAAATTGATTACAATTTTCCATTTTTTAAGTAGAAATGTCAAAAAATGTCACCTCGCACTTCGCGCTCACTTATTTGATTGTTGAAATATGTAACGTCTTCATGGTTAAGTGCATGCAGTCTTTAACATGTACCTTTTCCATCAGTTCATTTCTGCACTTCGCGTACGTAGTAATTATTCAGTTGCATAAACATCTTTTTCAGGATTTTGATTTGATTTGATGTATTGATTTCCGTTTCACAAAATAATTATGATAAATATAACACAACAAGGTCGAAAATACTGCAAGACATAAAATGTATATAACACAATCTTAGATTTAAGGAAAACAGTTCAATAAATAAAATTACCTACGATGACATTTGTTTTTAAAAGTAAAACGGAGGGTCTTGCCGAAAAACGCAAAGCTTGTACAAAAGGCAAGCCCCTATCTTAGGTTCATTACAAAATTACAACGAAAAAAATATTGGGTCGTAATGATATATAGAACTTTTGTTTAAAAATAAATACAAACAATTTATGTGCACTTTACGAAGAAAAGTAACTGATGGGTCTTGTGAGAACTATTTTGTTTTATAACATTAGGGAGAGAGTGGGAGGTAAGGGGGGGGGGAGGGACAGAGAAGTAGAAAGAAAGCGGGCAACAGGAGCAGGTACTTTGGCTAATTGCAATTTTAAGAAGAAAAAAAGTAATAACAAATAATATACATGTATATGTGTATAATATGAGCGCATGTTATACACATAAAAAACATAAAAATTGATAAAAAACATTCCCCATAAAGGATAAAAACATTCCCCATTATATAAATGAGGATTATGATATTTATGTTGATCTACAGTATAAGATCATGGACCTACAAGTAGGTCCATGATAAGTAATAAGAAGTGACTGTTATTTATTTATTTATTTATTCATGTTTTATTTATAACAAATGATAAAATAAGGTGGAGGGTAGTTCGATTCAGTTATAAAACTGCTTTACAACGAAGCCCTCCCCCTTTACAAACATAAAATAGACCATAAACATGATAATATATACATAAATACAAGTTAAAATTTACATTAAAAGTTATAATCTATAAAATGAACACAAAAAAAAGAAAACAAAAACAAACAAAAAGGAAGGAATACTAGTAGATACTTTGTTATAATAAATGTCTGGCCAATTTGTAACCTCGTTTAAAAGAATTTATAGAATTGGTGGATTGAACTGAAAATGGGAGTTTATTGAATAGGGAGCTTGCTTTATAAGAGAAGGACTTTCTTTTAAATTCAGTTTTGGGGAATGGAATGTCGAGAAGAGAATTTAGTGCATAGCGGGTACAATATTTAAAGGTGCGATAAGTAATAAGCTATTTTAAATAATTAGGGGCTTTTATATTAATTATTTTGAATACTAATAAACAGTAGTGATATTTTAGTCTTTGTTCAACGGATTGCCAATTTAGGGTTGTAAGAAGTGTACACTGCGGTGTGTTATAATCCTTATTTAATATTAATCTCGCATATCTATTTTGTAATGTTTGTAGTTTGGATAGATTTGTTTTTGAACAACTTCCCCATGCAGTGCAACAATAATCAATATGTGGTAATATTAAAGCAAAATATAAGGTTACAAGAGTTTTATGAGGTATTAATTGCTTTATGCGGCGAATACATCCAATTGTACGTGATATTTTAGTACTTATAAATCTTATATGCTCATACCAGGTCAGTTGTGAGTCAAGTATAACCCCAATATATTTCATTTTATCAACACACTGCAGGTAGTTATCGTATAATTTGATCTTGAATTGGTGATTATCTAGCTTTCTTTTAGTGCCGAAAGGCATGACCATGGTTTTCTGTGGATGAATATACATCTTATTAATATCAAACCACCTGCATATTAAATCAAAGTCATTTTGTAAATTCAATTGAACTTCAGAAAAGTTATGAGAATTGTTAAAAATAACAGTATCATCTGCATAAAGTGAAATCTTTGAATTTTTATGAATTCTTAAGTTGTTAATATCGTTAATAAATTAACAAAGATCAAGGGGTCCAGGATTGACCCCTGGGGCACCCCGGATTTCACAGTTAAAAACTCACTACAATAATTATCTATATTCACACATTGTTGTCTTCCGACCAAGTACGATTTAAACCATTCACGTACCTAATTATTCATACCATAGAAAATCAGTTTATCAAGTATTATTCTGTGGAATTACGTCAAATGCTTTTTTTAGATCATAAAATATAGCTCCCGTAATCTGACCATGATTCATATTTTCGAACAGGTAGTAATTTCTGTAAGGCACGTGGCTGTGGAATGGAGTGGTGTGAATCCAGATTGACGTTCCGATAATAAACTATTTTGGTTAAGATACGAATACAATTGTTTGTGTACTGCTTTCTCAAGGATTTTTGACATAGAGGGCAGTATTGAAATGGGTCTGAAATTGTCAACACTGAGCGAGCCACCCTTGTGAATTGGCGTGATTTTTGCGACTTTGAAATCAGATGGAAATTGTGAAGTTTTTAATGATAAGTTAAACAATTTAGAAAGTGGTTCCGCAATTATATCAGCAGATACTTTTAGTAACTTAGGATGTAGACCGTCCATTCCTACAGCCTTTTTACAATCAATATTGCGTAGTTCATTTTTTACAAATTCAGATTTGATTTCTTGAAACTCAAAAGAGTAATTAGTTTGATTTAACGTTTGTAAATCGTTAAAATCACCATCTACTGTGTTGGAACTTGAGCTTGTTTGTAGGTTTTAGCCTACTTTATTAAAAGCTTCATTCAATAAACCTGCCACCTTTACTTTGTCAGATATCATTTCTTCATCATTCAGGATTGTGTTGTTTATTTCCTGTTTCTTTGATGGTAAAAGCCCTTTGAGAACTTTCCAAATTTTATTCAAATCATTTCCACATTCTGAAAACTTATTCAGATAATATTCTTTTTTAAGAAATTTGTTCAAATTATTTGCTCTGTTTCGATAGTACTTAAACTTTTTCCAATAGTAATCACTCTTCGTTTTTTTTTTACTTTTTCTTAAAGAAATCACGGTCACGTGCCAAATTTATGTATTCATTTGTAATCCAAGGTATTCCATTTCTTTTTATTCTGACAGAAATAAAAGGTGCATGTTTATCACTTAAAGTAGTGAAATGAGACCACAGTTCGTCAACCTGAACGTTTTCGTTATTGAAATCATTCCAGTTTTGATTTTTCAAGTCATCTCGAAATCTCTTTTCATCAAAGTTGCGAAAAGACCTGAAATTTACTTATTTTAGTATGAAACATTGTGTGCTTGCCTTTCACTACTACAAAAGTCAAACAGTGGTCACTAAAACCAATAGAGATTACACCCGACTTAACACTTTTGAATTTGAGGTAAGTATTAAATCGATGATTGTGCTACTGTGAGGTGTAACTCGTGTGGGGTCATTAATTAACTGGTTAAGCTGATAAGTATGACAAATATCCTTAATTGTTTTAGACAACGTATTATCATTACTCATGTTGCAATTGAAATCAACCATCAAAATTATATTATTTGATAATGATATTACTTTTTCAACATTCGCTTCAAGGGTGGTAAAATAGGTACTTAGTGAGGAAGGCCTCCTATATAAAATACCAACAAAAATCGAACTGCTATTTTTTCTTTTAATCTCCAGCCACATAACCTCAAGTTCTTTGGTTTCCAGATCTATTCTTCTCATGTAATTAAATTTCTCACTGATGTAACATCCAACACCCCCACCAGTACTTTCCCTGTCTTTCCTTTCAATCTTATAACCGTCAATGGATATTATATGGTTTGAACAATCATCGTTTAACCATGTTTCTGATAGTCCTAAAATATCGAAAGGATTTGACATAAGAAATTGTTGCACATCTGTAATTTTATTTCTCAGACTTCTGATGTTTAGATGAGCTAACTTAATGCCTTTATCATTTGGAAAATCAGTAAGTATATTGTATGCATGATCATCAACTTGGGTATTATTCGGAAAATGTGAACAATTCATAACGTAATTTTCTACAGAGGGAATACATTCCTGATCCCAAAAAGGAAATTGTTTCAAGATACACACGGTACACTGCCAGTTTTCGAAAGTTTCGTTGAAATCATCATATTTGGATTTGGGAATCCCCTCGCACACTATATGTGCCCATTTTTCACATGAGGTACATAAAGGGGGCTTTTGGTTACTCTTTACTGGTTTATTACATTTACTACACGGATACTTGACCATAAAGAGGTGATACAAACTCAATAGTTATTTATAAAAAAAAGTAATACCATGTAAACATAAAGTACAAAAACAAATCTTAAAAGATTGTATGTACTAAAAACTGATGAATCAAACAATCAAAGGAAGTCTTTCTAACAGAAAATAGGCGGTCCATATTATCAATGAAGGAGCTGAAAACAAGACATAGGAGTTCCGCTTATTTGTCAGCTATATAATGAAATGACTGATTCATTTTTACCGTGTTTACACTTAATCGGCATTTGAATCGGCTCGCGGTTCTGAACCGCGAGCCGATGCAGCATCGGCTTTTTCATAGCGTGTAAACGCGAGTAACTTGAATCGGCTCGCGGTTCAGAACCGGCAATTTGCACCACCAAAGTAGTAGGTTCTGAACCGCGAGCCGATGCAGAATCGGCTTTTTTACTACGTGTAAACAGAAAGCCGATTCTGCACCGGCAATTTGTGCGCATTTCAATTACTTTACCATTGTGACGTAATTGTTAGCGCACTGATCCAGCGTTGTCTTTATTATGACGTATATTGTAGGTATGCGTATCATTTCAAGTTTTTGCATCGGCTCGCGGTTCTGAACCGTGAGCTGTAACAACGTGTAAACGCAATCCAAATGCCGATTCTGCATCGGCAATTGGTTCAGAACCAATTGCCGATTAAGTGTAAACACGGTATTTATGTCATTGAAATGTTTATGAGAATCGGAGGTCATTTTCTTTACGGATTACTTTATTCATCGGTTTGCCATTGTTGGTTGTTATTTTTGCTATTACTCGACCATCACTGGACCATACTGATTGTACATTCTTGTTCTTCTTTGCGCAGTTGAGCAGGTTCAGATTGTATTTTGTCAGTTGTTCTTGGATAACCACCCGAGTACCTTTCAGACGACGACGTCGAGAAATGACTTCATGGCGAGTTCTGTACGAAATAAATTTCGCAACTATCGGTCGAGGGCGCTTCGATGTTTGCGCTTTATTGGGGTTACCCAGCCGATGCGAGCGATCAATATCTTGTTTGGAGATCTCCAATCCTAGTTGATCACGTGCTATTTTGCAGATGAGGTCATCCGTGTCTTCATTTCTCCGCTCTTCGACGCCAAAGAACGGCAGGCAGTTTCTGCGCGAGTATTGCTCCAAATCCTCTGTTGATAAGCGGAGATTATTAATTGTTATTCGTTGAACTTCAATTATACCGGAGAGGCGACTAATCTCTTTAGCTTGTTCTTTACTCTCGACTTCAATATCTATCATTCTCTTCTCCTGATCATTCTAGCGATCAAGAAGTTTGTCAAATTCTTCTTTCACTGCTTCGTGAACGATTACATTGATATTGTTTCGTTTTTAAAGCGTGAGAACATGTCATTGATGAGCTTGTTTGTGGCGTCATCTACCTGGTCGTTTGGCGTCGCCATATTGGAATAGTGTGAGGGTATTTCAGTCTATCAATAATAAGTACTCAATGACGAAAAGTAGAAACGAAATGACGAAAAATGACGAAATGTTTCGTTAACACACCACCTCACAGTAGAAATCAGTTGTATATAAGTTAATAAAGTTGACGAAATACAATACATATAGATTCAGTTAACTCCGAGTGTGAAGTATATTGCAGCAATATGAGGTTCATAACTCATAGGTTATTCAGAATATTTACACTCACTTCTAATTTCCAAATAATTCAGGATATAAAACAAATGATGAATGGTCAATCTAGCAGTATAATAAATATACGGAAGGTTTACCAAGCACACTACACTCTAGTCGCAAAGTATCGGATAATGTACAATTCCGTATTATATGCATCGCAATCGGATAGTCTGTAGCTTGCCGCAAACATGACAGGGTCCTGCTTCAGTATTTTGACAACGTCGTGCAAAAATGAATAAAAATTGGACCATCTATGATGCTGATAGGAAGGGTGTTCCTCAGAATCCTACAAACTAGTCATTTTATCTTCAATTGATAATAAATTAAGTTTCTTGTTGAAGTTTTGTTCTGGTTCAACAGAGAGCGTGTAGGATGCATCCAATTAGGACTACCCCTTCAAAGAAACCCAAAATCATCTTCGAGCAGCCGATCGGGGAAAATATGCTTGAGAAAAAAATCCGCCCCCGCCCCCCTAATTGGCGAGGGCTGGATCCGCCCCTGCATTAATAATGCGACCACAAAGCGCGAGCAGAAAATTGTTGATGTTGTGATCTGAAACTGGATAATAATTCAAATAGAGAACAAGTTGAGTATTTGAATGAACATGCGCTCGCGTGTTTCAGATTTAGACCACGGATCTAGTCATAAATATATCTTTTATCGCGAAAATCTTGGCGATCGCGAAGCGAGAGCTTAAACTATTTGATATTCGAATTCAAATCTAATTCAAATCAAAAATATTTGATTTGCAATTCGAATTCGAATTCGACATGAATTCACTTCAAAGTTTACTACTTATGTTTAAGTACGTAAATAGCATGCTCCCACCTTCATTCCACATTTTTTATACTCTGAATACATCTATTCATTCATACCCTACCCGTAACTCTTCAAATTTTCATTTAATTAACCCCAAATTGCTTATTGCGCAGAGATCCATAAGACACCATGGTCCAGATTTGTGGAACTCTCTACCAGAGTCTGTACAGGGGCCGCGGAACGGTTTCCAAAGTGTGGGGGGGGGGGGGGCTGACCATGCAAAAAAACACAGTCCTATGATCATTTTTACGTTTGTGTACACGGTTTTGGGAAAAAGTGCATGGGGGGAGGCTGAAGCCCCCCAGCCCCCCCCCCCCCGCTTCCGCGGCCCCTGCTGTAAAACAATCTTCGTCTCTTCACTCATTTAAGGCAAACGTTAAATCTATGTTATTATCAGAATATTTGAATTAAAATTTTTATGTCGTTGTATCCTTTTTTTATCGTGAATTCATTCCTCCTTTGATTTAGTCATTACCAATAACTCCATCATGAACACCATCATCTCCATGGCCTTCATCACATCATCATCATGTCACCGTCACCCTCACCTTTATCATCTTCATCTTCATACTAAAAAATATTGCATGAATTGATGTTTCGTTTTTAAAAATATATGCCCATTCTGCTTTATAAACGTATTAATTAATTTAATTAGTTTTAGTTTGGGATTGTCATTTTTCTTCAAGCAATCTGCTTATGATGACAATCCTTCTCCTGCAAATTGTGAATATCATATAATAATTTGGTAGTTAATCAATTTTGTCTGGAATTATTTTTTTTATTACACTTTATTTATGATTCATGCCAAAATGCTAACATATTATGTTTATAATGTTATGGAAATGTATTATACGAATGTTCCATGGATGCAGAAGAAAACAATAAATCAAATCAAATATTCCAATCTGAAAAAAGAGTCAATTTCAGATCTATATTTCAAGCACTTTGTAGGAAAGTGGTGACGGATAGTACTTAATAAAGAGCTGATATTTTTCATCATTATTAAGTTTTGATATAGGACCGCGGGACATCCGTAGGATATGTCATCACATGAAAATGATGACTTGCTAAGCGCGAGATGAAACAAAAGGGACAATTTAATCATTAAATTGATATCTTATCTATTAATACTTAATGAGGCGATAAAACTGATGATATTATGGCCAGAAAACTGGACATTCCAAGCACCTTTGTAATTATGAATAGGATGCATGCAGTGGCGTACCTAGAATTTTCCACAGGGGGGGGCAAAATCGGCCGCCAAAAAAATGTACAAGCAAAAAAAAAAAAAAAAAAAAAAAAAAAAAGGTCTTCAATCAAAAATAAAGGTTATTGTACCAGAAAAAAAATTGACAAGCCAAAAAAAAAAAAAAAAAAAAAAAAAAAAAAAAAAAAAAAAAGGTCTTCAAGCTCGTCAGGGGGGGGGGGGGGGGGTGCATAAAAGGTCTTTCAAGCTCGTCAGGGGGGCAGTGATATGTATTTTGTATGGGTTGTGGCTCGTCAGGGGGGGGCAGAGTGCCCCCCCTGCCCCCCCGTAGGTACGCTAGTGGATGCATGTTAATATATTGTTAACCGTTAATGCGAGAGCAAATCGCAAGCCAAACTTTTTTTATAAACTGTCATGGACAGGGGACTTAAAGTAGTTTGTTGTATAATCAATATTGAGACATACATGACTCGCCAATCAACATACGATGGTGTAGCGCTATTTGATACATTTTGACAATCAGACCTGAAAAGGGATATTTTGAAAACTAAATGGAATACACGAAAATAATAGGTATGTGATAAATCAAAATTTGCGAGCGCACAGCGCGAGAAGAAAATGTTAATATTCAGACCATAAAACTGACATTTTTACAGAGCACTTTTTAAAATCAATTTGTAAATCACACAAAAATGAAAGTTTGATTTCCGATGTGAAATATGCATTGTATATTGACTTCCAAACTTGATATTTAAGCTCCATATTGTAAAAAGATACGTAAATAACCTAACATGCAATCTGAGCGCGATGCGCGATCGAAAATTTTAAATCGTGACATGAAAGATTTTTTTTTATTTCCAAGTCTTTCCCTACATCTTATTTTATTCACTCGTCTCCTCCTCTTCTTTTATCTCCTACCTTTCCCCCCTTTTTTCTTTCCCTTTTTTGTCGTTTTTTTTGCTCCGCCAATAGGAGGGGGCCCGGCCCCTCGCCCCCCAGATCCGCCTATATGAAAAGTATGTAGCTTGATTGCCATATATTTTTCATGAAATAAATAGTTCATAGGTGAAATTTTCAAGGTTAAATAATTATAGAAAATTGTTATGCACCGTAATGTGCTAAGTATCGGAAATTCGGAAGAAGTTGTCACAATATAATATAGGAATCTTTGGCAAGATTCAGCGGATAGGTGTAGGATAATGATAGGTTTAAGGTTAGGATAGGATTATAATATAAGATAGGATAAGATGGGTAATGGTTTAGGGTTGTAAAGATAAACTTCACCATGATACCAATGAATATTTTGAAAACATCTAATTTCACGTCTAGGTTGATCAGTCGTAGTAGCTGACCTTACAGACGACGGGAATGACTCTTGTGCCTTTTTATGAAATATATCGGAGACAATGGCAGAATGGGGATTCGAACTCACAACCTTGCGATTATGAGTCCAATGCTCTAACCACTGGACAATACGGCCTACCTTAATATAAGCCAATTATTTTTTCAGGGAATATGGTGTGAATGATTTCAGAAAATAGGATTCTAGTATGGAGAACTTATATTACTTACCTTTGTTACGATACTGCAACAAATAACAATAAATAATGAGTGTTGAATTTGATTTTCCTTTTCTTTTATTACAGGAAATTAATTAAACATTACAGTCATAAATAAAACATAAATAAATATTGATCTTACGTCTCTTGAGATTGCGATAATAATCCAAAGTAATATCCAGTATTTAATTCAAGTTGGCTGGCAAAATTTCCTTAAGTTAAAGTTCACAATGATGGCGATGATGAAACTGATGTTGAAGCACGATGAACAACAAGAGTCACTGTAATGAGTTGAAATGTCCATGAAGACGATGTTGATGATGATTAACAGTAAATTTCAGTAATCCATGGGTTGAAAAGCGTTCATTAAACATGTTGATGATCTCGATGAGAACTGAGAATTCCTCTCTCAAAATAACTGCAAACAGTTCATTGATGGCGGGTAAATAATTCCACAGAAGATAAATGTTCCAGGTGGAAATAAACTCGGCTCTGACATAAAGTCTGGTGTGAAACTCTGAGTTCTGATCTGATATGATTATCCTTGAAGAATCTGCCACCTTATACATACACATTTCAACTATTCTAGAAACTTCTAGTATTAACTATTCTAGAGGCTTCTTGTATTGTCTGCAAAAAGAACATTCTGCCCATTTCTAGAGCAGTCTAAATTCTAAAACATTCTTGAATGACCTCAGTGAAAATAACAATGTCAACAAAATAGCTAAGCCTATTGTTCATTTCCACTACCAATACATGTCTATTGTAAAGCAGTCTGTATTGTCTCTCTTGGGACATTCCATGGATAACAAAGATTATTCAAATATTAGTGTCTAACAAAGCTGTACTGGAACATTCTTGATCATTCTATGCTATACATATCCTTAAAGAGGAAATAACTAAATAAATGAATGTAATTGCTTTTACAATAACACCTTTTATTTATCCTTAAATTCAGAACCTTTCCGGACCCGTTTGCGTGATGGAAGTTCATCTTTCGAAGGCCGAGTTGAGGTTTACTACCAAAATGCTTGGCATACCGTTTGTGACGATCTCTGGAATCTTAATGACGCCCATGTGGTTTGTCATACATTGGGGTATCCGAGAGCTTCAGCTTATCGCACAGGAGCATACTTTGGCGAAGGAACAGGGGACATCATTCTGGATAATGTACAATGTACAGGGTCTGAGTCAAACATTGCATTCTGTCAGCACAACGGCTACTATAATGAAAACTGCGGGCACCGTGAAGATGCAGGTGTCGTATGCGAAGGAATTGGTGAGTAGGCTTATAGTATACGTAATGGCTACCAACCGGGAGGGGGGGGGGGGCGCACTCAGTATATAATGCGTGTTGGGTATGTGCCGCGGAGGGGACCCCCATTTTTACACTAAAATTTCCGTTCCAAGGCATAGCATTTTCTTCTTATCGAGAAAAAAGAAGAAAGAAATCCGTTCGAAAGCTTCGCATATTATTCGTTACGCCGTTTCGCCTGCATTGATCCGCTCCGCTGAGCTACAATTTTGGTGAAAAGTGGCCGCAGAGCGCCGTCCGACCATCGCCTCTACGCGAGCGCACCCTGCGCCCGTGCCGCCGGGGTAGCTGAATGCATTGTATATGCCCTGTTACAACCGATAATGTCGCACCAACGCATAAATATCGCAGATTGCGACATCAGGTGCCGTGGCCGAGTGGTCTAAGGCGCCTGGCTATACATGGAAAGTCCGGGGTTCGATCCCCGACCGGGGCACCTATGCCCATGAGCAAGGCATTTAATCTACAATGCTCTTTTATCCTGCTTTCAAATAAATGGAAATGCTATATGCATTATTGGAAACTAGATGTGCACTTGTAAAAAAAAAAAAAAATCATGCCAAGAGCGTCCGACGCATAATGTCGCAGTCAACGCATAATGTCGTAGTTTTTCTAACGCATAACGTCACATGTCGCAACGCTTAATGTCGCAGCAAAAATTTCTAACGCATAACGTCACATGTCGCAACGCATAATGTCACAGCAGTATTTTCTTCAGGACTCGAGCTACAGATAAGATATAAAATATGCTTTCACTAAGTATTTTGAGACACGAGAAAGAGAATTAAGTGATTTTGGATATCAAGATTACTCTTTGCATGGATATTTATCGGTTTATTGCCTTTTTCCCAAATATCTCATGGTATGATAGCTACAGATAAGATATAAAATATGCTTTCACTAAGTATTTTGAGACACGAGAAAGAGAATTAAGTGATTTGGATATCAAGATTACTCTTTGCATGGATATTTATCGGTCTACTGCCTTTTTCCCCACTATCGCATGGTCTGATATCATTTCGTCTACCATTAGTTAGTCAACTATCAACATAATAATAATAATAATAATAATTGGATTTATATAGCGCTTTTTCCAGAGGATACAAAGCGCTGTTGGTTGCATAAGACAAGTTAAGGTTTATGGTTATATAAGTGTGTTTTGAGATGTTTTTTGAAGAGGTCAAGAGAAGAGAGGTTTCGAAGAGATGGAGGGAGTTTGTTCCACAGACGGGGGGCAAGAGATTGAAAGGAGTTGAAACCGGCCTGTTTTCTGGATTTTGGAATGACATAGGAAGGAGCAGCTGCAGAACGAAGAGAGTATGTAGATCTTTGTTGATGAAATAACGAAGAAATGTAAGAAGGTAGTGTGGTTGACAGAGATTTATAGGTTTGAACCAGTATTCGATAATGTATTCTATCAGAAACAGGTAGCCAATGTAGTTCATTTAGAAGAGGGGTAGCATGACACCATTTAGGTTTTTGACAGATTAATCGTGCACATTTGTTCTGAAGGCGTTGAAGTCTTCCAAGATCCTGTTTACTAATACCCCCAAGCAAGCAACCACCATAGTCGAGCCTGGAGAGCACAAGAGCCCTAACAACATTATGACACGTGTCCTTATCCAGGAAACTTCTAATGCGATTGAGATTATATATTTGCCAGTTGAGAGTGCGACACAAGTATGTTACATGTTCGGTCATTTTCATTTCACTATCAAAAACAACTCCTAAATCCTTAATGGTTGAAGATAATGGAATATCTATGTCATTAAAAGAAAAAGAAAGGTCAAGGAACCTATTAAGGTGTGCAGGAGATGCAGCAACAAAGAACTCTGTTTTACAAGAATTTAATTTCAATTTATTGTCAACAAGCCACGATTGAATGTCAGACAAACATTTTGAAATCCGAAAATACGCGCAGGCTGCATCTCCAGGCTTTGTAGGATCAAAAGTGGTGAACATCTGAATGTCATCGGCATAAACATGATACTGAATTGAGTGCCGACTGATGATCTTTCCAATATTACCGATGTAGTAAGTAAACAACTGAGGCCCGATAATTGACCCTTGCGGTATACCATATTCCGATGGTTTCTCACTTGAAAATGACCCTTTTATGTGTACTCGACTAGACCTGTTACTAAGATACGACTTGAACCAGGAAAGAGCATTATTACCTAGGCCAAAGTCATCAGCCAACCTTTGCAAAAGGATTTTGTGATCTACCGTATCAAAGGCAGATGAGAGGTCAAGCATTAATAAGAAAACAGCTTGCTTATTGTCAATTGCACAATTCAAATCATTCTGTAGACTAATCAATGCAGTTTCAGTGCTATGTGCCTCACGATATGCAGACTGCATTGGATCCAGTAAATTATTCTGTGTAACAAAAGTAGATACCTGTTTGGAAACAGCCTTTTCAATCACTTTGCCTACAAATTGCATGTTAGAAACAGGTCTATAACTACCTAAACTATCTTTGTCCAGAGTAGACTTCTTGAAAACCGGTGTTATAATGGACGATCTAAGACTCTCTGGGAAAACACCAGTGGACATTGACATATTCAGGATACGTGTAAGTACTGGGAGTAAAACAGACAAATGCTTCTTAACCAGCCATGTAGGCATGGGATCCAAAATGCAAGATTTTGAGGAACACTTAGAAATCATACGTTGTAAGACATTTTCACTCACAGTATCAAATTTATCAAGAGTTAAATCAAGTTTACATGCATTTGAAGATACGTTAGATACACTACAATCAGTTGAAACAGTGCCCTCTATATCATCCCTAATTTTAGAAACTTTACTGGCAAAATGATCTGAGAAACTTTCAGCAAGATCTGGAGAGCTGGGAGACACAGGAAGGACATTACTACTGGCATTGAGCAATTCGTTGACAGTCTTATACATGTCCTTAGTATTACACGAAGAAAGTTTGTTACGATAATAGTCTTTCTTAGCGGAAACAACAACATCGACTACATTCTGCTGGGCCTCAATATAAAGTCTGTAATTAGCATCTGACTTTGCTTTGCGCCAGCGTCTCTCAGCACGTCGTCTGGTACGTCGGGCTTCATTCACTTCATCGGTGTACCAGCTAGGCTTCACCCGAACAGACATTGACCTTGTTGATGCAGGGGCATGGGTGTCCAGGACTTCACGACAAGCTTTGTTGTACTGTAGCACAATATCATCTATGTCACTACTATCACATTCCATGATTGAGTTTATCCTTTTAGAAAGATCCTTGGAGAACAGATCATGATCTATGGACTTAAACTTTCTGAGAACACGAACGTCACTAGAAGTAACTGGCTTCTTTAGATCAAGATCAAACGTTATCATAGAGTGATCAGAGTGGATGATCTGATCAACGAAGCATGTCTGGATGATAGTGTCACTGTCCTTAACGATGAGGAGGTCAAGGGTATGTCCAAAACGATGAGTGGATCCTTGAACTAGCTGCTTGAAGTTAAGTGAGGTAAGCAACAAGTTGAAGTTTCTGACCTCAGGCTTGCTTGGACAGTCCATGTGAAAGTTAAAATCTCCCATGACCACAAGTCTGTTCGGTAGCAGATCTGCACAGCTGAGTACTTCCTCGAATTCTTCAAAAAATGTTGATGATGGCAGAGATCCAGAAGGAGGCCTGTAGATAACAAGAAAATTGACTTGTGGGTTTCTGAATAGAGCAAACTCAAAAGAGCTTACTTCAGGGAGGGCATCAGAACAATCCTGCAGCTTTACATTGCTGTCATACACTGCAGCGATACCTCCACCACGACAAGAAGTTTTTCGAGGAACACTAAGAACGGAGAAGCCAGGTGGACAAATCTCACCTAGGATGACCCGGTCATCCTGTTGAAGCCAAGTCTCTGTTAGGAAGGCGATGTCAAAGTCATTGTCGATGATCAAGTCGCACAGTAGAACACTCTTGTTGCGAACTGACTGACTATTCCAAAGGCATGCTTTCACAGATCCACACCTACTCGTATTACCTCGATGATTTCCGGCGGCTCTCTCTGAACGATGCTCAGCCTTGTTCTTGTCCTTCCTCCTACCAGCCCTTGTTCCACGCCTAGTAATAGGCTTCCTGTGTATTCCCAATTCCTTGATATGTGACCATACATCACAAGGCAGCTTAAAATCACAGTTCAGTTCAAGAATTTGAGATCGAGTAAGACCCATTATGTTAGTATCCACTGAGAACAATGGATGAATAGGTTTACTTGACCATGTATAACAAAGAAACAAGATTAACAGGGATATATACAATAAAAGTGTTCTGGTATAAGCCAAAGGCTTCTCAATAGAACATGTGTGCAATGCATACATGGAAGCCATGGGCATAGCAAATTAAACCAAACTAGACATACAAACATTAAAATATCTATCACAGAAATACATCGATTCTAGAGCACAAAACCTTACCAAAGTGGTCCTGTAAGATCAGTGATATATAATAAACAGGATGTCACAATTTATAAACAATAGAGATAGAGATAAACACACAAATAAACCAAAACTTGCAGAGCAAAATACAAGTGCTGCCTGTGAGGCGCTCTAATGTAACTACTACTACATAGTCCAATAACCATTTCGTCTAATTACAAACATTTCGTCTAATTGGCAACGATACCAAATGATTGTTAGCCGAAATGGGTTTAGACAAAGTAATAGTGAACCAACTGAAGTTAGACCAAATTGAACATGGACGAAATGAGAGTAGACCAAGTGCTTATTAGACCAATTGGCTATTAGACCAAAAGGTAATAGAAGTAATGATATCGGACAAAATGGATATTGGACCAATTGAAAAGAAAATACAATTACACTAAATGATAATAAACAAAACGGCTATTTGACCAACTGGTTATTAGACGAGATGGTAATTAGACGAAATGGTTATTGGACTAAATTGATATTTGACTAACTAAAGGTAGACGAAATGATATCAGACCATGCGATAGTGGGGAAAAAGGCAGTGGATGAAATGGCAATAAACCGATAAATATCCATGCAAAGAGTAATCCTGATTTCTAAATCACTTAATTCTCTTTCTCGTGTCTCAAAATACTTAGTGAAAGCATATTGTAGCGAACCAGTCCGCTACGGTTTTTTGTTATAATGCAGTAAACGTAGATGGCGCTATAGCTTTTGGTGCGTTAGAACCTTAGAACTCAATGATCGACTTACGCAACGCACTGCGTAAGGCAGCTCTCGGAGACTGTAAATAGCGGAGTTTCGCAGTGATCTCGTCACTTCGACGGCGGCTGAGGTCGGAGTCGGACGACGAACTCTCTGCGCTCCTCTCCAACAGGGCTGAATCAAGAAAAGGTTTGGAAATGAACATTGCTCGCTTAATTTCTACTACTGCAAATACAATTCTGGATAATTGGTGACGGTGTTAATGGTGATAACATGTAAGAGATGCTGAATGTATAATTAAATTATGACCGTTGTCATAAACCAAATGTAATCATCGTCTCCAACCTGTGTGATCTATGGAATCCGATTGACTTCTACAGTATAAGCCTTCCCATAGAGATTATACAGCTCCAATAGAAATCCCCTGTAATTCTATATTTCACCTGTTCACACTACCTCTCAACACTCCACCCCCATATATTTTGGGAAAACGGAACACGCCCGGGTCTCTACATAACGCCATACGGAAACCGCTCGCATTTAGGATGGCTAGCAATTCATCAACAGATAAAGGTGATAGAGGCAAGGGACAGGCCGGCCCCCCCCAACATATAGGACCCGTTCCAAGACAGAGGGCCGCCACACAAATGGTGTCAGAAGTGGGATGGAGAATGTGAGGACATCTGGAACAGATGGCAGCAATACTTCAGGGGATGAATCAGTTTCTACCCATTCCGGAATCAAGTTATCTACCAGTAGGGGAAGAAGGCAGAAGACCGAGGCTCTGATGGAGATCGCACAGATGATGAAAAATCAAGCCAAGCTAGCTCAGGACGAGATAATGAAACAGCAAGCCAATGCCCAGGTTATGATGATGCAACAGGCTAAATCTATGCAAGCACAGATGGAGAAGCTGCTTCTATCATTCTCTAATGAGCAGAGTAAGCCTACCAGACGGAGACGAAGAAAACTGAGTACTCGGGGAAGCACAGATAGGTCTACACAAACAGCATCATCAACTGAGGAGGAGGAAGTTCCATCCAATACTACGTGGCGGAATAGCAGAGGCAATCCTATTAATTCGCCAGTACAAAATGCTGCCAGGAAGACGACATCACCAGCGGTGCAACCAACTGCTGTGCGAGACCATCCAATTGATGACAGTAGGCTCCAGGCCATAATCCAGCAAGCATTGGAAGATACACTCCAACATGGGCATACGTCAAAACCAAGGTCATCACAGGATGCCCAACAGAAGCCTAGGGGTACCCACTTTATCAAGCCAGACAAATATGATGGATGTTCATCATGGATTGATTACAGCCAACATTTCGACTCATGCCGAGCAGTAAATGGCTGGGATGATGAAGAAGCGGGGAGGATCCTAGCATCATGCTTACGAGGTCAGGCACTAAGGCTGCTACGTGAACAAAGGCAGACAGTAGGCTTCAGCGATCTGAAGAGAATGCTGGCCAACCGGTTCTCAGATAATAAACAGGCTGAGAATCATCTACTAGAGCTGAAGCAAAGACAGAGACAGGAGGGCGAGACACTCAAGGAGCTTGCACAAAGCATCAGGGAGCTCACAGCATCGGCCTATCCAGAGCTGGATTTTGATGTTCGGGACAGATTGGCGAAGGGACACTTCATGGACGCCCTTGTGAAACCCAAGCTTAGAGAGGCAGTGTTCAACAACCAATGTAAGACATTGGACGAGATGGTACATGCAGCAGTGGTAGCTGAGGCCTTCCACCATTCTGAGGATCAGAGAAGTAGCAGGAAACCCAAGTACAGCAGGGCAATGACAAAAGAGAATGAGGAAGATAAACCAACTTCCGAACCAATCTCAGAAGTGAAAGCTATGGTAGCTACCTTGAACAAAGAACTCTCCAAGCGTAATTCTGAGATGACCACACTGAAGGAAGAATTGGAGGCCATCAGGACCGCATTACGGCAACAACCTCAGACTAATGATCCTAGTGACAAGCAAAAGCAGCAGCAGGGGAATTCAAGTAAATTTGATGGTAGCTGCTACTATTGTGGAAAGAAAGGCCACATGAAGAGGAAGTGCAAAAAGAGGATGAGAGACGAGGCTCAGATTCATCAAGCCGAGCAACAATATCAGAGCTCAACAAACGAAGTAAGGTCGCCCCAGGGGGGCATGGCGCGGCCGTGGAACCTGGAAGCACCAGCCCCTCAATACCAAATGTCACACAGCCAATAGTTACAACCAGGTACAATGGAGAAATCAACAAAGGAATTCTGAAGGGCATGTATGTGCCAGTCACTATCGGTGGGACACAGCTGAGTTTTCTGGTAGACACAGGAGCAACAGATACATACATCTCCAAGGAAGGCTATAGGAAACTACAAGAGAAGCCTACAATTCAAACTACTACAGAGAAGGTTATGCTTGCAGATGGCTCACACCTGGAGGTGGACGGAAAGATCCACACAGAAGTGATAATAGGCCAGGGGAAGGCAAGGATCACCCTGATTGTCGCTGATATCTGTAGCGATGGAGTCTTGGGCATGGATAATCTTCTACAGTTAGGAGCAAGGCTTAACTTGGAGACTGCTACAATGGAAACCAAGTGGGGTTCAGTTCAGTGTCGCCATGAAGACAACACTAGAACGTGCTTCCGCATCATAGATACTGAGATGTACACTATACCGGCAGGCCGAGAAGGCATCATTACAGGAAAAGTACTGGATGGGGTTTCAGATGACGTTACAGGCATGGTCGAAGCATCAAATGATAGACGACAACTTACACAGAAATGCATCATCTTGGCCAGGACCCTCGTCAGAACTAGTAATGGAGCAGTCCCAGTTAGAGTATACAACCCTACAGGATCACAACGTGTGATAAAGAAGGGGACAGAGCTAGGATATTTGTCGGCAGTATCAGAACCAGATATCCAAGCATCTCAGCTTTCCAGTGAGGAGATTGATCTACCAGAGTACCTGACTGATTTGTACGAGCGGAGTATACAAGAGGTGCCAGAGCAGTACCATGCACCTATTGCTAAGCTTCTGACTACATACCAGGATGTCTTTTCCAAAGGAGACTATGACTTGGGGAAAACCAACCTGGTGAAACATACAGTTGACACCGGACAGACCAGGCCAATCAAACAGAGGCCACGGAAACATCCGTTTGGACAGAGAGATGTAATCAGGAAGCATGTCAATGATCTTCTGGACAGGCAACTCATCGAGCCTTCAGACAATCCATGGGCAGCCAACATCGTCTTAGTTAAGAAGAAAGACGGCTCCCAGCGCTTCTGTGTTGATTACAGGCAACTGAATAGTGTTACCATCAAGGATGCATATCCTCTCCCTCGTATCGACGAAACCCTTGATGCACTCTCTGGAGCCAAATGGTTTTCAACGTTGCTAGTGGGTACTGGCAGGTAGAGCTTGACTCGGATGCTAAGAGGAAGTCAGCTTTCCTAGCAGATGGGGGACTGTATGCCTGGAAGGTTATGCCTTTTGGCATGTGCAACGCCCCAGCAACGTTTGAAAGGCTCATGGACCAGGTACTGAGAGGACTGCACTGGGAGACATTATTGGTCTACTTGGATGACGTGATCGTGTTCGGGAAATCCATTGATGAGGAGATGGTGAGGCTGCAGCAGGTGTTTGAACGTCTAAGACAGACAGGGCTGAAGTTGAAGCCAAAGAAGTGCAACTTGTTCAAGACTTCTGTTTCATACCTCGGGCACGTCGTCTCTGCAGAAGGTATATCGACTGAAAAGGACAAAACAGAAACAACCAGGACATGGCCCAGACCCGAGTCAGTGAGGGAGGTCCGAGGATTCTTAGGCCTTGCATCTTACTATCGTCGCTTTGTTGAAGGCTTTGCCAGAATTGCTAGGCCTCTGCATCAACTGACAGAGAAAGGACGGAAGTTTGAGTGGAACCAGGACTGCCAAGAAGCCTTCGAGGAACTGAAGCACAGACTAGTCACGGCTCCAATACTGGTATACCCTACCGAGGAGGAAAGATTCATTCTGGACACAGACGCCAGCAATGATGGTATCGGCGGTGTACTCTCCCAGATACAGAATGGCCAGGAACGGGTCATTGCCTATGGAAGCCGAGTCCTAAGCAAACCAGAAAGAAACTACTGTGTAACCCGTAAGGAACTACTTGCTGTAGTAGTGTACCTCAAACATTACAAGCAGTATTTGTATGGTCGCCACGTCCAGGTGAGGACTGATCATGGAGCTCTGAGATGGCTGATAAATTTCCGGCAACCTGAAGGTCAGCTGGCAAGATGGCTGGAAGTCATATCAAGCTACGACATTGAGATTATACATAGAGCTGGAAGGATTCACAGCAACGCTGACGCTCTATCACGAAGACCATGCAGGCAGTGTAAGCGAGAAGGAGGCTGCATCTATGGAGGAGACACTGGGAATATCAACGTTACCACGTTGAGGAATGATAACCTAGCTGACATCCAAGAGGCCCAACAGGAAGATCCTAACATAAATCCAGTCAGAAATGCACTGGTGGAAGGGAGGAAGCCATCCCGGGAAGAGGCGACGGCATATCCTTTTAAGGTCAAGGTTCTTCTGGATCACTGGGACCAGCTAGAGGTCAAAGATGGTGTTCTCTACAGGAGGTGGGAATCAGGAGATGGACGTGATGTCAGGTGGCGTTATGTACTACCTAAATCTCTGATACCGGAGGTGCTACAGGACCTACACTCATCTCCCATGGCAGGACATCTTGGTATGACGAAGACTCTACACAAAGTACAGGAACGTTTCTACTGGGTAGGAATGAAGGAAGATGTCAGATCCTTCATTAGGCAATGTCCAGACTGCGCTCGCCGACAGAAGGCAGGACCAGGGAAAAGAGCTCCGCTACAGCAGAGGCAGAGTGGATATCCGATGGAGAGGATCGCCCTGGACATTATGGGACCATTGCCAGTTACCAATGACGGGAACAAGTACATTCTTGTGGTAGCTGACTATTATACCAAGTATGTCGAAGCATATGCAATACCAGATGAAAGAGCTGAAACAGTGGCACGGAAGCTTGTGGACGAATTCATCTGCCGCTATGGAGTTCCTAATGAGATACATAGTGACCAGGGCAGGAACTTCGAGTCCAACGTCTTCCAAGAAGTGTGTCAACTACTGGGTGTCAGAAAGACAAGGACGACACCGTACAACCCAAAGAGTGATGGGATGGTTGAAAGGTTCAACCGGACACTGATCAACATTCTTGCTACCTTACTGGATCCAGAGAAGCACCAGCGGGACTGGGACAGGTATATACCCTATGCCACAGCTGCATACAGAAGCTCTACACACGACACAATCAAGGAGACTCCAAACATGATGATGTTTGGCCGAGAGGTTTCACTACCTATCGATTTGCAGTTCTCCAAACAGGATGGAAGTGAGTGGACTGACTATGCTCAGCAGCTGAGGGAAAGGATGGAAGAGACATACCAGAGGGCCCAGCAACGTAAGGGTGTTGAATTGAGACGCCAGAAGAGGAACTATGATCGGAAATCAGATGGGAAACTCTATGAAGCTGGACAGTTTGTTTGGCTCCGCAACAATGCCAGGAAGAAAGGAGTCAGCCCCAAATTGTCACCTAAATGGGAAGGTCCCTACCAAGTGGTGTCCAGACTTTCCGACGTGACCTATCGTATCCAGAGATCCCCCAGGAGCAAACTGAGAGTGGTCCACTTTGACCGACTGAAGCTCTACAACGGATCTGATGTACCGGAGGCCTGGAGGACTCAGCCAGCCGACCTAACAGACGAGGTGACTACCAATCGTGAACCAGATGTTGTGGATGATGGACAACCTACTCAGGCTTCTACTGAGACTACAGTAGAACCAGGAATTCCATTACCTGATGATTCTAGTGACTCAGACGTCAACCCTTCACGCTATCCAAGAAGGCGGAGAAGGCCTCCAGACTATTTCTATTGAACACTCATAACTTTCCATTTGCAGATAGATGTGGAACTGTATTCTAGCTGTTTCTAAAACTGACAAACTGTTAATATATATCGTTTTATGGATCTACTGCGTGGCCTAAAAGAAGACGCAAGGATTCTGACGGTTGAAGAATGAAATAATGAGATAGAAGCACTAATCCACACGAACTGTTGAACCAATGTGGAAAACAACCCAATCTATACTGGACTTGTATATATATAAATGTTTCGCCATATTTATGTCGTAGTGTAAGTCATTTATTTTTTTTGTGAAACACCACACCATTATCTTTTCGGATGATATTGTTCAAGGAGGTGTCCTCGACTCACAGATATTTATAAAACTAATTTTGCATAGAAGCACTCGCTGTAATGTTCATATTCAGAGTTAATGTCCACAGAGTGAACACGTTTCATACAACTAATGAGAATGATGATAATGTTGCTATCAATGCGAGCTTACAGAAATAAGTTATGGAAGCTGCAGAGAGATTGATTGTACATAGTATCCATATAAGGAATGTATATAAAGAGGACATAACTCTCAGTATGATTAATACAGCGATGCATATAATTCAATACATTTTGGTTGCTTTGTCAAATTGTTTGGAATCCCTCTGCTAACGTGAGGATAAAACAAATGTGAGGACACATTCCTTGAAGAGGGGGGCTGTGTAGCGAACCAGTCCGCTACGGTTTTTTGTTATAATGCAGTAAACGTAGATGGCGCTATAGCTTTTGGTGCGTTAGAACTCAATGATCGACTTACGCAACGCACTGCGGCCCGGTCACATATAGGCGACGCACGAGAGGCGCATGGCCCACGTGTTGAATTTTGGCAGTTTTGGTCAATGCGTTGTTACTCGCTAGATCTGCGCAATTGTTCGTTAAGCGTTCGACGAGCGCGTTTTACCAACGTTATGTATTCGACGCTCTCCGCTTGTGCGTCGTGATATTTTGAGCATGCTCAAAAATATGCGCAGAGCTCGACGCATGATTCTATTCGCCATGAAGTCGCCATACATTCGCAAAGCGCGCTAGACCAACGCTAGACATACGCTGAGCCTACGTTGAGTATCCGTCGCAAGTTCGGCGGCTGATTTCGAACGAACAACTGGCGCACACATAACGTGCATTCCAACGAACACGCAACGAATATGAACGAGCTGAACGAGTGCTAAACGAGTGCTGAACACGTCTCTAACGCACACAACGTTTATATTGCGTGTTCCTAACATATACCTGACGTGTGCCTAGCGTGTTGATGCAGAGGTTCGAGGTTTGAGCCCTGGTCACGTCTTTCGGACGGTGACGTTAAAGGTCGGTCCCAGACGTAAATAATCATATCTGATTGATACACGTCTGACAAAACTCAAATACACACACACACGTGTAGTCATAGGGCATATAAGTGTATCCGGCACCACCTCCTCATCACTTCTCCTCCAGCCCTCGAAAGAAGCACCTCGGAAGATGGATGATCCTGACACTCAATTGAAATATAAAATTGCAGTTCTCCAACATCAGCATAACCTAATGGCACTGACTATTCACCAACTACAAGTCTCCAGAGGGAGAAAGGAAAAAAGTCAACGAAGATACTGGGTCCGACCCTGGATCGGAAGGAGAAGACAGTTTGGCTTGTATGATCAACTTCTTGTAGAGCTCCGCAACGAAGACCAGGCAGCCTTCAAAAATTTCATGCGAATGCCACCAGAGATGTTCGACGAACTGCTAACAAGAGTGGGCCCGAGTATCACCAAACAGAATACAACCTACAGAGATGCCCTCAATCCTGGACTGAAGCTTGCTCTCACCCTTCGACATCTTGCGTCTGGGACCAAGTATCGCTCAATGTCCTATGGATGGAGAATCCCTCACAATACCATATCCCTGCTCATCCCAGAAGTGTGCCAGGCCATCATCGAAGAGTACAAGGGTGAGATGATGAAGTGCCCCACCACTCCCAATGAGTGGCGTGCCATATCTGACCAGTTCATGGAGAAGTGGAACTTCCCCCATATCTGTGGTGCACTCGATAGAAAGCATGTCAGCTGCAAATGTCCTCCAAACAGTGGTTCTCTTTACTATAACTACAAAGGATTCTACTCCGTTGTCCTCATGGCGCTTGTGGATGCTGATTATCGCTTCATCTTGGTAGACATTGGTGGTATGGGATCGGCATCGTACGCTCAGATCTACAATGCTTCTGAGCTGAGAGAATGTGTTGAAGATGGCAGTTTAGGTCTCCCGGATCCAGATCCTCTTCCCAACGACAACCAGGATGTACCATACTTTTTCGTCGGCGACGATGCATTCGCTCTACGCCCTAACATGATGAAGCCGTACAGTCTTAGAGGTATGACGCAGTCGGAGCGCATCTTCAATTATCGGCTTTCCCGAGCCAGAAGGGTTGTCGAAAATGCCTTCGGCATTCTTTCCAACAGGTTTGAAGTTCTCCTGACCACAATGCAGCAGCAGCCAGCTACCGTCAAGCTCATTGTCACGGCATGCATCATCCTCCACAACTTGATGAAGACAAGGTACCCAGGTATGCAGAACCAGCAGCTTGGCCGTGCCGAGAATCTTGGGCATGACTACGTCCCAGGAGCATGGAGATCAAGCCTTAACATGCAAGACACCATCTCTGTCGCTGGCAGCAATACCTCCAGCAGGGAAGGAAAAATGCAGAGGAATCTTATCAAGCACTGGGTCAACTCCGAAGCCGGTGCCGTTCCATGGCAGGACAAAATGATATAGACATTTATGTGAACAGTTCGGGCAGCTTTGATTATACAGAGATGTGATTGGATGATGGTTGATTAATGCTTTGTACTATTTCATTTCATTCTTTGTAAACTGTTTATTTGACAAGCATGCACTTGCAAACATACATAATTATACAAACGCACACACACACACTCTCGCTAACAGCGCAAATACATTTGATTACAAATCCACACACACTTTTCTCCTACATGTGTCTATTCTTAGTTTTTTTTTCATATTTCCCCTCTCTTTACCTTTTGGCTCTTTTTAAACCTGCCGGAAACTTTTTTTTTCTTCAAAACTTAACTTTTGTTTAACATAAATTGACAAAACTTAACTTTCATTTAACATAAATTGACACTGATTTGAATATAAAATATTTTCAAACTATTTTTCTTTGGTAGTGTAAGTAACAAAATATATTTTCTTAATAACATAGTATTATTTCTACAAATGTATACATTGCTTTATAGGGTTTTTTTTTACTGGATATCACCTGAGTCTTTTTTACCAAATGTGTTCTAATGTACTTCTGCTCCCATTTTCCTGATATCCCTTTCAATTCCTATTTTTTATCTTTTTTCATTATTCATGTCTTCTCTTTAATTATGTGATTATATTTTGTAATTATCATAAATTAGAGCTATTTCAAGAACTAAATGTATTCGCGTTTTTATATTTCCATTTCATTGATTATTATGTCGACTTGTATATTGTGTAGATCCAACTTGCATGTTGCAGAAGTATAAGTTTAATAAACACATGTTCATGTAGTTTGACAAGAAACAGGACTGTATTGTATTTATTCATTGCACCAATTGTTTTTATTAAAGGCCTTGCAAAGTTAAATTAGTTATACCCCCATCCACTTTTAGTGGGAGGAGGGAAGGGGGAGGGGTACAAAACAGAAATGGAATAAACTAAAATCATTATAAGTGTTTTCTTTCATAGCATTTCTATAACATTAAAATCTTTGTCTTAATCTTTTGCATTAAATATTTTTTTGATTAACTTGGCAAGTCCCCTTCATGCTTGACCCATTAAACTCAAGATTTAGTTTACCATAGTTACTATATCAGTTTTCATTGTTTATTGGTATGATTTGAAGCTATTCCGGTAATAGCAAATCAATAGTTAAAACAATATAAACGAACAAAAATGAACAAAAAATTGGTACAAGCACTGAAACTTTAATTGAGGTACTTGTTTAAGAGGGATAGTTTCCATAATCTACTGCACATTAAACAAGACGTGTTATACTTAGAAGGACAAAATCGATTGATTACGGTGAAATAAAAATTTTACTATGTTCAATAACCAACGCTTTCTCTTTTGACATTTTTGTAATATTAAAATCGAATACAAAGCACATTGTTTAACAGTTGAAATGAGAGGTTGATAACAATCATTTACCAAGACATTCATTACCACTTGATATCCATCCACACTGTCAACGTGAGAAATGGGCAAACACAAAGGTCATTATTTCAATTAAACATATGAAATAACCAGTTTTCTATTTGAAATACTTGTAACAATTTAATTTTTTAACTTAAAAAACGGATGAATACAAAACACATTAATTGTACGTTGAAACGATTCAATATCTAACTTTTTCTCTATCAACAATCGCTTTTTAACAATGAAATGAAATACTACAAAACGTTTTGTGTAAAAGCAATTATTTATCACCACTTTTTTAAAACTTGTTTTCAATCTTTTATACAACTACACAGTCTATATGAGAAATAGGCAAACACGAAATGCTTTGTTTCACATAAATATAACATATCCAACTTCCTAATTGTACAACTTATAACACTTTTTTCCATTTACAAAACTCATGAACATTAAACACGGATGAAGAAAGTAACATTATTTTCACATTCAAAAAATTAAATAACGAACATGACTATTGTCAACTTCTTAACAATTAATAGATGCGTAAAACTCGCCACCGCGTCCTCATTATTTAAAAGCTCAACAATGAAATATGTCTTAAAATCCAAAACTGTCCTTGTGCATCTTTCTTTAGCGTCCCTCCCAATCTTGATCAAGACTGATTCTCACCGGCACCAGACATAGTAGGAGTATTTAAATCCCTGGGTGTCATCTGGCCCGAGGTCGAAGATGCCATCTGACCTGAGGTTGAAGATGTCTCCAATAATGAAGATAAGCCTGAGATGTTAGCCATATCTCCTAGGTCCCGCTCACAGGTTGTGGGGAGCACTTGGTGGGCACTGCGGATGATATCGGACACGCTCTGCTGCTGCTTGGGGTGGTGGTATTGATGCTGCTGCTGATATCGATGTTGATGATTGGGGTGCTGGTGTTGATGATGCTGCTGCTGCGGGTATTGATGTGGCTGCAGTTGGGTGTAAGGCAGATGGTGGGAGAGCTGCGTTGGACCCTGAGGAGGCGGCGGGATCTGTTTGGTCATGCTGGATCTGTACCTCTCCACGTAACCGCAGTCCTGGGATTGCCATATCGACGCAGTTGGTGGTTTGGTGCTCTTCCACAGGTCTGGGGCCGGCTGCCACTGCTCCGCCGGCTTGGGAGAAGACGAGAAGGGGGGTGCAGAGCTGGGTTGGAAGGAGCTGGAACGTGATGGTGTGACTCGTGGAGGCTCTTTCTCGTCGCTATCTTCCATAGCCTCTTCTATGATCCTGCTGATTGCCGTGCGCGCCTTTTTGAATTTTCGTTCCGACAAGTTCAACAGTGTCCCCTTCACGTAGTTCCCAAAGACTTCTGCAGGTGTATGTGGTCGCATTGCCTGCTGCAACTGGATCATCTGCTGGCCAGACTCCTGCAGCCGCTCCTGTAATGTGGCCAGGACTGTGTCTTCCAACTTCGTGCTCTTTCTCTTTCTACTAGCATTATGGGAGATTTTGGAGCCTGTTCCTCCTCTTCGGTCACCTCCATGCCGACCAGGGCGCACTCAGTTTCAGCAGCCGAGAGATCTCCACTGTTTGCATTAATTGTATCCTTCACCTGTAAGCACAAAACAAAAATATACCATGATTTACAAACAATATTTTTTAGACATTCCTAAGGCTAAATTGACTACAAAGTTTGGTATAAAAACATTCGACCTATAGATACAATTACATTTTTTGAACGATGGTAACATCACAAGTTAAATAACATTAAACAATATAAAAAGTTCGAAAATATGTACTTACACTGCTAAGTGGCTCTGGTCTGTGGTACACAATCTTTTGAAGAAATTGGAACTTCGTCAATGTCCAGAGCTCCCTCTCTGTAAATACCCGTTGCCCGGGCCCAGACTTAGGTATCTTTTCTAGTCGCGTGAAGTTGTCCCTCATGCCCCTGAACCAACCTTGCAGATGAGATACCTCCTTGGACATGGTTTCCGCCTGCTTCTGCCACGCAGCGTTCTTCATATCTGTCCTCCTGTAGTTCATAACTTTCTTGTTCCATAGCATATCGTGTTCCTCCAGGAAGGCGACCATCAATTCCTCCTCCTCATCAGACAGCTTGTTGGCTCTTTTTTCTCTCTTTTTGCCTTTTTTTGGGAGGATCTCTGCGACTGACGACACATGCGATGCCAGTGACACATGGCTGTCTACGGACCCAGTATGCGAATGAGTGGGGGAGCGTTGAGGGGACGAGGAAGGAAAGGATTGAGCATCCACCACGTCTCCATGCTCAAGGGCAACATCAGGGTCCAGACTGGGCTGGCGATGGTCCAGGTTGGGAGTAAGCTCATGATCCAGGCTGGTCTCCCGATGATCCGGGTTGGGAATAAGCTCATGTTCTTGGCTTGGCTGCTGAGTGTCCGGATTGGGGTTGGGAAGCTCCTTGTTGCCTCTGCGGCCTCCACGACCTCTTCCTTTACGACGACCACCAGTCATTGTCTTTGTTGCCAAGATGCAAAGATGAAAATTTGGGTTGTAGGTCTAAACTTATCACTACACGAGGTTCTTTTTAGTTTTGCAGCCACAGTCACGTGACTGGAAGTTTTCGGTCGCGGGCTGCGCGTTGAACGCGCAGTGCATGCGCTAGCCATTCGTTCAACACGCTCGCAATACGTGATGCATTCGTTGGGAGGTTTTGTATATGCGCTCTGTGTACGGTCAGTATGCGCCAAGTATACGTGCAGCGCGTTAGCAATATGTTATGTATTCGATGCAAGTTCGCTAGCCTTTCACAAATTCTGACAAGAGTTGAGCGCACAACGACGCACTGGTCCTATTTTCCAATTTTCAATGCGCGGATCGTGCGTCAGGCTAGTTTCGCAGTGATCTCGTCACTGCGAAACTCCGTTTGTGGGGCGTTGTGGCGTGCGCCTGTAATCCAAGCTGTGGGGAAGTTACAAATTGATGCAGAGGTTCGAGGTTCGAGCCCTGGTCACGTCTTTCGGATGGTGACGTTAAAGGTCGGTCCCAGACGTAAATAATCATATCTGATTGATACACGTCTGACAAAACTCAAATACACACACACAGATCTCGTCACTTCGACGGCGGCTGAGGTCGGAGTCGGACGACGAACTCTCTGCGCTCCTCTCCAACAGGGCTGAATCAAGAAAAGGTTTGGAAATGAACATTGCTCGCTTAATTTCTACTACTGCAAATACAATTCTGGATAATTGGTGACGGTGTTAATGGTGATAACATGTAAGAGATGCTGAATGTATAATTAAATTATGACCGTTGTCATAAACCAAATGTAATCATCGTCTCCAACCTGTGTGATCTATGGAATCCGATTGACTTCTACAGTATAAGCCTTCCCATAGAGATTATACAGCTCCAATAGAAATCCCCTGTAATTCTATATTTCACCTGTTCACACTACCTCTCAACACTCCACCCCCATATATTTTGGGAAAACGGAACACGCCCGGGTCTCTACATAACGCCATACGGAAACCGCTCGCATTTAGGATGGCTAGCAATTCATCAACAGATGAAGGTGATAGAGGCAAGGGACAGGCCGGCCCCCAGCATCTAGGACCCGTTCCAAGACAGAGGGCCGCCACAATATTTTATATCTTATCTGTAGCTCGAGTCCTGAAGAAAATACTGCTGTGACATTATGCGTTGCGACATGTGACGTTATGCGTTAAAAATTTGCTGCGACATTATGCGTTGAGACATGGGATCTTATGCGTTAAAAACTGTCACTGATCTGTGGTTACTGTCGCAATCTGCGACATTATGCGTTGGTGCGACAATTGCCACCTTTCGCAATCCTCACGGACGCTAATATTAGGGTCCCCTAGCACAAAAGTTAGCGCTTAATCATACACTTGATTTTTAAGATTGATTGTACATTATAGTCAATAGAATCAAACGTAGAAAACTGCTCTACAATCAATGCTAAGCTTTGTGTTACAGGGGGGTTACAGGCCCTACAGATCTGCTTATCGTGTGCAAAATTCTTTCCCGCGACACCCGCACCATACATGCATGTACATTACGACTGATGGCTGGAGATATTCGAAATGCAGGACTTAAAATAGATTATGACATGGATAAGAAAGTGGTTTTTCAAACAAATCGAGTACATATTGAGTGAAGAAAAAGTTACTGAATTAAGGCTTAGATATAGATCATTACAGTCCATCGAATCGATATTGCATTTAATGTGGATTATTGGTGGATCTCTGGCAATTGATTCCATGGGTCAAATCACCTCTCCAGCCGAAACCATTTCGCATACGTTGATTATGTACACATCATGTAGACGTGCGTTTTTTTTTTAAATTTTGTTTACTCCTACACAAACGATATGCCTCTAGCACAGAATGTAATGGGCATTATGCTTTACTTTCCCCAGAAATGGGGGATTAGATTCGAATTCCCGGGGGGACCACTTCCATTGATGAGTGGATACCAGGCACAACCATGCGGTTTCGAAAAGCACCCTAAACAAGGGAAGCAAGGCTTTTCCAGATTATGAAAATGCATCTCATAACAAGAATTTAGCTTGTGAAACCCTACAAGTATTGAAAACATATCCTCCTTTTTCAATATTTTAAACATCGTTTTTGACACTCTTATAACGTTACATAGGCCTATACGTAACGTACTTGCCCACTCTTTCCCTTTTTACACGTGGTCGCGCCTGGTATCCACTCTTCAATGGAAGTGGGCCCCCCAGGCGGCCTCTCGAGCTCTGGGAGGAACCAAATGTGGCTTTGGAAAGTCGTCCTAAATCGGATATATCGCTGTTACCATAGTAGCAACCAGAATTTTGCACACGAAACGCAGATTGAATGTTTCCGTTCCAGATGCGAAACGAAAAAAAATCTCATGTCACACAATTTGCATTGCAGGACAGAGTTTTACGACCATGACGACGGGCCCAAATGTCTCTTCCAAAATCAACTACCGTCGCAAATAAGCGTTCGCGTCCTCCAACGAAAGGTCGGGATTATCGGTTGTAACATGCCCTTTGCATAGGGATGCATACGCACTCACACGCAGGCGACCCGTTCCAGGGACCCCCGTTTTCACAAACATTTGTAGTTCTGAACCCCGTTCCCAGGACCCTCCTTTTTACAATAAGCCCGCTCCAAAGCCCCCGTTATTTTATCTCGCCCGCGGTACATGCTTGACCACTTTATTACGACTGGAAGTGGTCGTAACAGGCGGGGGGTGGGGGCAGGGGGAAAGCTGCCCTCTCCCCTGGCAGATTTCACCGGGGGAAAAAACGGGGAAAAGAAGAAAGGAGGAAAGGGAAATAAAGAAAGAAAAAGACGAAAGGGGGAAAAAAGGAAAGGGAAAGGGTGAAAAGTACAACAATAGGGAAAATGGAAGGAAAGTGGGAAAGGGGAGGAAAGAAGAACATGTTAGAAAGTACAAAACAGCCTGAAATACAAAAACATAAGCATCATTCGCAAGAGAGGGATATAAAATAAAAAGATGTGCATTAATGGCACGAACAAGAATGGCGGGGAAAATGGGAGAAAGAGGCAAAAAGAAATGAGAAATGAAGGTAGACCCCAAAACTAAATTGGAAAATCAGAATATGAAGAAAAGGGACAAGAAAAAAAAAGAAAAGAAGTTAATAACACGACCGGGCTGCCGAGGATTGAAAAATATAATAAACGGGAAGAAAGGTGGACGGCGTCTATTATAAGCTTGCTAAATTTTATGCAATAATGGTCACAATCAGGTCAAAAAAATCCTTAGCCAAGGACTATTATTTACCCTTATGTCCTAGCCCAAGTTAAGCTTTATACGCTTGATAGATTTACCGTAAAAAGCCACATAATGTTTACTTTGGCTAAATTTCCAAAGCTATTATAATATAATTTTTTTTTTTTTTGGCTCGCTTCGCTCACTGGCGACTTTTTTTAATATTACCACAGTTGCTGTGCTGTGTTGCCACAAAATATTTCGTTTATTATCCGCAACTGCGTTGAAGCTATGTGTTGTGTATGTACCCGCGGTTTGATAAAAAAAGAGTGGCCATCTGCAATTTTAAAAAATATCACGAGGATCCAGGGGCTCCGCCCCGGACCAGTGACGGCACCAAGGGGGAGCACGGGGGCATTTGCCCCAGTGAGTTGCCCTCCACTTGCTCCCCCCCCCCGATATTTTGAAAACTAAAAAAATTATAGTTAATGTATTGTCATAAGCATCCTACTGCAGCTGCAAAGTGCTCCAAAACAGGTTTTTTCTTTCTTTTAGCTCCCAACAATAAGTAAATTATCTGTTCACATTGGGCTAAAAAGTCCAGTGTTCAAATCGATATGCTTTTCGCGTTTAGAGTTTTCATTATTTGTTTAAGCGAGATACACATCCTGCGTATTAAAAAAAATAAATTTAGCTTGCGCTACGCGCTCGCATCAATTGTTTTGTTAGATGGCCATCCATTTCATAATTGCTTAGAACGTCCAGTTATCATCCTAGGATATCAAAGATTTTCAGCTCGGGCTCGCATTATTTATTTGGTGAGATATCATCTTCATGACCCAATGCAAACAGCTAGTCCTTTCAAGGTCCCTTTTCAAGACAGTAGGGCCTAAATTGAAAAAAAAATAGCTCACGCGTCTCGCTCGTTTTGTGAAATAGGAAAAAAAAAGTCGTGTGTATCCCCCCGGGTTAAAAATCCTCGTGCCGCCAATGCCCCGGACCCGATCCGCATAGCACTGGCTCCCAAAAGTTCTACAACCTAGAACAAAAAAGATAAGATGAAAGGAAAGGAAAGGAAGATAAGATGTAAGATATTAGTCAAGGATAGGCCCCATAGAAAATTGACCAAACCTTGTTTTTTCATATATACAATATTTTTTTATGGTTTCTTGTCAATTCGAAGGTGCTGATTACGAATCTGAGTGATGCCACTCGTGTAACCTTAAGCATTTTCCGCAAATTGGCAAAATCCAATAAGGCCGCCAAAATACGCAAATTACCCATGAAAATCATAAAATTGCCAGCACACTGGTTATACGATACATGTATTTGTGTTGCAGGAGTGAAATACTCTCTGAAAACCTTATGCATGTACATTAAGTTAATTTTCATTGTATTTTTCACCTGTCCATAACCTTGTCATCCATGTTGTTTTTTTAAATTAGATGTTATCTGGTTGCCATGGCAATGGCTTAAGATGCTATATTCATAAATTTAGTCACAAATATATCTCGATTAGTACCTTAAAATTAGGGAAAATGGAATGATGATCATACATGTATTCTACAGTTTTATCAATATTTTTACCTTTCTCGAGGAAAATAAGCTGTTGCCATGGCAACGCCCCCTTTGTTTTCTTTTAAATTTAATTCAAGCATTACCAAGGCAACATCTTTTTTTAAATCTTTATAAAGAACGGCAGGACACTTTCAGTATTTTATTTTCAAATGAGGGGGTCAAAACAAGCATACAGATTAAGTCTATTCCAATTGTATTTTCCACCTGTCCATTCTCCTGTCAACCATATCATTTTTGTAAATTAGAAGTTATTTGGTTGCCATGGCAATAGCTCGAAATGTAATTTATACATTTAGCAACCAAAATATCTTTGCTTAGCGCTGTAAAATTAGGGGAAATTAAAGATAAATCATATTCTACAACGTTTTTTTAATCAAAATTTTTATTTTTCTGGGGAAAAACAAGCCGTTGCCATGGCAACAGACCAAGTGGAACTATCTTGGTGTTCTTGAATATTTCGAAATTTTATATGTATTCAATTGGGAGCCTGAAAATTATCATTTTGGTCATCTATATCACGTTTATTTACCTTTTACAGGGGAATGTATGTTATTTTGGAGAAATAAATCCGTTGCCATGGCAACGACCGAAAATGGCATTTATAAATTTACCTCCCATCTTTAAAATAAATCTTACGGCATATACTAATACTTGTGGAAGTTTCATGCTTTAGTCATAATTTTCCCAATTGTTCGGCTTATCCGCTCTACTAATATGCAAAGCAGTCATGTGAAAAAGAGAGATTCAATAATGTAGCACACTAATTAATATTTCTCACATTTTTGTATGAATAATGCAATATTCTAATCTTTGCATGTTTTACAATAAATGAAACTCTTGATTGAATCACAAAATATTACAACATTCTCAGTTTCACATGTTTAGGGAGGAATCAAACTTGTTCGACCTTAAGAAGAAAAACAATTTTCATAATAAAATACAGAAACAAAAATCGATTTGGTGACGTCATCTGATCTGAGATTTTGCATACCGGCCAGGATGCGCATATAGCTATATTTTGTAATTAAGCGATATTCTAAAACTTTCCTTAATATTTTATATCCAATTTCGGTAAAATTTTAGTGTTATCCTTGTTGGACTTTTCTACTTTTATTCAAATAATTTTTTTTTGGAGGGAAGGAACTTCCTCTTTATACTGCGCAATGTGCTTGTGCACCAAGTTCAATCACAATGATTATAATAGTCGGCACGACATGTTTCAGGGCCAGATCTATACCAAGTATCTACGGTAGCAAATCATGTTTAGATAAATCATTGATAAGGTAAAACGTACTAATTAACGAAGCTGTTAAATTTGTTAAACCCTGTATTCTTGCAAATTATTTGTCGCATATTTAGGTATACTTTGTGTACTTGTGCAGTTTACGTTCATAATGCTCTTTAATGAAAGTGATTGATAATTTTGATATAAATGTTTTTATTTTTATCATCAGTAGAGGTAATTTGGGCAACATATTGTCCACACGACAATTGGTTTGAAAAATTATCTAACTTTGGGTAGTTTTCTAGTTTTCACCCAAAGCACGCATTATTGGTTGAAAACTACCCAGAATTAGATAAATCTTTAACCAATTTAAGTGTAGAAAGTATGTTGCCCAACATTTAGTCTCGCCTGCATAGCAGAGCGATACTACAGTGCGTATAAAAAAAAAGTTTACACTTTGAAAAAGCCCTGGGAATTAAAAAATATACAACATGTGGGTATTTTTTTCACGTATAATCTTGGGTTTGGGTCTCATCTATCCAATGAAAATAAAAGTTTTGACAGAATGTTACACTTGAGTGAGCACTGTCCATTTTTGTAAAGCTCGCAGAAATCTGTTTGCGCAGAAATGCTCGTTTTCACGCTGTGTCAAGGGAAAAGGGCGAAATAAAACTTACCCTGCGAAACGTTTCTCATACAATTCCCTTGCACTTTTTGTCAATTGAATAAAACGGATACATTCAAGCATTTTGTAACAATTTTGCCACCCAAACTGAAATTTCAACACTTATTAAGCACATCCTTTACCATTTTTGTGCCAGCTGGATCTGAGGACATAACTGAATCTGAAAAAAGTTTATATCAGACATCTCCAGCATTTTTTCACTAAGGTTTTATAATTTAAAGTGGGTTTACGTTTTATTTTTCATTCAATACTTGTTTCTCCACACTTCCCAAGCTTGACAATGATTAACAAAATGAAAATCAAGCCTAAGCCATTTCATGTAAATCACAGCTCAGTGTAAAGCAAATATCATCACGATGGCCTTGGTGTGTGGGGGAGTGGGGTGGGGCGTCATGCACTCTTCGAAGTGTTTTGGGCAAGGAAACAAGTTAAAAAAGGTAAAAGATATTTTCAAATCAATTTTACTAACTAAATTCCATGTGTTCTTCATGATTAAGGTCTACTTTTATTCGCATAACTATTTCAAAATTCTTCGCAAATCATTTTTCACTAACTTTTCAAAAGTAAGTGGTATTCACTCAAGCGGAAATATTTTTCGACAGTTATATCGCCATTTGCTTAAATGGACATGAACCAATGTTAAAATGTGCAAAAATCTTCAGGATATTACAAATGTATAACTTTACAGGACTTTTTCTAAGTGTAAACTTTTTTTGATACGCACTGTATAGGCGCCGCTTTTCCGACGGCGGCGTCGTCAACATTGAAATCTTAACCAAGGTTAAGTTTTTTAAATGTCATCATAACTTAGAAAGTATATGGACTTTGCTCATGAAACTTTGACACAAGGGTAATAGTGTATCACTAAAGATCCTGCCTGAGTTTCAGGTTACATGATTAAGGTCAAATGTCACTTAGGGTCAACGAACTTTGGTAATGTTGGGGGTATTTGTGGAATTGTCATCATAATTTTAAAAGTTTATGGATCTCGTTCAGGAAAATTTGATATAAGAGCAGCAATGTATCCCCGAATACCCCTGCGCGTTACATGAACATGGCCAAGGTCAAAGGTCATTTAAAGATTAATGACCTCTGGCAGTGTTGGGAGTATGTGTTGAATTGGCATCATAACCTAGTAAGTATGAATCTAGCTCATGAAACATTGACATAAGGGTAGTCAAGTATGAATGATCACGGTTCTGCACATGCCTTAGGTCACATGATCACGGTCAAGGTCATTTTGGGTGAATGGACATAATATTTTATTATCATATTAGTGTTTTCTTCTGTGAATATTCATTCATTTGCTGTTTTCAAATGCAGCAGTGCTGCTATATCGAATTGCGTAATGCAGGCGAGACTGCCAGAGGTGTTCTACTTGTTAGGAGTGTATACCTGCTTCATTGAGCGATTAACCGTGACACATAATATTTCTTAATTGAATTTAACATAATGAATTAAACAGAACAAACAATGTGACATCCTCAACATACATTTGGAATCCTCATTAATTCTGAAGGTCATTAATCGGTTGAATTAAATTTTGGAAACTCATTTAATTTCATTCATTTATATTTGTTTATTTTATTTTATTGAAAAAGTTAGCGCATATCTGACGGGTGGTAGTAGCTCCAGAGAAGGAACTGTGCAGGTCTTCTACCAAACCTCTTATGGGACTGTATGCGACGATTTATTTGATTCTGCGAATGCGGACGTAGTATGCCGGATGCTCGGTTACACCTTCGCTGAGTCCTATTCAACGGGTGCAGCATTTGGAGAAGGTTCAGGCGATATTGTTGTCGACAATCTCCAATGCACGGGAGACGAGGTGACTATTGGACATTGCGATCAGAGGCCATTTGGAGACCACAACTGTGTACATAGTGAAGATGCAGGAGTCACGTGCATTAGACGTAAGAATAATAACGTTATTGCTTATGATGATGGCAATGATGATTAAAGTGATGCTGCTGGTGGTAGTTGGTGATGATGAAAATGTTGATGGTGATGATGATGATTCATGCTGATGATGATGACAAATTCAGTGAAAAATATACCTTTTATATCAAATAAACATTAATACTGTTTATAAGCATCTTTTAATATGGATTCTCTTAATTAGTATCCCGTGGTTACTAAAAATTAGTTCGAACAGATTCCAATAAAATAACCAAAATTAAAACATGTACGCACATTATTACTTTCCAAGTACCATTGACTTGAGGAGATATTTCATCTTGCGAAGTTAATTTTTTTAGCCATATAATGTAGACATGGCAAGATCGGTGGTGGACAAATCTTGCCAAGTCAACCATGTCAACGTAAAACTTTATTTAGTCGACTCGGCGAGATAACGTATCTAGCCATGTTGACATACAACTTGTTTAGTCGACTTGGCAAGATAATGAATATCACCAATTTGACATAATTATACACACCAAAGAAGTAAGCCCCCCCCCCTTCAACAAATATCCATAATATCTGGATCTCTGGATCAGTTAAATTTATGGACAAAATAATCAGTGGTGGATCCAGAATTTGAAAATGGGGAGGGGGTCCGAGAAATTAGGGGAGGGGAGCCACTAATATTTTCCAATTTTTACACGTTTTTTTAAGTTATAGAGGATACTACCATAAATCCCAATGATGATACGTCACAAAAAATTGTGCTCACTCAACCATGAACATTCGTTAACAAAATCTTTTGTGGATACGTGGCTAAATGATGGATAGTAAAACATCATTATATAGCACCATGAAATTCACCAAAAAACAACCTTCGCCCAATTTTGTATTTACACAATCTGAAAAACGACTCTTGTGACTTTCAAAAATGGTCATTTTTAATTCAATCTTTGATTACTCATGCATGACTTAACCAATCAATCTCATTTTTCCCCAGGAGTTGCTTAATGAGTGTAGACAACCACCTACGAAATATATGTTAAAATTATTCCGTTCAAAAATTACATCATTTTGATTTAGGGGGGACTTACTTTTTTGTTGTGTATATTAACATTATGTCGACATGGCAAGGTGAAACATCTTTCCATCTCGTCAAACTGAAGTCGATGGCAATTGAAAAGCTCCCGTAAATAATGCCTGCATGACTTTCACTTTTGTAATGTGCATTTGATAAGCAACAAATGTTTTCAAAGGCTTATATAACCCCAGACATTCCGTCGGCGGTCATCCGAACCGTCGTATCCACATACCACGGTTGAAAACCCATTTCAGAGAAAATCGACTTCAAAGTTTACTATAATTTCACACTTAGTTCTCCGGCCTTAGAACATATTCATTGCTAGACAAATACATGGTTGGAATTCCAACTTGGAAAGACCAAATTGCTTGACAATTGTATCCTTATTTGTACACAAAACCAAGGATTATAGAAAATATCGCAAATGAGCTCCGTGCTTGTAATTTCGGTTTGAGTGGTTTAGATTACAACAACCCTGACCGCGATTTCAATGCGCGCGGTCAGTCAAAACGTCGTATCGCTTTTCACCTGCAAAGTCAGATGGCCGATATAATACTACATACGACAGTTTGGTTGACTGCGCGCACTGAAATCGCGGTCAGTCAAAACGTCGTATCGCTCTGCTACAGTACACGTTTCCAATGGGATTTGCGCATTTTATTAAAAAATTGTATGGCATCGCCGAGAAAATCCCCTTATATCTCAGAAACTAAAATAAACTGCTGCCTAGAAATTCATTTATGAATAGAATAGGACTTGTGCATTCATTATCTGCAAAAACTTAAAATCGATTTTTTTTTTTTTTTTTTTTTTTTATTTTTTTTTTTTTTACCAAAATTGACTGATACGACGGTTCGGATGAACGCCGACGATTCATTCATCTGCAGTACAGTAAAGTTTTACCGCCGACAATTACTACGCAAAATGCAACAGATAGCCCGCCGACAATATACACCCACACTCACCCACCCCAACACACACACCCTATATCACTTTTCCATAACTGCATACACACACACTCACACGCTTGCCTACACTATCCCTGACACTATCACGGGGGCCGCAGAACGGTTCTCAAGGGGGGGGGTGCTAAACAAAAAGTGGGGGGCTGGCCATGCAAAAAATCACAATCACATGGTAATTTTTACGTTTGTGAACAAGGTTTTGGAAAAAAAGTGTATGTGTTTGGGGGGGGGAGGGGGCTTCACCAGCCCCCCACCCCCGCTTCAGCGGCCTCTGCATCAAACGCACGCCCGCAGACGCACTCGCAAGTGCACCCCACACACGAAACCTACACAAACTACAAGTGTTTTACAAAGATAATCACTTTGGGAAATATATTATACAATCATGATTTGTCGATTTCTTACAATGCTTTGTAATTAATTCATTTGCAACAGTGCCGGTCCGCCTTGTTGACGGGAATGCAACTAATGAAGGTCGTGTCGAGGTACGATATCTCAATTCTTGGGGTACTATCTGCGACGACTATTGGGATATCGATGATGCAAGGGTCGTCTGTCGAATGCTTGGGTATCCAGGTGTCTCTTCTGCATTGGTCCGTTTCGGGGAGGCTACCGGGGACATTATATTCGACGATGTGGACTGCGACGGATCGGAAACACATCTCGCACATTGTAATCACGGTGGTTATGAGAACCATAACTGCCACCATTCTGAAGACGTGGGGGTCATATGCAGTGGAGAAGGTAAATTTCAACCATCCATCACAGTTGTGACAGATAATGTCCATGTATTTATGCATTTATGCATATTGAATTGAGCAACGTAAATCCCAACCTTTAACAGTGATAATACCTCAGTATAATACTTACAAGGGGAGTTTTATAATGTTGCAACTTAACTTATTCAGCAAGATACTATAAAAATTTTATAGATTTTCTAGTTCTTAGGTTCTAAACCTAAAAAAAAAAATCCTCACGCTTTGCTTTCGCAATGATTATATATTGGGTTACATAGGCGGATCCAGCTTTTGGCGAAAGGGGGGGGGGGCGCATATTTTTGCACTTAGCCGGCGCCATAAAAGAAAATGTTGAAAAAGGGGTAAAGTCTGACCCTGTCAAATGCTCTTTTCAGAATGTAGGATTTCCAGTCATGCCATTTTGCATGACCACACGCAGATAATATTTCCGGGGGGGGGGGGCAAGACTCGAAAATTTGGTGCACATCTCACATTTGCACATTTTTCATAGTTTTCATGAAATGTTAAGGAAAAAAATTTGTTTTTCACAACAGCAGATCGCGAATGTGACCCCCTTCCCCCTTGCTGCGTACGACCATTCCCTGAAGTCCACTTAAACATATCTCAATATAACAGAAATATACATCAATTTAAACATATAATCTTTCTAAAACATATATAGAGAGAGATTGAAAAACTTATTAAAGAAAGAAACAAGCAAAAAGTAACACAAATTATGCATGTTATATGCGATTTCAAAATTTCGTGTATTAACCCTTTTATTGCGATGAGGCCAATACTTTTGTATATTAATAGAGATACAAGTTTTTTTTTACTATATGTATATATATATATATACATATATATACACAGGGGCGTCGATCCTTTTTTTTTAGATTTGGGGAGCAAAATCACGAATCAACTTTCCAAAGGCGCTCGATATCACACAAAACAAACAAACTCACACAAACACACACACATATATGCATATATATATATTTATATGACTCATGAGATAGAAACACATATCTCACCAACAAATTAATGCGAGCGCGAAGCGCGAGCTGAAATTTTTTAGTATACTGACCTGAAAACAGGAAAAATGTGCCTGTTTAGGACTGTTTGTAGTAACTCATTAGGAGGATACATATCTCACTACACAGACAATGCGAGTGCCGAGGGCGAGCTGAAATTTCTTTATATTCTGACCAGAAAGCTTGATATTCTATGCATTTTTGGTACCAATGAATAAGATGGGTATCTAAAAAAAAACAATAGATTCGAGCGCGAAGCGCGAGCTTAAAATTTTTATATTTCGATCTGAAAAAAAATGACAGTTTAATGGACGTTTGTAATAAAGAACAAGATTGTATCCAGAAAAAGATTATTGCAAATCGAAGCGGGAGTTCTTTTGACGTTTAGTCCTAAAAAGGGACATTCTATTCACCTATTTAATCATGAAAAGTATGGGGTTTTGCTACAGAAATGATGCGAGCGCGAAGCGCGAGATGAAAATTTTTATATTCCATCTGAGAAGCGGATAATTTAAGCACGATTTTAAATAAAGAACGAGTTGTGTAGCTCAATCTCAATATACGACTGGTTGCGTAATTATACACTCCCGGTACTAGCAACGGGTTTTAGCAAAGTTTTGGGCTAAAATATCGAATCATCTTCATAAAACACTATAGTAGCTGTCTTAAACTAAAGGCCATAGAGGTGGCACAATGTGGAATGTGTAAAGAAGAAAAGTGACTGACCTTCTTTTTATTAAAGCATTGGAAAATAAGATCAAAATTAAAGGATTTGTATTACGCTTTTGTATGATTCTGGGATTTTTAAAATAAATTAAAGATTTCATGACATCTGTCATTCTGTGGGCAACTGCCCCGCCCCAGTCCACTCTGTAAGGGCATGCGATAAGCTTTGTTATGACCATTCAACAATAAAATGTATAACCAGGTGCCGCTAATCATTCTTGACCGGCGCCGATCTAGATTTGGTTGGCAATAGGCCCTTCTTCATTATTCTACCGGCGCCTATTTATTGGAACCAGGGGACGCTGATTATTCTTGACCGGCGCCGATTTAGAACAAGTAGTGCTGATTATTTTTACCGACGTCACGTAAGATTCAGGCAGCAGCAATTCATAATTGACTGGCGCCGATTTAGAACCAGGAGACGCCGATTATTCTTGACTGGCGCCGAATTTTAACCAGGTGGTGCTGATTATTCTTGTCCGGCGCCGATCTAGATTTGGTTGGCAATAGGCCCTTCTTCATTGTTCTACCGGCGCCTATTGATTGGAACCAGGGGACGCCGATTATTCTTGTCCGGCGCCGGTTAAGACTCAGGCAGCGCCGATTTATAACCAGATGGCGCTGATTATTCTTGACCAGCCCCGATTTAGATATATGTGGCGCTGATTATCCTTGATCGGCGCCGGTTACGAATTCAGGCAGCGCCGATTTTCTTTACTGGCGCCGATTTATAACCAGATGGCGCTGATTATTCTTGTCCGGCCCCGATTTAGATTTAGGTGGCGCTGATTATTCTTGATTGGCGCCAGTTATATGCAGGCAGCGCACTGATGATTATTTTTAACCGGCAAAGTTGTTGGGAAAAGGGTAGTTAAAAGAAAAGATTAGGAAGATGGTATGATTGTGCTTTGCTGGGTGATAGTCTTTCCTTACTGTTGCTAATATTATATCAGTGTATAATTTTTTTAAGCGGCGCCTTTTCTTTTCTTTCCTTTATTTTTATTTTTTAAGCAGCGCATTTTCTTTCTTTTACTTTTTTTTTTTTGAGCGGCGCCTTCGGCGCCGCTCAAATATAAGGGTGGGGGGGGCGCCCCCTGCGCCACCCCCTGGATCCGCCACTGGGTTATTCTTTGTTAAAAATGTAATTTAACAGTCAATGTATTATATCAGATATCCATCCTGCATTACAAAATCTGCTTAGAATGGCCCTATTTAGCTTTAAATCGCCAAAAATTTCAGTTCGCTCTTTGTGCTCGTGTACTTAATTATTAATAAAAATATTCTTAATCTGTCCGGTTTAAAGGTCGGAATTTAAAAACAAAAATCACCTCGTGGTTTTGAGATACACCGACTACCAACATTTTCCAAGATTTTGCATGAACATTGCAACATTTTGACAGCTTGTATGATTATTTCGTCTTAAGCATGTGACATTCGGTGATATTTCCATCTTATGCCATCCATTATACCAGATTTGTGATTCAAATCATCAACTGAAGGACCATTTTAGGGTGAGAGAATATGTGCTGTCATTCTTGGATTGAGTTGCACGAAACTTACCGGGTTTTCTTATCAGGTTTCACTGATCTTACACTATGTCTAAACTACAAAATGTATCTGTATCTACGAGGCAAACCAGGCAGTCTCAATCAGCTGAAACCCCACAAACGAATACAATTATTAAGGAGATCGTTCATCATTATGATTTTTTGTGTGAGGTGAAGAAAGCTGTTACAGAAGCTGTGAAATATGCTTTGAAAGACGTTAAGCGAGAGCTTGAAAAGGTTACACATCAACTTGATATTCCATGTATGAATCTCGAATCTTCTCTCTTGAGACAGAGAAAGATTTGAACTCTTCGAAATTCAGAGCGATGCAGAAATTAGCTGAACAGAGTGAGGAGATTTTAAATCTACAAAACAAGTCTCAAGAAGCCGAGCAATATTCAAGACGGAACTCGATTCGGATTTTTGGCTGCCCAGAATCAGAGGGAGAAAGTACCGACGATATCATTCTTCGTATGGCTAAATATAAATTAAGAGTGCAAATCAGCATCAACGATGTAGACAGGAGTCACCGGACGGGTGTTACGGTCTTAAACTGTAAACTCTTGCTATAGTGTAACTTGCTCCCTAGCTTATTGAAAATGTGTCCAGTGTGTGCGCGCACTGCCTCTGTGTTGTTTGGTACCATTTGTTTGTACACATAGACTAATAAATACGTATAGACGGAAAGGTAGCACCCGCGGAAAAGCCTCATTTAAATAACATTTGCATATAACGTACAGATACTCCATAGAAGCTCCATGGTGATAAGCGTATTTTGTACCACTTTTGGCCACACCTCCTGGGAGACATTTGAACCGAATCCTAAGCCCCCATTTGCATATTGCTAATGAATCATTTATTTTTTCTTTGCGTATTCGCAAGATACTGTGATTTGATTGGACATTACCTCATGAATAATGTATTTTTCTATTGAAATTCGTACGTCATAATCCGCACAGAAGAAGGTTATTTCCTTGAAAGATTTTCGGTGAGTACTGTCAGATTAACGCTGAATTTTAATTCATTTACAAAAATAAATCAAAAGATCTGATGTTATATGGGATCTTTAGATGTCATGGGTATAACGTGAATTAATTTTTGTTTATAAAAAGTGAACAATTAGGAAGCAAACGACTTGCGAAAACTCAAAACTATTTCCATCGTCGTGAGCTAAAAATGGTGGCTATAAAGCCTATATTACTTGATGTAAATCTCCATCTGCTACCATTTGAGACCTCGTATATTCAATTCACGCCAGACTTTCGGGCGAGAGTTTCTCTGAAATTTCGATTCCTACCGAAGATCTCAGCAGGCATGAAATGAACTAGAATCTAGATAACGTTTAGGCTACACATATTGAGTTTAGAAAGACATTCACTCCATTAACCCGTCCCTTTGAATTCACATATCAAGACAATAGGACCGTAGCCTCTAGACTAGATCTAGAGTCTAGTCCTCGATCATTTTGTAAAAAAAGATGTTTTTCCCAAACTTATTTCTACTAATAATACGGTACTACACTAGTTCTTATGTTTCCTTTTATTTTTTTAAACTTGAAAGTTGGGCCTACCGCCTTGATCTAGATCTAGACCAAGTCTAAGTTAATCAAACTTAGAGTTAGACGTAGGGCCTACCCCGGGGTCTGAACGTCGCCACTTTCGGACAGCCTCGGACTCGGCAACATAGATCTAGAGAGTAGAGGGGAGTAGACTAGAGATCTAGTCTAAGTTGGGCCTAATTCATCGGTAGATCTGATTACAGGTCTTGGCTAAAGCTAAAAGAAAACATTTCTACCTCCCAGCCTATCTAGCTTAGGCTAGGTCTAACTTGTTATAGACCTAGACTAGACTTGGATCTAGGCCTACAACAAAGTCAAAGCGACCTGTAGAATCTATATAGGCCCTAGGCTTAGTATTATTTCAGTCAGGGTCTTAATTTAAGGCCAAAGGGTTTATTTAATTTTGGAGGTTAGCTTTTGTTTGGCCTAACGTGCAGATTTTCCATCGGAGCACTTGTCATCAGAGCAAATGTCATGAAACTATTTTAAAGACACGTCTAGGTCAAGACAGCTTTAGTCTAGATCTAACACTTGTATGATTCAATAAATTGAAAGTTCGCAGAATAGTAGGTTTAACAAATATGAAATTTAGATCTAGGCCTACTTTTGATGTAGATCTAGATCTACTTACATTTAGTTCCAGATCTATGTACGTCAGAGTCTATGACTAGATCTAGATATATACGCTATAGTCCAAGTGTTATGTTTTTTTTTTTTACAAATACAATAGCTTGTATTGCTAACATTTCTGTCTGTGTATTGTTTTAATCAACAGACATAGAACATGATGCTGCTTCACATCCTCTTTTAAAGACTCAAGAATTACAAGACCAAATTAAGCTGCAGGACCCTCCTGATTCAAAAAGGTAAAAAAAACAATAATCATCCTATATATCAAACTGAATGACTTCATGTATTTACATACCAAACGACTTTATCCAAGAATGATTCCAGATGTCGATGATTTCATAATCCTACAATGGTTATATTAAAACCCATTTCAAATTTCAATAGCCATGTTCAATAATTTACAAGATAATTGTTTAGTAAATTCTTTTTAGTGTCAATACACAAATTAATTTCTTTGAAATTTTGCTAACTTATAGATTTTGACATCATTGGCATCTGGAGTCATTAATTTTAGCCATGCCTTATTTTGGTGCAAATCAAAATCTACATCTCTGCAAAGAATACATACCGACTATCCAACCATGAATATGATATCAAATTAATTTGGGAGAATATACTCTTTCTAGTGGTATATAATATGCGTTCATGACATATTTTTACCTTAAATTGGGGTTTTGTGAGGTGTCCCTTTTTTTTTTTGGGGGGGGGGGGCTCACACGGTAGACCAAGATCTAAGTTTTATTGAGTAAATGAAAAAAAATCAGCTCAGAGACTAGGCTGGAGTCGTTTTGACAGGCTCCATTTTCATTTTCACCTGTCATATTTTCACGGGACAATTAATATCATCTACCGGTAGATCTAGCTTGTCAAAATTAAATAAGAAAATCAGAATATACTATACTATAGGCTAAGCAAGTGGAAAGTCATTTTGTAATCAATTTATTTGCTTCCTACCCACTCATGAATTCTTCAATCCACACCAGATTTTGTAAAGGCGACTCATTCGGCTTGTGATTTCATTAAGCTTTTATATTTTTTTTAATTTCTTTTTATTTTGATGATGGCTTGATTGAATTGCTAACATTTCTGTCTTTTTGTGTGTTTTTTTTTTCAACAGACATGGAACATGACTCTGCTTCACATCCTTTGTTTTAGAGACTCAAGAAATACAAGACCAAATTAAGGGTTTGTTTTTTTAATTCCAATAACAATTTTCTGGTGAAAGAATTAGGGAATAATGCATTGACAATATGCCAAACATCCTATATCAAACTGAATTACTGCATGTATTTACAATAGAGTATTGTAACCGCTTCCCCCTCACCACTGACCAAACAAAACCCACAAACAATTTTAGAGGGATAGGGTTATTTTAGGGGTAATTATCCTTGCTGATTGTAGCAGTAGTTTTTACAAATATGGATGTACAGTTAATGATGATGTTTATGATAATAATACTTAGAATAATAAATTCATTACGATGACATAACAGTAATGATGAATAAATATGATAATTCAGCACTATAATATGTACATGAAATTGTGTAACAATTTTGGCAATGAAGAATTTTTAACAAAAATAATGATCAATGAATTCGGGGGGGGGGGGCATGTGACATTGCATCTGTGTTTGTGAGGACAGTAGTCTCTTTCACACCATTTCATCTTAAGCAGATGGGAACGAGCTCTGATCAAAATTTGATCTTTAAACTCAAGAGGAAAATAATTGTTACCTGATTTATGTATTTGGAATAAAATGAATTGAAATAATAATTTTGTCATTGTCACTGAATTAACAAGTCTTCTATAATTCTTTTAGCTGAGAGTTTAGGTGAATCAAGATATTTGAGGAGACACTGAAAGTACTAGTAGAATTAATGGACAAGCAATAGTGAACAAGCAGCATAAATTTAAGAGTAATGAGACCTACATTTTGCAGCCATGGATCAAGGTTGGAGGGGGTGGTAGTTGCAGGTTTTCTCTGTAAAAATCACCCCCATTAAAAAACATAACAAATAATATATAAAGATATTTTAAAAAAATGAATAAATTTGAAAATAAAATAGAAAACAATCCTTTTGAGAACCAGGACCTTTAAGGTGGAGGGCAAAAGACTCCCCCCCCCCCTTAAAGAATTTTTGATCCATGGCTGTTATGTAGATGTGATAGAGAATTTCTAAATATATATATTTTTTAAATGAGAAAGATACATGGGTGATTTCAAGTTTGCTGTTGAACTTTTGGTGTGGCGTCTTACAAGTTTTACATCATCATCACAGCACCAAAATTACAATCAAATTGATTCATAGATTCATCTCACTTGATGTTGAGCTATTAATGTGATTTGGATTATTTTTGTAAACTCACATTAGGTTTTGGAGGAAGGAAGAACTCAATTGTGCTACGAACACCAACGCCAAAGTTAGAATCACCCAGTGTATTTTCTTTTTTTAATGAATTGCGGGAAGAGCTGAGAGGTGGAAAATATAAGAGAAAGAGTTGTGTGTGTGGTTTAATAATGAGAGTGCGATATGGCAAAGAGAGATTAAAAGAATAGATAATGTATTATAATGATAATGTGAAGGGGCATAGGGTGCACAAGAGAGTGGACAGAGCCAATTGACAATTTACCCACAAGGAGAAACCATAAAGGGCCATTTTATTCTTTATTTATTTTGAGAGGAGGCGGGGATAAATGAGGGAGAAACAATTTATAAAGAGTGGGGAAGAGGAATAAGATGAATAGAGATGACTTTTAAAGACAAAAATTAGGCCAATCAGAGTGTGTGTGGGGGGGGGGGGCAAAGCCGACCAGTGCGCCCCCCCCCCCAATTTGACAGGCTCAATTAAAAATTGTAATGTAAAGTGTGTCCCCCTTCTGAAAGTGAAGACCCCCCCTTTTTTTTGCTTTTCAAATTTTTCCTTGAGAAAATGTGCCCCCCTTTGGAAAAATCCTAGATCCGCCCTGCCTGAAACTGATGAAGTTTGGTAATGACATGTCACTTATCTGTGCTCTTAAAAAGAGTGAACACAAAGAAATTAGATTACCCCCCCCCCCCTGCAAAAAAGAATTAAATGATCATTATCAATAATTGGAAAGGCTTAGCGTAAAAAACACACTATGAATTAATTACAGAAAATAAATAGGTTCTAATTAAATCCAATCCTATTTTCTAAAGAAATTTTGGATTCAGAATTTGTTTTTACTATATCATTACTAACATACACTGCGATGTGAAACATGCCTCTAGTGATTCTGATCTGGAGAACAGCAGAGAAAGGTCGTATTTTTTTTAAATGAAAGAACCAAATTACAAAACCAGTAAGTGAAACGTTCAAACTGAAATACATAGTTATTATTTATATTGGCGTATTGTTATTGTGAAATAAACTAGTTCGTAAATATCTTCCCCTTTCATTTACACCGATGTTAAAAAGAAGATAAAAACAGGCTGATTCCCCCCCCCCCCCCCCCCCATCTCCAGGTTAAACAAGATTAAGAAAAGTGTCAGGCTGCGGTGCTAGTGTACGTTGCATGTAAACTGCATTCTATGCACGGATTGAAAAACATGCATTCATGATGACTCATTGTAGTGAAGAACGCTGATTGGTCAATAGTAGTAAGAAGTAGATTAGTCACGTGATGAATATATTAAATTTCATGAATAATTAACGCAAAGTTGACCTCGCTCAATGCGCATGCGTGACGCTGATCTCCACTTTCTGCTTCGTCATATAAAGAGTCTATTGGGATGTGTGGAGCAGCGAACTGATGAATTATTCATGCATATGCAAATGGGGGCTTAGGATTTGCCCAAATGTCTCCGACAAAATGGCGGAGCTTCGGGGGCCTGTTTGTACACCAACGCACCGGATGCACGCATAGGATTCACTGCATGCACACATACACGATCGCCTATGATTTGCTCTAAATGAAAAATATGCTGCAGTTTTTTACCAGGTTATTACCGTATTCATGTCAGTATTCGGACAGCGGGCTGATTTTGACGTCTCGCTTCTAATCGATAGAGAACGAGCGCGTTAGTCAATTATACGCACACAAATGCGCGCTAGGCTGGATCGTAGTATTTTGCGCACAGTATGCCAGTTAGTCCCGTTTGGAAATCCCTTGCAAAATCCGAAATTTTACGCTAAAATATCCCCAATTCACTGACCTTTTTTCCCTTTGCTCCTAGATTAGCGCCGATGGCTAAAATTAACCGTCGTCGAAAATTCACATTTTCACACTTCTTGTTGATCATAGCTGCATTTCTGAAGGATTATTGGAAAGACGAGATGACGACCTACCTTCCTCTCGCCGCTGCCATTGCAATGACATTCCTGACGTAAATTACGTCACCTTTTCCGCCAGCTGATCGATTTCGGATTTTCCTTTAAGTTTTCGGACAGCTGGAATCGATAACTCAGTTCATGCGCGTAGCGTGCGTAGTCTAGATTCTAGAAGTATTTATTATTTTTTTCATTCTCAGTTATAATTATAGTAAAAATCAACTACGATAATTGGACCTAGCTGTAGGAATATCTTGACACGAACTTTTCATGGAAAAATGGCAAATTTATTATTATACCAGTGAGTCTGTCTGGTTCTAGAATATTTTTTTCGCCAGATTTACTAGAGGATAATAATGAGGAGTCTCAAACCTAGGCAATTTATTTTCGGTTTTATCAATTGTTTTTAAATTGAGAAGAGCTAGATATTTTATATGAATTTGTGCAATCAATGAGTCAGTATTCTAGAATGAGGCCATTTTTATCAACATGGGCCTAATTTTTGAAATGATAATATTGGGGGGAATTCAAACTTTCATAAGAAATGTAATATAAAGATTTTGTTATTTTAGATTTTATTTTTAGTGATCAAAATGGTTAATGATTTTTATTTTAGTGATTAAAATGGTTGGTATAAGGGATGGTAGGCATGTGTTTTGTCCTGTATTATTTATTTTAATTTTTATTCTGAGTGATTGAAATAAAATAAATGTATTAAATTAATTCTTTATATTAAAGTTATGAAGCCAAAATATTAATATACCACCACTATTTTTAATGTATGATATAGTGAATTAATTATTTACAATACTGTTATGGAACAAAAGTGTCCATCAGGCGGATAAATTTATCTCTTGTGGTTTTTTTGCGGGGGTGGGGGCATTTATGGTTTGGATTATGCCCATCCCCACTAAAACTGTATTTGATACATGTGCGTTTGCTTTTTTTAGTTGATCAGTTGTTTATATCATATTTAATCTCGTTTAAAAAAATGTCATTAGACACACTTTGATTTATTATTCATATATTTTGTAGCAACAGATCCCTCTCTAACTAAAAAGAATATTGTTTGAAATTATTATTGTTTGATTTAAAGTTTATATATATGTTTTATTCTTGTGGATGTAACCTTATATGTGCAGGTCGGGGAAGAAAGCCTGCGGGCTATAGTAATTCTTTCCCAGACAACTTGGACTTGTACTGTAAACATCCCTGTTCATTTTGTCATTGTAGGCCCTATATTGTCATGTAAACTGATTGATTGTAAACCTTTTTTTGTTGAAATGCTGAATAAAATAATAATAATAAAGAAGAAAAGGATTGAAAAAGAAGAAAAAGAAGAAGGCAAAGAAGAAGAAAGAAAAGAAAAAAGAAGAAGAGGAGGAAAAAAAAGAAGAGGAAGTAGAAGATAACAAAAAAGCAGAAGAAAAGGAAATAAAACTGGGACCTCCATTAAAAAACAAGAAGATGAAGAAAAAGATTTAAAAAAAAGCGGTGGAAGAGCTAGGAGAATAAAATCTAGGATGCGGCATGGTATAACTGAGTCAAGAATATTGTTTTGTTAGTTATTGTGCTGATACTTGGGTAAGTTAAAAGTCATTAAAAATTGGAAATACATAATAATGTTCTGAGTACCATGTCAGGTTATAATCCACAATAAGCGTGTCTTTCATTTTTATTGTTCTAAGAAAGAGTTGTTCTGTTTGTTTTCAAAGTATACAAATGACTACCAACAAGTCCAACATGTTTTTTTTACATTTATCTCCATTTTGAATATTTTCACCTATCAGGATTCTGCACAACATCAAAGATATTGGTATAAGAAATGTTCATCTTCCAGCCCCCCCCTTCCCAATCTTTTTTTTTTCTTTTCCCCTACTCGTTACCTAATTCTCTTTCATTTTCACTTTCTTATCCTTTCCGTCTTCACCAGTTTTTATCTCACTTCCGTTTTTTTTTTTAAGTTCTCAATTTCTCTTTGACCTCATCCCCTCCTCTTTTACTTTTATATGCATGTCCACTCCTTGCATTTCCCTCCTTCATGCAGTATTCCCTTTTCATCTTTCTATTAATCTCCCTTCTCTCTTTTCTTTTAGTATTCAGCCTCCATTGCCTTTCCGTAGATAGGCCTACTCTACTCGTTTTTTTCCATTTCTTCCTTTTGTGTATTTTTTTTACTCCCTTTTAAAAACCAAGAAAGAGAAAACACGAAAATTATCACTATCGGGGTTTTCTTATTATCATTTTTCATCATCAAATTCTGATAAAGGGGACTCGTCACCCTACGATCGAGCGTCACTAAATTTATTTTCACTATTCCACTTCCTTTAATATCATCCTGTATAGGCCTTGTACTTCTTGAAAATTCTTCTATTCTCCGTTATTTTACCTGGGAAAAGAAATGGAACAAAGATCATCAATAATGGTATATATAAAGATACCACTAAAAAATTAAAGCACACTGGCACACAACCCCTCCCCAAAAGATATTGTTAAAAATATTTTACTTTGCCCCGCAACCTACTTATATTGATATAATCATAATGATGTGACGTTAATTACGACGATCAGTGATGATGACAGGCGGCCCCTTCGTAATCAATCACAATTTTTCTTAAATTTTATCTTGTAACCAAAAGATATTAGAAAATCATTACATAGTTACATGATGTGATATTAGGCCTACATTTAATTGAAAGCAAAGAGCCTAAGTTAGAACTTTTACATTTGTCAAGAGAGGAATTCCATCATGAGAAGAAGAAATATCCTGACAAGTACAAAACAAAACGATAAAATGCCAAGGGAGTGATTGTTTCTGGGTGTAAGCATGATACAAGAAAATAATAACAAAATATATAGGTTAATATTTGAAAAATATCCTAGCTGCCATCATTAAAAAGCGGGATGGATATAGGACTAGCTTTGTCACTATTTTCAAATTCATTTATTTCATTTCCACTGAGCAGAAAAAATTAAATGTATAATTTAACTTCCCTATATTTTCATATTTTCCCCCAAAAAGTTGAGGCAACCTACCCCCAACCTTTACCATTATAATCACTAAAATAAAAGTAAATTAGAAAACAAACAACCAAGAAGCCCCGCATCGTCTTTTTATCATTCCAATCACAAAATGAAAATTAAGATAAAAAGCAACAAAGAATAAAGCAATGCTATTATTGAATTCAATATCTATAAGAATGATATTTTTAAAAATACGGAATTAACAAGCCATGTTTCTCCCCTTTTATCATTAATCTCTAATAAAATCATGATAAATAAAAAACGAGCCCTCCCCCCCCCTATCATTTCAATCACTATGAATAATTTATTCAATAAGAAATGAAATAAAAACAAACAACAATGAAGCCCCCTTTATAATTTGAATCAATGAGATCATAATTTAAATAAAAGCAAACAATTAATAAGCTCACCCACCCCTTTATTTAAATTAAAAACAAAGAAGACCCTTCCATCGATCTTCTCACTTTAAAAGCAAAATAAAACAATAGTACCGGTACCGTACCGGTATCGATAATGAGCGCGCGCGCGTATTTTGCCAGCTGTCCGAAAATTACTGTCCGAATACTGAAAGGGCGGAAGGGGTACGAAACAAACGTTGTTACGCTCGACTCCGACGTCGGCAGGCCATGAAATGAACATTGGAATCAATGCAAGAATATTCTTTAGCACTTGGTAAGGTAAATTTATTGATCATCTACATTGAGACCACATCTGTCCGAATACTGACATAAATACGGTATATGTCTTAAATGTCTTTTATTTTGTGATGAGAAAGATGTGTTTTTTCTAGAACGGACTACAACTCCCCACCCCAAAAGAAAAACGTAAGTAGTTGGAAAAACGAAACATACAGAGTGTTTGTGCGTGAATATTTTATTGAAGCGATATTCTCGCATAAACTCCCCATTCACTGTGCGCTCGTACATTATATTTGCAATAGGACACTTTTACGCGAACTTACCCGGCTAGAGCACGATTCGCTTATAAGATCGTAACAGACGGGCCCAGTAAGGAGAGGATCAACACCATTGAATTCGTCCGGTTCATTGCCGAATAATTCTTAATCTCGTCATCGCCCGATTCTTGTTAAATTCGCAACACACCGCGCTCGCCAATCTGTCATGAGGGCGAGGCGAAAGCTGAAAGATTCTGGTCTCTCAATAGCGGAAGATTTATCTCTTGCAAACTACAAATTACCGAGAGCAGCTAGGGAATCAAGTAATGTCGCTTCCGCTTGGTCGCAAGATGGACGGATTTCCGTAGCCCAGCCAGCAAGGAATGGAAAAACCAATAAGAAGTTGATCATATCCGTCGAAGATCTTAAAAAAGCTGTAAGAAACATCTTTTTCCGTTGATGAATCTATGACGTGTGAATTGCGATGGCATCGTGTGTGGTGTATCACTCTAACAAAGACAAATGTATTGCTTTTTTTTTTTCGATTGACCTTCAATGTTCGACATTTGTATATCTAACCTGTTTAAGTAGTTTTACTAATTTATTTATCTTGAGAACTCCATTTTCTTTTAAGCTAAATTTTGATGGTAAGGAAATATCCGTGCGGATTATGTAGGAAGTCTGTAAAATCAAATCAAAGAGGCCTTTTATGTACGCAATGTAAAAATTGGATTCACATATCATGTGCTCTGGTGCCAGTAAAATTATACGGTGATAACACTGAAATGTTCTTGAATTGGGAATGTCCACAGTGTGCAATGAAACATTTACAGTTTTATGGTGAAAGTAAAATTTCTGCAAGTGTATCTTATATTCCAAATATAGAATTAGATGGGAATGTTGTCCATAATTTGGGGCTGAAATACGACCAGATTTCAAAGAGTGGAATAAAATGCCTACATCTGAACGTGGTCAGTCTTTTCAAACATTTTGACGAAATAAAATCAATTTTATGCAGTAACGACATTCATTTATTAGCTCTGAATGAAACAAGATTAGACGATAGTATCAATGATGCAGAGATCTATATACCTCAATATTCTATTGTTCGAAATGATTGTGACAGAAAAGGGGGAGGGGTAGCTATCTATGTTCACAATAGTTTAATTTTCATCAATTGAAGCCCGTTTCCCCATATAAAAAGAGATAAACCGTTCATATTTGCCACATGGTATCGGCCTCCTAGCTCCACATGTGATACTCTTGATTACTATGAAACTATGTTAACATTTCTTGATGGATTTATTAAACCTATTTTTCTTATGGGAGATATTAATTTTGATATCTTAAAACAACCACCGGCAAGTGAATGTAAACGATACAACCAACTAAATGCCGTTTATGGTCTGAAACTAATAAATACTTCCGAATGCACAATAATATGCAAAGATTCGTCAACACTTGTTGATCATGTTATAAAGAACTGTCAAGAAAATGTACATTCTTATGGTGTAATTCATAACGGTCTTAGTGACCACTCCATGAGTTTCTTAATTTTGAACGCTCATCAATCACTTGATAACTCTTTAAGTCTAAGTTTGTCACATTTCGTAAGTCAAAAGGTATAGATTTAAATGCTTTTAAAACAGAAGTCAAGGACAGTGACTGGTCTATTTTCTTAAATGGGCAGTGTGGACGGCGCTGTCGATAGATGGCAGGAAATTATGTTGGGTGTAGTTGAAAAATACATGCCAATCAAAACTAAGCGAGTGAGAAAAAACGCTCCCCATGGTTGAACAAACCCCTTTTTTGAATTGATGAAGAAACGAGATAAAAATGAAACAAAAGGCAAAGGTTAATAACAGTGATCTATATTGGAAAAACTATAAAAAGTTGAAAAATAAAGTTACATTGAAAACAGACTACTTAAAAGAAAATATTGTTTCGATAAGCTGACTGAAACTAAAGACAGAAACCAAACTGGGCCAACTCTTAAATCTCTCCTACCCAACATAACTTCCTCGTCATCTATTTCGAGTTTAAATCATGATACTTTTGAAACTGCAAATCATTTTAATAGCCATTTTGCCAGTGTTGCCAATGTTTGACATGCAGGTAATAATGCTAATATCTCACAAATGTGTATAGTTGCAAATAATGATATGGGAAACCTGTTGCTTAGTCGTTTTGAAATCAATTTTAAACTATCGACAGTTTCTGAAACAGACGTATTGAAAGAAATATACAGTCTTAAGAATAAGAAATCAGTCGGGCTGGATGGAATCAGTTCTTTTGCATTAAAAACATGTGCAACGGAAATTTATCAAATAATTGCATATCTAATTAATAAATTAAAATGGGTGGTATTGTTCCCTCCCAATGGAAAATTGAAAAAATTATACCACTGCACAAGAAAGGCGATAAATGTGAACAGGATAATTACAGACCCATATCATTATTGCCTTGTGTCTCAAAAGTTTTAGAGAAGGTTGTTAAAAAACAATTACTCCGTTACTTGAATGACAATGATTTACTAGTAACAATCGGGCTTCAGGTCGAAGCACTCCACAACTTCTGCTCTAATCAATGTGACTGATGAATGGCTTAAAGCGCTGGATCAATGGATGTGTCTTTGTAGATTTACATATTTGATACTCTCGACCACCATGTCCTTATAAAAAGAACTCTCTCGTATTTGCGTTCAAGGAACAGCATTGAAATGGTTCCAAAACTATCTCATAAATAGACGTATTGTAACTTCAATTGGGCAAACATTATCTGACGTCATAACCCTTGATTATGGAGTGCCTCAGGGGTCAATAATAAGCCCGCTGTTGTTCTTGATTTTCATTAACGATTTACCATTGTTGTGTAAGTTGCATTTCTATGCCCATGATACGGTTCTGTATTATTCCCATAATGATGTTGATGAGAATCAATCAGTATTAAATGAAGAGTTAGGTAATACCTTGGTCACAATTGTTCTAGATGGCCGTACGGCGAGTCGAAAACAATCGTTTTAACATTTTTTTGTACCAGCTACATATAGGTGGTTTGAATAAAAATGAATAAAACGACTGTTTTCGACTCGCCGTACGGCCGCCCTAGAACAAATGTGACCAAGGTATTACCTCCAATCTTGGATGAATATAAATAGACGCATGATAAACTACAGTAAAACAGTATGCATGTTAATTAGAACAAAGAGTATGCTTTCTAAACGTCATACTCTCAATATCAAGTTAAATTCAACTAGACTAAATCAAGTCACTAGTTTCAAATGTCTTGGATTAAATTTGGACCCTGAACTTAAATGGAATATTCATATAGAGCAACTGAACAAAATGATTGGGAAAATTATTGGCTTTCGAAGGAGACTGAGATATTTTATTAATGAGTCAAATCTAAAATGTATTTTTTCTTCTGTGATTTTACCCCATTTCGATTATGCGGACATTGTTTGGCAAAGTGCCAATAATAATTATCTTGACCAACTCCAGAAGCTCCAGCATAGAGCGGGAAGAACTATTATTTGAGTCAACCCCTATGAACATAAATCATTTCATCACATTCACCATATGTTGAAGTGGGAAACTCTGAAGTCTCGTCGTAGGAGACACATGTACACATTATTGTTTAAAACGTTCCATAAATCATGGACCTTCGTAATAGGTCCATGCATAAATTAACACCCGATTATAGTTATGACTGACAAATTTGTTTTTAACGAAAAGCACTATGGACTAAGATCAAATTCAAACCTAATGCTTCCCAAACCAAGAACAAATCAATGTAAACGTACATTCTTATATCATGGATCTGTATTGTACAATGAACTACCACTCAAGCGACGCCAACTGGACGCACTTAATACATTCAATAAACACATTCAGATTTTTTTTTCTATTTTGATATTTGAAATCCGCAATCCCTTATTCACTGCCATACCGCATACATTCGTAATTCCGAAGCTTCGTTATTCCGAAGGTTCGGATATTCCGAAGGTTTGTTATTCCGAAGGTTCGTATTTCCGAAGGTTCGTAATTCCGAAGGATCGTTAGTCTGAAAACGAAATGAGGTTCGTAATTCCGAAGGTTCGTTAGTCCGAAAACGAAGTGAGGTTCGTAATTCCGAAGGTTTGTTAATCCGAAAAAGAAATGAGGTTCGTAAGTCCGAAGGTTCGTTAGTCCGAAAACTAAATGATTAACTAACCTTATTTCGTTTTCGGACTAACGAACCTTCGGAACAACGAACCTTATTTCGTTTTCGGATAAACGAACCTTCGGAACAACGAACCTTATTTCGTTTTCGGATGAACGAACCTTCGGAACATCGAACCTTATTTCGTTTTCGGATTATCGAACCTTCGGAATAACGAACCTTCGGAATAACGCCACAAATGTTCGGATTAACGAACCCTTTTACGTTTTCGGATTAACGAACATCGAGGTATAGGCAATTTGCGTGTTTCGGAATTGCGAATTTCGGAATAAAGAACCTTCGGAATTACGAGGTTTAACCCTGCCATACGATAGTAATTGGTGTAATAACACACTAAATTGGGCGTTTTGGTAATCAATAATTATAGAGGGTGGGTTAAAGGGGAGGGGGGTGGCATTTTCTCAGCAATGGTATATTTTGTAACCGTAATTTAGTTTTAGTCTTTGCATTTTTTCTTGTAATGTACTCGATTATGTATTGTGTATCTACAGTGTATATTATTATCTTTCTTATAATATGTATTGAAGTTGCCAGGACCCCATGGCAGAACAGCGGTATTATGTTAATAAATGGGCAATCATCCATATTTTATTTGACGATATTTCTTTTTCTTTTTTAATTTGATCATGTATATATTTTGTTTTATATGGAAATAAAAACAAACAAACAAACCTCGCGCTTTGCGATCGCATTAATTGTTTGATAAGACAACCTCCTGTTCGTGGTTACAATAATTGCTTAATATGGCCAGTTCAGGTCAGAATGTATATATATATATATATATATAATGGTGTCCTGCGTCATCTGTTGAGTTGGCCTCGCCTCATCTCATTATGTTTAATATTCACAACTCAACAGCGATTGGTAGAAGTAAACTTATCATCACACTATATATATATATATATATATATATATATATATATATATATATATTGTAAATAAATGGATGAAGAGAACAATGGTAGGCGTAGCTTAAATCAAGGTTCCCCAGAGCTATCTACCCTATGGAAAAATTGGTGATGCCGAAAAAATGTCTCTGCCGGGAATCGAACCCGGGCCCCCAACTTTGAACGCCGGTGCCTTAACCACTAGACCACAGAGACGGGTTAGTGGCTAGGGCGACCCCGATCCGATTGACCGTCAGATAGACAGATTTTCGACACTATACCAATTATAATTTCCTTTGTCGGGTGAAGGTGGGTTTCGAACAATGACAAGCCGCCATGCTTCAGCTGGATCAATGCTATTGCTTTGATACAGTACACGTATGGGAGAAACTATACAAATGTGTAAAGTTATACATGTACAACAGCTTTGGCAACTCTTTTATTTAAATATTGTAAAGAAATGGATGAAGAGAACTATGGTAGGCGTAGCTTAAATCAAGGTTCCCAAGAGCTATCTACCCTTTGGAAAAATTGGTGATGCCGAAAAAATGTCTCTGCCGGGAATCGAACCCGGGCCCCCAGCTTTGAACGCCGGTGCCTTAACCACTAGACCACAGAGACGGGTTAGTGGCTATGGCGACCCCGATCCGATTGACCGTCAGATAGACAAATTTTCGACACTATACCAATTATAATTTCCTTTGTCGGGTGAAGCTGGGTTTCGAACAATGACAAGCCGCCATGCTTCAGCTGGATCAAAGCTATTGCTTTGATACAGTACACGTATGGGAGAAAGTATACAAATGTGTAAAGTTATACATGTAGAACAGCTTTGGCAACTCTTTTATTCAAATATTGTAAAGAAATGGATGAAGAGAACAATGGTAGGCGTAGCTTAAATCAAGGTTCCCCAGAGCTATCTACCCTTTGGAAAAATTGGTGATGCCGAAAAATGTCTCTGCCGGGAATCGAACCCGGGCCCCCAGCTTTGAACGCCGGTGCCTTAACCACTAGACCACAGAGACGGGTTAGTGGCTAGGGCGACCCCGATCCGATTGACCGTCAGATAGACAGATTTTCGACACTATACCAATTATAATTTCCTTTGTCGGGTGAAGGTGGGTTTCGAACAATGACAAGCCGCCATGCTTCAGCTAGATCAAAGCTATTGCTTTGATACAGTACACGTATGGCAGAAAGTATACAAATGTGTAAAGTTATACATGTACAACAGCTTTGGCAACTCTTTTATTTAAATATTGTAAAGAAATGGATGAAGAGAACAATCCAAAGGGTAGATAGCTCTGGGGAACCTTGATTTAAGCTACGCCTACCATTGTTCCCTTCATCCATTTCTTTACAAACTAGTTTATTCCGCCTCCTATTCGGGAAAGGTGGATCCGCCCCTGGAAGTAAGGGAGCTGAACATGGGTACGGTTATGATCATAAGCTACATGTGGAAAGGTTCACTTTTTTTAAAATTCCGAACGCCGCAAAAAAAAACCTGGCTGCAACTCTGCAGTGATATTTCTCAAAATTAAGATAATTTGTTAATGCCCAAACATCCTTTTTTTAGTACTGACTGTACTATTTTATCATATCTTCAAAATATTTAAATGGTTTGGTCAATAGGCCTAGAGATCGTCTGCAACTTGTTACGATACTGCAACAAATAACAATCAGAAATTGAGATTTTAAAGTTTAAACTTGATTTCCTTTTTTTATATTACAGGTAATAAATCATGTACTTAAACTAATTAAACCAAAAACAATGATCTTACATCAGTCTCTTGAAGTGTCCGATGTACAATCCAGGGTTATAATAGTAAATCCAAATAAAATCCCACTTGGTTGGCAAAGATTCCTTAAAGGTCACAATGATATCGACGATGAAACCGATGTTGAAGCACGATGAATAATAAGAGTCACTGTAACAAGTTCAAATGTCCGTGAAGACGATGTTGATGATGATTAACAGTCAAATTCAGCAATCCATGGGTTGAAAAGCGTTCATTAAACAGGTTGATGATGTTGATGATCTCGATGAGAACTGAGAATTCCTCTCTCAAAATAACTGCAAACAGTTCATTGATGGCGGGCAAATAATTCCACAGAAGATAAATATTCCAGGGGGAAATAAGCTCTGCTCTGACATAAAGTCTGGCATGAAACTCTGAGTTCTGATCTGATAAAGTGATCTGATGTGATCAAGTGATCTAATATGATGTGATGAAGTGATCTCATATGATGATGTTCGTGAAGAAACTGCAGCTTTTATATACCCATTTCAACTATTCTAGAGACTTCTAGTATTCACTATTATTTAGAACATTCTCCTTTCTGGAGCATTCTACATTTCTAAAACATTCTTAAATGACCTCAGTAAAAATCAACAACATAGCTAATTCTATTGTTCATGTCCACTACCACTGGAATCCTATTGTTCTCTTCCACTGCCTGAGGAATATATTGTTTGCTTTTCCCTATTAAAAAATAAAACTCCTTGGCCTTTAAATAGGCGAGGCCTGCATAACAAAAGCTTTTACAAACACGCTCTGGAATGTTCTTTATCATTCTTGGCTATCCTTAAAGAGGAAATAACTAAATTAATGAATATAATTGCTCTTACAATTCTTCTTATATGTAACACCTCCCCCACCGGAGAAAAGAAAGCTTTACCGTAGTAAAGGTTACTTTTTTTCTTTAACTTTTCTAAGTCATCTTGATAAATTGTTTACAGTTATCGTGTACAAAGGTATAGTACTTAACATATTTAAATAAATGAACATCAAAGACATTTTCTTCAAATGACACACTTGGTCAAAAGCATGAATAATTTCACTTTTTATACTCTTGAAAGAGCATCTAGTCTGGTCTGTTAGCGGAATTATGTGGACACGGTGGACAAAAGCATGATTTTTTCTCCAGACCTTTGTTTATGTATGAGAATTAAAAATGGGGTATGCTCCAAAAAATCTGGCTGCAGGAACAGTGAAAAAATTGATGAAAATGTCAGAATTTATGAGTTTAGATTTGTCTGATATATAGACTAGCGCTAGCGCAAAACTCAATAGCAGTGCATTATTTTGCATTGGTTTAGTTCTTGAATTCAGACCCTTTTTGAACAGATATTCTGTTTGTCCTCACATCTCAATGCACTAAATATCTGAATGCAGATGCTAAACAAGCCGAAGGGTGGTGGTGGAGGGGGTTGAATGTTGGTATGTATGTACATATTTTGGTCTTGGGGTAAAGATGTGCAAGACACATTTTTTGCATGTGTCGGAAATTGTGTTACCATGGTAACAGTGTATTATGGCAAAAATAAGGTACAAATCTTGCAGTTAGAACTACTTCCTCTGTTTTCATCCGATTCTCATGAAATTTGGCACACACATTGGTCTTGAGGTGAAGATGTCTGTCTAAGACACATTTTTGTGTGTCTTTCGGAAATTTTGTTGCCATGGTAACAACATATCATTTGGTGAAAATTGGGGGAAAAAACTTACAAAACCCCTGCTTCATCAGTTTTCAATCAATTCACATGAAATTCGGCACACACATTGGTATTAAAATAAAGATGTACAAGGCAATTTTTGTGTGTGTTTCAGAAATTGTGTTGCCATGGTAACAGCATATTATATGGCAAAATATAGGTAAAAACCTTGCAATTTGAACTACTTCATCAGTTTCGAACGAATTCTCATGAAATATGGCTCACGTACACATTGGCCTTGAGATAAAGATGTGAAAGAGCTTTTTTTTTCATTTGTCAGAGAGTGCATTGCCTTGGTAACCACAAAGTTATATAGTAAGAAATGCGGGGAAAACTTATCAATTGTGGATCAATCTACTTCCCCTGTTTTTAGTCAGTGCTCATAAAAGTTGGAAGAAATATTCATCTTTGGGTAAAAATTCATATTAAATTTTAAACTGCATTAAAATGTTCACGCCAGAGTGTGGGGGTATTAATCACCTTCAGTAATATTTCTAGGTTTTGGGTGGAGGAGCGGGATTGGTCCTTAAAATCTGACATAGAAATAAAGAAGGTTAAAGGCGGTGGCCATTAGGAACATAAACACTCTTAAAATAAGCATCCGCTCTAAGGGCATATAGGCTGGGGGTACACTGGGTGAATGTGAAGCCTTTCGCTGTGGCAAAGGAGTTCCAACACTGGCAAGCAAAACAAAATGTGTACTTCTACTTTCAACGGCTGATTTTCCAAACCTTAGTTCCACCTCCCCAAGATGTGCACCCCTCCCCATACCACTTTTAGTTCTATCTCCCCATGCTCAACCAGTCTACGCCTTTGCCCCTCCCTCAGGGGTCTTTGCATTTTAAAGCAAGACATTACTCCCTTTTTGGGGGAGTTGGGTCTTTAGAAAATGACCTCATAAAAGTAAAAGTTAAAGGATTATGACTAGGAACTTAACCCCCCCCAAAAAAAAAAAATAGGGGGCTGATATATTTTTGAGCAGAAAAATGCCCCTCCCCATTACAATGTAAGAATAGTCCTTTGCACTTTAGAGTTCAGGCCATTCATTTGAAGTCTAATGCATTCTGCTTTGGTAAAAAAATTGTTTACAGTAGCCAATTAATCATTGTTTCTTTATACTCTCCTACTCAGTCTTTTATTCATATTCTATTCTATTGATTTTGAGCTTCACCACACCATTATCATAGATTATGAAGAAAACAATAAATGTCATGGTATTATATTTCAGTGTAGGTGTAAGCATTCAAAATGGAATAATTGTTGCTAGATAATAATGAATTAAAATAGCAAAGAAAAATGTACTTTAATAGAGAGGGAGAAAAAGAGGGGGAGAGAGGAAACAAAACAAGAAGGTATGGCAAAGCTCAAAAGTGCAAAAAGTGATGTAAGAAAGTCAGAGTAGGAACTAAAATGAACAAAGACTGTGTAGGAGATAAATAAAAAGTTGATTAATTGGGCACCGGAAATGATCTTTTATCAAACCAGAATGTTTTAGGCTTTAAATTAATACGCTGAAGTGTAAAGGATTTTTCTTCCCCCCCCCCCATTTTTTTTTGGGGGGGGGTTCAGTTCCTAGTTGTAATTATTTCCTTTTACTCTTTATGTGGCAATTTTCTAAAGCCCCCCCCCCCAAAAAAAAAAAAAAAAAAAAAAAAAAAAATGGAAGGGGTGCTTTCTTTAAGAGTGTTTAAATTCCTAATGGTCATTGCCTTTAACCTTCTATATTTTTATGTTGTCAGTTTTTTAAGGACCTCCTCCGCCCCCCCAAAAAAGAACCTATAAATATTATTGAAGGTGATTAATACCATGAATACCCTGCGCTATTAATGATAATAATATAGGATATTTATATTGCGCACATATCCACCTTGTTAGGTGCTCAAGGCGCTCCTATATTACCCGGCTAAGCTAGGCGTTCATAGCGCACACAGCTTTTTAAGGAATTACTTCCTACCGGTACCCATCTACCTCACCTGGGTTGAGTGCAGCACACTGTGGATTAGTTTCTTGCTGAAGGAAATTACGCCATGGCTGGGATTCGAACCCACGACCCTCTGTTTCAAAGTCCGAAGACTAATCCACTGGGCCACAACGCTCCACATTATATGATGTTAAAGGGGAATCCAACCCAAATAAACACTTGTTTTTAGAGGAAAAGGAAAAATCAGACAATAGGTCAAAATTTGAATATCGGACAAACCATAAAAAGTTGTGAATATATAAAAGTTGTAAACATTGGTAATCACTATACCCATGAAGCCTTCAAATTGGCCGTATATGTGATGTCATAATAATGTAAGGCAAGGACCACTCTTCCATGTATAGGAATAAATAATTGACTAAAATGTCTTTTTCAAAAGTTTTTAGTTCAAATTGTGTCTTTCTTTCATGAGACATAAAACATTATACTTACAGGTTTATATTACGGCCCCAATGGAGTTAAGGAGAACAAAAATCAAAGTACAAGGCCAATGGGAAAGTTGTCCTTGCGGCCTCGCCCCTTGTCATAATTTACTTACCCATTGCCAATTTGAAATCTACATACTAGTAGCCTTAGGGATCTTAATTTTAAAGCAGCCATAACTTTACTTTGCTTGTCGATTGCTTTCAAACTTTCACCATTCTTATTTTTCTCCTTTTCCATGCACACAACATTTTATGACCAAGGCTGGATTCCCCTTTAACATTGAATATGAATCTTTACTCAAAATGAATATTTGTGTAAACTTTTCTGAGCACAGGCTGAAAACTGAGAAGTAGATTGATCCACAATTAATAAGTTTTCCCCGTATTTCTGACTATATGACTTTGTGGTCACCAAGGCAATGCACTCTCTGACAAATGAAAAAAAGGTTCTTGCACATCTTTATCTCAAGGCCAATGTGTGAGCCATATTTCATGAGAATTGGTTTGAAACTGATGAAGTAGTTCAAATTGCAAGGTTTTTAACTAAATTTTGCCATATAATATGTTGTTACCATGGCAACACAATTTCTGAAACACACACAAAAAGTGCCTTGTACATCTTTATTTTAATACCAATGTGTGTGCCGAATTTCATGTGAATTGATTGAAAACTGATGAAGCAGTTTGAATTGTAAGGTTTTTTCCCCAAATTTTCACCAAATGATATGTTGTTACCATGGCAACAAAATTTCCGAAAGACACACAAAAATGTGTCTTAGACAGACATCTTCACCTCAAGACCAATGTGTATGCCAAATTTCATGAGAATCGGATGAAAACAGAGGAAGTAGTTCTAACTGCAAGATTTGTACCTTATTTTTGCCATAATACACTGTTACCATGGTAACACAATTTCCAACACATGCAAAAAATGTGTCTTGCACATCTTTACCCCAAGACCAAAATATGTACATACATACCAACATTCAACCCCCTCCACCACCACCCTTCGGCTTGTTTAGCATCTGCATTCAGATATTTAGTGCATTGAGATGTGAGGACAAACAGAATATCTGTTCAAAAAGGGTCTGAATTCAAGAACTAAACCAATGCAAAATAATGCACTGCTATTGAGTTTTGCACTAGCGCTAGTCTATATATCAGACAAATCTAAACTCATAAATTCTGACATTTTTATCAATTTTTTCACTGTTCCTGCAGCCAGATTTTTTGGAGCATACCCCATTTTTAATTCTCATACATAAACAAAGGTCTGGAGAAAAAATCATGCTTTTGTCCACCGTGTCCACAAGTAGGGTGTTTTTGACGCTAACAGACCGGACTAATCAGCAATTACATTATTCTTTCCCTTTATGTGTACAATTTTCAAAGGGAATGGTTGGAGCATGAGGCTCCATCTGTACAGTCTATGATTCTTTGTTTTGAATTTCTCCAAAAACACAAGAGGATTGTGGTCTGTATAGACTGTAATCTCTCCATTGGTTAGATACACCTCAAACTGCTGAAGGGCTAGTACGAGATTAAGGGCCTCTTTTTCAATAGTTGAGTACTTCTTCTGAAACCGATTGAGTTTCTTAGAGAAGTAGCACACTGGTTTTTCGATGCCTTCTTCATCTTCTTGGAGCAATACTGCTCCTACTCCAACATCACAAGCATCAATAGCTACTTTGAACGGCTTTGTGAAGTTTGGAGCTGCCAAAACAGGCTCATTCACCAAAATGGCCTTTAATTTTTCAAATGATCTCTGACATTCTTCAGACCAAACATACTTCACTTTTGCCTTCAGCAGGTTTGTCAGAGGACTAACCACTGTACTGTAATTTGGAACAAATTTCCTGTAGAAGCCACTCATACCTAAGAATCTGAGCAATTCTTTCTTAGTTGTGGGAATTGGGAAGTCTAAGATAGCTTGTATCTTGGCTTCTCTTGGTAGCACTTGCCCTTGACCAACCACATGACCAAGATATGTGACCTTTGATTTGGCAAATTCACTCTTCATCAGATTCACTACTAGATTGGCTTTATCCAGCCTATCAAACAGTGCTCTCAGATGATCCAGATGATCATTCCAAGTATCACTGCACATTAGGATGTCGTCTATGTATACGACACAATTGTCAAGTCCGGCAATCACTTGATTTGTTAACCTTTGGAAGGTTGCTGGTGCATTTTTCATTCCAAAAGGCATGGCTTTGCATTGAAATAAACCTTTAGGTGTGACAAAGGCTGATATCTCTTTGGCTCGGTCAGTCAATGGCACTTGCCATTATCCTTTAAGCAAGTCTATCTTTGTGATATAGGCAGAATTTCCAACTCTATCAATACAATCTTCTAACCTAGGAATTGGATATGAGTCAGTCTTAGTTACTGCATTTTCCTTTCGGTAATCAATGCAAAATCTCTGAGAGCCGTCTGGCTTTGGAACCATTACAATAGGGGAACTCCAACTACTCTGACTCGGTTCGATTATGTCATTATCTAACATAAACTGTATTTCCTTATTCACCATTTCCAACTTGCTTGGAATGAGCCTATAAGGATTTAGTTTGATAGGTCTTACATCACTTACGTCTACATCATGTACAGTTAAAGGTGTACGACCTGGTTTGTCTTCACATACATTTTCATAGTCTCTTAACAGGCCAGATATATAATTTCTCTGATCTTCAGGCAGGTGTTTTAATGCCTCATCCATATTTCCTAACATCTCTGAGTTAGACAACTTTATACCACATGGTTCGTTCTTAGATACATCTGTATAAGACAATTCATTGTATGTCTTTCCATAGCATTCTTCTTCATGTACATTTACATGTTTCTTTTCTTCTTTGACCTGTGTTGTACCTATTGGCTGACTAGCCTCTCGCTCAAAGTATTCTTTCAACATGTTTACATGACAAACTCTTTGAGACTTTCTTCGATCAGGGGTACTGATCACATAGTTGACATCATTCAATTTCTGTTTGACTATGAAGGGACCACTAAACCTAGCTTTCAAGGGCTCACCTTGCAAAGGCAACAACACTAACACTTTGTCTCCAGACTTGAAACTTCGCTCTTTTGCATTTTTGTCAGCGTGAGCTTTCATTTTTCCCTGCGACTCTTTCAAGTGTTCCTTAGCCACATCACAAGCTTTTGAGAGCCTTTCTCTAAACTTTGACAGATAGTCTAGAAGGTTTACATCATCATCCTCAACCATAAACCTCTCTTTGATAAGCTTTAGGGGACCCCTAACCTCATGACCATAGACCAATTCAAATGGACTGAAACCTGTGGACTCATTAGGGGAATCCCTAGTTGCAAACAGTAGGAATGAGATCCCTTTATCCCAGTCATCGGGGTAGTCTTCACAATAAGCCCTAATCATGGTCTTCAAAGTCTGATGATAGCGTTCTAACGCTCCTTGGGACTGTGGGTGATAAGCAGAGGACTTGATCTGCTTCATTCCCAACTCCTTCATAACTTGCTGAAATATTCCTGACATGAAATTTGACCCTTGATCAGACTGAATTTCCTTAGGGAGACCATACCTAGTGAAAAACTGCACTAACGCCTGCACCACTGTCTTTGCAGTGATACTCCTTAAAGGTATCGCCTCTGGAAAACGTGTAGACAAGTCCATAATCGTCAGGAGAAATCTGTGACCCGACCTCGTTCTGGGTAAGGGTCCAACACAATCAACAAGAACCCTAGTAAAAGGTTCATCAAATGCAGGAATGGGTATCAATGGAGCAGGCTTGATAGAAGGCTGTGCCTTGCCAATAATCTGACATGTGTGACATGTCTTACAGAAATTCACAACATCTTTGTGCATCTTAGGCCAATAGAAATGCCTCATAATTCTATCTTCTGTCTTCCGAATACCGACATGACCTGCCATAGGTAACTCATGAGCCATTTTCAGAATATCTGTGCGGTAACAGGGAGGAAATACAACCTGGTGAATTATACACCAATCTTCATCAGCTGGTCTCCGTTGAGGTCTCCACTTCCTCATCAAAATGTCATCTTTGATATAAAAGCACTCAGGAACCTTATCAGCTTCAGCCTCAGAACATGCTTTCTGTGACAAGCTTTTCAATTCTGGGTCTGCCTGTTGTGCCTGTACAAGGGAGGATTTACTAAACAAACTATCATTGTTAGCAACAGAGCCTTCAACACTGTCCCCATTCAAATCCTTGAAAAAGGTTTCAGCTAACCAGACATCAGTACTCTCCTCTACATCAGCAGATTCCGCATCATCCTTTTCAGCTCTACGAGTCTGAGACCTAGTAACAACACAATCCGGGAAAATCCCTGGAAAATCTTCCTGCAACAATTCAGTTTCAGCTACCTCAACGGGCTTCTCCGAAACCTCTGGAGATGCAACAACTCTATCTCCAGCCAAGTCGTTACCTAACAAGAAATCAACACCTTCCATGGGTAATTCTGGAACGACACCAACAGTCACAGGACCACTAACTAGGTCACACTTTAAGTCGACCTTATGCAAAGGAACCGACATGAAATTTGGGCCAATACCTTGAATTAAGACTTTGGCATTCTCTGAACTCTCTGGAGGAAGAGCCAAATCCCCTGGCACCATCAGGGACTGTGCAGCCCCTGTATCCCTAAGGATAACCACTGACCTACCAGCAGCATCAGCCGAACAAGGGGATACTTCACCATCATACAAAAAACTTCTAAAGGTTTCATCACCCTGCTTGACTTTATCAGCAAATACCAGAGAAACACTCTCAACATCTCGATTGGGCTCTGATGGGACAAACTCCATCGAGGGAACACTTGTTTGCTTGACAAACCCATGTCTTTCTTAACTTTGGTTGGCATTCCAACCAATTTCCAACATGATTCTTTCAAATGTCCCGGTTTATGACAATGAGTACAAATTTAGGAACTGCGACTCTCAGACCTTTTGGTTGATTCTGTGCCCCCACTAGCCTGATTCTTGTTAGTGTCTTTGTCCTTGCTAGCATATTACCCCTCACTAGGTTTATTGTGGGATTCAAATGACCCTTTACCTTTCTTTTTCCAATAATTCTTGAAAGGAGGCCTATCTCCACTACCTTTATGTGTGACCTCAAATTCATCAGCTACTATGGCTGCTTTACTGACTTCAGTAACTCTGTGGTCATCCAAGTGGGATTTAATGCCAAAAGGAAGACTCTTTTTGAATTCTTCTAGGAGGACAACTTCCCTAAGGTGAACAAAATCTTTGTCAACTTTCAGTGATCTACACCACTTATCGAACATCATTTCTTGTTCCCTAGCAAATTCAACATACGTCTGGCCTGATTGTCTTTGCATGTTCCTAAACTTATGTCTGTTCGCTTCTGGTACCAACTCATATGGATTGAGAATTGTTTCTTTCACTGTAGCATAGTCACATGATTGCGTTTCAGAGAGTGAAGAATAGACTTTTGCAGCCTTTCCAACAAAAACACTTTTGAGGAGAAGAGTCCAGTATTCCTCGGGCCAATTCAGTCTCTTGACCACTTTTTCAAATGACACAACATATGTGTCAACTCCCTCTTTATCAAATGTTGGCACAAGGCGAATGTTCTTCGCCACATCAAAGCCTTGGGGAGACTTATCTTTCACAGAGTTAGTATTAGTATTTGCATGAGCTAACTCCATTTCTTTCAATTTCAACTGGTACTCCAATCTCATCTTCTCCATTTCAATGTTTTCTCTGATTCTTTCCTTTTCAAAGTTTTCTTTGATTCTTTCCTTTTCAAGGTTTTGTTTGATTTTTTCCTTTTCCAATTCAATGTTTGCCAGTTGGATCTGAGCATCCTCTGACATATTGATAGAAGTTTCAGGCTCCTCTGTAAACTTCATGTGACTAGCTAACAAGTCAATTATATCTGCCTTCTTTAAACCTGTGGCTAGAGATACACCCAAATGATTACAAACTGTTATCAAATCATCTTTCTTCAGTGACTTCAAATGATCATATGACAATTCTGTCATTGCAATTATGTCAACATCAAACGTAGCCATGGTGGAATATACACAAATACTAGCAAGTAATAACACAGTACAGTATATTCTAGAACTTTCCAAAAATGTCCAAAATGTTTTCAATTCAAATTGGCTTTCGATTCCCGAAAAACTGGTTTCGTTTCAGATTGGCTTGTTGTACAAATTGGCTTTCGTTTCCCGGACAAGCCCCCAAAATTATTTGTTACGATACTGCAACAAATAACAATCAGAAATTGAGATTTTAAAGTTTAAACTTGATTTCCTTTTTTTTTTATTACAGGAAATAAATCATGTACTTAAACAAAATTAAACCAAAAACAATGATCTTACATCAATCTCTTGAAGTGTCCGATGTACAATCCAGGGTTATAATAGTAAATCCAAATAAAATCCCACTTGGTTGGCAAAGATTCCTTAAAGGTCACAATGATGGCGACGATGAAACCGATGTTGAAGCACGATGAATAATAAGAGTCACTGTAACAAGTTCAAATGTCCGTGAAGACGATGTAGATGATGATTAACAGTCAAATTCAGCAATCCATGGGTTGAAAAGCGTTCATTAAACAGGTTGATGATGTTGATGATCTCGATGAGAACTGAGAATTCCTCTCTCAAAATAACTGCAAACAGTTCATTGATGGCGGGCAAATAATTCCACAGAAGATAAATATTCCAGGGGGAAATAAACTCTGCTCTGACATAAAGTCTGGCATGAAACTCTGAGTTCTGATCTGATAAAGTGATCTGATGTGATCAAGTGATCTAATATGATGTGATGAAGTGATCTCATATGATGATGTTCGTGAAGAAACTGCAGCTTTTATATACCCATTTCAACTATTCTAGAGACTTCTAGTATTCACTATTATTTAGAACATTCTCCTTCTTTCTGGAGCATTCTACATTTCTAAAACATTCTTAAATGATCTCAGTGAAATCAACAACATAGCTAATTCTATTGTTCATGTCCACTACCACTGGAATCCTATTGTTCTCTTCCACTGCCTGAGAAATCTATTGTTTGCTTATCCCTATTCAAAAATAAAACTCCTTGGCCTTTAAATAGGCGAGGCCTGCGTAACAAAAGCTTTTATCATATTATTTTATCATTCTTGACTATCCTTGAAGAGGAAATAACTAAATTAATGAATGTAATTGCTCTTACAATTCTTCTTATATATTTTTTATAATTCCGAACGCCGCAAAAAAAAATAACCTGGCTGCAAATCTGCGGTGATATTTCTCAAATTTAAGATAATTTGTTAATGCCCAAACATTCTTTTTTTTTAGTACTGACTGTACTATTTTATCATATCTTCAAAATATTTAAATGATTTGGTCAATAGGCCTAGAGATCGTCTGCAACTATAAACTCACGTCTGGTGTGTTGTAAAATTTATTCTCTGATTACTTCAAGATAAACCTTTTAATTGCACCTGATAAAAAAAAATATCAATAAATATTATTTTTATATTTATGCAGCCGATCTTAAGATTCGCTTGGTAGACGGTCCAGATGAGAGTCAAGGTCGTCTTGAAGTGTTTTATTTTGGATCATGGGGCACTGTCTGTCAATACGGATGGACTATATTCGACTCGGAAGTGGTTTGCAGAATGCTGGGATATGTTGCGGCTGCAGCATATTCATCTTATTCATCATATGGACGAGGGACTGGAGAAATCATTTTACGTAAACCTAGATGCTCAGGGAAAGAATCGAGTCTCTTGGAATGTAATCGAGCTTTTGATCTTGGTGTCACCTATTGTGTACATACAACTGACCTCGGAGTTTCATGCTTAAAATGGGGTAAGATGCAGAAATGAAAAAAAATGCAACATAAATCCCGTCGCTCCATACAGTCATAATGAGCTTCCATTGGTGTTCTTAAATGAATTTTAAAATGAATCCACTGTCAACCATCAAATACGAGGCGATGGTTAAACAACATTTCCCTCATGCAAGAGAGATAGAGTAGAGTCCGCTCAAACTAATTACAACAGCATCACATTTCTTACTACAAAGATTATACAATGCGTCCCACAAAAATACGAAACCGAGATTAATCGATGATTTATCATAACTTAATCACAAATACAATAGACAAATGAACTACCATTGTAAAGCTTAGAATCTCCTCTTTCATCTGAAATTACTTAGATTATTTTTCATTCACGCATGGGTGAGCAAAAACAATTTGAAAACGGGATACCAAAAAGTCACTTGGCGGGCCGTATCTGGGTTTTAAAAAAAAAACATTTTTAATAAGTTCAATATCTGCTCTTTAATTTGATATCTCAATTTCAGAAAATGGTCAAGAAATAACAAAGTTCTGGTTATTTGAAATAAGGCTTGAATTTCAATAATTTCATAAAATACAGGCTAGCGTTCAAACTCACTCGACACCCCGTTTTGTTGACGATCAGCCATGCATTAAGTCTTTTGTTAAACATGCGATAGCCTCTGTGGGGAAACCGGTGAAAACACGTTTATTTGATGAAATTATGGAAATACAAGCATTGTTTCGAGGGAACATAACTTTTTTACTTCTTGACCATTTTTTGTGATTAAGGTATCAAATAAAAGAGCAGATATTGAACATTTTGGGCATGTGATTTTCTTTTTGAAATTCAGATACCCCCCGCCAAATGAGTTTTTGGTATTCTTTCTTCAAATTGTTTTTGCTCACTCATGCGTGAATGAGGAATAATCTAAGTAATATCAGATGAAAGAGGAGATTCTAAGCTTTAGGGAGCTTGTCAAAAGTCCATGCACCGTTCTATACCGTCTTTACTGCATCCGGGTTTTCGCTTCGGCTTTCCTGCCCAACGTTCCCTTCTCTTCAAAGGAACGGCCGCCATCAAAGGCCCATTGATGCCACCGTTCTTTTGTTCGTCTTTCCTGCAAGTCTTAATTTCTGTCGAAAAACCGGAGAATCTATTCTAAATAGCTCCCTCTACGACCAAAACAAAGGCGTGCCTTCATATTTATTGTCGGATCGGAGAGTTCGGGTCACTGTTCTGAACTATGGTTCGCATCTATAATGGAAGTTCGGGTGCATTCATAAAGCCACAGTAGCTTAATCAAAAATCACGCACGTGTCATAAATCGTTACTGATCTTTCGAATTTGCTGCAATAACCATGAAAACCTCCTTTTTCGCATTGGAAGAGGGTCAATTCATGATGTTTTAGGTGAGAAAATAAGATTCCACACTTTTTCGTTTCGTAGGCCCAAGCCATTCGTACAATTCACGTCAACTTGGAATATTTATTATTACTCGCATCTGAAACAAGTGTCGGGAGCCCCCCCCCCCCCAAAAAAAAAAAAAAAATAAATAAATAAATAAATAAAGCGAAGGAAATGGAAAGATGAAATGAATGTGACCGGAACAGCTTGGCACTATAAAGCATAGATAGATCAAAGATTTATTAGAAACTGTTAAAAATAGTTTGTTCAATTTTTGGACGGGCAACCATTTCCCCAGGATAACATAATTATTGTCTCTTAATTTTCTTTATCTCCTTGTTTTAAAGAAGCGGGACCAAAAGAGAAGATGAAACGAGGAAGAAGAAAACTAAGGATAGGGAGAGAAAAGGAAGGGGAAACAGAGAGAAAATAAGAAAAAAACATTGGGATGGAGGAAGAGGAAGGGTGAAAAAATATGGAGGAAAAACAGTTGAAAGAGAAAAAAATTGGAAATTTGAGAGGGGAAGAAATTTAGGATCGAATCAACGGGAGAGGGGGGACAAATTGGAATATGGAAATGGATAGAGACAGAAAATAAGGGGAAAGAAGAAGAGAGATCTGGTGGACGATGGGGGGGAGAAATAAAGGGGAAAAAGGGAAAGAGTGAAAGGGGAACAGAGGGGAAGACATGCAGTGGCGGAGGCTGGATCCGCCCCTGATTTAGATTTACATTTTATTCACCCCATCGATCCCCTCTCGGGGTATGAGAGTACATATAAACAACTTATAACAGACTAAAGTATGTAACTTCATTTAATTGGTTTAACGTATTAAACGTAATGTTCGGAATTGAAGATGAATACCAAATGTGGTTACGATCTGAAAATTAGTTCGATCAGAATCCAATGAAATTTACCAACGGAGTGTTTGTTTGTATAAATGAAAAATATTTGCCAAATAGCCCTGTGAAAGAAAATCGTGCTGAGAAATGAGCGATATAAGCACGGAATTCCATCAAGTGTCAGGTATTTTTCGAGGCAATATTATAATACACTGTCCCACGTATGCTTTTATGTTTTAGTCATCATCAGAATTATCGATATTGAGCGGCGATTTCATTATTCTACAAAAATAAGTGTATATTAATGTACTAGATCTAGATTTATGATTAATATTTCGTATCGAAATCGTCATGTAATCATATTTGAAATTGCGTCTGGTACTTTGTGCTGTACATGGTCTATGACCTCTCATAATTATCGATATCGTCATCACCGCTGTTACAATCGCAATCATCTTCATTTCTCTATTATAAGTATTATCTTCATAAACATTTCTATTATTTCATTATAATTTTATCTTCATAAATCGGTGAGGTGGGAGAAGGAGGAGGGGAAGAAGAATTACCAAGGAGAAGCAGGCGTACATGTAGAATGGGGGAGCAGTAAAAAGGGATGAGAATAATAATGAGAGATGAGGAAGAATACGAAGAGGAAAAAGGAAGATAAAGAAAAAGCTTATCAGTATATTACATCATCTGATCAAGTTTTTATTCTCATCTCGATCGTTCTCTGCATGGGTAGTGTTTAATTTATTGTTCTAATTGTCATGTTAAAACTCTTCGATTAATTTTGGTAAATAATACGTAATTTTGTCTTTTGAATTTTGTCGAGTATTAACAAGCATTTTAAAATGTTTACAAAAGTGCAGTGGTCATCGGATTTTTTTCTTCAGATGTCATGAATCAAGCACCATTTCTCGATGATGTTCTATTTTAGAAATAACCTTTTGAGCACCAAACGAAGTATGTTGCAATGTTATTCAGACCTACATCTTGAAGTCTGTCCCGATAGATGGTTTCCAATTCAAAATACACAGACATTTTGATCGGTCGCCAAATCGCTGGAAAAAAAAGAATGTGTGAAAAGGGCTAAATTTTCCAATAAAACACATTTGATTTCATACCTATCACATCACAATCACTTTAGGGCCATGCTCATATAATCAAGGAGATATCATCTCCTTGATATTATATAGTACTCAGGAATGGAATGGTGACATGAACTTTTCTGACCGGGATTTACCAATATAATTATAAACTTAAAAGCTTTAAATTATCATCAAGAAGGAATATAAGCGGACACAATTCAGTTAAAAATATAAGAATAAACTAAATGGGAGGCTTACAAGTTGCACAAATTGTGTGTGATTTTTATTTCATCTAAAAGTATGTTTCTAGGTATTATTCATTGAATGTGTGACTTTCGTAACTTTCAGTATTTTTATTTGTCATAATCACCAAGGCTACCACTACCACATTCACCATCACCGCCGCCACCACCACCATCATCATCATCAGTTTTGATTATCATCACTATCATCAGCAGCATCATTATCGTCAACAGCAAATCATCTATGTCATTATCATAGTTATTGAAATTAGGATCATTTTTTGTAAGGAAATAATGAAAGGGAATGAAAGAAAGGTTGTAGCGGGAAGGGAAGGGGGGGTTGAATTTGTTTTAAAGTAAAATCAATGTGAGTAGAATTAACTCTATGTTTGTATCTATATTGCAGTGATGGTAAAAATCAGTACAATACTAGGATGCCATGATGTTCAATAATTTAAACTTCAAATTTCAATACTTCACGGGTGAAGATATGGGGCCATAAGCTTCAGGGTGATTATGTAGAATGATATTAACATTAGATCATTACTCTAAAATAGATGAAAGATAATTATTATTTATCATCTATATCAGGTTGTACACAACTGGCCTACAGCAAAAGCAAATAGGGCCATGATATAGTCTTCTCCAGCAAGATAATTTAACATTATTGACCTTTCAGGATTACTTGGCATTGATACTCATCGAACTGTTCTTAGTCATTGCCCAGGCCTATGATCATGAAAAAGCAAGATCACTCACCCGTGTAGAGAATCATTGACAATGGCACGCTCAACGGGTTCGCCACAGACAACAATGAATGGGAGAGGCGCTCAGAGAATAGTTCCCCATATCCGCTGTCGTGATTATTGTCATAATTTCAATAGATAAACCTATTTCAAAAGACCGTTGGCCCGTCCGATGGGGAATCTTTTGTACTATAGTGTAATAAAGTACGTGTATACAGTAACTACCGTCCCGACTTCTTTCTTTCACCATCATCGAGTAGCGATTAGCGTGTAAAATCGCATAAATTATCTCACAAAACGGATCTAATGTTCATGATTACCAGCATCACCATTATCATTACTATTACCTTTCATATATTCTTAATTATATAAAATATAAAATTGATATTGGAGAACGATTGGAAATAGATACTGAATGAATGATGATGGTGATGATGATAACAGTGATGATGATATAATGATAATTATAACTTTGAAGTGATATTAACGGACATGATAATACGAATAATAATATCAGTGATAATGTTGATGATTAAATGATAACAAATGTAGATGATTGGTATATTTTGCGGCAATGAACCATGTATAACTTGAGACGCGTTTTTCCTTTATCATGTTTGTTATAAAAGGTTTTCATATCATGATCCTGAAATACATACATTATATTTAGATTAAAAAGAATGAGAATGTATGGCCTTTATCTAATTTTGGAAAATATTTTGCGGGTTGTCAAGTCCGACGCAGTATCAAACATGCTTGCATATCGAGGTCGATGCGATTTTTATATCGACATCATCCCCCAGAGTCTATCAAGTTATGAATTTGTGTGCATTTTCGCAAAATTGACATTTGTAATACGAGATTATTCTAATGTTAGAGTACTGTAACATCCGAACTGCATGCCATCCCGGCTACGTACGTTTTGAATACATCGGCTATTTCGATTTCTGGATGCATGATACCATGCAGTTAAAGCGGTGTACGCCTGAATCATATTGATTGTATTAACTTTATTATAATGTCGACAAACAGAATTCATCAGATTCATCATCTTTATCATTACACCAATGACATGGACTTATGCACATATAGGCCTACGTCTTTTGCTTGATTGAACACTGACCCTCTCCCCCTCCCCTTCCCCCATTAGAGCGAAAACAATGAAATTGCGCTCTCTCATTAATATTGATTTCGATACGGAGATCGGGAAACGCACGCCACTAATTTACATTATTTGTATACCACTTAGAACAAAACATTTATCTAAACGCTAAGGAAAAAATATAGAGAGAGAAGGAATTTCACCAAAAAATAAAGTAGTTGTACAGTTCACAGTAGGCTGTAAACAATTGAGGGGCTTCACATGCGGAGGGAAAGCTATATTTAACAAGAAAAGTTTTAACACGGATTTGAATTTCTCTCTTGAATCTGCTTGTTTAATACTTTTTGGTAGATTGTTCCAGAGTTGGATCCAGGGGTGGGGCAAGGGGTCCGCCCTCTCTCCTCCCCCTATTGGCGGAGCAAAAAAAGGGGGAAAGAAAGAACAAAAACGGGAAAAGAGGGGAGAAAAAATGGTAAACATGAGAGGAGGAAAACGAGTGAATAAATAAGATGAGGGGAAGACTTCGAAAACAATAAAAAAAAATCTTTCATGTCATTATATAAAATTTTCGCTCGTGCTTTGCGCTCGCATTACCTTTTAGGTAGTTTACCTATATGGAACTTTAAATATCAAATTTTGAAGTCAATATACATAATATATTTCAGCTCGGAAATTGAACTTTCATTTTAAAAAAGTGTTCTGTAAAAATTTCTTTTTTATTGTCTGAATATAAACATTTTCTGCTTGCGCTGCGCGCTCACAAAATTTGATTTCCAGGTACCTATTATTTTCCTGTATTCCATATACTTATAAAAATATCCCTATTCATGTCAGATTGTAAAAACGTATCAGCTAGCGCTGTATGCTTGCATTTTGATTGGTGAGTTATAAAAATTTAAATATTAATTCTATAACAAACTACTTAAAATCTCCATTTTATGACAGTTTATCAACAATTTTCGGCTGGCGATATGCGCGCACATTGATTGTTAAAAATATATTAACTCATGCATCTTATTCATTATTACAAAAGCGCTTTAAATTGTTCCTTTTTCAGAATGGAATATCGACAAGTTTCATCTAGCGCATTGATAGGAAGAGAAATAGGAAGACAGTCATAATTTTCATACGATAGAATAATGTTCTTAGAATGTCCCGGTCCTACGTGTATGTCAAACTCAAAGTAATAATAATGAAACATATCAGCTCCTTTTTAACTGTGATCCATATCCACTCACAATTTTCCTACAAATCTAGAATTTTCCGCTTCCGCTTCGCGCTCGCATCAATTGCTTTGTTATATATTCAACTTTTTCATGATTACAAAAATTGCTTAGAATTTCAATTCTTCAGGTAGAAAGGTCAAAATTTTCAGCTCGCGCTTCGCGCTCGCGTTATTTGACTGTTGAAATATGTTACGTCTTCATGGCTAACTGCAATCAGCCGTTAACATATCTTTTTTTATCAGAATGATCAAAGCGTATATTAAATTTACTCATCTCGTTTAGGATCACAAGCATTGCCAGAATGCCATTTTAGGACAAAATACATGGAATAATAATTTAAACAATAGCTCGAGCTTCGTGCTCGCACTATTTAAATAAGGCTTATGAGATTATTTTACATTCATTTAAACAAACAAAAATCACATTTGAGCGGCTGATCGGGGGTATGTGGTTAAAAAGACCCCCCCCCCCCTTTGGCGAAGGCTGGTTCCGCCCCTGCAAGTGTACTCACTTTTTGAGAGTCACAGCAAATATTTGTAATATGAATATGTTGTTCAAACACAAGTAAAGACCTTAATTTTTTAACGTCACGTTTTAAACAGGTCAAAATGCCCTATTTTAGTGACAACTTTTTTGTCTAAAAAGTTTTCAAGGGAAAATGTGCCCCCACCTGAAAATCTGCCACTGATTGAATACATATAAATCATTCAATTATAGACACGTGTAGTTCAGAATAATGCATAAATCCGAATGATTAATACATATATATATAATAAGCTTAACGTTTTTACTTCTACTATTTTGATCCTGTTCAAAAACACAATTCGAATTAACTTCATCGCAGTGGTGCCAACCGGTGCCAACACTGAACACTTCAATGTTCTTGCTCGTAAATAAATACTGTTTTCCCGAAAGCACGAATCCAATTAATGCTTATTTATACCATGGTCACATTTGTTCTACGGCGGCCGTACGGCGAGTCGAATACAGCCGTTTTATTAATTTTGATTCAAACCACCTATATGTAGTTTGACAAAAAAATGTTAAAACGGCTGTTTTCGACTCGCCGTACGGCCGCCGTAGAACAAATGTGACCATGGTATTAACCACATGTCTATCCCGGCTTTTGTATGAAAAAAAAAGAGATCAGGCTCAGTGGGATTGAAAAGAAAAATCTTACCAGCGCCTGAACAAATCACGCTTGCATTATTTAGTCTGATACTTACCCTCTCGATGACTTTGAAATATTATGGTTGTTATTAAATCGAGTATTATACATCTGTTCTATGAAACTCGATTTTGAAAACATTTATTATAACGATATTTATGAACAAATCATATTTGGTTTACATATTATAAAGCGCCTTCTCATATTTCAAGTTTACCTTATAAACGTACACTGTAAGTATTTTCAAACGAAATCTATGAAAAGGATGGAAGTTAGACTTTCATTTTGATGCCAAATAGTCTCATTAATTGGGATTAGTTGCAAACACGGTGTTCGATTAAAAGACACATCGGGGACACATCAAAGTATTAAGACAGTCACCCGCGCTGACAAAGTGGTAATCTCCCATTGAAATACCCCCACCAATCAAGGGGTCATCCTTCTATTGAAATCCGCCACCAGTCAGACCACCTCTATGTTCAACAATAGGGTAATCTCCCCAATCAAGAATGGGGTAATTTAAATCTACCTTGACAATGGGGTAAGCCGAGCTCTCCCATTAAATACAGCTAGCAATGCACTGGCCCAGGTCATTTTCAACGTCCGGCTTTCGGGGAATCAAAATGAGCATCAAATGGGTAGTTTTCTTGTTCTCGTTTTGTCCCCATACTAGAGCCTTGATTTTGGTTCTTTTCGTAATGTGTATTTTAATATGGTTTCCATTATACATCTCAGCATTTCGACATTTTTTAATGTAGTTTAATACTTGTCTTTATAAAGAGCAATATTACATAAAACCTGTTTGGCGCAGCAAATTATAACATAACGTTCCACTGATATTTTATCAACACATTTTTAATTAACCATGTAACTTCCCTCCTTATAGGTCTACTCTTAATATTAACATTCGAGTTATATTATTTGCCTATCATCTCTCCGTGCATTTTAATAATCAAATATATTTGGAAAAGGGGTGTTTACCAGGCGAAAGTGAAGGTCCTCACTTGTGCATGAACGACATATCCTCATTAAAATACATGCTGTGAGTTTCAAAGGGGGGCACACTTGTGTAAAAATGGCATATTTACATTAGCAATTGATAATGGCTCTCAAAGGGGGAGGGCGCAAGGGCCGGATGCCACCCCCCCCCCGGTATCACTACTGTACCCTCCAGGTGCAGAATATAGACCCACTGACTTCTTTTAGTATTATTATTATTATTACTTATTATTTGTACTGCGCTTTTCCCATTAGGCCCAAAGCGCTTACAATAGTAGAGGTCACAGAATAGACCACAATACTTTTGAGAGGCCAACTATTGTTCAAAATAAATACGGCGCCTATTAGATTGTATTGTGTTAATTCGGCAGGATCTGCGCCAGCATACACTCCATCCTTCTTGATCTAGTATGCCTAATACCTCGGTCACATTTGTTCTACGGCGGCCGTACGGCGAGTCGAAAACAGTCGTTTCAACAGTTTTTGTACCAGCTAAATATAGGTGGTTTGAATAAAAATGAATAAAACGGCTATTTTCGACTCGCCATACGGCCGCCGGAGAGCAAATGTGACCGAGGCATTACCATTTCCTGAACGTTTATTGATTTTTTTTTTTTTGTAAAAGTATTTAAATTTGCAAGCTATACAGAATACAGCTATACGATTAAGAGGTGAAGTACAAAGTTGGAAGGGAAACTAGGCCAAAGAGGCTTTCGTATTACAAACTTTACGTCGGTAAATTATGTTTACCTTAGACACTGGGAATCTAATTTGCAATAATTTGACACACACATATTGCAGATAAATTCAGATATTTGATAGGAAGAAGAAATCAACGGCAATATGCACTACTGTATAAGTCAAACGTGAAGGTTAAAAAAAATAAGTATAGAAAAGGTTTAGAAAAATTCAAAGGAAGAAATGAAGTTGGATGAAAAAAAAGAAGCCATTAAAATTAAGTTGACAAAATTAAATATTGTGAGTAGAACTGACAAATTGAAAGAAATAATTAAGCCTTCCCCAACCGCCGAACGGTTTTGAAGGGGATCACCATGCATAAAATCATGGTACTTTTTACGTTTTGTACGCTATTTGGAGGAAAAAGAGTGTGGAGGCTTCAGCCCAGACCCCCTTCGGTTCTGTGTCTGCTGGATGGTAATCAAGAACACTTGGTCACTTAGTACTCTAGATCACAGGGGAAATTGATAAGAGAATAAAGACGGATCCCAGGTAAAAAGATAATATAGGTTTTCATGTCCAATTTCATGTCAGAGTCACTTAAATGTGTTAATTTGCATTTTAATTCACGCGATATTTTTTCCCCGGAGACATCGGTCATTCAAAGTTTAGAATGGGATTCATTACAAGACGCTATAATTCCTTTATAAACTTTCAACTCAATTCATGGTCAATACTACCTAAAATTTGATAATTTTAATACTAAATTGTTAAGTGCTTTTGATTTCGTTTGAAAGTAAAGATGTTTGTAATGGTCTTACAAAGTAACGAAAATAATTTTTCTTTTTACTTGTTCTAAATTTCGGGCAATGAAATTCAAGAATTGTGCATTTAATCAACAATGACCGATATAACTGCTTGAGCATCCAATTTAATTTTTAAAAGTTCAAATTAATGATATTTTATTCGTTTGTTTTGCACGACATCTGTATTATGTGTGAATATATAAGTTTCTAGCATGTTAATGTTTAAACATAATGTATAATAAGAGTAAAATTGTTGTGCACTTTGGCTAAATTAGATATAGGCCTATGTTTAGCTCAAATATGAATTTCAACGATGCCCTTGTCCATTTTCCCACAAAAACGCTTGCATTTTATGAGTTTATTATTTTTTGTCACAGTATAGCGTTTCAATGTAGATATTTAAATGCCATCATTTTGGGACCCAGGTATGATTTATATTGCATCTTTTGCAAAGGGTTTTGCATTTCGTTTACAAAGAAGTTAAGGACAATTCCATATTTTTCCTTTTCACCCGACAATGCTGACTGTGTGGGCTCAGTGTGATGAAAAAAAATCTTACCCGCGCCTGAACATTTACTTTTAGAAAGTCAGTGTCTTAACGGTATATTCTTCAAAATAAAACAACTCGTTCTATTTAAAAAAATCAAATCTAAATCTAATTGAACTTTGTCACTACTGAAACCTGAAACGAAAAACAATAAAAAGAAATTGTGAAAGCGTAACTTTGGAAAATGTACCCCCAATGGACTAGGCACACCGATACAAGGACACAATGATATTCAGATCAGTGACTAGAGATCGGGCGTTCAATAGTTTGCCTAAAATGCCGATATCGTGAACATAGAGGGCGCTAATGCAAAAACATATTATCGGAGAGCCAACCGAAGCATGTCAGAAGAAAAGATAAAAGCGAACGCTTCCGTTTTCGCTGCAAAAGGGCACGCTGGCGTCTTGAATGGCAAGAGCACTGACCCGTAGGAAAGAAAAATGGACAATGGCACGCTCAGCGGGTTCGCCGTAGAATATAAAGGTAAAGACGCACGCACACTTTTGACAACACGCCTTACATTGGTAGGTCATTTGTCTATTGTATTTGTGATTAAGTTATGATAAATCATCGCTTAATCTCGGTTTCGTTTTTTCTGGGACGCACTGTATTGACATTTATAATAACAATGATAATGATAGTATTTATTTTCAGTGTAATGACGATAATGATACGAACAATAGGAACGATATCTTCTCTAGCCGTTTATTATATATTTTCTTTTGTTATTATTATTCGAAAGTAGCACTGAACACAGTTACTTCCGCACTCTAAACACATGTGATTTTCATTTGATTCAGATGATCTGCAGGTTCGCTTGGTCAATGGAGGTTCTGACAAAGAAGGTCGAGTAGAGATTCTTTACCTTGGTGCGTGGGGGACAGTCTGCGATGACAACTGGGATCTTAATGATGCAAACGTAGTATGCAGAATGTTGGGTTTCGAAAGGGCAGAAAACTACTCCTGTTGCTCTGCCTTTGGACCAGGAACTGGACCTATACTCCTGGATGAAGTTGAATGTGAAGGCACAGAATCCAACATAGGCCATTGTCGAAGAAGTGATTATGAGACTCACGACTGTGACCACTCCGAAGATGTAGGAATATCGTGCATTGCATTTGGTAATACTTATTTCTTATAAAAAAAAAAAAAAAAAAAAAAAAAAAAAAAAAACGCGGCAAAATAACAGCAAATACAATGAATAAAAATAACACGTTTCCTGGATTGTTGATGTTTTTTAAAGTCTGTTTACCATAAACTATCAATTTCGGCAATAACATGAAAAAAAAATCAGTGGTTGGCATCCATCAACCGGGTGTAATATAGGCCTACACAACTTTAAGTGTATTTGAGTATTCACTTTTTATGCGCATTTGTGTTTCCTGTATTAGATTTTCAAAATGAGAATACTTGAAATTCGTGGTGGCCGGACTTGGCCTAATGCAGGAAGAAAGGCAAATGTACCGATGCACTATCAGGCGATTTAGCCGACGAGTCCGGTAGGGCAGGAGCTTTGCGAAATTAACAACACCGAGAGAAGTATTAAAAAGAACAGTAGCTTGAATTGTGGCTAACACCAAACATTCCATATAGGTTTTTACGGCACCAGCCAGTGTTGAAATTAAGACATTAAAACGCAGTTGCCGAAAAATATTTGAACCTTACAGGAGTTGATTGACCGATATGGGGTTGACTGGCATCGGCTTTACCGCCAAATTGTTACAACATTAGTAACCTAATTTGATGCTGATCCAAATATTTAACATTTTCTGCTTCGCGCTCACATTATTAATGTAGGAAGATACCCAATTACCCATCCTTTTCCTTATTTACAAAAATGAATAGAATGTCCCGTTTTTAGGTCTGATACATGTATCTCGATTTTCTTCTCGCTCGCGCTTCGCCCTCGCATCAATTGTATAGTTATTTACCTATCATGTTCATGATTACAAAAGTGCTTAAAAAATCTCGTTTATAGGTCTGAAATCTCAATTTGTTTTCGCTCGCGCTTCATGCTCGCGTCAATTGTATAGTTAGATACCTATCCTGCTCATGATTACAAAACAGTGTTTAGAATTTCCAGTTTTAAGGCGGAATGTCAAAACTTTCAGTTCGTGCTTGCATTATTTGATTGTTGAAATATGTATCGTCTTCATGGATAATTGCAAACCGTCCTTATAATAGGTCCCTTTTTGATCGGGCCAGAACGTATATTAGAATATCTGCTCGCGGTAAATGAAATATTCATTACGTACGCATTTGGTTCAGGACCATAAACATTGCTCAAAATGTTCAATTTTCAGGACAAAAGACTTTTAAATTTCCAAAAAGATTTAGCTCGCGCTTTGCGCTCGCTTTATTTGATAATAAAGCTAAGAAGTGACTGTCATATATAATTTATATATGTGTGTGTGCGGGGTTCCCTTGTATGTGGGTATGTGTGTATATAAAAAACAATAGAAAACCCACCTTTGAGGAGAGATTTCAGCACCCCCACTGAAAAAATCATTCCTAGGGCCCTGTCTCGCTCATGTCAGTATAGTACCACCAATTAGTTTGACACTTTAATCACGTACGTAAAATCTTTGTAAGCATATCAGTCAACATTCTCTTAGCTTATTTTTTTCACGTGAGATGTAAGACTTTCTATGCAACGTGTGTCTACAAAATAAAATTAAAGTTTTAAAATGTAAATTTACAAAACGTATATATGATTCTTGTTAAATTTAGATATGTATGGAGAGCTCATAGACTCAAATATTATTTGACACCAAAATATCAAAAGATTTAATCGGCGAGCGTAGCTCATTTTGTTAAAAATATATGGCTTTGAGGTGTGAGTCCTTTGGAGCTAACGAAAGTGAGGATAAATATAAATTCATGACTAGTTCCGACCATTTTGATTGTGCTGAATATGTTAACAGTTTTTAATGAAATGTGAATGCATGAGTGACTAGACACTTAAAATATATTTCTCATCGTTTCTTCTGAAATTTTTTTTATATATTTTTTTTAATGATTTGGGTCTTTTTTATAATCCCATTAGATATAAATGAATGTCAGCAGACCGGTGAACAATATCCGTGCGACGCCCTCAACGGTGGATGCACAAATACCAAGGGTTCATACTTCTGTACGTGTGCTTCTGGATATCGCCTGAATATTGATGACACTTGTCAAGGTATAAAACTAAAAATATTTCACTTTTATTTAATAAAGGGGGGGGGGGGTCTCTCTTTTGTCAATTAAAAAAAACGGGACCGTTGGTTTGATTTTTTTCTTTATTCCTATCATTCACATCATACATTTTCATATAACAAACACAATGCATTGATTAGCTTTTGACTTTCTAAATATAGGCCTAATGATAAAAGTGATTTTATCCCTTATTTGTGCGGGTTGTTCGTTTAAGCCCCCTTTTTGCATTTTTTTTTGGGGGGGGCACAATGTCATGCACTTGATAATATATTACTGAACCGATCTTGTCAACAGAAGTGATTCAAGCATCTTCTTCAACCATGACCATGAAGTCAACAGACATTTTGCCACCTAGCAAACAAACCGGTTTATCAAAGGCTGCGACATATGGTAAGTTCATTCGTTATTTTATCAGAATTTACACATTAAATGGTGCAGTTGATATTAATAAAATCATTCAAGCAATACCAGAGTCGTGCGATTATTCATGTTATTGGCTCCGAGTCAGAAACAGTGTAAAGAAAATTGTTGATTTTCTGGCATCTTGAATTAGAATAAATAAAGGAAAAAAACTATAGGAAAAGCGGAAACTGAGCTTGCCTAGACGAAAATTACATTGGCAAAATGAGTACGGAGGTTCCTGCCAAAAAAAGCACTTGCATAATTATGTGAGAGGCTAGCCCCTGCCTCGATACATGTATAGATGTACCCTAAAAATTGAGAATACTACTTTCAGAATTTGTCTTTCACTCCAACCAGGTTTATTCGGATTCTTAATCGTCTTGGTATTCTGTATCCTCCTGGTTTGTATCATCGTGACGTTAAGAATGCAGAAATACAGGTATGTCTTACAGTACACTGAAATACATTTGAAATGTCAAATGGTGGTCAAAATGTATATATAATTATTTGTTTTTTTAATAACATATTACTATTATCAAAATTAGTCATAATTATTTGCAAGGGCGGCGGAAAGTATTTTCGTTGGGAATGAGGTAAAAAAAAGTAAAAAGGGCACTTGGGTGCAAACAGATATTATCACCATTGCATTTCGTTCTGATCGGAGTAAAGCAGCTGTGTGTTTCCTATTCGTTAAGTATGTTAAGTTCAGCAAAACTATTTAGAAGGGATATCTGATTAAATGTATGTTTTGATATTTAAGTAATTTTGATTTGCCAACCGAAAATGTGTTGCTTCGGAAAGGGTATTTCATTTTGAATGAAAAGATGCACATTTCCTCTTGAAAAGGGGACATTTTTTCCCGATTGTGAGGTTTGGTAGATCCCAGTTTTCCACTGTAAATGAGAAAACTCTAAAAGATACAAGTCTTCAGAGCTCAAATTCTTCTGGCACGTTAAGAGTTAACACCTGTGGTCGAATCAACTGATAGAGGCATTGAAATATTTTCGTGTTGAATCCAGCATAACGGTCTAAGATTGTGAAATATTTGGTAACATTTTAACAGTCAATCTGAATTTGTTCCACTGATCACGTGGTAATATAATATAATATAATAATTGTTCATATTCGATGACAATGAGCTGATAATTAGAATATACATATATATATATATATATATATATATATATATATATATATATATATATATATATATATATATATATATATATATATATATATATATATATATAAATTGCTACACGCATCTCTAGGCGATCAGCAAAAGAATCCAGCAGAAGTCAGATGGCCGATAAGAATTCTGATACAGCAACTCAGAACTGTTACAACGGACCACAGTTCGATGGGGAAGCGTATTTGGAACTTGACACTGTCCCTGGCTCGCGAACTCAAGGAGGATCTTCAAGCAATCAGGATGGACTATACGAAACACCACAACCTGTTGTCAATGACGACAAAACCTACGAAAATATTCGAATATAGATTGATTTAATCCATCCAATGATAAAAACCTATTCCCAATGCGTTGGCATAATGTAAAACCCTGAATATAATGGAACCCATGGTTCGTACATTATCAAAGGTATTTTTGTATTAAGCAGATAAATCACATCGGGTATATAATGATTACTATTAATGAACTGAACTCTACGGCCCAAATTCACGAAATATTCTCAAACCAGGTGGCATGGCACAGCCATGGACAAGTATCCAGATTCATCGTACACTGTAAAAATCATTGCAACTTGCCGAACTACTCTCCACTGTAAATGTTACAATGTGTTGGTGTTAAAATACACTGGCCGTTAAATTTATTTGTGGTAAATTTTTCATTTGTTATCACCGGAGATAATACTGATTCACTGTAACAGGTAACATATAGGGTGCTGGTATAGCTCATAAAACGAGTAATGTGCCCCAGTATCAATCCATATCTTTTGTATAATATTTTCTAACTAAACCCGAAAATTTGATATTTACTAAGTTTTTGAAGGAGTATAAAGATTTAAACTTATTAAGGTCTTGATTCCGTTATGAGTCTAGTAAGAGAGCCCCAAAATTTTTCACTGTGTCACTCTACCTGACTTTCAGTTTGGCGAACTTCAAACTACAGCAGAAACAAAAAATAAATAATTGCATGACACGTATAGCGTAACCATGTTTTAGTATAAGTTCAAGTTTAATTTTTCATTTCCATTATCAACATTATAAGCAAATTCAAATCAAACATACATTATAAATATAAACAAGTACAAATGAAATATGATAATAATGATTACAAATCAATTACGAGTTCCAAAACATTTGTAAAAAAGATTTAACAAAATCTGATATGGAAATGAGGGGATCCACTAAAAAGCATTGCTTGTAGAGCGTGGATCCTAAGATAATATATTAAACATTTGAAAAATTGGACTCATTCGCAAGTTTAAATAAAATAAGTTAAAATGGAATATTGGGAATAATAATAAGATGGTGAGAAATAGCGAGAAATAATTAAAAAAAGATGACAGAGATACGGGACGATACTAAAAACAAAAAAGAAAACAAAGACATGACGAAGAATAGAGGGAAGAGAGAAGGAATAAAGCACTGAAAGGGGAGCGAGATAGGAAGAGACTAAGAGGGCAAAGATACGTGGGGAGAGAGAGAGAGGGAGACACACACACACACAGATATATATGTAGAGAGAAAGGGTCAGAAAGAGAGAGAGAGAGACGGGGGGGGGGGTCAAGAACGAGAGTGCAAACGTGGATCAAAGAGAGTGTGACTTAATAGCGTGCTTAGACAATACTAAAAATATTCAAACTAATTAATTACTTTGGTACGACAGTAACATAAATATTTTTAGTTTTCTCTCGAAAAGCATCATTTTGATAATATAGCTAAAAAATACGCATATACATGTCCACTAAAGAGTGTGTTATTTTGGAAAAAGGACGAAATTAATTTTAGATTAAACTGAAGCACGGTCATTATACTTTGTTTAAAAAATACCGAATTTATACGGCTAAATTGTGGTTAAATTTCAGCATTTTGATATTGTGGCCCTATAGACTAGTCTCCTTGTGTAATTTCATTCAGCAAGACATTTATCCACATTTTACCGTACGCAACCCAGGTGAGGTAAATGAGTACCTGACAGAATTTATACTTTGAAACGCTCGGTAATTTCCTTCAAAAAAGTTATTAAGCAGTTATAGGCCTTGTCATTTCTTTCTTATTTTTAGTTTTGTTGATACCTTGTTTATTGTGTCGTATCCCCCCCCCCCCCCCCATTGTGATTATCTCTTATCCTTTAATTTTTACCATAATGTGTCAGATGCTGGAAAACGGTTGCTTCAAGCACAAGCAATTGCACGCCAAGCAAAAGATAATGCCTCGGCAATTTGCTTTATTCCGTATGCATACCCCTTTGTTTGTGCTTAAAACCCTTTTCTTGCCCTCAAAAAGTAATTGCTGGCGGTTTGAAGAATAGCGACGTCACACTGGTGCGAACACGCCTATCAGAACAAAAAACGGGACTCGAACGCGTAAGTGTGGCAGTGCAAAATACCGCTTCATACTGTCTGCCTGAAACATCTTTTTCTCAGACGTGGTGTCAAACTTTTCTCGTATCTAATTAATGAATTAATAGTTGGCATTCATTTTGCATAGGAAGAAAACATGTACATATAGGCTACTGTACACGTTCGGGTTCTCTCTCTACATGTATATACATACTCTCTACATAAACATAAGACGCGAACGGGATCAAGCAAACGCTCAAGCTGCTCTGAAGAAGCTTGAAAACAAAAACATGCAAGCAAATGCTTAAACGCACAAGCAAAATGTTCGTTTTATGCATACGCTTTCTAGCTTAATCGTAAAGCAAAACGCTGGTAGGCAATTAGAAGTTGCTTGAGCTTACTAGCAAAAGCTTTTGCTCGCTCATTATTGTGCATTCGGAATCAAGCAAAAGTGAAGCAAAAGCCTAGCAAAAGCAATTGCTACCCTTTTTTACTTGAACATGAGTAATCAAGTATTACTGAGATCCCTACCCGACTTTTAAGTCACATGAGGAAGATCAAAGGTCATTTAGGGTCAGCGAACTTTGGTCATGTTGGGGGTATTTGTTATTTTCCATCATGACATTGAAAGTTTATAGATCTGGTTCATGAAACTTGGACATAAGAGTAAGTATCACGGAACATCATTTGTGAGCTTCAGGTCACATGACCAAAGTCAAAGGTCATTTAGGGTTAACAAACGTTGGCCAGGCATGTTGGAGGTATTTGCTGAATTGCCATCATAACTTTGGAAATTTATGGATCTAGTTCGAAACGTAGACATTAGAGTAATCTTGTATCATTGAACATCCTGCTCGAGATTCAGGTCACATGGCAAATTTAAAAGGTCATCTAGCGTCAATGAACGTAATTTTTTATTATCGTATGAATTGTGTTTATTTTTTTAATAACTATTAATAGCTGTTTTTCAAAGTCAACACTGCCGCTCTATTGAATGGCGTAATGCAGGCGAGACTGCCAGAGGCACTCCACTTGTTTAATCATGTTTATGCACTTGAGGGAGAACCCACAGGTGTACCGTAACCTATTTGTATTTGTTTTCTTCCTAATAAGTGCAAACCAAATGCCACGTGTATATATTTATCAAAAAGAAACGAGTTAATTTGACACCGCATCTGAGGGAAAGATTTTACAGGAAAGAAGCGGTAATTTCACTGCCACACCTTTGTGTTCGAGTCCTGCCTTTTCTGTGAGTCGTGTTAGAACCAACGTGACGTCGCACTAGCAAGGGGTTATGCATATGAAATATGAAATTAAGCAATTGCTGAAGCATGATCTTTTGATTGGCTAGCTATTGCTCGTGCTTGAATCAATTGCTACTTTTTAAACATCTGACCCATTAACATGATTTTCAATATTTCCTATTGCAAATATCACTTACTTTACATTGTAAATGATTGTTTACCTTAACTGCTAAGGTAAAGTTAATTTGTTTATTTAGCAATCATTCAAAATATACAAGTCTTAATTGCTAGTCATTTTGTTATACATATTACGGTTCCACAACTGTTTCCATTTTCATATGGTTTTTAAAAGGTTTTAGTTACTATTTTGTTCGATTTGATTATTTGATTTATTTTTACATAGTTATAGCAATTGTGCATTGGCATTTTTTTAGCATGATTCAAAATTACATTTAACTCTGCGAGACACCCCAGATCAGTAATCAGTAAATTCGGTTGTACAAAGCATTTTATTGTGTATCAGTAAGGATAAATAGTTGTAATGTTTAATGTTTTGTTGCTCAAGTTAAAATTGTTATATATTCCAGTTTACTTTTCATTATTCGTATTATGGATGCGGCGCCTTATATAATAAATTGTTTTATCATTCGTTTATTGAAGAGCATGTTATTTAGATTGTGTGTTTTGTCCCTTATCTATGAATTTCTAGTTCCATCAGGAGCAGGGGGTGGCTGCCCTAGTTACATTTCAAGGAGTGAAAAGCAAAAACAAAAAAGGGGGTGGATGGAAAAAAAGAGGGAAATTAGGAAGAGCGGCCTTGGTCTATTATTACGGAATTTTTGCTCGGCGACGTACGGAGGGTTCTCGACGTATTTTCATACTATGCCCTTCATGAAAAATAACATTCAAGAAGTTTTTGTCGAAAATTTGCAAAACAGAAGTTACGTCCATGACTTTTAACAAACGACATAATCTGCAAGTTTTCGTCAGCTCCGAAATTTAATACGAAACTGCCGTTCCGGTTCACCAATTTTCGACAGAGGCCTGCCAATAAGCCTGTTCACGGTTGTAAACTGCGCACGAGCAGAAAAAGGTCATTTGAGATAAACCATGAAGGTGGCTTTCAAATCCACTGACATAGGCATTTGTGATTTGATGATTATTCATGTATTCCTTTCAAAATATTCATCCAAGCTGAAGAGTAATGAGCCTTCATAATCACTGGTATTTGACAGTAGCCTAAACAATAGTAAAATGTGCCAAAGGCAGACAATAAAACAGATTTCCAAACTTTATCCCTGATGTACTATTCTAGTCACCTGGACTATACAATGCCTTTTGTTCTTAGAATTTGAATAATCTACCGGTAAAGCTTACGCAACATCTACATTTGAAAATGATAGTGCTTATCCCAATGAAAAATCACAAAGGTCATTTGAGAAAAGTTGATCATGAGCTAACCGTGAACTCGCTTATTATGCTCTTCCTTGTCATTTTACGGGCATGTTCAATACATTATGGTGATCTTTGGCCTTCGTGGAACTAAACTCCTATTAAACATGTTAGGCACCTTGTCAAAGTAATTAAGAGCCGCGTCTTTCATGCAAGAATTGGGACCTTTCGCAAACCTCACGGACGCTAATATTTGGGTCCCCTAACACAAAAGTTAACGCTTAATCATACACATGATTTTTAAGATTGATTGTACACTATAGTCAAAAGAATTAAACGTAGAAAACTGCTCTACAATCAATGCTAAGCTTTGTGTTACAGGGGGAGGGGGGGGGGGGTTACAGGCCCTACAGATCTGCTTTTCGTGTGCAAAATTCTTTCCCGCGACACCCGCACCATACATGCACGTACATTACTACTGGTGGCTGGAGATATTCGAAATGCAGGACCTACAATAGATTATGACATGGATAAGAAAGTGGTTTTTCAAACAAATCGAGTACATATTGAGTGAGGAAAAAGTTACTGAATTAAGGCTTAGATATAGATCATTACCGTCCATCGAATCGATATTGCATTTAATGTGGATCTCTGGCAATTGATTCCATGGGTCAAATCACCTCTCCAGCAGAAACCATTTCGCATGCGTTGATTATGTACACAGCATGTATACGTCTGAACAAGGAGTTACCTTGGTCTGAACACGTACCAGCCGAAAATTCTATTGTTTACACCTACACAAACGATATCTAGCACACAATTTAATGGGCATTATGTTTTACTTTCCCCAGAAATGGGGGATTAGATTCGAATTCCCGGGGGGACCACTTCCATTGATGAGCGGATACCAGGCACGACCAGATGCGGTTTCGAAAAGCACCCTAAACAAGGGAAGCAAGGCTTTTCCACATTATGAAAATGCATCTCTCAACAAGTATTTAGCTTGTGAAACCCTACAAGTATTGAAAACATATCCTCCTTTTCAGTATTTTAAACATCGTTTTTACACCTTTATAACGTTACATAGGCCTATACGTAACGTATTTGCCCACTCTTTCCCTTTTTACGCGTGGTCGCGCCTGGTATCCACTCTTCAATGGAATAGGGCCCCCCGGGCGGCCTCTCGAGCTCTGGGAGGAACCAAATGTGGCTTTGGAAAGTCGTCCTAAATCGGATATATCGCTGTTACCATAGTAGCAACCAGAATTTTGCACACGAAACGCAGATTGAATGTTTCCGTTCCAGATGCGAAACGAAAAAAAATCTTATGTCAAACAATTTGCATTTCAGCACAGAGTTTTACGACCATGACGACAGGCCCAAAAGTCTCTTCCAAAATCAACTACCGTCGCAAATAAGCGTTCGCGTTCTCCAACGAAAGGTCGGGAATGCCACCTTTCGCAAACCTCTACAACGCGACATTAGAGTCCGGTAACACAAAACTTAGCGATTGATCATAGACTCGATTTTCTAGATTGATTGTACATTATAGTCAATACAATCGAACGTAGAAAACTGTTCTACAATCATTGATAAGCTTTGTGCTACAGGCCCTATAGATCTTGCTTTTCGTGTGCAAAATTATTTCATACGATACCAGCATGCCATGCCATGCCATGCCATTTGCCTGCCTGAGCTCGCAGCGGGACTTTACTATCATGACTATCATGACTCGAACTGGCTGGAGACATGCGAAATGTAGATTGTGACATGGAAAAGAAAGTGGTCTTTCAAACAAATCGAGTACATATTGAGTGAGGAAAAACTTACTGAATTCAGACTTTGATATAAATCATTATAGTCCATCGAATCGATGTTGCATCTAATGTGGATTATTGGTGGATCCCTGGCAATTGATTCCATGGGTCAGATCACCTCTCCAGCTGAACCATTTCGCATGCGCTATGTACACAGCACTATGCAATAGGCTTATTCGTCTGAAACTCACCCAACTTTGCGTTTCTTTCCCTTTTCCTCCTACACAAACGATATGCCTCTAGCACACAATGTAATGGGCATTATGTATTACTTTCCCCCGAAATGGGTGATTAGATTCAAATTTTCGGGGGAACCACTTCTATTGATGAGTGGATACCAGGCGCGACCATGGGGTTTCGAAAAGCACCCTAAACAAGGGAAGCAAGTCTTTTCCAGTTTATGAAAATGCATCCCTTAACAAGAATTTGGCTTTTGAAACCCTACAAGACTTGTATTGAAAATGAATCCCCTTTTCAGTATTTTAAACATCGTTTTGACACCCTAAACGTTACATATATGCCTATACGTAACGTACTTGCCCACTCTTTCCCTTTGTACGCGTGCTCGCGCCTGGTATCCACTCGTCAATGGAAGTGGGCCCCCGGGCGGCCTCTCGAGCTCTGGGAGGAACCAAATGTGGCTCTGGAAAGTCGTGCTAAATCGGATATGTCGCTGTTACCATAGTATTTTGCACACGAACCGCAGATTGATGTTTCCGTTTCAGATGCGAAAGCTAAACAAAATCCTCATGTCACATAATTTAAATTGCAGGACAGCCTTTTACGACGGGCCCAAGAGTCTCTTCCAAAATCAACTACCGTCGTAAATAAGCGTTCGCGTTCTCTAACGAAAGGTAGGGAATCTAACCTCTTGGCGAGGCACTGTCGGTTGCTTCCCGAGCGAAACGAAGGATATAGCGAAACAGAGCGCAGCGAGACGACAGGGCCTCTCGACATCTGAACCGAATTTCACCTACTTTCTTTTGTTTTTGTCTCACCTGCATAGCAGAGTGAGACTATAGGCGCCGCTTTTCCGACGGCGACGGCGGCGGCGGCGGCGGCGTCAACACCAAATCTTAACCTGAGGTTAAGTTTTTGAAATGACAGCATAACTTAGAAAGTATATGGACCTAGTTCATGAAACTTGGCCATAAGGTTAATCAAGTATTACTGAACATCCTGCCTGAGTTTCATGTCACATGACCAAGGTCAAAGGTCATTTAGGGTCAATGAACTTAGACCATGTTGGGGGAATCAACATCAAAATCTTAACCTAAGGTTAAGTTTTTGAAATGTAATCATAACTTAGAAAATATATGGACCTAGTTCATGAAACTTATACATAAGGTTAATCATGTATCACTGAACATCCTGCATGAGTTTCACATCACATGACCAAGGTCAAAGGTCATTTAGGGTCAATGAACTTTGGCCGAATTGGGGGTATCTGTTGAATTACCATCATAACTTTGATAGTTTATGGATCTGATTCATGAAACTTGGACATAATAGTAATCAAGTATTACTGAACATCCTGTGCAAGTTTCAGGTCACATGATCAAGGTCAAAGGTCATTTAGGGTCAATGAACTTTGGCCAAATTGGGGTATTTGTTGAATTACAGCCATAAATTTGAAAGTGTGTTGGTCTAGTTCATAAAACTTGGACATAATAGTAATCAAGTATCACTGAACATCCTGTGCGAGTTTCAGGTCACATGATCAAGGTCAAAGGTCATGTAAGGTCAAAGAACTTTGGCCACGTTGGGGGTATTTGTTGAATTGCCATCATATCTCTATAAGTGTATTGGTCTAGTTCATAAAACGTGGAAATAAGAGTAACCAAGTATCACTGAACATCTTGTGCGAGTTATAGTAGTTTTCAAAATCAGCACTGCTGCTATATTGAATCGCGTGATGCAGGTGAGACGGCCAGAGGCATTCCACTTGTTTATTGTTTTTACCAATATTTACCGACCAAAAACTGGTCGGTGAAAATCATCCAATGAGAGCGCGGGCTGCTATGACGTCATGTTGAATATTCATGAGCTCATCTTGAATGGATACCCGTGGATTCCTAGCGAAGAGTGACGACGAAATATCAAAGAGCATTGAATATGCCTCTAAAATGCTGAATATTGACCGATTTAAGGATTTGCAAGTCGATGAAATTAAATCTGCACTGAAAGGACTAGATGTTTTCGTAAATCTACCCACAGGATATGGAGAAATGTAATCTTTCATGCGATTCCACTATTCGTCGATTCCGGGCGTCGATTATTGATCTTCGCGTGGAATGCTGGATTCGAGTTGTTCAGTTAGTGCTTCCCCTTGACTCGAGTTTGACCAGGCCGGTCTCTCGGGAAGTTTCGGGGTGCCGATGGGTCTGTTACGGCTAGTTGTATAAGTAGTACCACTACTTGTAGCATTTTGCTAGTTATATCTACTTAGTGTCCCGCAATTAAATGAATCCCCTGCAGAAGAGTCCCTGAGAATAGTGGACTACTAGTATTCCGAACCCCGGACGAAACAGCTTTGACATTTCATCGTACTAAGTGACCGGTAATATTCATGACTCATGTATATTCATTAGGAAGACGTTCCTCATGAATATATAATTCAGCTCAGATGTCAAGAGGCCCTGGCTCGCTGCGCTCGCCGGGCCTAATTCGCTTCGCAAATTAGGAAATCCCTCGCTTCGCTCGGGAAGCAGCCGCCAGGGCCTCGACAAGAGGCTAGCAAGAATCCTGCAAGCGGTTGTTCATCATGTTCATCACCAATTCTCACATTCCATCACTCTCACAGACAAGATAAAGGGGAATGCAGGGGAGCTGCACGCAATGGAAAGATGCGGAGCACCATTAGACCTATATATATCGGGATTCTTGCTTAAAGATGCGGTAGGGACTATTGATAAGTCGGCTTACTCAATCGAACAGTATTAATGAAGTGGGCGTTGGTCTCTGTTTGTTTTATTTTATTTCCACACCATCAATAATTTTGACTCGGAATTAAGGAGTCAACTATATTTCGACTTAAAGTGACCCAGATTCCAAAATCAATGACTCGGAACGGTGTGTTGCATAAAGGGTCATTAGACAATGTCGCCTGGACTTAACCGGCGATATAGACGATTAATAGCCCCGCATTCACCTCTGTGTATCAGAGGCCGCGGAACCGGGGGGGGGGGGCTGGGGGGGCTTCAGCCCCCCCCCCCACCTTTTTCCAAAACTGTGTACAAAAACGTAAAAATGACCAAATGATTGTGATTTTTAGCATGGTCAGCCCCCCACTTTTGGCTCAGCCCCCCCCCCCCCACTTTGAAAACCGTTCCGCTGCCCCTGTGTATGAGTGAATATTATGCACGGCGCGCCAGCAATACCCCTTAAATATATACCCCCGATGACCAAGAGTCAGTGTCAAGGTTAATCAGTGAGAGTTCTGTGTCTAGAGAGTTAAGGTCAAGTCAAGTACGTGTTCAGCAGCAACAAGCAGGACCTCCAGACCGTGCTGGACACCATGTACTACTGAGGGATATTATACACCTTGGAGGGCATGAATTCAGTAAGTGCCTGCCACTCGTACTACATTTATACAATAATGGCGCTGTCCAAGCAGCTCCAGCATCTTGGTGATCAAATGTTAAACACTGCTCACCATTTTGAACCCGTTTAAGGAACACATTTTCTGCACGGGATAGATTTAAAACTTGTGTTAGGAACTTAGTTAGGTAGGGCCTAATAATTATACGTTAGTAGGCCTATAATAATTACTTTGTGTATATTAAGTAGTTATTGCTGTCACTGGCTAGGTATAGGGCGTAAATTGCTTTAAACTAGCTATTTTTCTAAATGCGAAACATTCCGCCCTACGTAGCTGCCGCCATTACGTGTGACTGCCTTTGTATTTTTTGAATAGCCCATTGAATTCGGGCGTGACTCACATGATTTGAATTTTGCGCCAGTGGTAAAGAACGCGGCTCGAACACTGAACTAGAAATACGTATTTCTAGTTCAGTGGGCTCGAATGATAATTGTTGCCAATTTACAATTGGGGGCAAAGTTTAAATCTGTTAAATAAAGTTTGCCCTTCCTCATATTGGCATCCTTTTAAATAAAATTTATTATTACCTATACGAAGTGTTTCTCCGTGGCAATCATTATCCATATTTTGCTTTCTCTGATTTCGCAGCGGTCAATATCCTGCCGTATTTTCTCTCTTCCGGGTTTTCCCATCGACTATGTGTGTAAATTTAACAGCGGGCAATATTCGCGAAATCCGGTCGGAACCAGTTTGTGAAGAGACCGCAGTTGTAGCGCAGCGCGGCTCTATACAGTACAGCGCAGCACATAGTGCGATGCATGCCATGCACATAGACAAATTAATATGTGTATGCGCGGTGTGTATGGTTATGGTGCAGACAAATTTGAAAATATAGTGAAAACAAAGACTCTGAAAATACCAAAAAGTCTGCGAAACAGGCCGTTGCTGTATTCCGTGAGTATCTGCCTGAAAAATCTCTTCCGGGCGATTTCGAGACACTGGATAAAGAGATCCTTGGAAAGATTTTGGGGAAATTTATCAACACAGATTTTGGGGAATTTTTTTGAATCAATTTACTATATAGGTAATAATAATGATATTAACTGGCATAGAATGAGACACAAACCTTTATTTCCCTCTCTGAATCCAATATTGCCCGCGCCTTCGGCTTGGGCAATACTGGATTCACATCAGGCAATATAGGTTTGTATCTCATTCTATATATGCCAGTCAATATAATATAAATATTGGTCGAATTGTTTTAAATAACTTTCCCTTACTGTTCTCTATAAGTAAATATAAAAGAAGAACCCGTAGTTAAATTTTCTTATGCTTATTTAGGTACTCTGCTATCACAAGCGGTCCCATTTAACATTTAATGTAATTTTAATTGTTCTCTTTTTGCAATTAAAGTTTGTTACCTGATTATTGTTTCCATTTACCATTAATTGATATTTGCTCTTGTTTTTTTTAATCAAATATTGTTTCCTGATTCTTATAAATCGGAAACATTGGCAGTGGTAAATATCAATTTATCACACTGCACTAGAAAGTTTACAATAAATTAGTTGATGAATGATAGATAGAAAATTTGTGATTAATGATTGTTATTTTGTCATTCTCTACTTTAGGAAATAATTGCAGATAATTGTTATTTTGAGAATCCTCTCTTTTCGCCAATTATTTGATGTTAACTGCATAACTTGTAAATAATTGATAATATAATTGGACGTAGTTTTCTATTTGTATTTGCAATAGTTGAATGAATGTTAACAGCTTCAATTTGCAAATAATTGATTTACTGTTTAAATTGCAAATCATTTAAATTTGCGATTGGTTTGCTGAATATTAAGTGGATAAATTTCAAATTATTATTGCTGAATGTATTTGATGTATTTCTCCACTATTGTCTAGCGAATATTCATCAATTTTCTTTGAATTAATTTTACTTGCGGATTTGATGTTAGGGATGACTTGTTACGAGTACCAGGCATTGGCTCCGCCAATGCCGAGCGCATTCTTGCGTTACGCGAAGCTACCGGAAACATCACTCCCGAATTGTTAGCTTCGGTCCCGCATATTCGTAACTTGAACGAAGCAATAGATGGTTTTGATTTTACACCTGCTGGTGCAGATGCACTCGCGCATATTTCACCGGTGCCTCAGGCACGGAGGAGAACTCCTCCACCGCCTATTGCCCCGTATCCTGATGATCGTTTTCCGGCACCAGGACATCCTCGGGCTGCATCCCTCCCGATAAGACTCTCTGACTCTACTGTGTCATATGATCAGCAGGGAAAATCCCTACCACTTGACATCGGTAGACCTCAAGCTACTAGGCCCATTGCAAGACAGCGGACCACAGTAGCTAAACAATTATAGGGTGCTCAGCAAGGAGCCTCCACACTCCGGAGGAATGAGGGAGAGGGGGGGGGGGGGGGGGAGGCAAACCCAGAGCGTGCCGAGAGATTGTCTTGAAACAATTCCCGATTGCGCGGTACAGCCGCAACCTATCAGTAGCGATCCCGCCGATCGCCAAGAGCGCCATCGCGCTGGCTCCATGGACGAGCTACAGCGTATGTATGGCGAGCTAGTCCAGAAAGATGAAGTGCCCCCATTCCATGCCTTATCCAAACAGACTGAGGCAACTGTTGAATGTAACTCGGTAGTGTGCCCCACCCCTACTTCATCTACTCTTGCTTCCTCAGCAAAGGTATCTGGAGAGCCGTGGAGTAATACTGGTGCAGACTCCCGAGAACTTCCTCAGTTGCAGTCTACCCTGGTAGAAAGGAAGGGGCAGCCTTCATCTAGTATAACCTGCCCATGGGTGCTACCTCCATGGCCCCCACCAGCTAAACAAGAATCTGATCACAGTTCCCAAGAGATGCGAACTGCTGGACCTGCCACCCTGGATGACTATCCAGAAGATGTCGTTGTCTGTCAGCTCAAGACGTCTTCAATGTTTAGTGTCGAAGTCCAAACAGGTGGCAAACAGATAAATGCAGTTGTGGATACAACTGCAGAAGTCACTATTCTGTCAGATCGGATTTACCAAACCTTTAGTCCCAGGCCGCCAGTTATTAAACACGTTGTTTTAAACACGAGGGATACTGAGGGATATTATACACCTTGGAGGGGCATGAATTCAGTAAGTGCCTGCCACTCGCAATACATTTTATACAATAGGTGTTTCATCGGCAATAAAAATCAATCAGTTCAAACTCGAAGTAACTCGGTAAACGAGTTTCATCCACTCGAAACAGAGTTGACATCCAGCTGCGCTATTCCGAGTCAAATTTCACATCGCACAGAATGTGACTCAGTGTCGACTTTGGGCTGACTTTGCGTGGAAAATAAAGCTTTTGCTACTTGGAGTGATAAAACGTACCGGGACAATCTTTCCTCTCTGTTCATAGAATAAAATTATATTTCACTCACAAGCAATCACGACATGTTAATTCAGTATTCTTGTAGAGTTACAGATATAATTACAGATACCATATCTGAAACATTCGGTGACACATTACATGTGCCTGACACTCAGTGGCGTAATGAGCCAAAAATGTTGAGAGCTAGGGCTCGATGTGGTGTATCGCGTAAAACCAATCAGAAGTTGCAAGCGAGCGAAGCGAGCATGCAAAATAATCGACATTTCCATTACAAAAATCCAAGTTTGTGATAGATTTTGACATAATACTCGCACTGTAAAAACACTGGTGTTGATTTAACACCAGCCCGGAATCTTTATATGTGCACACACGAGAAGTGTTAAACTAACTACACCAGTTTGGTTTTGGTGTTTATACAATACCAAGTAGTATAAAAACGGCGTCGGTTTGCTTCTAAACTGGTTTTGTTTCCAATAATTTAATTCAATTCGGTTTATTATAAAGACATTGTAAAACAGTCCGAAGACTGATACATACAAAGTTAACAGAAAAAATGAAAAATACATTAAATTAAATACCTACGAATTAACAAAATATATTATAAGAACATAAGAGTAAGATTAAATATTGCACTCGAGGTTGTACACATAACAGAAATATCATTAAGGGGATAATGCTATGTATAAAAAGAGAAAATAGAATGACCGATAAAAACACACACAAATATTGGAATATGTATTATGTTGATTGATTTCAATGTAAAATGAGGGGAAAAACAAACTTTTGTTGTGGCTGCCTCACTTAACACGAGATGCTAAGTAAGGAGTTTCGGTCAAGTTCGAAAGGGGGTTCGAAGAAAAATGCACTCCAAAAGAAACTTATTCCGAACAGAGAGAATTACCGATGACGATTCGATTTTAATTGCATATCTCTCATGTAACATGAAGTAAAGTAGATGTAGATAGAATACAATTGGAGGCTTTGAACTGTTGAAACTGAATCGAAGGTATCGAAAGATCGAACTTAATATTTTAGGTGTCTAAAATATGATGTTAACTCGCTGGCTTTCCGAAATGTAATGACTTGGCTTTCTCAAAAAGCTAAAACCCAAGCCAAGCTCTACCAGTACAAGTTGAAACTATAGAAAAGGGGGCTGCACAAACTGAAAGGGGGGGGTCTTTGTTCTACAATTACTGTGGCCAAGTTTGTGTACTAAAGGTCTGAAGGTCCAGACAATTGCTCCTCTGGGAATGAATAGAACCTTCACAGAGAACATGGTTCTCTTTAATCAGGGTGTCTCGATCTTATAACACTGAAATATGTACAAGTATATATCTACTACAGGCAAGCATATTGATTACTATATGAAAAGCTTTATGTACAAGAAAATATTATATATGCCTACTAGATATATACCAATAAGACTAAATTCAATATTTAAACATGATCAAAATCAGTAGACTGAAAGCAAGTTAGAAGATATCATGATAGATAACCACTGAATTAATATTATTTAAAGAATGAAAAACTGAATTAATCAAAAACATGTACATTTAGAATTATAAACCTTCACTGCATACTGCTGCAGTAACATTTGTAAATTATGAAAAAGGAGGTGAAGTGTGAAGGGAAGAAAACGATTTTTATACTTTTACACACAAATTATATACAAACATGAACAAGGGTTGACATGGAGTTCAATGGCATAATACAGAGGCACACAAATAGCAATATCCAATTTCGACATATTTTATTACAGAGCAGCATTCAATAATGCTGTGACATGAGGGATCGTTGGTTTCTTGTATTTCTGAGTTCTGCAGCTTGGCAAGTCCAGAAGATGCGCATTACGCAGAGCCGAACTGTGTCGCGAAACAGATTGACGTGTGGGGGTAATATGTCTCGATGGCGGTGAGACTTGAGAAGACCAAGTCCAAAACTCAAGATGAGATCCTTTCTGCGTTCACATAATGAAGGGAGACCAAAAAAGGTGAGCTGTTGTGAGTATGAAAGAGATGACGGATACAAAATCGTACGAAGAGCTCGTTTTTGGAGTCTTTCCATTTCGTCATTTTGTGTTTTAGTGATTACAGATCCCCAAACCGGAACACCAAACTCCAACAGTGGACGAATGTACACTTTGTAGATATTTACGAGATCATGCTTATCAACACCAAATTTCTTTAGAATGCGGAGGATATACAGTCTTCTTGAAGAGCGTGAAATCATGCATTGGACTTGATCATCCCACTTGAGATCCGAACGAATTATCACACCAAGGACGGTTAACGAGTTGACACTTCCAAGTGAACATCCTTGATTGTGATATCTAGCTGGGGTGGAGGGACCTTCAGAAAGGACAATTGCACTTTTCGGGTTTAGGCTTAACGTCATTTGAGATGCACCATTGACTCATCAAATTAAATTAAAAATACATATCTGGTATGGACATATATAGATTCCGGGCTGGTGCTAAATCAACACCTGAGTTTCTGCAGTGCGGAAAATAATATCATGTTTCACTCTTATCCCTTTCATTTTCTCTATCTTTTTTTTGTCGTAATTTTTTTTTGAGGGGGGGAGCCCCCCATCTGTATGCCCATGTTGACAATGCATAGGCGCCCTTGTTAATAGTTCCCTCCCTTTATGAAATACAATTTCCAATACAACTATTAACGATTTTCCAGACTTAACATGTATTTCACTTGCATCATCTAAACGTTATCCAAAATACCCCATTCTAAAATTAAAAAAAAAATGTCATTCACTCATGACAAGTATATAGGCCAATTCCTGTCTTCTTTTGCCGAAATGTTATTAGATTTTTATTTCTCAATTTTTTTATTTTTTTCATTTTTGATAAACTGATTTCAAATGCATATCGCCCGATACGTATTTTGCCATGTAATGGATACATTGACACCATATTTCATGAGTGCGCAAAGCAACTTAAAGGTATTGTTTAACTTTGTGAGCAGCCGATTTAAAAAATTATCAAACCAAGATGAAACATGTGTACAAGTGCATGTATTAGAACTAATAAACCCTGAAAACAACCATTATTGAGAATGAAAAGCTAAAACTACAAGGCAAACCCCGATTTTGTAAATAGGTGTCTTATAGACGCCTAAATAGTACACATAAGTGTATGGGATGAAATTAAGATGGTGTTTTCGGTCACTTTATATTTCAATTTTTGAAGCACTAAATAATTATTTTCGAACGCAATTTTTTCTGGGCTTCATTTTTGTAACATATCACAGACACAGGTGACAAGTGTGACCTTCTAACTCAGATTTTTAAAAAGTCAAACCAATGTTAACCAATCACTTTAATAAATTTTATGAATAGAATCAAATGAAATTCAGATTCTAAAAACTTGCTGATGGATTGAGATTTAGAGGTTTATTAAGATATTCGTTCACGAAAATACAAAATTATGCAATCAAGCTACAAAATGAATTGTCAAATATCACAAAGTACAATGTTAATCGTAATACATGTGAGATATGCAAATAAGAACTAAGGCGAAATAAAGTGACTTTAGCTAAAAGTAAATAAAACAGAGGTGATACGACATTTTTTCCTACGACATCTTTCGTCTAAGATGTCGGGTTAGGGTAAAGCTTGCAAAAGGGTTTATGTTACTTTAATCATTTCTACAATGTATCTATGGGAGTGAGGATAATGTGAATGGTACCTGTTGCATTCACCGGGGTGAGACATGAAAAGACTTGTGCATTATTCTTCTCCTTGTTCTTACGTAACCCCCCCCCCCCTCCCCCCGGAGGGCCCTAGGAACGATTTGTTGACTAGGGGTGCTGATGTAAAATTGACAAGCAAAAAAATAAAATGTTGGTCATTTTGCTTACAATTTTTCACTTTTTAGCACCTACCAGAATTCATGGGGGTGCTGCCCAAAGGTGCTGCCTATGGAAAACACACGCAGCACCCCCAGGGAAAATCTTGGGCACCCCAGCTACCCCGCTTCCCAGGGCAATGTCGTTATATCATGATGCCATATGCGCTATACAAGAACTGTATAAATTTTACTCCTGTTTATTTATTATTTATTTATTTCGTTTTGTTTACCCAGGGTAACCCCATCAGTGGACTAAGCACTGTTTTTCTTGGGGCCCTGCATACAAGTAACATATACATACATATGATAATTACAAACAATAAGAAAGTATTAAACAAGGAAGAAAATATGTTCAAAGAGACAAGCAACCTGTTATTTCGATTTCATATATGTTTATTCAGCCCAGCAGGTAGGTCTGTGCAAATAAATTGCGCCTCAAAACACGGAATAATCCCAATAACAAGGAAATAATTTCCTGAATTATTCAGTGTCTCAAAAATCGTTCTGAATAAGTCATGCCAAAATGAATGAGCCAGAGAGATTTAGAATGATTACTTTGTTTCTTTTCATCCAATTGCTGGTGTCTGTGTACGCAGTCGGTGAGTTTCCATATCAAATTATCTTGATTCTTTTAAAGACATGTTTAATCTAGCTAATCAAGGATTTTCTGCGAAGGATGTCGATGGAAATTTAGTCGCATATGATACCAATGCGACAGCCACACCCCGACGAAACCGATTCAAGACCGACAAAAATTATGGAAAACACACGCAGCACCCCCAGGGAAAATCTTGAGCACCCCAGCTACCCCGCTTCCCAGGGCAATGTCGTTATGTCATAATGCGATATGCGCTATACAAGAACTGTATTAATTTCACTCCTATTGTAAATTCGATTTGATATACATCAATGTGACGTTTGAATATGTGATTTTTGTTGTTGTAGGGAAATATTGGGGGCATTCAAATCTTTGGTGATATCGTTAACAGGACGAAACGGTCCTTTCTTATCTAGCAATTTCATTGTGCACAATATTTATTCAGCCCAGCAGGTAGGTCTGTGCAAATAAATTGCGCCTCAAAATACGAAATAATCCCAATAACAAGGAAATAATTTCCTGAATTATTCAGTGTCTAAAAAATTGTTCTGAATAAGTCATGCCAAAATGAAGGTGCCTGAGAGATTTAGAATGATTACTTTGTTTCTTTTCATCCAATTGCTGGTGTCTGTGTACGCAGTTGGTGAGTTTTGATATCAAATTATCTTGTATTTTTTTCTTTTAAAGACATTTTTAATCTAGCCAATCAAGGATTTTCTGCGAAGGATGTCGATGGAATATTGGTCGCATATGAGACCAATGCATACTCAATAAGTCACAACACCATCACATCATTGTTGAATCGAATATTTCTTTACTTCGATGTTTTTTGCTATTCATCTTCATTGTTCAAGTTAAAGCTCATTTTATTCACACTCATCATTAGGGGATAAAGATCATAAACAAGAAAATTCACATATTCACAACAACATATCATGCAATCTCACAATATTATAATAAATCCCAAGAAAAATGTAATACATTTAAAAGAGTGAAGGGATGAGCTATAAAATAAATGAGACTTTATACTATAGTTTATCTCTTATAATTGCTAGTGGTATTCAATTTAGATGTATCATTCATGCTATTAGGTATACGGAATGACGTGAATAAAACGGAATAAATTATAAAGAAAGGGGATGGGGTAAACGGGCATTAACATTTCTTGCACACAAGATACAATTACATTGTTCTTTAAAATGCTTGGCGAGTTTTGAAATTCATGAGAATGGAACTTCATATTTATTGGACCGTTTAAAGAAAATGGCATTTCCATTAGAGATACAAAGGTTGAAGCGCTTTGTAACCACAAGGGAGATTGATCAATTATTCATTAATTCAATCAAATCAATCGATCATCAATAAAACAAACAAATAATCAATCAATCATTCAGTCAAACAAACAAACAAATAAATAATCAATCAATTAATCAATCAAACAATCAATCAATCAATGAAACAAACAAACAATTAATCAATCAAACAGACAAACACACACACAAACATTCAATCAATCAATCAAACAAACAATCAATCAAACAAACAATCAATCAATCAATCAAACAAACAAATAATCAATCAATCAGTCAAACAGTCAATCAATCAATCAAACAAAAAACAATCAATCAATTAATAAATCAATCATCAATAAATAAATTTACAAATCAATCAGTCAGTAAATCAGTAAACCAATTGACCATTCGATAATTCACTCAATCAACCAATCGAAAAATCACTTACTCATTAAATCAATTAATAAATAAATCAACCAACCAACCGCCGCTCCTACGCATCACTACGCCAAAATGATGTTTCTCAAGACACTTTTCAAAATGATTTACGCATGAAATGGCTGAAAATAATTATATCTTTCATAAATGAGTAAAAACAAAATCACCTATATTTTTTGCAAACAGTAATAATACGCACTTTGTCATGAATATTGATTAGTTGGGCTGATAATGAAATCCCCCCCCCCTATTTCTTTTTTTCTTATGTCATTACATGACATCATAATTATTTCATACATGACTGGTACGATACGTCTTTCTTATAATGAAGTTAGTTGCAGCAATGAACATCCAATGCATTAGATTGATTACCATTCCTTTCTTTTTAATTCTTGAGGGACAAAATTCGAATAAACATGATTTAAATCTAACACAAAAGAACAAGTAGTCATATAATACCATCATTTCTATTATTGAATATTCATGAAGACATATGGATAGAACTGTTTTACCGTAATGTAATAATGCAGATATTTAAAATGTCATAACTTTGTTATTGTCCGCTTTCGCCTCTCTGCCCCAAACCATGAGGAAAAATGCATTTAGTGTGAATGGCTTAAGGGGGCTTATCACAAATTAAGTCCCTTTGTGACGCATTATGATCCATTTTCTCACCCTGATGTGGTTCAATGATTCTGACCCGTAACTACGAGCTGAAGTTATACTCAATAGTTTCTAATCACGGTACGTGAATATGAAATACATGACGGGTCGTTCATGCCATAAGCCTTCATTCATTCACTCACTCGAGCATGCTGAGTAGTGAATGATTTGTACGTATTTTACCATCACTCACTCGGGAGAGTGAGTGATTGAAGAGTTTTATCCAATCAGAGAGTTACAATCGTTATCGAGACTCAAAGTGGTTGTACATCCACTCGAATTGTTCTACAACCACTCGAATGGATGTACAACCACTTCAGTGAGTCTCGATAACGATTGTAACTCTCTGATTGGATAAAACTCTTCAATCACTCACTCTCCCGAGTGGGTGATGTTAAAATACGTAATGACGGCGTATGGCATGAATGGCCCGTCATAGAAATACACCCTGCTGGCAGCATCTTAGCCGATTGTCGAGGCCCTGGCGGCTCGCCAGGCCTAATTCGCTTCGCGAAGTAGGATATCCATAGCTTCAGTCGGGAAGCAGCCGCCAGGGCCTCGACAAGAGGCTAGCACCATCTTGACTGAATATTGATGGTAATATGAAACAGAGTAAAATAATGATCTTTAAACAGAAGAACTCAGAATAGAGTTTCCTAAAGGGAAACTCAGGGCTCAATTCATATCTCAAAGGAGTAAAATTTACAGAGGAAAATGCTGAAAATTTGATCGAAATCGGATAGCAAATAACAAAGTTATTGAATTTTAAAGATTTGCATTATTCCGGTCAAACAGTTCTAGGCATGTATTCATTAATATTCAATCAGTAAACTGATGACGTCATATCCCCACTTGTTCTTTTTGTATTTTGTTATATGAAATTTGGTTCATTCATTTTTTTTCTACCTAGAACTAAAGCAATTGTAATGACACTACTAAATGCATTAGTTATTTATTGCTGTACAAATTATTTCATTATAATGGAGACAAAATCATTAACTAATGTATGAAAAAAATGAAACAATTATGATTTCATGTAATAACATAAGAAAAAGGAAAGTGGGAATGTGACATCATCAGCCGACCAAATGAGCATTCATCATGTTCATGATGACGTGCATAACCATGATAACTGTTTTCACAAAATATTGCTAAACTTTAATTTTTGTAATAACTTCGTTATTTGTTATCCGATTCTGATGAAATTTTCAGCATTTTGCATTGTGAATTTTACTATATTTATTTAGATATATCTTCAGCCCGGAATATCCTTTGAAACAGAGACAGAAATCAATCGTCAGTAACAGTCTTCCAATAGGCTCTATAACCTTGCCACGCTGGTGTGTTATCTAACCTGGGCCCGGCAGGAAATTGTGTAATAATATTGAAGTTCTGATTGCAACAAACAAAACTTATACCCGTTCAGTTGTTGAATTAACAAAAAATATATCTCGATAACATATAGAATTGAAGAAACAAGAAAAAATCAAAGATAACACTTTAACAGTCCATAAGGACATTCCTAACTAAAGCAAAGATTAATAACGCAATGACCATCAAATCAAAATGAACCAGGTGGATGTTTCATAGAGCTGTTCTTAAAGGGATCGTTTAACTTTGTGAGCAGCTGATTTAAAAAAATTCTCAAACTGAGTTGAAACGTGCGTATGAGTGCCTGTATTTGTCCTAAAAAACCCTGAAACAGACCACAATATAGGATGAAAAACTCTGATTTAGATACAAGTAGCAATTTATTAGCCTGATTTTGAGAACCGTCTAATAGTCCCGGGTTCAGCTTATGACCAGTTTTCTCCAATTCAAAAAAGTCCGTTGGCTATTTTGACTGCCTTCTGTTGTGTGTATCTCCTATACACACACTAATAGCTGCACTGTACATTCAGTGTATACCTTGTACACACTGTATGTAGGTCATGCTGTGTTCATCTAGAATTAATGTGTTGTGGTGCACAGATTCCCTGTATACACATAGTCATTGAAACCAACTCCCAATTATTTCAAACTTTGGTTTACATCTCCAGGTTTTAAAATTGATCCTGTAAATATAATACTTTGAAACTTTTGGGATGGTATTTTTACACTATAAACCTAATGTTTAGCCCATTTTCAGGAACCAAAAGGAGAACTTTTTAAATCAGAACAAAGTGAAATAATCACTTTAAGTTAAGAACTACCGGTACCTGAAGAACGACTGGTGATCCTTTCTAACGCGCTTGACCATCGTCAATGAATATACCATTTACCACGAGAAAGGATCACCAGTCGTTCTTAAAGTCGCTCTTAACTTAAGAACAGCTTTATGAAACACCTACCTGATCCCTTGCAAAAATACCACATTTTAGGTCAATCTTATATGATTTTCTGGGAATATGGTGTTGGTGTGAATGATGTCGAAATATGTATATCCTCGATTGCCATTCATCACAGCAATATCACCTATCTATTATCAAATACAGAACCTCTCTGGACCCGTTTAGTTGGTGGAAGTGGATCCTTCGAAGGCCGAGTTGAGGTTAATTACCAACATTGATGGAGAACTGTCTGTGACGACGGTTTTGACCTTAATGACGCCCACGTGGTTTGTCATACATTGGGGTATCCAAGAGCTTCAACTTACGACTCAAGCGCCTCCTTTGGTGAAGGTACAGGCGAAATCCTCCTGGATAATGTAGAATGTACAGGAACTGAGTCAAACATCGCATTTTGTCGACACAACGGTTACTACAATCACAACTGTGGGCACCATAATGATGTAGGGGTCGTCTGCGAAGGCATAAGTAATTCTTTGATTCATTGAGTAATAGAAAGATTATGTTATCCATCCGTTCAGTCAGGCAGTCAGCCTCAGATGATGACGATTAGCATAAACTTGGTACATTCAATTTCATGAACTGTTATAGCCTTCATATTCTGTTAGGAAATCTGTTTTCATTTCAATCTTGGCCATTAACTATCCTCAACTAGCTGGCAGTGATGTAGGCCTTTTATACTTTAATATAATCACTGTATGCCCTGTTAATAACAGTCTTTCCCCAATCATCGTCATGGCTCTACAAAAATATCATTTCCTGAAAATCCATTTGACAGGCCAAGAGGTAGAAAAGTTTCAAGCGATGCCGTGTGTTGGCACTTTATTTTGAGAACCTATTTTGTTGTGCGTAAGAGTTCTTTACTAAATTCTGCTCTGTTGCTACCAGAAAACGATGTAACGATTCTTGAATTGATTTATATATAAGAAAGAAACCAAAACGTACACAAAGGAAAATATGCCAAATTAAATCAGAACATTTCCAGTAAAATAAACGTAAAAAGAAACGTACACAAAATGTTGAATGTCAAATGAAATCAGAACATCTCCAGTAATGTTTAATCATTTTCTCTTAAGATTATGCAAATTTGTACGGTTGGATGGACGAGAACGCAGGACGGGTTGAGGTCATCTATCAAGGTTCACTTGGAACTGTTTGTGCCGATGGCTTTGGACTGGCGGAAGCCAACGTGGTTTGTAGGATGGAAGGCTTTACCTTTGCCGAGTCTTACTCGTCATGCTGTCCCTATTTCTCGGAAGGATACGGTGACATTCATCGTTTTAATTGCACAGGAGAAGAAGTGAATATTGGACACTGCAGCCATAATCCTTTTGGGACCGACACCTGTGGACACCAGGACGATGTTGGAGTCACATGCAGAAAACGTAATAATCAATCAATAAATAAATACAATCAAAGATTCAAATTTCAGATTCTTATTCATTATACTTCCGACCGAAGAAAATACAGAAATCATACATAATCCAATAACTAAAATTTAACTGGACCGGGCGTGACCACGATGCTTTATCTGTCATTTATACTCCCAAAGAATGTTCAGTTTTACTATTTTACCAACATCATATTGTGGGAAGAAATTCATTGTTGTGTTTCGTTCTATCAATCCAGGATCAAAGAGAGGTTTATTCCTAAGAATCATGAAGTCATGTTACAGTTTCGACTAGAGAAAGTGTCTTAAAATCTTATGAGGTAACGGACCAACACTTGTCCAGTTTGTCCCTTTTGCGAGGGAAACTTTCTTTCTAAGCCTGCATAATAAAATAAAGGGAGAATCACTGTAAGTTGAAAAGCAAGTTAGGTGGATGCTGTTGTGCGCGGATTGTCGCCAGGAGGAAAATCTGGATCTTCCTATATGGTGGAATTAGCTGCCTCTCAGAGGGCCAAACTGGACTTTGCTTACTATGACTTGGGTCAATTCGTTACCATCTTCAGTGTCAGGTGTTATACAAATTGGTGAAAGTAAGCTTCCTTTATAAAATCATATTGGCTATGTATTTTTCGTATGCAATTATAATCATTATAGTCTTTTCATAATTCTTTTCCGAATCCTAGTTGAATATCGTATGACGTACAATATTTCCTTTCTTTCACACTAGTTCCAGTTCGTCTTGTCGGCGGTGATACACCTAACGAAGGGCGAGTCGAAGTGGGACACTTTGATTATTATTATTATTATTATTATTATTGGGGCACAATCTGTAGTGACTCCTGGGATATCAATGACGCTACTGTGGTTTGTCGAATGCTGGGATATCCTGGAGTTTCTTCTGCAATGAAGAGCTTTGGCCCAGGCTCAGGGAATATCATCTTCGACAACGTCAGTTGTGACGGATCAGAGACACATCTCACACAATGCAACCATGCTGGATATCTGGTTCATAACTGCGATCACACTGAAGATGTTGGTGTTGTATGCAGCGGGCAAGGTGACTTTACACTGCCAAATAGATAGATTTACAAGTCTTAGTCTCACTAGATAATTAACATCAAATGAAATGCGGTTATCTACCTTTGTGTACTTTTTGACTGATGAAATAAGCAAATTGTGTCATTCATCGGTGTCATAATTATTGGCACAAATTGAATTACCTTAGAATTGGCACAAATTGAATATTTCGTGATTATCAAAGCGAAAAAGCATGATCAAAATTTTTCTCTATGAGAATGATGATGCATTTTAAATGTGTTCATTACTGAATTTTTTGTCAGCGATTGCGCTATGAAAGATAGGGACTTGTTTCAAGCAGCTGCAGTTTATATCGACTTCTCCCGAACACATGATTATTTTAGAGATTGACGACAAGTAATGTGTACTATTTTCAAATGATATCATAACCATAAGCGCGTAGCTGGGAGTGGGGGGGGGGGGGGACTGGGCGCGGTCGCTCCAAAAATGCCCCCAAATAGGAAAAGAGAGAACAAGCGAAGGGGGAAATGGAAGAAGGGTATATAGCTAAATGCCTTTTCTTCTCTTTTTGTTTTTTCTAAAAAGAATATAAAAAAGCATTCAAAAGAAAAGTCTTCTCGCTTTTTTTCTTGTTATCAAATTTTATATGACCAAGGTAGGTATTTGTTAGGTCTCCAACAAAGCCACGTTCTTTTTCATGCAAAAAAGGGTAAGTGTGAGATTTCTCAATCTTATCACTTTTTGCGCCCTCATAATTTATTTCGAAAACCAGTTTCTTATTCACAGCAGGTCAGTTGAATTCGAGCTGATAAGGGTACTAGAGACGCGACAAACATGATAAATACGTCTTAATTGATGAGATATTGAAACTTTCGGTTCCTGGACCCTTTATAATAGGGGGCTCGCTCCGTGGTGTTGGCACGCTTCGCGAGTTCTTACTACCCCTTCTCCAATTTAAACCCTGGCTACCTGGTTGAACTTAACCAGACTTTTTACTCGAGGTACACAGAGTTAGAACTAATTAGACACATCAAAATGCCAGTAGTTCTTCCAAGAAGAATACGTTTAAATTCATTCCTTTTTCAGGTGAATAATTTTAAAGCAGTTAGGCAATATATTCTTTTAAAATGAATATTTTCAGCGCATTCGTCCCTGACATTTTGTATATTCATTGTTATAGAAAAAAAAATTCGTTCAATCTTTCTACAGGTATACAACTTTCATTTATTATTCAATTATACGACATATAATTACCCATTTTCTTTGTCTTGCATGTAGCCGAGCTCGGGGTTCGTCTCGTAGATGGCCCCGATGAGAGCCAGGGGCGGGTTGAGTTGTTCTACTTTGGAGCATGGGGTACCGTATGCCAATATGACTGGAACCTACTAGACTCACATGTTGTCTGTAAGATGTTAGGATTCATCGGTGCTACAGGATATTCAGGTTATTCAACACACGGTCCAGGGACTGGAGAAATTTTATTACGCGAGCCAGGATGCACAGGAAAAGAAACAAATCTTCTTGATTGTAATCTGGGTTACACTTTTGGTGAAACGTATTGTTATGATCATACAACTGATATTGGCGTTTCTTGCTTGAAATGGGGTAAGAAATAATGAACAATGAGTGCTTACTACAAGTAGCAGAATGTTGGCCTATTCTAAAATTCATAAAACTTTTGTTGTGTATATAACGACCGTAATTGATTGCACTCTCGGTTGAGTATTACCTACATACAATTGTGATCGAACAACTGTAAATGTATTGGTCAATGATTGTTTCATTCATTTTCAGAATGGAAATGAGGCGAATAGGGACATCCATTTTTTGCGAAAAGCTAGTGGTGCTGCATGGAGAAAATGGAAAAGAAGAAGTTGACGAAAAAGAAGTTGATGATGATTCAAGATTCAAGATGTATTTTATTCAATTTATTCAATTTAGCCGTCACGAAGGCTGAATTGCCATTGAATTTACAATAAAAACATATAAATTGCACATAGACATGAATAAAATCTCAATTACAATAATAATCTTAATTCAATTTAACCATAATAATTCAAATATACAGTGATAACTCAAGTTTACAATAATAATGATTCTAATTTACAGTACAATTTCGATTAACCGTAATAATTTCAATGAACAATAATGATTCCAAAATAAGATAAATGCTAAGTTGAGTGTGTGTAAGGAAGCGGATATTAGAAGTGATGCTACATGCAATCACGAGTAGGACTACTGGCATGAGTTACAGAAAAATATACATGTACATACAATTGATGGAGCATTTACAAGTAGAACGTAAAGAAGAAAAAACGGTCCTGCTGAACAAAAAATCGAAAAGGTTCAACATAATGGAGATAAATATATAAGGAACGGGAGAAGTTGATGAAAAAAAGAAGAAGAAAAAGGAGACGACGACGAAGATGGGGAAGGAGGAGTGATGTGATATCAGTCAAGCTAGAATGATGTACAACGTACAGTATTGGAAATACGAGAAATCACATGTAAACAAAATCAAAGTGGAGGATTCCCGAAAATATCTAAGAACTTTTAATATTCTATTGACAAAATATTAGTAATAAATTTGTCAATTTAGCAGGGCTGTTTACTCTTAATCCAAAGTAATTGCATCTCTCATCATCTATGATACTGGATAGTCATTGTTTTTACTTGAATTAGATGATCTTCAGGTTCGTCTGGTCAATGGAAGATCTACCAAGGAAGGCCGTGTAGAGGTATTATACTCCGGTACTTGGGGGACAGTGTGTGATGACAAATGGGATCTTGAAGACTCTGACGTGGTTTGTAGAATGCTCGGATTTGAACGGGCGGAGAACTTCTCCTGCTGCGCTGGATTTGGACCAGGACCTGGGCCTATATACTGCTGGAAGATGTGGAGTGCGAAGGGACGGATGTTAAGGTCTTAAACTGTAAACTCATGCTATAGCGTAACTCGCTCCCTAGCTTATTGAAAATATGTCCAGTGTGCGCGCGCACTGCCTCTGTGTTGTTTGGTATTTGTTTGTACACGTACACCAACGCACCGGATGCACGCATAGGATCCACTGCACGTACACGATCGATCACCTATGATTTTCTCTAAATGAAAAATATGCTGCACTTTTTTTTTTATCTCTTATTTTGTGATGAGAAAGATGTTTTTTAAATGGACTACAAACCCCCCCTCCAAAAAAATAAAAAAAACTTAATCAGTTGCAAAAGCATAACCCATACAGAGTGTTTGTGCGTGAATATTTTACAAATTAGATTAACATACATTTAAAAAGTAAAAGCAGGGGCGGCTCTGAACATATTTTCGTTTGGAGGGGGGGGGCAAAGACAAAAAGAGTACTTAGTGCGTCAAGATTTGCATTTTGGTGCACACGTACATGTTACCATGACACTACCATCTGCATGAAGTAGTTGGATGTTTTGTAGTAATTTATAGGTTGAGGAGAGTCTTTTGAACTCAGTGATTTCTGAGATATATAGGCTCTTTTCCGCGAGAGAGTATAGCATGCAAGCGCTTTGGAAAAATTTCAAATCTGAAGTTGCAAAATCCGCTTCATAGTGCTAATCAGTTTTAAAATAAAAGGGCATTATTTCGAGTTATTTAAGTGCGAATCGCGACCTCAAAATTTTTTGTCACCAGAAACATGAATACCTTTGATGCTAGCGCGAAACGCGAGAAAAATTGTAAATAATAGAAACTTAGACACTGGACATTGTAAACATTTTGAAAACCGTAAACAGGATAAGTACTACCTTACTGAATAATGATAATTGATGGAGCGCGAAGCACGAGCCAAAAATTTAGTGATTTTTTAACCTAAAATGTATTATTTTACTTCTTAAAAAGTATATTGTTAGAAAAAGACATATTTCATTAAAAAAAGGCCTCCATTTTGGAAAAAAAAATGTTTCCTATGGTTATTTTTGGGGGGACAAGGCGGAGGGGGGGGGGGGCAATTGGGGGCATGTGCCTCCTTTTCCCTGTGGGACTAAATGATCAACATAAAACACTGAATTATCAATAAAAATATGAAAATAACAAGTGATAAGGATAAGGAAGTATTAAAGAGGAGAAAATTATCCAATTATTTTCTTTGTGTAACTTAACGATGAAATGACAATATCTTTTTGCAAATTAGATATTTTCGTTAATTAGGATTAAATTCTGGATTTCATTAGATGATAGTTTAAAGGTTCCCCAAAGCTTGCATAGCTTTAAACAAAAATTGAAAAGCACATTGTTTTCCAAATACATAAACCTCAACAGTGACTGACTTGAAGAATCATTTTCTCTCTCTCTCTCCCTCTTTCTTTTACTCTTACATCAGCTTTTTCATTTTATTTATTTTTGCACTAATATGCACAATAATATAATTCAATTTGTGCGAGTCATTTGTATTTACATCCTATATGTAACATTGTAAGTGTTCAATGTATGCAGTCATGAAAACAGTGTTTGGCTAATTATGTATTTTACTTTACGAAAAACAAATTATAGGCCTACTATTCGTCATGTTCATATTTTCGGGATCTAGGGACCTTCTCCCCGACTTACTGCACTTAGTTATTCAATACTTTGCTAATTTTCTATACAATGATCACTTTTTAAAATTGACATTTTAATCCAATTGTTCTTTGTTTATCATGTATGTATGTATGTATTATTGTGAATTATAATTATTCTCCAGTTATTACTATGAATTTGTAAATGAAACAATGCAAATCAAATCAAAGTATGGTACCAATAAAGATATTGTACATCTTTCCTCCTGCGTTGTGCTCGCTTGTTTTATTTTTAGATACATGCAGGTAAGTTTTGTAAAGAAAATGATTTGGCACATTTGGCGAGTACGATGACAAAATTGTAATTCTGATACCTCATGGCCCATTCTACATTCGATTACAAGAATAAAAAGATACCCCCAAAAAAGAAAACGATCCTGGACTCGCACTTTAGTCTATAACTTGATTCAAAATTGAAAGTTCCCTTTTTGCAAAATGATATATGCAGCCATTTTCTGTTCTCTTGTTTTTCGCAAAACTTACAAGATACTTACATATTTTAAAATATCAAATGCATATTTCAGTAAACAACAAATATCACTCCTGCATATATATATATATATAACTGCATTCGTGAGTGCCTATACAAAAGATACAAGACATTTCATTTTACAAATGGCCTCGAAATGGAGGAGTCGCCTTTAATAGTTTTCTGAAATTCCGAACAGATGACCTCGCACCAAGTTATGTTGGTACCCGGGGGGGCCACTTCCATTCACGAGTGGATACCATGCGCGACCATGGGGTCTCGAAAAGCACCCTAAACACGTAATATCCATATTCTGAAAATGCGCCCCTTAACAAGTATTGGCGTGTGAAACCCTACCCTTAACAAGTATTGGTAACAAAACGATACTCTCGGCAAATGTTCCCTGAAATGAACCCCTAAAATTAAACCCCGGGGGGGGCACTCGACCAAAAAAGTGGTCGGGGTGTGCCGCAGGCGAGACAAAAAACGGGGGCCTTGGAGCGGGCTCATTGTAAAAAGGAGGGTCCTCGGAACGGGCTTCGGAACTACAAATGTTTGTGAAAACGGGGGTCCTTGGAACGGGTCGCCTGCGTGCGAGTGCGTATGCATCCCTATGGAACGTACATGCAGCTAGCCCGACGGCACGACTGACGGGCGCGCTAGCGCAGAGGCGATGGTCGGACAGCGAGCTGCGGCCGCTTTTCACCAAAATTGCGACCGGAACGGCGTAACGGAAAATATGCGAAGCCCTGGAGCGGATTTTTTTCTTCTTTTTTCTCGAGAAGAAGAAAATGCTATGCTCTGGAGCGGTTTTCTTTGTTCTTTTTCTCAATAAGACAAAAATGCTATGCCTCGGAACGGAAATTTGAGTGTAAAAATGGGGGTCCCCTCCGCATACCCACTATGCATTATATACTGAGTGCCCCCCCCCCCCCGGGCCCTAAACAAGTACAGGAATGTTTTATTGTTACGGGTCCTTCGGTCGTCGGCTTTACCTTATTTGGTTTAGTACGACCCAGGGACCTGGGAACGATTTTTTCAGTGGGGGTGCTGAAATCTCTCCTCAAAGGTGGGGGGGAGGAGGGGACACAATTGAGTTTTCCATAATTACACACACACCTCTAAGGGCACCACACACACACCAACCCCCACACACACATATATATATACATACATACATATATATGACAGTCACTTCTTAGCTTTCTTCTTATAAAAGAACATAGATATGTATTTAGATAACCCGAGCGCGAAGCGCGAGCAATTTTTTTATTTTTTTGTCCTGAAAATTGAACATTTTGAGCAATGTTTGTCGTCCTGAACAAGATGTGTATGTAACAAATAATAACTGCGAACGTGATCAGTGCAAGCAGATATTTTTTATATACGCTCTTGTATGATCGAAAGGGAAGTGTTAAAGGACTGTTTGCAGTTACCCATTAAGACGATACATATATCAGCAATCAAATAATGCGAGCGCGAAGCGCGAGCTGAAAAATTTGACATTCCGACCTAAATACTGGACATTCTAAGCACTTTTTGCAATCATGAACAGGATAGGTATATAACTATACAATTGATGCGAGTGGGAAGCACGAGCGGAAACAAAATTGAGATTTCAGACCAAAAAAACGAGACATTCTAAGCACTTTTCTAATAATGAAGAGGATAGGTATATAACTATACAATTGATGCGAGCGGAAATAAAAATGAGATTTCAGACCTAAAACAGGACATCTTAAGCACTTTTCTAATCATGAACAGGATAGGTATATAACTATACAATTGATGCGAGCGCAAAGCACGAGCGGAAACAAAATTGAGATTTCAGACCTATAATTGGGACATTCTATTCATGTTTTGTAAATCAAGAACATTATGGGTAATGGGATATATTCTAACATTAATAATGTAAGCGCGAAGCGCGAGCAGAAAATTTTTGATATTCTGATCTGAAACTCCACACTGAATGTAATATGGTTTGAACAGATAAAGAAAAATCAGACGAACATAAGAATAAAGATTTGATCAAAATCCGACAAGGAAATCAATGTTATTGCATTTTAAAGATTAGCATTATTCATGTGAAACAGTTTTAAGCATGTCTTCATTAATATTCAATGAGCAAACTGATGATGTCATATCCCCACTTGTTATTTTGTATTTTATTATATAAAATTAGGTTTATTTAATATTTTCCCTTCAAGAACCAAAAACAGTTGAATTGACAACTGATTTAGTCCATTAGATATTCTTTGCTGCAACTTATTTCATTATAAGGGAGACAAATCATTCACACTGGTATGAAAAAATGGAACAATTTTATTTCCATGTAATAACACAAGAAACAGGATAGTGGGGATGTGACATCTTCAACCCACATGGGCGGAAATCCCAGAGGGGACAGGGGGACGTGTCCCCCTACCGAAAATAGTAGGGGGACACAATATCAAATGTCCCCCCTACTATTTTTTGGCCTTTCATGGAGAAAAATACATCACTTCACAATCGAAATATAATACCTTTTGGACTAAATGACCTTACATTTTGGGTGAAAAACTTTTTTTTCTTTTTTTTTTGCTTGTCAAATTTCTCAGGCCCTGGTCCCCCTACCTTTGGGGACAGATTTCCGCACATGTCAACCCACCTATTAAATGTTCATGACGACATGCATATCACCATTTTCATAAAATATTGCTAAACTTTAGAATTATATAACTTAACTATTTGTTATCAGATTTTCATAAAATTGTATTTGATATTAATATTTTCAGCCCGGAGTAGCCCCAAAACAATCTGCGTATCTGAATAAACATGCGTGCGCGTGTTTAGAGTTAGACCTAGTATCTGGGCATTGTAAATATTTTTTTATTATAAAAATCAATAATGTGAGCGCGAAGCGCGAGCAGAAAATATTTGATATTCCGATCTCAAAAAGGGTGAATCTAAACACTATGTTAAGTACTGTGTCGGATAATTCTGAAGTGGGGGGGGGGGGGGTTCTACAATTAAAACGTCGTTCATTTTCATTACATTTCTGTCATTTATCAACTTACCACTAGATTTCCAGGAGGTGCTGCATATGGAAAATAACACATGCAGCACCCCCAAATTTTGGGGGTGCTTCACCCCGCACCCCCGCTTCCCAGGGCCATGGGGCAGGGCGAAAGAGACTGTGAAATTTGATTTATTTTCTATTGTCTGACTTTTAATTGTTTATACAAAACACGGGCGGTCGGGCGCGCGCACACTTGATTTGACATAATATAAAACCTGGAAGTTTCAAGTCAACCACACCCAATCGATAGCAGGGAGGGACATGGCATGTCCCTCCCTGCTATCGAGTAGTGTGTAAACTATGGTTATCACGTATCGCGCGCGACCACGTCTGTATCGGTGTGCCGGAGCTTGATTGAGTCGCGTTATAGGAATATGTGAAAGACTATGTAAATGATTTGCGATTGTCGGATGTGATAATTATGTCCATTATAACATATATAAAAAAATACAAAGGGAACCTGATTTCGTGGGGGTGCTGCCTATGGAGAATAATACACGCAGCACCCCCAGGAAAATTTCTGGGGGTGCTTCAGCACCCCCAGCACCCCCGCTTCCCAGGTCCCTGGTACGACCCCACCTTCTACACCTCGCGCAAATCGGACTCTAAACACGAAGTGTTGGGGCAAAAAGGACATCCTTTATAAAACATTTTAATTTTGTTTTATCATCCTTGCGAATTCGACCCTAAACACGTAATTTTCCTAGCGAAATAGATACCCTTTTTTCATTATTTTTGTGTTTTTGACACCCTTATCACGTTACGTACGTAACGTGCCCTATCGTGAAAAAGACATCCTTTTTACGTGTTTTTTTGGTCGCGCATGGTATCCACTCGTCAATGTAAGTGGCCCCCCCGGGTGTTGGTACCTTGGGCATGTTAACATCAGTGGCGTAACAGGCGGGGGGGGGGCAGGGGGGGGGGCAAGCTGCCCCCCTGGCGGAGCTCACCGGGAAAATAAAAAAAAAAGGGAAAAAGAAGAAAAAAAGGGAGGAAGAAAGGAAAAGGGAAAGGAAAGAAAAAAGGGGAAAGGGGAAAGGAAAAGGGAAAAGAAAACTAAGAAAAACATAAAAAAGTGAAAACGGAAAGATAACGGGAAAAGGAAGGAAAAAAAGAACAAGTGAGAAAGAACAATTCGCCCCGATATACAAATACATTAGCATGATTAGTAAGACAGGGAAATAAATTAAAGATGACAAAAAGGCAAACAAAAGCGGGAAATAAAGGCAGAATGGAATTAGCCAAAATCTAAATTGGAAAATAAAGAATAGGGACACGATAACGTACACTACCGGGCTGCCGAGGATTGAGATAACGAGCGGGAAGAAAAATTGATTGTATATGAAAGTCTATCATAAACTTGCTAAATCTCCAAAGGCTCTGTCCAAGAGTCAAGACCCCGTGCAGTGGGGGCTCTTCATCTGTAACCTTTAATGGGTTCTATAACGGGCCCCTATATGGACCCTTCCTGCATTAAGCTTTACGTTGAAGCACTGGTATACCGGGGGATGGTTCCACAGCCAAGGGGAAATAAAAGAAAATAAAGGAGGCAGCGAAATGATATGAATGAAAATAAATATATGACATGATATTTGCTATAATGATGTAAAAATCTATCACATAATTCAAATTTCATTTTAACAGGCCATTTTTTTTCTGGCTCGCTTCGCTCGCTGGCGACTTTTTACAAATTTTCCCACATTTGCTATGGTGTGCCCCTCACAATATTTGGATAATTACGAAACACAACTGCATTGAATGTATGTGTTGTGTTAAAGCTATATAAATATACACGCAATTTGATTAAAATAAGTGGCCATCTGTAAGGTTTAAAATGGCTTTGATATCAAGAGGTTCCGGGGCTCTGCCCTGGGGCCTGGATCCCACCCATAAAGCACTGTTATATGGATGAGTTTGGACCATGGCCCCCAAAAGTTCTACAACCAAACAACAACAAAAACGAGGAAAGAAAGGAAAGTGTATTATATTTTTCTGAATATCACGTTAAAATCTATCTTCATGTTAGATTCTCATGAAAAGGTGATTTTTTTTATCTCGCTCGCTTCGCTCGCTCGGGACCTTTATTAAGCTACTTCTTGGCAGAAGCGTCATACTCGGCCCCCTCGAGCATATAGAGCTTCGACCTGATGCTCACAATCATAACAAAAATCCTGTTCACCGTGGCGTACAAAAAAAGAGAAAAAAAGGAAAGAAAGGAGGGTGAAATATAATATCATCTTTTTAACATTTTGTCAAAATCTATCACAAAATTGGATTTTTGCAATAAAAATGTCAATTTTTTTTCTCGCTCGCTTATATATATTTGCCCGATACGCCATATCGCCCCCTCAAAATGTTTGCCTTATGACGCCATTGCCTGTTCTATGATATGACCGGGAAATTTTTTGCTCTTGCCCCCCCTCCCCCCCCCCCCCCCCCCCCCGTGGCCACCGACCCCTGTTACGCCGCTGGTTAACATTACATCAACAAAACCTACATCCAGTCACAGCAAAGTGTCAAATCAAGTGGTGGGCGGACTTGAACCTGGGGCGGATTAGCCCCACTCTTCCCTATCCGATTTGTTAGATGTATCCTATTCATCAGTCACTAAATGCTCGCGCTTCGCGCTTGTGTAAATTCGTTAATTAATTTGATACACATAACAAAAACTGGTAGTAATTTTTAATTTTCTTGTCTTATTACATAAAATATCCAAAAGTTTGAGATAGTGATTCGCGCCTGTAACATCTCGCAAGGATGATCTTTTGACAGTAATCACCACAATTGACCAAAAATCGAATTTCACATATTCAGGTTTTAAATTTTTCCTGAATATTTGCTCGCGGAAAAATAAAGCCTACGCAAAATTATGTAATCATTCACTAGTCCTGAAGGCTTTGCTCAACTTTAGTACCACAAAACTCACAAACTACTTCACGCAGATGATAATCTCATGGTGAAAATATCCGTTTGCACCAAATGCCCATTTTGACATATAAATTCCCTTTTTTACTCCCCCTCCAACGTTCATGGGGTGCACGCCTTTCCCCTGTGTACTGCACTTGTACCAAGTGGTAGCTAGCGCATATATAAAAAAGGAAATGACTCATTGAACCCTTTCCCTTCTCAATATCTTTCTCTTTCTAATTTTATTTCTATCTCCAATTTTGGAACTTTTGAGGGACTAGAGCCAGAGTCCCCTTCTTTACGACAGTGGTTTTAATTGTTAAAGGACAAGTCCACCCCAACAAAAAGTTGATTTGAATAAAAAGATAAAAATCTAGCAAGCATAACATTGAAAATTTCATCGAAATCGGATGAAAAATAAGAATGTTATGACATTTAAAACTTTCGCTTAATTTCACAAAACAGTTATATACACATCCTGGTCAGTATGCAAATAAGGAGACTTATGACGTCATCCACTCTTTCTTTTGTATTTTATTATCTGAAATATTCTCATTTTCTCCTCATTGTCAAGTGATACAAGGATTAATTCCTCCCTGAACATGTGGAATTAGAATTTATTTCAGTTTTCACGCAGGGTAGCCCTTTCAGTTATAGAACTGATTTACAAAGAGGCCCTGCAAAATATGGTTTAGTCAAGTTGGTCATTAATGTTAAAACGGTAAAAAATGAAATATTTTATAATTCAAACAATTGAAAACAAAAGAAATGGTGAGTGATGGACATCATCGACTGTCTTATGAACATGTCACTGAGTTGTGCATATCACTGTTTTGTGAAAAATAAGCGAAACTTAAAAATTTCATAACTTTCTTATTTTACATCCGATTTTGATGAAATTTTCAGTTATGCTAGTTTGATTTTTCTCTACTTATTCAAATCAACGTTTTTCTCGGGTGGACTTGACCTTTCATAAGCTAACCATTTTTTTCATAAATAGTAAACAAAGAAGGATTACACATATGTTATAAACTTCGGCATTTATTGCCATGTCAGAAATGAAAGTTAGCATTTCAAATAGTCGCAAAACAAATCCTCATTAAAAGGATGATCCGGGCTGAAAATATTTATATCTAAATAAATAGTTAAATTCACTGAGCAAAATGCTGAAAATTTCATCAAAATCGGATAACAAATAACGAAGTTTTATCAATATTTTGTGAAAACAGTTATATGCACATCGTCATGAATATTCATTAGGTGGGCTGATGTCACATCCCCACTTCCCTTTTCTTATGTTATTACATGAAATCATAAATGTTTCATTTTTTCATACATGTGTAAATGATGTGTCTCCGTTATGATGAAATAAGTTGCGGCAGTTAATAACTAATGCACTTAATCAGTTGTCAATCCAATTGTTTTAGTTCTTGGTAGAAATTTTTTGAATAAACCTAATTTCATATAATGAAATACAAAAGAACAAGTGGGAAACGATATCATCAGCCCACCTTATGAATATTCATAAATATATGCCTAGAACTATTTCACCGGCGAAATGCAAATCTTTAATATTCAATAACTTTGTTATTTGTTATCCGATTTTTATAAAACTTTCAGCATTTTGCTTTGTGAATTTTACTCTATGTATTGATAGGTAAATATCTCCAGCTGGGACCATCCCTTCATAAGGTAAACTCTTTGGTAAAAATTGTTTATTTGTAAAAGAAGAAAAGCAAGATCTGCAAAGATATCCTTTTCTTAATTTCTTTTGATTTTTGGCCTCAGTGCATAGCATTTCTCTATAAATTAGCTAAATCGAAGTCCTGGTTCAAAGATAATTTTAGATGTTTCTCAGTCTTCTCATGCTCATCTTTTCTCATATTCGTCACATCTTTTCATATTTCCACAATACTTTTACTTGCCTCATACCAGTGCTGGTGCTCACACACATTATTCATATATTCTGTACTCTTATGGGGTGTTGCAAGAAACTTGCAATTGATCGCAAGTCAATTTCAGGTCCCAAAATCAATTGAAATTCATGCATTTCATTGCAAATTTGCAACTGACTGATGGCCTGCTTTTTGCATCAACAAGTATAAATTGATTTGCTTTAGTTTAAATTGATCTATTACTTGTAAATTTGCATTATAAATTTGCAATTGATCGCAAATATTTTCTTGCAACACCCCAACATTAATTTTAAGGCATCTATGAATTTGACATACATCAAGTAACTGAAGCATCACCAGGCTTAAACATTATAAAATGAATGAATGTAAGTCATTATAATAAGCTTAAGATACAGTACATAAAGCACTCAAGAAACACATGTGCATATAAAATAAAGTGCTGATGTAACTTTATTGAAGAAAAAATCAACAAAGTACACCGAGATGTGAAGCAAATCTAGTCGTCAATATACGTCATAAAACTCTTAGATTAAGAAAGACAAAAGTCATGTTATCTGTATGGGTAACAAATACTCTACTCCACAAAACTATTCAAATAATAGTTTAAATTAAACTCCATATATCTCATACCATAAGGAAGACCAAACAATTTAGATTAGAAGGCCACACCCCGATGTGTACAAGACAACCTTTTACTTGAGGTAGAGTGGGCCTGTTTCTATAAAATATATGTACATAAAAGAAAGAGCAATCAAAAGAAACAAACGTACTAGCAAAATGATGCTATATATATCTTGTTAAGGAGAACAAAGCAGCAAAATAAAGCGAAGTATAAAGCAAATGAATACTCTGTGAAACTCCTAAAAACAAAACTAGACAAAAGCATTATATATACGACATAAAATTCTTAGAATACAAAAAAACCATATACCTGAGTTATTAAAATACAATAATATGGTAAGTCAACTATATATTGTTGTTTGTGGGTGGGATTGGGACGCAAAGCCAAATCCTCGACCACTAAGCCAGAACCCAATCCTGATACATTCAGAAACCTGAAATTGATGATTGCACAAGCATGAATATCCAAAACATTATGGATCTATACAGTGCGTCCCAAAAAAAAACTATACACTTTTGAAATGGCTGCCAAATAAAAAATGTAGCACTTTGGGGAAAAAGACTTACATATATGAAAAGCCAATAAAGTCAACTTTCAAATGACACCAAAAAGTTGGAAAACTATTCATGCTTGAGCGAGCACTGCCCACTGAAACAAAGGGTATGAAAATTAGGGTGGGCTGGAATTAGCCTTCCAATTTATGTAAGTTTTTGAGAGGCAAATCCTTTCGAACTTGCAAAGTTAAGGGCGATGTGATAAATTAATGATCAACCATGACCAGTTTTGGTTGCTTAAGCAAATTTTATAAATTATTAAATTGAACTTCAATGCATGAGTGAACACAAGGTACACTTTTTGGGGAGCATTTAAACTTTATCATTTGGATCTCTTTTTGGGCAGCATTTCAAATTTATCATGTGGATCTCAGCAATGTGTTCATGGGCGTCGGGAGAATAGGGGGTGAGATAGGACTTAAGTGAGAGAAGTAGGTTGATGGAATAAGGGTCAACAGAACATTCAGCCCCCGCCCCCTCCCTCTCTCCCGCCCTCCCTCCTGTTGAGAGACTGATGGCTATTGTCATGTACGCGTGAAGTCCAGAGCAGAATGTTGATTTAATGATTAATTCTGAATTGGGACATCAACTTTTTCCTATCAATCATTTAATCAACAATTTATCAGTAAATCAACTTATTCAATGTGCAATGTGATCAATCAAACATTCAGTTTTTTTTCAATTAATTATTTCATTAATCATCATAATCATTAAATTTCTTGGTAGTCATTGAAAAAAAAAAAACTGACCATCAGCCACCGGTCACTTGGCAGTTAAGTTTTGAATAGGCTACAAATGATGCAGGAAGTGAGACAGAGAGAGAGAGGGTACATATGACTTTTAATTTGTAAAAGGAAAAAAAAGAAGAGGAATGCCCTTTTAACCAAGTCTTAGCATATCTCGCCCTCTTGCTTGTAACGGGTACCATCACATTACTCTGACTCTCACGAACACACTTTTGAGGTTCACAAGATGAATATGCTACAATAAAATTACAATTCCTGTTCACTCATGCATTACATTTCAATTTAGTAACTCATGAGATTTGCCTAAGAAACCAAAACTTATCTCACTCATTAATTTAGCTTAACAAGTTCCAAAGGACTAACCACTCAAAAAACTGTAAGGCTAATTCCTGCCCATCCTACTTTAGCTGAGCTTAGTCTCTCAGGAGGAGAGAAGCGGGGGGGGGTGAGATTGAGAGAGGGGTTGCTAAATGTTCTGTTGACCTTTATCCCATCAACGTACTTCACCTACCTAAGTCATATTACCCCCTCTTCTCCTGACTGTCGTGAACACATTGTTGAGATCCACATGATAAGACAAAATGCTGCACCCAATTCATGATCACTCATGCATTAAATTTCAATTTAATAACGCATTAAATTTTCACAAACAACAAACTGATCACAACTGATCTTTAATTCACCAAATAACCATCAACTTTGCAAGTACCAAACAAAAAAAACTGAAAGAAATTGGAAGGCTAATTCCAGCCCACCCTAATTTTCATACCCTTTGTTTCAGTGGGCAGTGCTCGCTCAAGCATGAAAAGTTTTCCAACTTTTTGGTGTCATTTGAAAGTTGACTTTATAGGCTTTCCATATCTATAAGTCTTTTCCCCCAAAGTGGTACATTTTTTTATTTGGCAGCCATTTCAAAAGTGTATAGGTTTTTTTTGGGACGCACTGTATAGCCAAAATAATAACAGTTCCATGTCTTCTGACTCCATAATTACCAGAGGAATACTATATATTGGATACATACAAATTTGATCAATAAAACTGTAAAAGAGATATTCTAATAAAAATCTTTTGATTTGAGATCCAACGCGCAATGTTCACTTTCCAACAATGAGCAGCTCGCCACCAACAGGAGATAGGTACCAGTGACGCCCTGAAATAGACCGATTTACTAATAAGGTCAAATTTATGGATGTTTCTTCCATCGGGACCTAGTAACAAGTTATTCTATTAACCTGTACCTATTAATCAGACCTGCTATTAATGGTATTTCAATACTTGGAATCCACTTTGCATACATTAGTTGTTGCTATTTTCGGCAAATATCAGGCAAGCTTTCCGGTTGTTAGAAGCAACCTTTGTTAAACTGGTATGCATAAAATTTGAATATGTTAGTAAACCGGTCTATTGATCCTTGTTTAATTCATATAAAATTAGAATGCATATAATTAGAAATGTTTATTTTGCAGGTTTTATTCTTGCTAGCATTCATGTCATGAAATGATCAGCGTGATGTTTTTGTAAAAAAAATTCTCCAAAAAATAAGAGTGAAAAAATCCTCAAAGTCACAAATGGCTTTTTAGGTATAAAATTAAGCATAACTCCCAGACAGTTTTATGACCATTATTTTTTAGTAATCTGAAGACTTTTAATACAAGAACAAAGTCTGAAATAGCAGTAGTGTAATCTGGGCCTACTTGCGTGCAGTATAAAAGACATCACCGCATTGGTCAGATCATGCTGAGATGACTCGCACTACTGCGTACGGTATTGATAAAAAAGATTCACGTTGCATGTCATGTAAGAGTCATATCAAAATCTTTGTGAAACACCCCTGACCTTATAGTGTAACCTGACTAAAAGTGTAACATGGCCTGATAATGTAGTCTTGCCTTGTAATGTAACCCAACATTAAAGAGTAACTAGGTTAAAACTGAAACATGGTCAACGTAACCTGGGGGTGTTTCACAAAGAATTAAGTATGACTTAAATCGCACTTAAATGCCGACGCGTATCTGAAATGCAACGCGCAATCTAATTCATTAATACGCAATAGTGCGCGTCCTCTTTGCATGATCTGACCAATGCGCAATGCGGTCATGGCTTTTATACCGCGCAAAACTAGGCATTTAAGTGCAACTCTAAGTCATAATTAAATCTTTGTGAAACACCCCCTGGCCTATATAATGTAACCTGGAATTAAAAAGTAATCTGGCTTTGATAGGCTTTAAGTGTGATACCTGTGCTTATTGTGTAACCTGGCCTTATAGTTTAACCTGCAAAGAGTTAACTTCTTAAAACAGTAACCTTGCTTTAAACCTGGCTTTAAAATGTATCCTGATCTTTTAGTGTAATTTAGGCTGAGTTGCCTGATAGTGTGATACCTGTGCTTATTGTGTAACCTTGCCTTATAATGTAACCTGCAATTGAAAAGTCAAGTGGCTTCCATAGACCTTTTAAGTGTGATTCATGTGCTTATTGTGTAACCTCTCCTAATAATTTAACCTGCTTTAAAGAGTTACCTTCTTTAAAGCGTAACCAGGCTTTAGAAGGTATCCTGATCTAAAAGTGTAATCTGGGCCTACTTGCATGCAGTATTAAAGACATCACTGCATTGGTCAGATCATGCTGAGAGGACTCGCACTACTGCGTACGGTATTGATAAAAAGATTCATGTTGCATATCATGTAAGAGTCATATTAAAATCTTTGTGAAACACCACTGACCTTATAGTGTAACCTGACTAAAAGTGTAACATGGCCTGATAATGTAGTCTTGCCTTGTAATGTAACCCAACATTAAATAGTAACTTGGCTTAAAATTGAAACAACTTATAGTCTAACCTGGCTTTACAATGTAACCAGGGTGGTGTTTCACAACGATTTAAGTATGACTTAGGTAGCACTTAAATGCCAACGCAAATAGTCAGTAGTGCGCTGCCTCTACTCATGACCTGACCAATGCGGTCATGCCTTTTATATCGCACGTAATGAGGCATAAAGTGCGACTCTAAGTCATACTTAAATCTTTGTGAAACACCCCCTGGCCTTATATTGCATGCGTGAGTAGCAGACAGCATGGTAGTCGGATCGCAAGGTGTGCAGTGTCGAAGCTTAAATCGCATGGTAGTCATAAGCCTCGACACCGCACACCTTGCGATCCGACTTTCATGCTATGCTGTCTTTGACTCACGCATGCTGCGCTTTTTGCCATAGCAACTGAGAAAATAGCGCTTGCTACGTACAGCGTATGCATGTTGTATATCATATACGCGTCGTGCAACTCTGCTGTCTGATTGGTTGGAAGTTGGATTGAGCCTGCCGTTCAGTCATAAGGATTTGACATGTCAAATCCTTACGGTTTACCTTGCGACTTGTCTCTGACCGGTCTGCGACTCTCAAGCTGACAAGAGCTGTGACGCCGGATCGGGTCGTAAGGTGTGCGCTTGTCTTAAAAGACATCACCGCATTGGTCAGATCATGCTGAGAGGATCTACCTTTTCCTCATCTACAAATGGGCGGATATCTTTCCATAGGTCCTCTTCCCTCTTCTTGGAAAGTTCCATTGTTGACTTAACTGGGGGCATCTGAAAAAGTATTGGGATGTCCGCAGAGTTCATCTAAAAGATAATTTTTCTTCCTCTGCATCGCTTGCCTTCATGTTCCAGTCATAATGCCTTGTTCCGATAACTTAAATCTGCATGTTGGATGAAAGCAAATGAAAAGTGTTATAAAAATACTTACATTGCTTCATGATTTGGAGAGCATATCGAGATTAGAGTAACAAGTGGAATGCCTCTGGCGGTCTTACCTGCATCACGCGATTCAATATAGCAGCAGTGCTGACTTTGAAAACTACTATAACTCGCACAAGATGTTCAGTGAGACTCGGTTACTCTTACGTCCATGTTTTATGAACTAGACCAATACACTTACAGAGATATGATGGTAATTCAACAAATATCCCCAACATGGCCAAAGTTCATTGACCTTACATGACCTTTGACCTTGAACATGTGACCTAAAACTTGCACAGGATGTTCAGTGATACCTGATTACTCTTCTGTCCAAGTTTCATGAGTCAGATCCATAAACTTTCAAAGTTATGATGAAACCAATTCGCATACTTAACGAGCTGTGACCTTAGACCTGCGGACTCCGAATTCAAACTTAGCCTGTATTTTGGTGTCATCTACCTACACACCAAATATTTTTAAAATTCATTAGATATTTTTCGAGTTATTGCGTGGAAATCAACTCGCATATCTAATGAGCTGTGACCTTTGACCTGCAAAATTATCCGTGCATTATAATTTTGTTCCCTCGAAATTCTATTTCGTTCCCACAAAATACTATTTCGTTCCCACGAAATACTATTTCGTTCCCACGCAATATTATTTTGTTCCCACGAAATACACTTTCGTTCCCACAAAATATTATTTCGTTCCCACGCAATATTATCCCCCCTCTCTCTCCGATCTGCACCGGCCATGTATAACACGTGCAGCATAGCAACATGCTTTGGTATGGTATGCGCTGATGTCTGAGGCTGATGATGATGGGGGTGATGATGATGGGGGTGATGATGATGATGGGGGTGATGATGATGGGGGTGATGATGATGGGGGTGATGATGATGGGGATGATGATTTGAACAGCGGTCTCCGAATTCAAACTTTGCCTGTATTTTGGTGTCATCTACCTACATACCAAAAAAATTTAATCCATTAAATATTTTTCGAGTTTTTGCGCGGAAACCAACTCGCATACTTAACGAGCTGTGACCTTTGACCTGCGGACTCCGAATTCAAACTTAGCCTGTATTTTGGTGTCATCTACCTACACACCAAATATTTTTAAAATTCATTAGATATTTTTCAAGTTATTGCGTGGAAATCAACTCGCATAACCTGTCCTTATAGCTTAACCTCCTTTAAAGAGTTTAGCTGCTTAAAAGAATAATCTTGCTTTCAGGCGTAAACTGGCTTTTAAAATGAATGCTGATCTTATCTGGGAGAGCTAGCAGTAAAAAAAGACATCACTGAACTGGTTGGATCATGCCGAGAGGACGCGCACTACTGCATACGTGATGTACGACTAATATTTAAATCTTTTCGAAACACCCCCTGAAGAAACCCGTCTTTGTAGTCTAACCTGGCATTAATAGGCTTTAAAGTGTGATACCCGTGCTTATGACATAACCTGTCCTTATAGCTTAACCTCCTTTAAAGAGTTTAGCTGCTTGAAAGAATAATCTTGCTTTCAGGTGTAAACTGGCTTTTAAAATGTATGCTGATCTTATCTGGGAGAGCAAGCAGTAAAAAAAGACATCACTGAACTGGTTGGATTATGCCGAGAGGACGTGACTACTGCGTACGTGATGTACGACTAATATTAAAATCTTTGTGAAACACCCCCTGAGGAAACCTGTCTTTGTAGTCTAACCTGGCTTTAATAGGCTTTCACGTGTGATACATGTGCTTATGATGTAACCTGTCCTTATAGCTTAACCTCCTTTAAAGAGTTTAGCTGCTTAAAAGAATAATCTTGCTTTCAGGTGTAAACTGGCTTTTAAAATGAATGCTGATCTTATCTGGGAGAGCTAGCAGTAAAAAAGACATCACTGAACTGGTTGGATCATGCCGAAAGGACGCGCACTACTGCGTACGTGATGTACGACTAATATCTAAATCTTTGTGAAACACCCCCTGAAGAAACCCGTCTTTGTAGTCTAACCTGGCTTTAATAGGCTTTCAAGTGTGATACCCGTGCTTATGATGTAACCTGTCCTTATAGCTTAACCTCCTTTAAAGAGTTTAGCTGCTTAAAAGAATAATCTTGCTTTCAGGTGTAAACTGGCTTTTAAAATGAATGCTGATCTTATCTGGGAGAGCTAGCAGTAAAAAAGACATCACTGAACTGGTTGGATCATGCCGAGAGGACGCGCACTACTGCATACGTGATGTACGACTAATATTTAAATCTTTGTGAAACACCCCCTGAAGAAACCCGTCTTTGTAATCTAACCTGGCTTTAATAGGCTTTCAAGTGTGATACCCGTGCTTATGATGTAACCTGTCCTTATAGCTTAACCTCCTTTAAAGAGTTTAGCTGCTTAAAAGAATAATCTTGCTTTCAGGTGTAAACTGGCTTTTAAAATGAATGCTGATCTTATCTGGGAGAGCTAGCAGTAAAAAAGACATCACTGAATTGGTTGGATGCCGAAAGGACGCGCACTACTGCGTACGTGATGTACAACTAATATCTAAATCTTTGTGAACACCCCCTGAAGAAACCCGTCTTTGTAGTCTAACCTGGCTTTAATAGGCTTTCAAGTGTGATACCCGTGCTTATGATGTAACCTGTCCTTATAGCTTAACCTCCTTTAAAGAGTTTAGCTGCTTAAAAGAATAATCTTGCTTTCAGGTGTAAACTGGCTTTTAAAATGAATGCTGATCTTATCTGGGAGAGCTAGCAGTAAAAAAGACATCACTGAACTGGTTGGATCATGCCGAGAGGACGCGCACTACTGCGTACGTGATGTACGACTAATATTTAAATCTTTGTGAAACACCCCCTGAGGAAACCTGTCTTTGTAGTCTAACCTGGCTTTAATAGGCTTTCAAGTGTGATACCCGTGCTTATGATGTAACCTGTCCTTATAGCTTAACCTCCTTTAAAGAGTTTAGCTGCTTAAAAGAATAATCTTGCTTTCAGGTGTAAACTGGCTTTTAAAATGAATGCTGATCTTATCTGGAAGAGCAAGCAGTAAAAAAGACATCACTGAACTGGTTGGATTATGCCGAGAGAACGCGCACTACTGCGTACGTGATGTACGACTAATATTAAAATCTTTGTGAAACACCCCCTGAGGAAACCTGTCTTTGTAGTCTAACCTGGCTTTAATAGGCTTTCACGTGTGATACATGTGCTTATGATGTAACCTGTCCTTATAGCTTAACCTCCTTTAAAGAGTTTAGCTGCTTAAAAGAATAATCTTGCTTTCAGGTGTAAACTGGCTTTTAAAATGAATGCCGATCTTATCTGGGAGAGCTAGCAGTAAAAAAGACATCACTGAACTGGTTGGATCATGCCGAGAGGACGCGCACTACTGCATACGTGATGTACGACTAATATTTAAATCTTTGTGAAACACCCCCTGAGGAAACCTGTCTTTGTAGTCTAACCTGGCTTTAATAGGCTTTCAAGTGTGATACCTGTGCTTATGACGTAACATGTCCTTATAGCTTAACCTCCTTTAAAGAGTTTAGCTGCTTAAAAGAATAATCTTGCTTTCAGGTGTAAACTGGCTTTTAAAATGAATGCTGATCTTATCTGGGAGAGCTAGCAGTAAAAAAGACATCACTGAACTGGTTGGATCATGCCGAGAGGACGCGCACTACTGCATACGTGATGTACGACTAATATTTAAATCTTTGTGAAACACCCCCTGAAGAAACCCGTCTTTGTAGTCTAACCTGGCATTAATAGGCTTTCAAGTGTGATACCCGTGCTTATGACGTAACCTGTCCTTATAGCTTAACCTCCTTTAAAGAGTTTAGCTGCTTAAAAGAATAATCTTGCTTTCAGGTGTAAACTCGCTTTTAAAATGAATGCTGATCTTATCTGGGAGAGCTAGCAGTAAAAAAGACATCACTGAATTGGTTGGATCATGCCGAGAGGACGCGCACTACTGCATACGTGATGTACGACTAATATTTAAATCTTTGTGAAACACCCCCTGAAGAAACCCGTCTTCGTAGTCTAACCTGGCATTAATAGGCTTTCAAGTGTGATACCCGTGCTTATGACGTAACCAGTCCTTATAGCTTAACCTCCTTTAAAGAGTTAGCTGCTTAAAAGAATAATCTTGCTTTCAGGTGTAAACTGGCCTTTAAAATGAATGCTGATCTTATCTGGGAGAGCTAGCAGTAAAAAAGACATCACTGAATTGGTTGGATGCCGAGAGGACGCGCACTACTGCGTACGTGATGTACAACTAATATCTAAATCTTTGTGAAACACCCCCTGAAGAAACCTGTCCTTGTAGTCTAACCTGGCTTTAATTGGCTTTCAAGCTTATGGTGTAACCTGTCCTTATAGCTTAACCTGCTTGAACAGTAAGCTACATAAAAAAGGAACCTTGCTTTCAAGTGTAACCTAGCTTTTAAAATCGTATCCTAGCTTTTAAAATCGTAACCTAGCTTTTAAAAGCGTATCCTGATCTTATCTGGGCCTAGTAAAAAATCATTGCATTGGTTGAATCATGCATTGCAACTCACCATTACTCCAAATTAAAAGAGGGATTTCTTGTTCAATGCTGCTAAAAAGCAGAGTGCTTGGACTTCTGCCTCCTTCCAGTTTGTCCTTCTTTCTTTATCTCTGCTCACAATCTGTATGATTTACCTGTAGTATAGGCAAAACCAAACTTGTATAGCTAACAGATTAAGAGTTTCATTTTTTGGGATAAACTACAACAGAACCCCCTTGTGAAAAAAAATCCTTTATATATTCGTTGATATGGGTATTACTCAGTTTCATTGGCTCTATACAGAACTGTGTAAAAATGAATTGTGTCCATGTGCATCAAATGTCTTTTTCAAAGGCCACGATCGCAATTTAATATACCTCAAAAATAACATTTTTGTATCCCTTACTAAACGTTTTCCAGATTCATCCACTGCGCAAATTTTTTGAGCGCATCACTCACTGACTCTTTACTTTTACTTTTTTGGGTGTAGACTTGTAAAAAAAGGTAAATTAACAATCAAAGGACCCTTATTTCAATTTTATCATTTTAACCACTCCATTCCCCCTTTTGTTTGTGTAATTTGATAAAGAGAGAAAGGAGGTCTGTATTGCTGTACCACATCATTCAATTCCCGAAGGTAGGCTTGTATACTTATCAGCATGATTTTTTTTTATCATTTATTTTATCTGCAAGGTATAATTAGGAAATAATTTTGCTGCCCCCAATTGGAAAACACACAGGTTTTTGTTAGACAAAAAGGCTATTGGATCAATTGGCAATTAGACGAAATGTTGATGAACAAAATGGCTTAGAAAAAATGGCAGATCATGTGGTGGGTGGACGGGATGGCAGTAGATGATTTGGCACTACTGCTAATTGTATGGTTTAAGTTACATGTAGATCCTATTTGTAAAGTATAATATTCCCAAGCAGTTCAAGGATGGTTGGGGTGGAGAACAATATTCATGCACCCCTTTCTTTAAATATGAAGATGAAAAATTCATAAATTACCCAACATTAAGAGTAAGTGCCTCCTGAAGAACCCCATCAAATCTTTCAGTGTAACATGTTATTCAAGTTGAAACAAAGTTTAAGACATACAGCAAGGGTTGTTTGGAAGCAGATTCTTGATATGATGACTTTTGTGACTTAATGGATGAATAAACTGGAAGAATTAATGGGTTCTTTGGGATGTGGTCTTACTTTGATTTTAAACATCAATGAAAAACTGAGAGGAAATAAGTTTATCTTGCAATTACCTAGTCTAGTCTTAAACTGGTAAAGGGAAAGGAGGCCGAGATCCGGTGATCAGATAAATGCCTGTAAAAACACAAAAACAAAATGTATCAGTGGTTCTAAAACATATAACATACAAATAACAAATAAAAAACAAGACAAAAGAAACTAAAAATAAAAATATCAAGTAATAAAGGTGGAGTGACTCTGGTAGTCTCCCCTGCATCCACGATTCAATATAGCACCAGTGCTGACTTTAAAAACAACTATAAATTCACTATTCACAAAAACACAATGTTCTTATCTTAATATACTACTACATTTATTAACCCTTAATGACATTTGACCTTGATCTAGGAACCTACATGTACATGTTAGACTTGTGCAAGATGAGCAATGATACTAGATTACCCATATGTCCACATTGCATTAACAATATCCATAAACTTTATGATGGCAATGAGCTATGATGGTAATTCAATAATTGTCCACAACATGACAAAAATTTGACACTAAGTGACCTTTTACCTTATTAATGTGACCTGCAGAGCAGGTTCAGTGATACCTGATTACTCTTATGACCAAGTTTCATGAACTACATCCTTTAACCATAGAGCTATCTCTGTAAGAGCTCCATGCTTTAACTATCAAAGTTATTATGGTAAATCAACAAAGAAATTGACCAATGTTCATTGACCATAGACCTTAGTCATGTGATCTGTATCTTGCACAGGATGTTCAGTGATACTTCTTTACTCTTATGTCAATGTTCATGCACCAGTTCCATAAACTTTCAAAGTTGTGGTGGAAAAAACAACTACCCCCAACATGATTCAAGGTTCATTGACCTTGGTCATGAGACGTTAAACCATGCCTTTCTAATTGCTCTCTGCTGTACAGGCAAGATAGAAAGACAAAATCAACAAGCCTCATAAAAGAAAGATTGGCATGTTGTCAATGATCACGGCAGTATTTTTGATTGAGAGTCACTTGCATTATCTGAGTTTAATTATTTCATAGTATATGAATTTAAATAATTATTCGAATTCATACACTATGAAATATATTAAAATCAAATACATAAAGAAAATGAAGCTCACAGATAATGTTCAAGAAGCCTGGCATGAATGGTCCTGTGAGTTTCAGGGCTGGAGCATCTCATCATTACTTTAGATGTTATAGATGAAAAACTTGAATAAAATAAGTTAATTTGGAACTTACCAACTTTAAGTCTCTACACTAGTCGCATAAAGTGAGGTGAGGTTGTGATTCTGCATTCTTGGAAGTACCTGAAAAAAATTGAGTGTAGCAACCAAAACATAAAATAAAACAAAAAGACATTAATATAATAACAACACACTTTTTTAAATAGTGCTTAATTCATCACAACGACATGTCTAAGCGCTTTACAGATATATTATTACCCAGGTCATCGAATTCAATTGGTAATTCCCGCACACAATGTGTGAACATCCTCCACTCCCATTGAGCAATTCAATGTAGCAGCAGTGCTAAACTTAGAAACTACTAGAAAATAATTATTCACAAAAAAACACTACCAGGTACATTCATTTGCCCGAAAAGATATTAGACCATGATCATGTGTAAGACCTAAGTCTTATCAGAGTTATTTGACCTTGGACCTTGGACCTGAGACCATGGCAAGAGAATCAGGTATACTTTTGTATGTGGAATAATATTAAAAAACATAATTTCTTAATTTGAATATCAATGTAATGAATTTGATTTACTATTGTTGTGTCAATTCTTAGCCAACGCATAGAATAACATCTGTCGCCAGACATTGCAAAACAGTGCATAGATCTGACAGCATCAAGTTTGTAATGTATACACACAATGCTTTTCTTCATAATAAACCAAGCAAACTTATTGTGAGCTTAATTAGTACAGTCCATCAGACCCTTGAAATAAATATGGCGCAAGAGTGATTCTGTCTGTAGGGGCAAAAGGTTAATGCCTCAATACGCACAACTGCATGCGTACAGTAATAAATTCACCAGACTAAAACCATAGATGGAATGACCAAGAATTACAGGCCACTGCCTTCTTCCTATACCAGATAATGATGATGATGAAGATGAACATGAGCAAAAATAACACTTTTTTCAAAATATGCAAATTCTGTGCTTTAATGACTCCATAACAAATATTGCTATATCCCATGCTTGGATTAGACTTGATAATTTGTATATTGGAAGATTTGATAGGTTTTCAGGGGGATCTTACTTTAGATGTTATATATCAAAGAAAATAATTAATAAAATAAGTTATTATAGAACTTACCAACTTCAAGTCTCTACACTAGTCGCATAAAGGGATGTTGTGATTGCAATCTTGCAAGTTCCTGAAAATAAATGTGTGTGTGGACACCAAAACATAAAAATAAAATTTTAAAAAGGCGAGCGCATCTGGCAGTCTCACCTGCATTGCGCAATTCAATATAGCATTAGTGCTGACTTTGAAAACTACTATAAATAGTTATTCACAAAAAACACCATTCAAATGATTCAATACTACGTTCATTGACAATAAATGACATTTTACCTTGATCATATGACCTAAGACTTGTCAGTGATACTTGATTACCCCGATTTCTACGTATTATAAAGTATATCTATTACCTTGGAAAGTTATGACAGCAATCTAACAATTACCTCCAACATGGCCCTCGCACATGCCATGTTTTGAAAAAACAGTGAATAATTAATCAAGTGTGAGGAACTCCATGTCGGCTGTAAATCACCAATTTTGAGGCTGATAGAAGCATGGAAAACAAGTGAAACTTTGTGTAAAGTAAGAATATTAAATTTGATTGTTTTTAAAGATCATGATGTTGCATGAATTTTTTATTTTTCACCATAAAATTCCATCTTTGTCAATTGGAGTATCAGAACGAGTTCACGTTCGGGTAACCCAGGGAGCTCCGGCCCACGAAGCGTGCCGCAGCCCAGGAGTCCACCGTGCATTTAGACACAGACACAGGACAAGGGTAGATTGTGGTCATAATAACTTGGAAGAAAATTGTGTAAACAGAAATTATGCACTTACCACGATTATATGGATGAAGGTCTATCATGTGGCAGTATCCTGACATCGAGGCACAGACTGGAACCTCAAAAAAAAGAAAAGTTCTGTCCTTCTACCCCAGTCTCGATCGGCCATTTTGTAATGAATTTTGAAAAAATTAGGAGGGGTATCGCAACAGAACTTTTCACTTTTTTGAGGTTCCAGTCTACCCTAGTCCCATGTCTATGTCTGGCTCAGGCCCGCTTCGCAGCCGGAGCTCCCTGGGTTAATGTTCGGGTAGGTGGAGCTTAGCAGTAGTGAAGTGGAGCCTGGACGAACATCACTTGAGGTAGAGGCACACCTACAGTTTTAAATTAAAACAGGTAGAGAGATACACGTACATCTTTAACTTAAAACCACTCACACATACTGTGAGGTTAATATTACTAACCTTGCATCATGAACCACGTGCTGCAATCCCACTTCTGGTGTCCACAAGCACAACACACGACTGCTTGATTTTTCTGTATGCAGCGGCATGTAATGAACCCTTGCGTGACTTAGTTAGAGTTAGATCTATACACAAATAATTATTATCTGAGAATAGATCAAACTCTAACTAAATCACGCAAGGGTTCATTACAATTTACATGCCGCCGCGCACAGAAAAATCAAGCAATAAAAGTCGTGTTGTGCTTGTGGACACGAGAAATAATAGAACCAGAAGTGAATCAACTTGACAGTCAGCATGCATGTATTAAACAATGTTGTGGATAGAACTTGCAACCCAAACACCATAACACAGTTAATCAATGGGCATGGCACAAGTGCAGTTTCGCACCGGTCGATTACCACTACCAGTACTACCTCAGGCGATGTTCGTGCAGGCTCCACTCCAATTCACTACCGCTACACTACGCTCCACCTACCTGAACATCGGGACAGTGAACCAATTCGGATATACCGAGTCACAAAAGGTGGGATCAAATGGTGGTTTATTGTAAAAAATCTAGGAAAAATATGTAACAAGGGATATGAATGACTTAATATCTTACTCTACACCCGTACAATATTTCACTCCGTGTCCATCCTCCAGTTATACTCAAAATTTGTGATTTTGGGCCAGTATCTTTTTCCTCACAGTCGCTGATCGATCGCGATCGCATGCAATTTTTTAAAATCGGCCGTGAATAATACGTGTGAGGAAAAAGATAATGGCCCAAAATCACCAATGTTGAGGATAACCGTAGGCGTAGGATGGACACGGAGTGAAATACGGTGTAGAGTAAGATATTAAGTCATTCATATCCCTCGTTACATATTTTTCCTAGATTTTTTACAATAAACCACCATTTGATCCCACCTTTTGTGACTCGGTATATCCGAATTGGTTCACTGTCCCGATGTTCGGGTAGGTGGAGCGTAGTGTAGCAGTAGTTAAGTGTAGTGGAGCCTGCACGAACATCACCTGAGGTATACCAGTACCAATACAACTTACAAGCATACCTCACCACAACCATAACACTAACATGACTAACTGTTCACAAATGTCCTAGCAAGTCACATTTCAAGGTCAATATACCCACCGCTTTTCTAAATATCGCAATCAGGAAAGGCTAAATTTCAATATATTATGGCTTCGCTCTGCATACCGTAAGGGCACTAGTATTCAACCCGTTTGGAGAGTTTCCTCAAATTTATAGAAATATAGAATTTACCTGAATTTCAGACCCGTCTTATTTCCAAGAGCAAATGCTGGTTATTCTTTTTCCGTTATTTTTTTCTTCAACCAGTTGACTGTGTGCGCGGGCGATCGAATTATACGGCGACGGATTTTGGTACTAGTATTCAACCCGTCGGCACTAATATTCAACCTAGAGATGAAAGATGGCCTAGCTGTCTCTCGATCTGCTCTTGACCCATCCGACTATGGACTAGACCATTTGAGATGAGACCAAACAGGGAATTAATCAAAGCCAGAGACTTACATAGATCTAGATCTAATTTAGCAATCTAAACCCTTTTGAGATTTGCTATCAATCCTCACTAGGTTGAATACTAGTAGGCCTACCATTCAGTGCAAAAGGCCATCGCCGCATAATTCGATCCTCCGCGCATGCAGTCGACAGATTGACAAAGAAAATATCGACAACAGATTACCCTGGAATTAACAAAGGTATGAAATTAAGATAAATTCCCTATTTCTAAATATTTTGGGGAATATGTCAAAATCTTTGAATTATGCCGGGTTGAATACTAGTAGGGTCCTAGGCCTACCCATACGGTATAGTCATGCAGATCAGTCATGCATCTATGGCTGCTTGGATTCGCCATGCACCATAATGTTGATATGGACTGATGTTAGCGACCAAAACTTCAAAAAGACTCCCCTGCGGCATGCCAGCAGTTAATTTGCAGCATGTTCACTTCACATGATTTGGTTGCTAACTTCAGTCCACATATTACCCTAGTCCCGTGTCTATACTGCAGTGTGTCTATGGCCAAATACACGGTAAGCGCCCTGGGCTCCCGCCAGCGTAGCGGGCGGGAGCTCCCTGGGTTACCTAGGCCTAACTTAGAGCAGCCAAGACTGGCAAGAGTATTCAAGGCAATTACATACGAATAACGAATGAAATGCGGTAGACCATATTAGATTGTATAAATTCACGCGCCGAATTATATTACATAAACTGAAATTGTATTATTCTTTCTGTATTAATACTCACATGTTTTATGGAATGTTGATGGTACCGTCGGGGAACAGTGTACTACTGAACTGAAGTGATTTTCTCGCACAAACTCCCCATTCGGTGCGCGCGCGTACATTATAATTGCAATTAACACTTTATCGCGAACTTACCCGGCGAGTTACACGTTAAGCTCAGGTCCTCTTTAAGACCTTAACAGACGGAGTCAAACGTAGGACATTGTCAAAGAAGTGCGTACGAAATCCATAACTGTGACCATTCGGAGGATGTTGGCGTATCGTGCATCGAATACGGTATCTTAATTTTCTCTTTCATCATGTTCATAAAATGAAACTTGTTGATGGTTCTCTCATTGGGCATGGTCAATCATTCAGAGCAAAAGATAAGTAAAGTAAAATCATCTGTTATACATGTATAACGAACACACAGTCATGCTACTTATGCTGTTATGAATGTATTTGTCCGCGTACCTTCTCCGTATTCCATAAACATTTTTTCACCTTTAGAGAATAGAAACCACTCGTAAAAACCCCGATGTAATATTTATGTCTGTTTAATTATGCCTGTATGTTGAAGAATACCTATCGCAGAATTAATCTCGAATACTGTTTTGTACTTTCTTCCGATAACAAACCCTCAGAAAATTTAAGCTATTGGTGAGATATAACTGTAATATTCTGTTGCAATGATCGATGCGATAAATTATTTGATACAATTCAAAATAGAAAATATGAAACTTAAAGTTAAGAAGTTTTCCATGGAATCATTTGACTTCATCAACAGAAGTGAACCAGGAATCCTCTACATCTATGGCAGTGGGGACGACAGAGACGCTTTCTTCAGGTGATATGACTAATGACGGTAGAAATGGCATATCACAGGCTGCCGCAAAGGGTATATTCTATCATTTCTGGTTTATTGTGTAATTTGAGTAAAGTTAAAAGTTTAATTTGCATAATTTATTGTACAGCGCATAGAGTTTTTCGACTATTATAAATTTTCCCCGATACTCCATAAATTGGTCCCCTCAAATTTTTTGGCTCATTACTACGCTTCTGAAAATAATCGCTTCTACTCGAGCATGTTTATTTTCTATTATTTAAGAAAAATGGCGAGTACTGAAAGGGTTATGTCTATTCCATTGCATTACCAACGTGCATGGCCCTCGGAAGCGGGGTGTTCGGGTGATGAAGCACCCCAATATTTTCCTGCATGGGGGTGTTGCGTGTATCTTTCTCCATAGGCAGCACCCCTTGGAATTATGGAAGGTGTGAAAAAAATGAGAAATGTAACCGAAATGACCTTCATTTTATAGTGAAACCTTGTTCTTTTGTGCTATTCAAATTTCACGGGATCAAATTACCCTCCTTTGTTTTCCTTTTCAAATTTACATGCATCTGCACCCTTAGTAACTGAAAAAAAATCGTTCCCAGGGCCCTGCCAATGTGATAACAGAATACAATCGTACAATATCTTTGGAGTAGGTATTTCGAAAAACAATGGATATCCAACCAAACTCTCATTTTGCGTAGTTGCTAAGAGTTGTCACACATTATTCGGACAAAATGTTGAGAGGGCACAACATGGCTGGGGGGTATTTCTAATTAGTCGTAATCGAGCGAAGCGAGAGAGCCAACTTAGTTTTATGTTTAAATTGAAATATATTTTGTGACATGCAGGCTTTACGACAGATAATAAAAGTACCCTATTTTGTTTTAATTACCTTCTTTCCTTATTTTTCCGGTGGTAGAACTTTTTGTTGTACTGCCTCCCATTCCCAAAGTCCAATCCACGTCATTTATCCATAAGAGTGGCAGTTGGTAAAATAATGATCGGTTTACCGAGTCTACAAAATCATAAATTCGACTCCAAATGCTTGATATTCATGTTTACGAATATATTCATTGATTAATTTTCCCTTTTCCCCCTCCGTAGGTTCAATCGGATTCCTCTCTGTCTTAGTCATTGGTATTCTACTTGTTTGTATCGTCATGACAGTAGTGATGCAGAAATACAGGTATGTCTGGAAACAAATCCCACTTTTGAAATAAGAGTGAAGGTTGAACTGCATCAGACTACTGTCGCAACTTAAGTATATTTTGAGATAAACATGCAGAAATGTAACTACTATAATAAAAAAATCTCTGTTTAGAGTTCCTGGAATTGCATCACAGGTTTCTCTTGTAATTATTATGATAATTATAAACGTTCATCAGGAATGCATTTAGTAAGAAACAACGAAGATGGACCTATAGTAGCACCCAATATTTGCTTTACTGCAGAATGAAATTATGAAAGAATAACTCTCATGGACCCTGATTGGTAGGCCTATGTTAAGGAAAAGTCACATATAATCTTAATTGGCAATTCACAGTTTGATTACAAACGCTGTGCTGCGGAGCCTTCGTGTGTTTTACGCACGTTCATAGCTAACGCAGACATCCACTAGCATACGGAAAGCAAAATAATATTAGAATCAGATGAGAAGGGATATATTATTCATTTCCTCTCTGTTCATATTTTTCTAGAGGTTCCGTTCCATATACCCCGGCGGCAATTTCTCCGATTGAAAATTGCACGTTAAACCAAGCATAAAATCTTACCTCTAAAACAAATAAACTCTAATCCTTATCTTTAGGGGCGCACTTTTAGATATCCGCGGGGGCGGGGGGTTGAAAGTTTAAAAAAAATTGACTTGCTACATGAGCAAAAAAAAAATTGACATACCATAAGAGTAAAAAAACAATTGGTCCACTGACAAATCATCTGAAAGGGGCAACCCCCCCCAAAAAAAAAAAAAAAAAAAAAAACTTGTCTCAATGGAATAAGGAAAAAAAATACTCAAAGAAGAAAGGAAAAAGAAATGCATCGACCCAAACTTCCAGCCCCCCTCCCCCCTGAGTATCAAATGGCGCGTCCCTTATATCATTCTGAACTCTATTATAATCGTAATTCTAGCCCTATACCATTTGAGATATTAAGACCGGAGCAAATGTTGCAAGGAGCAAATTCAGTGTCACCCTTCTGCATGACGTACCCAATCATCTATGCTGGAGAGATATAAATGATAATCATTTTATCTTTATAATTGTCTTCCTTAGACGCATCGCAATGAATCGCCAGTCTTCAAATCCAAACTGTTACGACGGACCACAACGCGGGAAAGATGGCACCATGGAGCTTAATACTGTCTCTGGGTCCAGGATCAAAGACGAATCTTCAACCAACCAAGCCGATATGTATGAATCACTTCAACATGTTGACAGCAGAGATTTATCCTATGAACATATTCAGAAACGAGATAAATAAACGAATTAATCAAAAGATATTCAACATGCACTGTTTCATAATGCTTGTCAGATCTGATAAGTTGTCATTATCCGACATTTGCCAATAAGAGGACAGTGATTCCGTGTTATTCAAAATTAAAGATCTTTTAACGTTTCCAGACCTTACTGGTGACAGCTACCATGAATTGGTGCTTAGAAATATATTGCATTCCGGTTCTCACGCGCATTATTAATGTAAACTTTAATTAATATGAAATCTAGATCTTGAATATTGATCGTCGTCGTCTTCATCAATGGAATAATCAACATCATTATCATCATCATCGTCATCATTATCATCATCGCCATCACCTTCATCATCGTCGTCATCATCATTCATCATCATATTCATATTCATACTCATTGTCATTCATAATAATTTGTTGATATATCTATGCTCAGTGGACTTGGCGGCAGAGCAGAGTGGTAACCATTACCACTCTGCACGAATAGGTAATCAAGCCATTCAATATGTATTCATTGTCATTTTACGCTGTAAATAGTTGAGCTAACTCTTTTTTTTCTTTTGGGGTATGTTTTTTTTATTGTAATACAATATGATAATCGAATGATCTATGCATTCTTTAAAATGGATATAAGTGTTGCTAATCTCAACCGTACCTAAAAAAAATATGATATTTTAGTTTTTATGTCTTTGGATTTTCCATCTCGACTAAGAATGGCTCTCCTCTTTATTGCTATATCATACTGTGGGTTAAACCATGTGCACACAGTTCCTACTGAAACAAATAGAGGGGGGGGTGATGTTGTGTTCATTGCCTTGCAAATGGTGATGGGATTTTAAGCCCATGACGAGGGAAGATGTAAATGTTAACCAGACATTTCATTTTCTTCATTGATAAAATGCAAATACGATAAGTAGGGGGCGCTTTCATGGGAATGTACATACATGTGGATAAAATGAGTAGGCCACTATGAGATTGAACTCTTGACTTTCATTTTTATTTGCAGTTTAATGTTTACATCTATGTTCATGTTTCGTTATATCATAACTACTTTGTGTACTTTGCACTTTGTACTTTTTGTCTTTGTGTAACGCTATTTGTAACCTACTTATCGAGGAAGGGCGCTATAGAAATGTGGATAATAATCATGATATCATAATCATACAAATATTTTCCTTCCATAGGCAAAATACATGACGGCATTCTCTTCTAGTGGGGGAATGTCACAGTATGATAGTCCCCCCACTTGGACAGTACGGTTTGCTTCGTGAGTTGATATCAGTGTTTCCTTCATGTAGGCCTTATTTCATCAAGAATTGTTAATGTAATTTAATAGACTTTAATGTTGCGTTTGAATAGCAATTTTGTTGTCTTAGGGACAATTTGGGGGCATTCACATATTTTGTTATATCATTAACCCCAGCAAACAAATGGACGTTTTCTGAACGTTGTTGTAACTGTCAAAAGTTCGGACGTTTTCTAAAAACGTTTTTAGGATGTCCGTCTGTGGAAGGCCTTCGTTCTCTTTATAACGTTTGAAATTGTTAGAAAACATTTTTAAATGTAAAAAAAATTAAAGATTTCAAGAACCTGCTGAAAACATGTTGAATGTTGTGGACGAATCACAACATTTTAAAATATTCGCAACGTTCTATGGAAGTTCAACGGACGTCCAGAAAACATTAAGAATCTGTCTAGAACATTCAGAAAACATTGAAATTGTTCAAAACGTTTTAAAAACGTTTCGAAGCTCTGTGAGTATCATTTGCTAATAAAATTAATACAAAAATTAAAATATATTTATTATATACTTGTTCATCTTCATTCCCCTGTGATACCCTTGCTATTTCAATACCTTTCCTTTACCTAGATCATATAAACTCTCCTAATCTACACACTTAAAATGTTGGGCAACATACTTTCCACTGTGTAGGGCAATGTATGTTGGTAAAAAATATATATATATTCTTGGCAATTATTATCCAATTGAGCAAATTTATTACCCAATTTGGGCAGATTTTAACCAATAGTTGTGTGGTATGTTACCCAGGGTTGTTTAAAAGTTGGTCATTTTTGCCCAACTTTTTTAAGAGTGTATTTTTAATCTAACTACTACTCGTATTCAGATCTTTTACAATATCAGGTAGGGATCAGATCATGTACCAATGAAATAACTCCCTGAATTGCATTATGGGCTTTAGGCCTCTGCAATCTATGTCAAATCATTTTGCATTATAGAATTCCCCAAATAGCTTGTCATTTATTTTTTTCAAAGTATGTTTTTGCAAAACATGGTACGTTAATATTAAGGTATTATAATCGAATGTTTTCCAGTCTAATGACGTTTTTAAAACATTCCTCAATATTGTTAAGAATACAATAAGTCCAATTCATTTGATGATAAAGCCTACCCAAACAAAAAGTCGATTTGAACATGGACCTGTTCATGATTTGAATAAATAATATAAAAATAAAACATCAAACAAAGCGACAGGCATGATACCTACTCAATTTTTTTTAGCAAACTTGATTTAAAAAGTAAGTATCTGGCTCCCTTAAAAATTATGCTCAAAACGCAACTGGAAGCAGGAATAAGGCAAATAAAGAATTCGGGCATCGGGGAAAATAAAAGAATTGGTTTCTATTTGTTCTAATCCAGGATTGAAATTTGACGAACGGGGGTTTCGGATTGTGGTGACCCAGGTTCGATTCCCACTTGGTGCACTAGCTTGTGCCTGTTTGGTAATGCATTTATCCTCATTATCAGGTCCCTCGGAGAGGACCTTCCACCGTCGGTCCTCTGGCTGCTTGCTTACAAGTATTCATGCTTTCTTTGCAAGTAAGTAAAAAAAAAATACCACCATCATTACATTAAAAAAAATAGGTCAGATCAAAACTTGGAAACGTTTGGAACCAAAACATGCATATTGTGCAGGTGTGAAATGCAAGAATAATACAATAAAAGAATAAAAGCTTTATTTGATTGTCAGTTACACTTGTCGAACATTTAATTTTTTTTCTTGAATGTGGGATGATTGAATGTGTCTTTTAATGCACATCTTCTCCTTCGCCTTCTTCCTCTTCTCCTTTGCCTTCTTCTTTGCCTCCTCCTCCTCCTTCTTCTTTTAAACAACCATTTTTAATAGTTTTTATACAACCATTATTTATATACAGTTGCACAAAATTTAATCAGAATTGCATAAAAATCTTTTTTACAACCCGCTGTATAAAACCAAGTTTTAAACATAATTTGTATAAAACTTTCATACAACCCTTTGTTTAAACTTTAAACAACCGCGTGCTGTCTAATTTTCAAACAACGGTTGTAAGGTTCATATAGTAAACACCGGTTGTATAAAATTTTATACAGGTTGTATAATTTTGTTTTTACTGTTTGGAGGACGTTTCATGTTATAACGTTTACGACCGTTTTAAACATGTTCTTTAAAAAACGCTATTTGCATAAAATGCCAAGTCCAAACTTTGTAATTTCTATTATTAATGTCTATTTTAGACAAAGACGTAATGAATCTAAAAACGTTGTGTGTTTACTGGGAACATGATTAGACAGTTCATTCTTCTCCAGTGTTTACATTGTGCACAATGTTTATACAGCATTAGCAGGTAGGTATGTGTAAATAGATAAGTGCTCCTTAAAATATGGAATAATATCAATAACCAGGAAATAAGTTTTGAATTATTGTGTCAAAATCGTTCTGAATAAATCATACCAAAATGAAGGAGCCTGGGAGATGTAGAATTATCACTTCATTTCTTTTTATCCAATTACTGGTGTCTGTGTACGCCGTGGGTGAGTTTTAATATCAAATTATCTTGATTTTTTTAAATAAAAAGAAGGCATGTTTAATCGGACTTTCTACTACTGATCATTGGGTCGTATAATATCAATGTGACTGTCACACCAAACGGAACCTATACTCAAGACCGACGAATATTAATAGGAGTGGGCTGTACAGTAGTCAAAAATATATAGAATTTTTCAAAATTTTACTAAGGAAACAGTTTTTATGTCTTCCTTTTACAGTATCTCAACATGATATGACAACATTTTTCTAGGGTCAGACAAAAAAACATATACCGGACCAAAATTCGAGCTGGCCGCCATTCCCAGAAAATCACACTTTTGCCATATTTTTTTTTCAATTTATCGATAAGGACAAGGGGTAGAAGAATCCATGATGATATAAAATCATTATTAATAGGAGCACTGACGTACGCAGGGTGGTAAAGGTGTTCGCACCCCCCCCCCCCTAATATTTCAAAACGCCCCACTAAATTTTTTTTGAAGAATTTTTCGTTTTGATTGTCAATTTTTTTTTTTTGTGGTACGAAACGACGTAAAGTTAGTGGTGAAGACCATTTTTTGCTTGTCATTTTTTTTGAGGGGGGGGGGGGTAGGAAACGACCTGAAATTGGTGGTGAGGACCTTTTTTTTGGGGGGGGGGGGTGTCAACATTTCATTCAGCTTGAACCCCCATCCCTTTAAACAAACTTGAGCAACTTTATATAATGCTATCATTGTGCCTCACTTGATTTTATTGTGATGTTGTGCGGGGGAAATACTTAAGTATAGAAATCAGTTAAATAAACTCAAACTTATTACATATTCGAATTACAGAAGTCCAAGTATTTCTTTTTCTGCAGCTCATTAGTCTGCCCCTTGATGATTTAGTGCTTGATATTCATGTGCAAATCACAATCGACTCGGAGCTTTTCATTTTTAACAGATGCTTTTGTTGTTAACTCCAAAATTCATACGTACCATACACGTCAGAAAAATATTACCATCAACTTATCAACCATTTGCAAGAATAAAAACTATTTTGAATTCATTTGTAATACATTGTAGCTTGTATAAAAAATTGAATAAATTACCTCAAAGCATATAGATCCAGTGTAACACTGCCTATATTACAAATTGCATGTCGAAAATGCTTATTTCAAAGCTTGCAAAATGTCTTCAATTAATCTTTTAACTTTCTAGTTTATCATTGTAACTATATTTGTATATTTTTCTACATGTATGTTTCTTTTATCATCAATAATTTTGTTTTATATATCTTCCTTTTTTATTGTGTTGTTGAATTAATTTTATTTAGTGGCCCCTTTCGCCAGCTTTGCTTCTATGGGGTCCAACACCTTTCATGTTGTATTCTATTTTGCCTACCTTTGTACTAAACATGTGTATTATATAACCTGATTGGTTTGAATAAACTAATATCACTAAGGGGTTTTTAATTAGTCCTTATTTGTACTAAACGGTATTGTATTGACTACCCTTGGTCTCATTTATGGCTATTTAAATACAACGTATAACGTTCAACTTAAAGTTCTTGATCTTGGTATTCTGTTCGTACACGTAACCTGGCATAATGACTTTCAAGGAGATCATCCCAAGTGATATGCACCGAATAGTGTGTGAATTTGCGACAGGTCTGAAGGAGGGTGGGGGGTACTATCATCCCTTTCTGAGCAATTTCATCAAACTTTCTAAGCAATTCGATACTAGGGTAAAAACAACATATGATCAAATACATGTTCACCCTTTGTTGGAGTTATGATGGTGAGTATTTGGCAAATATCCATGAAATATTATACAGATTTTTTTTCTTTTTCAAAAATCCAGTTTTGTGACGTCACATACATGTACGCGGACCTGCACCATTGCTTTGATACACATTCGGTAAATTTCAGTTTTCTCAGAAAATTTAGAATTATCTTACCCTTGCCTTCATTTATCCTCAGACTTATCACTTCATTCCCGCAACTGTATAGACATATATTTTCCGTTTTTGGACCATCAATAAATGGGGATTTATTCAGTTTATATATTAAACACGGTAAATGCTGCTAGCATATATCATCAGAAATTCAAGAAATCAAATATTAATTTTCTTGTTCTTTAGTCAATTTTGATCAAATGCTTCACCAATATTTATTTTATTTTGTCTTCCTTAGTGTTTTTTATCACACATTCGAATGATGAAATTAAGTTTTAAAAAATTGTAACCTGTCAACTACCAATCATATGCGACTCTTTCTGCATGCACTAATGGATTTCCTGGTCCCTTATAAATAAGTATAGACACAAAAATCATGTGAAAATTCCACAAAATAACAAAGTTATGGGAAAAGGTGATTTTCTGGGGAAATGGCACCCATTTTGGATTTTTGGACGGCACAATTATTTCTCGGACCCGAAAACAAAAATATTACCATTTCATGTTGCCAACAAACCTATCAATCAACCAACCAATCAGCAAACCAACCAACTATCGATAGGTCACTCAAATAATCAACCACCCCATTAGTAGCTCATTCAATCATTATTTTAATTCATCAATCAACCACAATGTTAGCCAACCAACCAATCAATCAATATCATCCAATCAGTCAGTCAATCGATAAAGTAATCAAATGAAAACCCATAACATTATTTCGAGGAGTGAGGAGGCAAAGAGAGGAGGAGGGGTGATTGATCGGAATCTTCAAAATATTGGGACCTCCTAGAATCGTTGTTTAAAAGGGTTGCTTACAATTAGGCCAATTACAAAAGTGCTTTTCAGTTTTTCCTTTAAAGGGAAATAGCATGATAAACACATCATAAAATGAGGGGATCTATGAAAAATAGCATTATGTGCAAGCGAGCGAGGCGAGCTTGTAAATTTCCACTACTTTTCAGGTTTTGGTTTCAGATAACATTATCTTACATTTATTTATTCATTTATTCAAATAATATTCCAATAGGATGCCCTTTCAGCAAAAACTTGTATCAAAAGGGGCCCTATAAGCATACAAACAAAACATTTTACGCATTTTTTTACCGATGCTAATTTAAAGTTATCATTAAAGAAAATAAATATTTATAATCGTTATAAATTAGTTCTACAATTTGGTTAAATTGACATTTCTCCCACCGGGTGTCAATAAGCTGTTTGATCCTCTTCGATCAAGAGGCCCAGATGGAATTTCTGACAAATTACTCAAGACATTTGCTGACGAGATCACCCCAGCGCTCACAGTACTATTCAAAGCGTCTATCCATTAAGGCATTATCACAGATGACTGGAGAATGATAAATGTTGCTCCCGTGTCCAAGGAAGGAGAATAACAGACCCATATCTCTGCCGTCCATCTCATGTGCAAAGTCTTAGAACATGTTATCTGCAGCTCTATTATGTATCACCTGGATACATGCTCAATGTGGATTTCGTAAGCGACGTTCTTGTATCATCGAACTAATTTTCACCTGTGAACACCTTGTCAAAGGACTTGACACCACCGACTCCTCTACAAGCTGAAGTTCTACGGCATTCGTCTTACTACCCTGTGCTAGTTCCAAGGCTTCCTCCACAACAGAACTAAAAAACTAGTCGTCCATTGATGCACCTGGAATACTATCCCATTCAGTCTGGTCGGGCGTGCCACAAGGCAGTGTTCTCGGCCTTCTTCTTTTTGTACTCTACATTAATGATCTACCTCATTGCATTTCATCCCAGACAACAACAAAACTGTTTGGCGATGACTGCCTACTCTACCACAGGATCCGATCCCAGGATGATGCCAGCAACTCCAAGAGTGGGAGTCAGAAGTGTCAAACTATCTCAGTAACAATCAAGCGGAAACCACTAAGAAAAAATACATACTCAATTCATGATCAGCTATTACAAAAGGCCAGCTTTGCTAAGTAGGTATCTATTGATGTTCATATTCATCAGAACATGAAGTGGAACCACTATATTAGCATGGTTACCAAGAGGGCCAACTCTACACTTCTTGCAACGTAACCAGCTACCGTGCCCCAAAAGCGTCAAGGTACTATGTTACAAATCTTTCCTCAGACCTTTCCTGGAATATGGATGTGAAATTGTGGGACCCTTCACCAAGGAAATCACCCGGAAGCTGGAGATGGTGCAGCGACGATATGATAGATTGACAATAATCGTGTTAGTTGTGTCATAGTCCAGATTGGACCATGGTATATGGAGTTCCCATTCCCAAATCTAACATAGAGGATACATGTCTCCCAATCTTTCATCCAGTGCCAATTCATCTACCAGGTGAGGATGGTCGATGAGGGGATGGGCACCGGATTAGAGATTGGGAGGCATGTGCCCTCTATGTTAGTTTTGGGAAAGGGAATTTCCATATACCAAGGTCCAATCTGGACTACTTATGTCACCGATAAGCTACGACAGCTCCATTCGCCCATCCCCGGGGGCACTTACTGTAAATGTATGATACGTATGTGCCGCGGTTGAGACCCCCATTTTCAGCCTAAATTGCCGTTCCAGGGCATCACCAATTCAGAATGCCATAGAAATTCCTATTTTTCAAGTTCTATATTTCCAACACCATCTCTATTTCTGAGTGAACCTATATTTCTGCGATTGTATTAATTTGATGTGTTTGTCCATTATTTTGCAGCTAGATTTATTTCTGCCTTCTGTTTGTATTTATTTAAGTATGATTGTTTGTTTGTTTTTTGCCATATTTATATATTTCTAAAACTTTTATTTTTTGCCCTTTTGGCTGTCCATACATTATATCCCTCATATCTTGTTTTTAAGTTGTTACCGAAATGTGCATATTATATTGTCTAAAATCAAATGTGCAGGCATATCAGGTTATAACTGCGCATTCTGGTAGCAATAAACCCTGTCAGAATGCGCTATCGAAACATTTTGGTAGCAAATTTCTTTTACCAAAATGTGCATTAACAACGTGTGGCTGGCACAAACTATCCCTATAGTTACTCTCCTTTTGAATGGTCTGTATTTTTTTCGATAAACAAAAAAAAAACATTTCTGAAAAAGTAAGGCATAAAGAAAGATGGGAATCTTTAGCAGCGAATTTGAGACAGGGCGGTTCGTCATCAACCCGTCGATTTATCCACCACAATACTCAACAATCCAAGGTGAGATGAGGATGAAAGAGACAGGCGCGTAGCCAGGGGGGGCGGTCGCCCACCCAAAACGTCCCCAAAAAGAAAAAAAAAGAGAAAAAAGAGAGAAAAAAAGGAAAAGGGAAGGGAGGAAAGGGAAGAAAGGTAGCTTTGTCGGTTTTTTTTTTTTTTTTTTCTCAAAAGAGAAACTCCTTCACTCTTGCTCTAAATTTATATATGAATTTTGCTTCCGCGCTGAGCGCGGTTAAATGACAATATTGAAGTTCTCCATTGTTTCCCCCACCCTTTCTCTAACCCTGCTTTTCCACCTCAGCTATATGTGTTTCTTGCCAGTTAAAGTTCAAATGTATAGATTATAGGGCATGGAATTAGAGTAAGGTCAGGGCCGTAGCTAGAGGGGGGGTATGGGGGGGGGGGTGTGACACCCCCCCCCCCCCCCCCCAACTTTCGTGGCAGTCGGCAAAATCATGTACCAGTTGGCAAAATGGAGGATAGGGGAGAAAAAGAAAGAAAGAAAGAGAAAGAGAGGGGGAGAGAGAAAAAGAAAGAAAGAAAGAAAGAAAGAAAGAAAGAAAGAAAGAAAGAAAGAAAGAAAGAAAGAAAGAAAGAAAGAAAGAAAGAAAGAAAGAAAGAAAGAAAGAAAGAAAGAAAGAAAAGGAAAGAAAATTAGGGGTAGTAACTTCGAAGAAGGTTACGACTTTTAGAGTAAAGACAACCAATTGGCAAATCCAAGTCCATGTAGCCAGGCTTAGAGCCCTACTAGTCAGCAAAATAATAAGTGCAAAACAGATGGAGCTATAATAACACACAAAGTAAGCCAGTCCTCCCCCAATATGAACAAGCTTGTTAGTTTGCAAATTATACCACAATTATTGACGATTTAACAAACACATTAATTTTGTAAAATTAGAGGCAAGACTAGGTACATAAATATTGGGTGGGATGAATTTCCAAGGTTTAAGTTGAATAATCAAAGCCAAAGTATAGTTGGCAAATTATAAAGTGGGCCTATCAAAGTGGCAGAACACTATACACTCTACCAGTCAGCAAAGTGATGTACAAGTACTGCCCCGTTTCAGATCTGAAAAGAACAGAACACAAGACTTAAAAAACTTGTAACTCTGCAGTTGGCAAATTCATGAAGACAAGTCTACAACTTGTAGACTTGTCTACAAGTTTGCAGTTGGCAAAAAACAAAAAAATGTTTACTAAACTTTTTTTTTTTATTTATGGTGTCAGAAGGTGCTTAGGGTGGGGATGGGGGCAGATTGGGGTTGCATCATTCCTGGTGCTCGCATTGTCTGACTGATGAGATATATAGTCCTGTTGTATTTTAAGTCCATAAAGATTATGCACCAAACTATCTCCTCGCACTTCAAGTTATCATTGTTTTATGTAGTGACATATGCTTTTTTTCATATACTTAAAGTGATTGCCCCCTTTTAAGGCCTTAATAAAACATTTCCAGTCTGTGCTTACGTTCGCATTGGTGTGGACCGATATAGATACTGGGCTGGTGTTAAATGAACACCGGCGTTTTTGCAGTGCACGAATTCCTAAAGACAGTCCTTAAAGGAGAATGAAACTCTTGGAGCAAGTAAGCTTTTGTGAAAGCAGAAAAATCAAAGAATACGATCAACAAAAGTTTGAGTAAAATAGGACTAGCAATACAAGAGTTATGAGCATTTGAATGTCGAGACCACTAATGCTATGGAGATTCTCCCATTGGCAACGCAACCAAGATCTATGATATCACAGATGAACAACTCTCCCCTTTTGGACACTGAAAATATACCCCAAAACATCTCTTTTTGCTCTTTCTAATCATATGACAACCGATTCATCAATGATATAATGTTGTGAAACCTCTGTACTTGTCCTCTCATAAAGAGAACACCTCACCTTGTGATAAATTCTATAAAAGTGAGAATATAAGTGAAATAAGTACTAAAGCAATGAGGGAGTTGTACGTGTGTGACATCACAGATCTTGGTCGCATTGCCAATTGGAGGATCTACATGGCATTAGTGATCTCAATATTCAAATGCTCATAACTTTCTTATTATTCATTCAATCTTCCTCAAACTTTCAACAATATGTTTCTTTGATTTTCTCTTTGATATGGATTCAGCTGGTTTCAAGGGTTTCATTCTCCTTTAAAATGTCCCTTTTTTCTGATCTAATTATAACAAATTTTCAGCTCGCGCTTCGCGCTCGCATTACTTAATTAGTGAAATAGTAAATTCCTATAAACAAGCCATAGAATGCCCCTCTTCAGGTCTGAATTTCAAAAATTGTCAGCTCGCGCTTCTCGCCCGCAATATTTCATTAGTGAAATACGTATCATGTTCATGATTACAATGACCACAAAAAGTGCTTCATGTGCCAGTGTAATTCTAACAAAATCAGCAAGCGCTTGGCGCTCGCATTAGATGACTATGATGAGATATGTACGCACTTCATAAATTTAAAAAGATAGTCCTGAAAATGTCCCTTTTTAGGGTTAAGTTATACAAAAAAATTCAGCTCGCGCTTCGTGCTCGCATTGTTTGTTTTGTAAGACATGTACGTATCATGATTACAAAACTTTGCTTATAATGTCCCTTTTTAGGACTGAATATCAAACATTTTCAGCTCGCGCTTCGCGCTCGCATTATTTGATCACTAAGATACATATCCGTTTAATGGCACAGTCCTTAAAATGTCTCTATCAGGTCAGTATACCTGGCAATTGAGCGCGCTTCGCGCGCGCCCACTTAATGACTCTAAATTTTTGCTGGTGCCCCCCCCCCCATGCCGTGACCCACGGTACGCCACTTTTAGCAGTAGCACTCTTGAAATTTTAGTTGAGACATCTTGCACAGAAGGTCAATTAAAAATTAACAAATCTTTGATTTTGATATTATTAATGCATAGGGTATATCATTATACTGCAAGTTAGCAACTACGGCACACTAGCCTTTCTATTTTGATCCAAAATGTTTATTTTTAAAGTGCAAATATCTTTGTATATCTTTGTATAATTTACCTTAAAGTATTCACCAAATGCCACTAATTCAATTTTAAAAATTCAAAATCTTTTAATATGTGATTATTGTAGGGGGGGGGGGCACATCCCCCATCAGACTCCCACTGTGCTCACGTTGGCGCTGTCACGCCAAATTTAGTTGGCAAATTTAGCTGGTACACCCCCCAACAAAATGCTTCTGGCTACGGCCCTGAGTAAGGTTAGGCCGAAGTATATGAAGTTATCTTTTTTTTAATTGATCGCGCAACTTCTGATCGGGTCGGCTCCGGGCGGGTAAAATCTTTATATCAATTTCGGCCGTCACCTCCATAAAGTCAACTTCTCCCGCTTTTCAGGTCATTACTAAACAACCATAATTTGGGGCAAACAGGTTCCTAATTTAAAAAGAGGAATGTATAAAATTCGTGTCGTATTAAATAAAAAAGTACAATATTTTTTTTCAAATTCTATTAATTTCATTTTATTTCCCTGCACATTCATCTCCTGTCCTGTTATGCGCCCTCGGTTTGAAATTTTGAATGACACTTAGGTTTCTTTATAATTAAAAATGAAGCGCTGCAGGATAAGTTAAAGAAATTAGGCATCCTTTTTTATATAATTTTAATGAATCACAGAAGTTTCAACTTTTTGCGCACTATTTTCCTTGTAATGAAGTTCAATGATCTTAGGAAATCAATTGAATTAGAGCCGATGGGGTATTAGATATATCTGCATTTGATGAAACGTCCGCCCTTTGAAATTTCAGAGTTTTATTGCTCTGTGCGGGGAGGAATATCTTCCTCCCGGCATATACACTTCTTTTCCTCTGTTTCGCGAGTTAAAGATATGCACTGTCGCTAAATTGTTTGTAATCAAATCTGATATTTCCAAGGGAAATATTCAATATATCTTTAAGAATACCCTTTACTCGGGACCCTTTTCATGGCAAAAATATTGATAAAAGCTTTAGCTTTCGCGCTTCGCGCGGGGTTATTATGATTTTAATTTCCTCCATTGTATTCCTTTTTGTGCGTTCACAATCACTTTTGAAAACAAGGTTCAAAATCACAATAAAGTCAACTGAATTGGCGCTGATATAGGTACTAGAGACAAGAGAGACGGCTCCTTTTCATTTTAATCTATGAAACACCAAAAGCTTCGCGCTTCGCAAGGGAGGGGGAAACTCCCCCTCCCTGCACCCACCCCCTAGGGAGCGCGCTTCGCGCGCTCTGTAAGTGTTGGCACGCTTCGCGTGCATTTACCGCCCCCTCCAAAGTGAAATCCTGGCTACGCGGTTGGAAAGAGAGGTTTTACACGACTTTATTTGGGAGGTTGTGGTCACCTCTATGGTCCCATGGATCGAACGCCACCCCTGAGAAAATATGCATTTGATGTTAATGGGTCTACCACAAATAAATCCATTTGTTACGCATACGATCAATTTTCTCACCCTTATATGGTTCAACGATTCTCGCAAGAACTCCTCAATTGAGTTCATGTTGTTTAAAAACTCATGACGGTACGTGAATATGACATAAATCCCTGCTGGCAGCATTATTAACTAAATAATGATGATATTGTGAAAACAGTGTAAATTATCTTAAAAATGAGATCTGAAAACACAGCTTCTTCAACAAAGATGGAAATCAAATCGTGCCTGTGCTATATATCTCTGCAACCGTCCGTGGCAGGGATATTTATATTAATACAACAGTGTCGTTTTTATTGCAACAAACAAAAAATATATATGATCTAATCATATTAAAGAAAAAAACATAAAAGCAAAGATAACAGCACTTAAGCGCCTGCCTAACTAAACAAAGAGTGACGCAACGCCTCGCCCCTCCCTTAAACTACCATCACTCAAATGAACTTGAGCCCTTGCTAAAATACCTCATTATAGGTCAATATTATATATTTTTACAGGAATATAGTGTTGGTGTGAATTATTTCGGGAGATGTATTTCCTCGATGGGCTATAAATCTTAGTAATATAACGATCTAATATCAAATACAGAACCTCTCCGGACCCTTTTACGTGGTGGAAGAGGATCCTTTGAAGGCCGGGTTGAGGTTTACTACCAAGGACGATGGAGTACAGTATGTCATGACGGTTGGGATCTTAATGACGCCCATGTGGTTTGTCATTCATTGGGATATCAACGTGCTTCAGCTTATGACTTAAGTGCCTCCTTTGGTAAAGGTACAGGCGAAATTATCCTGGATGATGTAGAGTGTACAGGATCCGAATCAAACATCGCATTTTGTCGACATAACGGTTACTATAATCACAACTGCGGCCACAATAAAGATGCAGGAGTTGTATGCGAAGGAATTGGTGAGCAGGCCTAATAAATAATAATATTACCAAAGATTTTTAACATGACATTATAATATTCAAATTTGTTTTACAAGAAGTTCATCTTTTTTCTAAGAGTCTATAATGCCATTTATGCTATTCTACGATCGACAATTTGGTCTGAAGGCATTTTGATCTTCTCTCGATTACTGAGTACAATACACCCTGTCTTGTCTAATTCTCATTCATAGTCTCATGCAATTGGTCTAATTTCTTCTTGTTCCACTTGACCTACTTATATATATATATTTTTTTCTTTCATTTTTTTAGATGAAAATTTGGTTTAACTGTTCATCTAACCTAGACTAAGTGTGTTTGACCAAGTGAATATTAGGCGAAATCCGTATAGCCTAACTTGATATTGATTTTTTTAAATGGTTAAAGTAAAGGGGCGGTCTGGTTATGTACTAAGTGGGATTAAAATGTGAGATGAGACCAAACGGAAAGTAAACAAAGAAGGATCTAGACAAATCTCCAATTTACCGTGGCAGATACTCAGATCGCGCTTAAGCGCGATCTGAGTATCTGCCACGGTTTCATGTCTATTGTGGGGATATAGCCTAATAACAAGGCCCTGTGCTGTTGTGATATTTACATCACATACCTACCGACTGGAAAAAAGACTGTTCGCAAAATGCCGAGTGAGTGCGAGGATTTCGAGCTCACAGTTAGACCGCATGTCTCAGTATATGCTTATGAGCATATAGGCCAGATTCATCCAAATCCTCTCGTAGCTGAATCCTCCTCCCTGCAAAATCTCGTGAATCATGAGATTTTCTTTCTCTAAGAATTTACCTACTTTATCCTCTTGTAAATTTAAATATATATCTTTGCACAATTGGACCGATTAAATGTTTCTCTTTCATATTGGTCATTCATTTTGTAAAAAAATATTTTGATAAATAGTGAATTTTAGGCCTGAAAATGTGCATCAAAAGTTAATTTTCTTCCTCTGTTTTCTTTTGCATATTGCGCAAAACTTTTTATTTTGAGCCTCGAAGATCTATATCACCATGAAACTGAATTTCAGTACTTTCTTACATTGTTATCTTAATATGCGGCATTTTTAATCGGGTCAAAGTCACTTTTTTCCAAGGTACAAGACGAGGTTTCTAAAATTCCGGAGTAACATGAAATCTAGAGTTCTGATTGGCTGGAAAGGGCTCCAAAACAAAAACCGCGGGTAATTTGATGAGATTACCACATGGAGAGTGTGACCTTGCCGTGAACCCAGCACTGGAACCGTTGAGTGTGTGGTCACTTTGACCAATCAGAGTGCAGTATTCTTGTTTTCAAGCTGATTAATGTACTTGGCCAATGAAAGTGTAATCTTGACCTGATTAAACCAATTCTTGTTTTGAAACCTATACCATTTTAAAGCATTCGGGCTCAAACAAAAGTTCAGTGTAAAAATGAAAAATTTTATCAGGTGAAAATAATTATTTTATAGCATATTTTAGATCAACGGTTTTGCACCTACATAACAACATTTTTAAATACAGTCAAACACATGACCTGAAAGAATAACTATTCTATACAATTATACCAAATTCTTGAAATTTGATGAATATTTAGAATATTAAAAGAGGTGTTTAGGTCGGCACCAAGCTCATAAAATATGCTAAACCTCTCTGGTCACGAATATCACTTGGATGAGAGAAGCCACTTTTTTGGGGACCTGACTGCTCAGTCACATAGTCCAGGGGCTGGGGGAGTTTATTCAGCTGATCGGGTACATAAGGTTTGATAGTCCCAACATGTTGGCATGATATCAGTGGTCAAGAAAACGTGTTGCTGCCGGGTCATATCCTGTACGGAAGGCACAAAGGACCCCATTTTTGTCGGCCATCTTGGATTTTTCATGAAAATCAATTATTTTCATATTTTTGCACAAACAATGGAAAATATTAAATGAATACGCATTTCAAAATGATTTAGACAGTAGAAATCGATTGCAATCGTTTTCTGGAGAGTCCGGTTAATATTTTTTTAATATAAGAATTTATGCCAAAATGTCCATGCTTTGAGGCAAACATTTGCATGTGCATTGATATCTTTCTATTTTGTCATTAATATCAACAATTAATGCAAAATATCAGCATTCAACACGAAAATGAATACATTAACGAGAACATTGCTTAGATATAGGGAAAATACTTCCAAATGTATTCCCCGATATTGCGATAAAATGACACCAAAAAGCAACCTCCGTCACTAGTCACACCAGTGATACCGACTTCAATGCGCTCGCTAGCTTGCCTTTCAAAAGAATACAATAGACTCAATTGGTATTGCCTCGCCTTTGTTGGTGTGACCATGGACCTATTCGTAATAGGTCCATGGTGTGACTAGCACGCGTAAATACATGTAATGAGCGTCGCGATAGAAAAGTGTATATTACATATATGGGTATGAGGGCAAAATGCGGTTCTTACATATTTAAGCAACTTTTATGTTAATGAAACCTCTTGGAAAATCTAGAAGAGGGATTGCTCTGCATGTTGCAAGCAATTACATTCGGACACCTTAAAACATGGTCCCGCAAGAGCCTGTCGAAGGTACCCCACCCTTATCCGAAGCCCCTCCGAAGCTTGACTATTGAAATATTTTGCCTTCTGCGGCCCTCAATGTGCCAAAATAATGCTTCGGTTAGGTAAAAAAACAACTTTTATTCTCTTCATATCACTTGCAGACAAAAGAGTACGCTTTTCGAGTACGCTTTTCTCTATCTGCTACATTTAAAGAAGTGAGGGACAACAAAGCCTACCAGGGGGCTGCCTCAAGTCACCCTCCCATTTTTCGTATTTTGCCCATTTCTTGGAAAATTCGTCATTTTGGAGCCCCATTGGTGAAAAAAGTGTTTCTACTATGTAGTGAAACCACTTTTATTGTTTTAAACCACTTGGAGACTAAAGAGTAGACTTTTTTCTATCTGCTACATATAAAGAAATACTGGAAAATCGAAGCCACCCCCGTCAGTGGGATGCCGAAAACATCATCCCCTTTTCCGTATTTTTCAAATTTATGGAAAAATCTGCAAAGTTGGAGACCCCACTGAGGCTAAAGTGTGTTTCTGCTAAAGAGCAATCCATTTTCATTGTCTTAATACCACATGGGGACGAAAGAGTTGCCTTTCCTTTATCAGTTACACATAAAGAGGTGTTGGTACAGCAAAGCCTACCCCCGTCAGGGGCTCCTGAAATTACCCACACCTTTTCTGTATTTTACCTTTTTATTAGAAAATCTGCGAGTTGGGAGCCCTACATTGAGGCAAAAAGATGTTTCTGCTATATTGCAAACAACTTTCACTGTCTTAAAACCACTTGGATAGGAAAAAGTATTTTTTTTCTATCTGCTACATATAACGAAGTGCTGGCACATGGAAGCCTACCCCCTCAGGGGGCAGCTGAAGTCACCCGCCCCCTTCCCGTATTCTGCCAATTTATGGGAAAAATCTGCCAATTTGGAGAAACTGAAGAGGGTAGGCGTCGATGTGCCAGCATCTTTTTATATGAAGCTGATGTATATATATAAAGCTTTCTTTTTCATTTCCAGGTGGTATTAAAAAAATAAAAGTGACTTTACTTTTATATCAGAAACACCCTTTGCCTCAATGGTGACTCTAAAATGACGAAATTTCTAATAATTAGACAAAATGGACAAACAGGATGGGGTGACTTAATATTCGGCAGCCCCTGAAGAGGGTAGGCGTCGATGTGCCAGCACTTCTTTATAAAAAGCTTACTCTTCCATCCCCAAGCCCATGGGAATAAAAAAAATTAGTTCATAGCAGGAATACCTTTTGCATCAATGGGGCTAAACACTGCGAATTTTCCAATAAATAGGGAAAATAGGCAAAAAGGTGGGGTAACTTCAGCAGCCCCTGAATTGAGTAGCTTCGATGCGCCAGCACGTTGTTTTGCATGTAGATCATAGAAGAAAGCCTATTCTTTCATCTTTAAGTTGCTTCAAAAAATAAATTGGCTTCATTGTATAGCAGGAATGCTAATTTGCCTGAACGAGGGGGTCAAAAACTGCGAATTATTCAATAAAGTGGGAAAATAGGCAAAGGGGTGGGTGATTTCGGGAGCCCCTGACGGGGATAGGCTTTAGTGTGCAAGCGCGTCTTCAAATGAAGCTGATAGAGAAAATCAAACCTTTTCGTCTCCTAGGAGTTACAAAACAATAAAAGTTACTTTTCTGCAAAGCAGAAACGTCGTTTGTCTCAATGGGGCTCCAAAATGGTGAATTTTCCTAGAAATTGGCAAAATATGAAATAGGGTTTGGGTGACTCCAGCTGCCCCCTGAGGGGTAGGCTTCGATATGGCAGCACTTCGTTATAATGTAGCAGATAGAAAAAATACTAATTTTTTGCATCAAAGTGTTTTAAGACAAGGAAAGTGTTTTGCTATTTAGGAGAAACATCTTTGTGCCCCAATGTGGGATCCAAATTCGCAGATTTTCTAATAAAAAGGTAAAATACGGAAAAGGGTTGGGTAATTTCGGGAGCCCTTGACGGGAGTAGGCTTTGCTGTACCAGCACCTCTTTATATGTAACTGATCTTGTCTCCAAGTGGATTTAGGCAATGAAAATGAATTGCTTTTTAGCAGAAACACCCTTTAGCCTCAGTGGGGGCTCCAAATTTGCAGATTTTTCCATAAATTTGCAAAGTACGGAAAAAGGGGATGGTGTTTTCGGCATCCCACTGACGGGGGTGACTTCGATTTTCCAGTAATTCTTTATATGTAGCAGATAAAAGAAAGTCTACTCTTTTGTCTCCAAGTGGTTTAAAACAATAAAAGTGGTTTCACTACATAGTAGAAACACCTTTTTCATCAAAGTGGCTCCAAAATGACGAATTTTCCAAGAAATGGGCAAAATACGAAAAAGGGGATGGGTGACTTGGGGGCAGCCCCCTGAGAGGGTAGGCTTTGTTGGGCCTTCACTTATTTAAATGTAGCTGATAGAGAAAAGCCTACTCTTTCGTCTTCAAGTGATTTCAAGAAAATAAAAGTAGTTTTTTTACCTAACCGAAGCATCATTTTGCCACATTGAGGGCTCCAAAAGGCAAGATATTTTAATAGTCAAGCTTCGGATAAGGGTGGGGTACCTATGACAGGGTCTTGCGGGACTATGTTTTAAGGTGTCCGAATGTAATGCTTGCGACATGCAGAGCAATCCCTCCTCTAACTTTTCCAAGAGACTTCATTAACATAAAAGTTCCCTAAATATGTATTAAAAAAAATGCCTTTTGCCCTCATATCCATATATGTAATATAGACTTTTCTATCGCGACGCTCATTACATGCATTTATGCGTGCTAGTCACACCAACAAAGGCGAGGCTATACCGATTGAGTCAATAGTACTCTTTTGAAAGGCAAGCTAGCGAGCTCATTAGAGTCGGTATCACTAGTGTGCAGTGGCGTACCTAGGATTTTCCACAGGGGGGCAAAATCGGCCGCCAAAAAATTTGACAAGCAAAAAAAAAAAAAAAAAAAAAGGTCTTCAATACATGTTGTGTGTTTTAAATGACTTTTATAACTGGATCTGGAGGAAAGACTAGGCTATATTTCCATGTTTTTCAACATAAAGAGGACCTTGGGGCTTTGTTTGCTTTTTTTTATTATTACTAATTTATTATTATTATTCATCATTTCTTATTTGAAAGATCTGGGTCTGAATGAAAGACTACGCTATATTTCCATTATATTTAACATTGATAAGAGAGTTGGGGTCTTTGTTACTTTTCGACCAGTTTTAATTAACTGGGTCTGGAGAAAAGACTAAGCTCGATTCTCATTTTTATTCCACTAGAATATCATTATCGTATCTTAGTTTGGACTTATATAATAATTTTTGAAACAACCGGGTCTGGAAGAAATACTTTGGACATATATTATAATTTTTGAAAAAAACGGGTCTGAAAAAAAGACTTTCGACTTGCATTATAATTTTAGAATTAACCGGGCCTGGAATAAAGACTTTGGACATATATTATAATTTTTTAATTAACCGGGTCTGGAAAAAAGACTTTGGCCGTATATTATAATTTTTGAATTAACCGGGTCTGGAAAAGAGACTTTGGACGTATATTATAATTTTTAAAACAACCGGGTCTGGAAAAAAGACTTTGGACTTACATTACAATTTTTTAAACAACCGGGTCTGGAAAAAAGACTTTGGCCGTATATTATAATTTTTTAAACAACCGGGTCTGAAAAAAAGACTTTGGACGTATATTATAATTTTTGACTGATCGGGTTTGAAAAAAAAGACTTTGGACTAGCATTATAATTTTTTAATTAACCGGGTCTGGAAAAAGCCTTTGGACGTATATTATAATTTTTTAATTAACCGGGTCTGGAAAAGAGACTTTGGACATATATTATAATTTTTTTAACAACCGGGTCTGGAAAAAAGACTTTGGACTTATATTATAATTTTTGAAACGACTGGGTCTGAAAAAAAGACTTTGAACTTGCATTATAATTTTTGAATTAATCGGGTCTGGAAAAAAGGCTTTGGACGTATATTATAATTTTTGAATTAACCGGGTCTGGAAAAAAGACTTTGGACGTATATTATAATTTTTGAAACAACTGGGTCTGGAAAAAAGACTTTGGACTTATATTACAATTTTTGAAACAACCGGGTCTGAAAAAAAGACTTTAGACTTGCATTATAATTTTTTTATTAATCAGGTCTGGAAAAAAGACTTTGGACGTAGGCTCCTATAGTATAATTTTGAAACAACCGGGTCTGGAAAAAGACTTTAGACTTGTACTATGTTTTATTAACCGGGTCTGAAAAAAAGACTTTGCACTTTTGTGCTATATGAACGCATTACTATAGGATTTTAGTTCAGAACGGATTCGCAAAAAATCCCTTCAAATTTATTACATTTGTGGGTAAAGTCATTATTACATTTTTGGGCGATCAAAAATTATTACATTTGTGGGTAAAGTGCATTATTACATTTGTGGGTGAAATTATTACATTTGTGGGTAAAGTGTTATTACATTTGTGGGCGTTATTACATTTGTGGGTAAAGTGTTAGTAGTGTGACTATGACGGAGGTTGCTTTTTGGTGTCATTTTATCGCAATATCGGGGAATACATTTGGAAGTATTTTCCCTATATCTAAGCAAGTTAAGACATTAATACTGTCATGAAGCATATCAATGTTCTCGTTAATATATTCTCTTTCGTGTTGAATGCTGATATTTTGCATTAATTGTTGATATTAATGACAAAACAGAAAGATTTCAATGCACATGCAAATTTTTGCCTAAAAGCATGGAAATTTTGGCATAAATTCTTATATTTTTCAAAAAATATTAACCGGACTGTCCAGAAAACGATTGCAATCAATTTCTACTGTCTAAATCATTGTGAAATGCGTATTCATTTAATATTTTTCCATTGTTTGTGCAGATAAATATGAAAATAATTGATTTTCATGAAAAATCCAAGATGGCCGACAAAAATGGGGTGCTCTGGGCCTTCCGTACAGGATATGACCCGGCAGTAACACATTTTCTTGACCACTGATATCATGCCAACATGTTGGGACCATCAAACCTTATGTACCCGATCAGCTGAATAAAATCCCCCAGCCCCCGGACTAACAGGGCCTTGATCTGGATTTCTTTTGTTAACCTTTCTTATGTTTACGAATCGGACTCGCTCCCTGAGAGGTAGCCGTCAATCAGCGAGCGTATTGCCCGCATCAATAAACCCCCTTATGACCCTGTGCCACAGAAGCAAACCCGGTCCCATGACAATCATACACCGACGGTGCAGATTGGCGCATCAGCATGCTATGAATAATTCATATATTCACATCTTCATCACATTCCAAAAGGCCTCCCGACTTGAGTCGCTCGCTCTCGCGCTCACTAGGGTATCGTCGGCCGCTAGTCTCGTCTCAGCCACCGCTTGACGAGGAATAGTATGAGGCGCTGATTGTACCAATATTATATAGAACAATTATTTGTTATATAATCATTATTTATTAAATAATAACTATCATTTATATATAATTTACATTTTATTTGTAAATAATTACTATTATATAAAATAACATTTCTAATTATTTATATATAATTCCAAGTAATACTTCATTATTTGTAAATAATAATAGTTCGACATTCCATTATTTATAAATAAAGATTATTTGTTTTTCATTATTTATAAATAATGATTATTTGATTTTCATTATTTATAAATAATGATTATTTGTTTTCATTATTTATAAATAATGATTATTTGTTTTTCATTATTTATAAATAATTTTTATTTGTTTTTCATTATTTATAAATAATGATTATTTGTTTTTCATTATTTATAAATAATCATTATTTGTCTTTTATTATTTATAAATAATGATTTTCGTTTTTCATTATTTATAAATAATGACACTACATACTGCAATTCGTTTTTGTCCATTATTTATAAATAAGTTTTCTATTATTTATAAATAATAATTATTTATTAACAATGCCAGTGCACATTTCTTTATTTATAAATAATTTGTTGAGTTTCCCATTATTCATAAATAATGATTATTTGTTAAATAATGAAATATCTACTTCATTATTTATAAATAATAATTTTGTTTCAATATCCCATTATTTATAAACAATTTTTACAGTTTGCCATTATATACAAATAATCGTTATTTATATACAAATAACCATTATTTATTAAATAATGGAAAACTCGCTATAACATGCAAATGTGGGACCGCCCATGATATGAATATTCATGATGCGATTTCCTTTTTCGTGATTTTTCTTCACAAATTTTTGTCCGTTTCCTCTTCATAATGGCATTTCTTGAAGCAATTTTCTAGGGATATGGTCTAATTGTAATATTCTTCATTTTCTATATAACTTCGTCTTCGTAGAAATATCAAAAAGTGTAATTTTATACGATTTTTCACAATCCCCGTAGGCGCGCGTGTATTTCACCTTTTCTCTCTGATCGTAGGAACAACCCAAGGGTTCATTACATGTTGTCGCGCACAGAAAAATTAAGCCATAGAAGTTGCGTGTTGTGGACACCAGAAGTGAGATCCCAGCACGCGAGACCCACTTGTTAGAAATCCACTGAAAAATGCGGTTCATGGTGCGACCTTAGTATACGGTACCTTGCAATACGTGTGAGTAAGAACAACCGGTGAATCGACGAAATGCTCTTCATCGAAATATTACGTCGGTTGGTCCCCGGAACTGTCGGGCGGAATTTAGCCCGAAATCCGGATCCTTAATGGAAGTGGATCAAGTGCATATGAGCTGAGAGAGTGAGTGTAAGTGCATCAGGCCCTTCTACTTTCTATAATTTTTTGTTTTTGTTAAGTTAATTTTTCCCCAAAATGCTCGCAATGACAATACGGGGGCATGATGATCCCTAAATTTTTGAAAACTTATTTTTCTATTGAAAATTATCACAAAATTCACCAAAAGTGTGCACGAAAGCCTTCATATTCCACTTTTAAAACTCCAAAAAGTGCCCAAATGACAAGCTTGGTCGCTTCGCTGTGTCGCTTTCAACTTGAGAACGAGTTTACGCGCATGCTCCCCCCCCCCCCCCGAAAGAAATTCTGTGTACGGCCATGCTCAAAAGAGCCTGGCACATTGATTTATGTATACTTTTCAATTTCATTATTTTTATCTCATTATCACTATGGCCTTACGCAGAAATTTCCGGGGGGGGGGGGGCATGACGCGCGTAAACTTTCTCAAAAAAAATCTTGAAAAAGCGAAGCGACCAAGCTTGTCATTTGAGCTTGGTCGCGTCGCTGTCTCGCTTTCAAGATTTTTTTTTGAAAGTTTACGCGCGTCCTGCTCCCCCCCCCCCCGGAAAAAAATTCTGCATAAGGCCATGATGATAATGTGATAAAAATAATGAAAATGAAAAGTATATATAAATCAATGGTGCCATATGCTCTTTTGAGCATGGCAGTTCAAAGAATTTCTTTCGGGAGGTGGGGGCAGACGCGCGTAAACGCTCTCAAGTTGAAAGCGAGACAGCGAAGCGACCAAGCTTGTCATTTTGGCTTGGTCGCGTGGTTGTCTCGCTTTCAAGGTTTTTTTTTTAGAAAGTTTATGCGCGTCATGCTCCCCCCCCCCCCTGAAAGAGTTTCAAGTTTCATTTATTTTATTTTCTCCTCAAGATAAAAATACATAAAAAATAGACAATGTAAATACAATGAACATCAAATTTAAAGAAAGTGAGGAAGGTAATAACCAAAAAGGAAGAAACCTTGTGTGAGGCCAACCCATAACAAAAATTGTACTTAAAGTTAAAGAAATATTTAAAACATCATATAATCACAAATTCAATGAGAAAAAAAAAAAAAAAAAAAAACATAACAAACAAACACCTAACTTAACCTTAACCAAATGAGAATGGGGGGGGAGGGACCAAAAATAAATCTAAGACTTAGACAATAAAAATTTTGTATTTCCTTTTAAAAACAGATACCGAAGGGCTTGATTGAATGTCAGAAGGGATTGAGTTCCAAATAACTGGTCCTTGATAAAAATATACTGTTTTTGAAGATGGAAGTACTGCACTGTGGAATATGGATATTTTGGGCATTTCTTGTTGAATAAGAATTTACAGATGTGTTTAATAAAAAATAATTCTTAAGTGAATTAGGCAAGAAATCCTTTTTATAGAAAAACATGAAAAGTGCAATATTCATTCTATTCAAATCCATTATATTCAAAATTTTCAAAGATGTAAACAATGGTCCAGAATGGGAGAGATAAGAAGAGTGAGTTATAATTCTCATGGCCCTTTTCTGCAAAAGAAATATTCTGTTAATATGTGTTTGGAAGGCATTACCCCAGGCTATATTGCAATAATTCAAATATGGTAAAATCAAGGTATTATACAATAAAAGAAGAATATTCTTCGGCAATGTGTGGAGTTTATACATAACACCAACGATTTTGGCAACTTTATTGCAGATGACACCAGCATGTTCATTCCACGTTAACTTATTATCAACATTAACACCTAGAAAGGTAGTAAATGTTACTTCACTAACTGGCTTATCATTTAAACAAACCTCAAATTTGAATTGTGATCTATTTTTATTTGTAAAAACCAAAAAATTTGATTTCTTAACATTTAAGGTTAATTTATTAACAGTAAGCCAGTTAGATACATATTTCAGTTCCTTATTGAAAATATTTTGTAAAGTTTGTACATTTTTATGGGACATGAACAAGCTGGTGTCATCTGCATATAATATAGAGTCCACAATTTTGGAGACATTACTTAAATCGTTAATGTAAATTATAAACAGAAGTGGGCCGAGGATCGACCCTTGAGGCACTCCACATCTTATACCTTGCATCGAGGAAGAAAAATTATCAATCGAAACAAACTGTTTACGATTTTGAAAATAATTGTCAAATAAACTGAGTGCAACCCCCCTAATTCCATAATAACTTAATTTACGTAATAATAAATCATGATCAAGTGAGTCAAAAGCTTTGCTTAAATCAATAAAAAGACCAATCATTGTTTCCTGTTTATCTAATGCACTTGTGACTTTATAATCTGCTAAGGCCGAAGATGTAGAGTGCCCCTTTCTATTAAAAACCAAACTGATTATTGTTAAGAATATTGCACTGAGAAATGAAACTATGTAAACGAGAATAAATACATCTTTCTAATATTTTTGAAAAAATGGATAAAACGGAAATTGGACGATAATTTGAAATAATGTCAGGAGAACCAGATTTAAAAACAGGGACCACTCTTGCAATCTTAAGCTGGTCTGGGAAAATCCCAGTAACAAAAGAAGAATTGAATATATCACATAATAATTTAGCAATTACATGTATTGACTTCTTTACAACCTTGACATCAATACCATCAAAACCAGCACTGACATTATATTTAAAACCAGTTACAATATCCAATATTTCTTTAGGAGTTATTGGGGACAAAAATAAAGATTTATCGTTTTTAGTAATAATATACTTTAATAAATCAGATTGAGTATTTATATTAGATGTAAATTCAGAATGTAACTTCGGACCAATGTTAACAAAGTATTTGTTTATTGTATTACATATCTGTTAAGACCTGATCCTGGTATGTAATTTTATTAAGACCAGTTTTCTTTTGAGAACGACCAAGTGTTTTGTCAATCACTTTCCATGTTTGTTTCATATCACCAGAGGCATTTTGGAACTGTAATCGATAATATTCTTTTTTTTGTTTTTTTAATTAAATTTGTGAGTTTATTTCTTGATTTCTTATAAACACATTTCCTATATTCAGATGGATTCTTAATAAATTTCTTATACATCTTACATTTTCTTTTAGTTAACTTTTGTATTTCTTTTGTCATCCATGGCTTATAGCTCCTATTCTTATTGGTTATGGAAAAAGAGGAATATGGAAAGCATACATTGTATGCATGTAAAAATTTGTCTAAAAACTTATCATAAGACTTATTAGGATCTTCATGATCAACATTCCAAACAACTTTATTTAATTCAAGAATGAATTTAGCAATGTTTTGATCTGTGATGTTACGCCGCTTCCCAGATATATTATTATATTTATTACAGTTAAGAATGGTGTTACTTAAACAAAAAACAGGAAAGTGATCACTTATGTCTGAAAACAATGCACCTGACAAAAAACACTTTCGTCATTGGTAAAGATGCTATCCAACAGAGTCGCAGAGTGATCAGTGACTCTGGTTGGATAACGAATTAAAGTGTTCAGGGAATAAGATATCAAAGTGTCTAAAAAAATATTAACCTCATAATTCCTATTCACTTTTAACAAGTCGATATTATAATCCCCTAGTAAATACAGTTTTTTTACAAGATATATTTATTTTATCCAGTATTGCACATAATGAATCAACAAATAAACCAATGGGCTGACCAGGTGGTCTGTAAATAGATGCGACATATATAGAATTATTACAAAGTTTCAATTCCAAGAATATACCTTCTACGTGGCATTCATTGATATCAAACTCTGTTACATGGGAGTATTCAACATTATTACGAATGTAAAAACCAACTCCTCCACCTCTTTTATTCTTACGTTCTAAACCAACAAATTTATAGTCATCGATATTAAATATTGCACTTGGTGTGGATTCGGAAATCCAAGTCTCTGTTAGGCCTATGATTGTAGGTTTGATATCTAAACAGCTTAAGAATGAAATCAAATTATCATGGTTCTTAGAAAGACTTCGACAGTTTATATGTATACATGAAAAATGTTTATAATTTATACAATTATTATTTGACACACAATCCCTCAATTTGGTATTGAATTTAGAAATAGAAAAAACATTATTAGATAAGTTAAAAGTAGCATCTTCGGTATCAACATCAGGTGATAAAAATCTATTTAATCTTGTAATATCATTCAGATATTGGCTCTCAAGATTATACATACAAAAATTACACTTATCCCAGGTAACAATACAGCGTTGGACCAACGTTGGATCAACGTTGGGAATTTTTTTCCCAACGTTGCCTCAACATTGGCAGGCCAACGTTGCATCATCGATAGAAGTGCACGCGCATACATCGTCAGACCAACAACATTTCCAACGTTAGTTCAACGTTGTCCAGCAACAATGTTTCAACGTTGTCTGGCAACGTTGATCCAATGTTGGCTAAATAGTCAAATACAACATTGCTACAACGTTGGTAAGCAACGTTGTATCATCGATAGAAGTGCACGTCCATACATCGTCAGACCAACAACATTTCCAACGTCAGTTCAACGTTGTCCACCATCAATGCTCCAACGTTGGTATAATGTCGGCTGAGTCATCAATAACAGCGTTGCTGCAACGTTGATGGGCAACGTTGAAGCAGCGATGGACGTGCACTTGCATACATCGTCAGTCCAACTATGTTTACAACGTTGGTTCAACGCTGTCCAGCAACAATGCTCCAACGTTGTCTGGCAACATTGCTCCAACATTGTTACAACGTTGTCACAACGTTGCTCCAACATTGCTCCAACGTTATTCCAACGTATGGCAGTAATTAACAAAACATTAATTGGTTTCAAGGTGAAGTCCACCATTACAACTCTACACTCAAATCTTTATCATCATATGTCTTATCCTATCCTAAAATCCTACATCCTAATCCTATATCCTATTCCTATCATCCTACACCTATCCACTGTAACCTGTCATTGACTCCTATATATAGAGCAACTTTGCTATACTTGGCAGAATACAGTTAATATCATTTTCCACACTTAACCTTGAATATTTCACTTAGAATAATATGTTTTGATTATATATGATATGGTAATGGAGCCACATACTTTTCTGAAACTTTTCATGGTGGAAATATTGAATAAACATAAATACTCTAATTATTATAGCAATATTACCTAAAATTTTGGTCATTTACTGATGTAATGAATATTCATGAGTGCATAATCATTGTCCAGATGAGGCAGGTATGGCAGCGTTGGTCCAATGTTGGTCCAACGTTGGGTGACGTTGATCCAACGTTGGTATAATGTTGGTCCAATGTTGATGGAAAGTTGATTCAACTTTAGTCCAATGTTAGTCCAACGTTGGCGTAAACGTTGATTCAATGTTTGTCTAATATCGGTTAAATGTTGTTGTAACGTTGATTCTTTGTTGGTCTAATTCTAAACAAATCCAACGATGCGCCATCTCCATCAAACAGTTTTCAACACTGTGCCATCATCATCTGTAATCTGTTCATGATTCTATCAAAAAACATTACAACTATTATTACAGCTATTCATTTCTTTTCATTCTTTCTGTTACAAGTCTCTTCACATAATTAAGAGAAATCAAGATAATTACGTGTGATATTTATTGAGGCCTTTGTAGCATTCAAACTTTTTTGACATCCTCTTTTTCTCAAACAAGACTAATACCAAAAAAACATATGCATATGTAATAAAAATTAAGATGTATTACATTTTCTTGCGAGTTGCAATCTCTGTTTCTGTCTACAGTTGTTTAATGACTCGGTATGCAATGCCAATTGCAACGTCAGTAATCATCACAAAAACTCACATGTGTAATTGCAGTCTCTCAGTATTTACAAAATCAAAAAAGGAGGTCGCGTAACTTGGCCTCACTCAGAGTAACGTAGCTACTGCCTACTGTAACTAAAGAGTGCCTCTTTTTGATTAAGATAGAAGTCAACTGATATCTCAATATGCATGGCCATGGCCTAGTCTCGCTCGTGCCATAACTATTAAATGATATTTCAGCGTCAAGTGTAGCATGCCTCACATAGCAACTACAGGTTTGACTGCAGTTGGAAAACACTCGGTCCAGGCTAGGCCAGGCAGGACCGACCAAGTCAATTCAAGGCAGCGTATAATAAATAAGGCAGGAATGCCAGGTAGCAAGTCATTTGGGTGATTTCAAGTACGGTGTACGGTGTTGAGAGCGTGAAAGGGCTGCTGAACTGAGCTCCAACACCAAGCGTAATATTATTTTTCATTGAAATGTATTAAAACTCTAATGATTTGCTCTCATCTTAAATGTAAAAGATAATTTTACGGAGATGGTTCGTCGTGTTCGCCCCCTGTTCGTAATAGCTACAGTTCATCAACACCAACACTGAACTTTAAATCACGATTCTCCCAATCCCTGGGGTACGTCGGTGTTGCTGAATGGGGAAATTGCTTGTAGATCATCAACACCATGCAGCCACAGTGCAGTGTTGGGTTCAGCAGATGACAATCAACACCAGCCTTCAACACAAACTGCCGGAAATACACCATATTTTCCGAGGTCAATCTTAACACCAGCCTGATTCAAGTACGGTGTTGTCACAACACCAACACTAACCCAGGGAGCTCCGGCCCGCTCAGCGGGCCGGAGCCCAGGGGCTTACCGTGTAATTCACCATACCCACGGTAGTAGCGTGAAGTATGGTCTAAATAATTATCCGAATAAATAGTTAAAACAGAAATTAAGCACTTACCACGATTATATGGATGAAGGTCTAACGATTGGCAGCTTCCTGACATCGAGGCACAGACTGGAACCTCAAAAAACGAAAAAGTTATGTCGCGGTAGCTCTCCTTCTTTCAGAATTCATAGCAAAATGGCCGTTCGAGACCGGTACCGAGGGTGTAGGGCGCATGCGCGAATTTGACAAAGTCTATATCATAGAGATGTATACTAATGCACTAGTGCTATTAGTCTCGGTCTCAATCGGCCATTTTGTTTTGAATTCTGAAAGAGGAGAGCTACCGCCACAGAACTTTTCGTTTTTTTAGGTTCCAGTCTGTGCCTCGATGTCAGGAAGCTGCCACTCGTTAGACCTTCATCCATGTAATCGTGGTAAGTGCTTAATTTCTGTTTTAACTATTTATTCGGATAATTATTTAGACCATACTTCACGCTACTACCGTGGGTATGGTGAATTACACGGTAAGCCCCTGGGCTCCGGCCCGCACAGCGGGCCGGAGCTCCCTGGGTTACACTCACACGTATTGCCAGGTTAGTATTAGTATACTAACCTCGCACCACGAACCGCGTTTGGCAGTGGATTTCTTACTAGTGGGTCGCACGTGCTGGGATCTCACTTCTTGGGTCCACAACACACGACTTCTATGGCTTGATTTTTCTGTGCGCGGCGGCATGTAATGAACCCTTGGGTGCCTGGGTTACACCAACACCAGATTTCAACACTGTACGTACTTGAATTTTGAAAATCATCCAATGACTGTTGCCTTGCCATTGGTATCGCATACTCGTTCCCACTCACACGTATTGCTAGGTTAGTATTAGTCACTCACACAAGCTAATTACGAGGTTAGTTAGTATGTTATACTGTGCAGTGACTGGTGTTAAGTACTACTTTACTACTACTTACAGTACACGAATATTATAGCGTCGGACTGTACGCACACAGAAGCTGACTCCGGGATCTTTCGGAGGGGATCAATGGTTGCAGTTACCGATTATCTGCAAGTGCAAAGAAAATTCAACTGTAGATTGTAGGTCCTAAATATACAGCTTATAAGTACTGTTCCAGATCACTAGATATTCTGGAATTTACTTATCTATATCCACTATCCAGTCCAAATTCTGCCAGATTCTTCAAGTTCAAAATTGAAGGAAGCAGACTACACAGACATGACAGAAGGAGTCCGACGTCGCGACTAATTCTGCGCATCAGAATAGTATGGTATTTTTAAATAGGCACATTTGATGCTTGTATTTCCTTCTTCAATTTCTTCTAGTTATGTGACGGTACGGTAGGCCTATGACATATCTCGTACTTACTGTGAAAGGCCTTGCCAGCTGCAAAGGATCGACGAGGGCGTTTCTGGAAATTCTGGTCTTGAACTACATTTTTTTTCTTGTTTTTCTTCTTTATTTTCTATATTAATCGACACATTTGCATCCCCATGCAGGTGCATGCAGCCTCTCTATTCTACCCCATCTTTATTTTTGTTTTCCCCTTAGACTTAGTTTTAGTTCCTCTTTCCCTTCCCATTATTTTCCTTCTCTCTCGATTTCTTTTCCCCTTATTGCTGGGGGATACCAAGGGTGACATGGATAGACAAGCAAACTTACTTGATCGACCCCCCCCCCTTGGCCCCATTGGAAATTATGCCAGTAGTCTTGTCTTGTCTTGGGTTAAGTCGGCATATGCAGACTTGCTGTACTCCGCCAACTTTATCAATTATCAATTCTCCAATGAACCAGTTTCTAACGTTCTCAACACTGTGTATATTATGCCAGGATATTATGTTGACTGTCAAACAAATATCCAACAAACTATAGTTTCCAACATTGTGTCAATGTTAACTGTCCAATAAACTATTCCAATTACGCTGTCCACGTTGTGCCATTGTCCGTTGTTCAACAACTCTCCATCAAACTAGTTTACAACTTTGTCAACGTTGTGCCATTGTCGACTGTCCAACAAATCTCCAAGAAAATAGTTTCCAACGTTGTTCCTTTGTCGGTTGTTCAGCAACTCTCCATCGAACTAGTTAATTCCGACGTAGTCAACGCTGTGCCTTTGTTGGCTGTTCAACACCTATCCAATCAAACACGCGTTTCCAACGTTGTGACGTTGTTGGCTGTCCAACAAATCTCCAACACACTAGTTTCCAATGTTGTGCCTTTGTCTGTTGTTCAACAACTTTCCAACGTTGCCAACGTTGTGTCATCGTCGACTATCCTACTGATCTCCAATCTACCAGTTTCCAACGTTGTGCCAGTGTCAGTTGTTCAACAACTTTCCATCTAACTAGTTTCCAGCTTTATCAACGTTGTGTCATTGTATACTATCTAACTAATCTCCAATCTACCAGTTTCCAACGTTGTGCCATCGTCGACTATCCAACAAATCTCCATCGAACTAGTTTCTAGCTTTGTTTGACAACGTTGTGCCATAGTTGGTTGTTCAACAACTTTCCATCGAACTAGTTTCCAACGTTGCCAACCTTGTGTCATCGTTGACTATCCAACTAATCTCCAACCTACTAATTTCCATCGTTGTGCCATTGTCGACTGTCCAACAACTCTCCAACTAACAAGTTTCCAACGTTGCCAACGTCGTGTCATTGTTGATTGTTCAACAACTTTCCAGCGAACTAGTTTCCAACGTTGCCAACGTTGTGTCTTTGCTGGCTGTCAACAACTATCCAATCAAACGTGTCTCCAACGTTGTGACATTGTCGACTGTCCAACAACTCTCCAACTTACTAGTCTCCAACGTTGTGCCATTGTCGACCGTCCAACAAATCTCCAACAAACTAGTTTCCAACTTTGTCAACGTTGTGCCATTGTCGGTTGTTCAACAACTTTCCAGCGAACTAGTTTCCAACGTTGCCAACGTTGTGTCTTTGCTGGCTGTCAACAACTATCCAATCAAACGTGTCTCCAACGTTGTGACATTGTCGACTGTCCAACAACTCTCCAACTTACTAGTCTCCAACGTTGTGCCATTGTCGACCGTCCAACAAATCTCCAACAAACTAGTTTCCAACTTTGTCAACGTTGTGCCACTGTCGGTTGTTCAACAACTTTCCAGCGAACTAGTTTCCAACGTTGCCAACGTTGTGCCTTTGCTGGCTGTTCAACAACTATCCAATCAAACGTGTTTCCAACGTTGTGACATTGTCGACTGTCCAACAACTCTCCGACTAACAAGTTTCCAACGTTGCCAACGTCGTGTCATTGTTGATTGTCCATCATCTTTCCATCAAACTAGTTTCCAACGTCGATTCAACGTTAATCCATCAAGTTTTCCCAACGTCCAACGACTTTCAAGTTTCCAACGTGGAGCCAACGTTGGCTTGTTACCTGGGATATATTATTCAAAAGAAAAGAATACACAAAAAAAGTGATATTAGATTTTTTTAATGCTTAAGACTAGTTTGACAGAATAAAAAAAATCTTAATAAAGTCTTGCCAGGTGCAATTAAATAACACCACCAGTCACACATCCCCGACACTGCCTACCTGCCTCAAACCGGAGAACAATAGATACATGTAATTCACTGATTCCTGGCTGAGCCAGGCAAACAGGCATCATATATGTGTGACTGGTACTGTACAAGTACATGTACAAATGGAGAGCAGAGCAGAGAGCAATATAAACTCCGCACATGCACACAATGTACATTGAGTAATACAGACTCAGTACATAGGATATCATAGGTATAGAAGTTAAAAGATGTCCAAACAGGAGGAACAAAGCAAAGTCGAATCACAGTCACAGTCTCGCTAAATCTTCATCGCATGTGATGAGCTTCTTCACGATGTTGCCAGATGATGTAGGAACACCGGCAAAAATTCTTCCATCTAATGTCCAATAGCGCGAGACCTTCTTGTGTTTTCGAACCTTGTGGTATAGTGACTCGTTCGATCTAGTTAAGTCTTCATTAACGAAATTCCTGTTCCTTTCAGATTCTTCCGAGCTGCGATGACGGGGGAGATTCCGTGTGTTACGCGCAGCTCCTCTGTCATTAGGGTCACTCTTAGCAGCAGTTGGGGAAGAAACTCTATGGCAACGATAAATTTCGTCCATCTTTAAGTTAACTCCTAGCTTCTTCTGAGCAAGTTCGATGATAAGGGCGTCTGTGTCTTCATTAGGTGTTTCCTGGATTCCATGAACACGAATACTATTTCTCCTTGTGTACTGTTCAAGAGCGTTTAGCTTACGATCGGTCAAAGAAACGTTGTTAGTAGCAGAAGCAATGGTTTTCTTCAAATTTTCAATCTCATAGATTTGAATTCAACCTTAGCCTCTAAATCCATAATCTTTCCTTCTTGTTCTTCAACTGTTTTCACCAATGCATCTAGCACTATTTGTTCTTTGATGGCTTCTTTCACTGTTGTTTTTAGGTAACTTTTGAATTCCTCATTTTTCAGAAGTTCTACAATAACATCTTGTGCAAGCTCGGATGGTGTAGCTTTCTTTTCTCTAGGCATGATAAGCTCTAAAACTCAAGGGGTCAATTCGTAATTCAGAACCCCTGTAAGCTGTAGAAGCTAAGCCGTAAGACTAGTAGTAGATCTACAGTACATGTACTATGTAGATTTAGCTGATTTTTAGCTCATAATATCACACCAAAAACCGAGCTGGAGAGCCCCAAAACAGCAATAAAAGTTCCACACCAGAGTAGTGATTGTACAAAATAAACAACCCTTTCGGTCACAGTTCAACAATAATGTATGATAGTCTATGTAGATCTAATCCAGATTAAACTAACCATCAAGTTCCAGCAAAATTATGTGTACGTGGGACTGTACACAATCATCCAACCTACTGTGGTACCGAGAACTGCAAATAAGATCATGTAGACCTGGCAAGATGAGGCTCAAAAATATGCTTCTACATTCCAGACGGGTTCATCAAACAGTCTATGATGAGAAATCACGAAATAAAATATATTTACAAGTCTAAAAAAGTCAGAAATTACTGACTCTCCGATCTATTGACGTGTGTGTTGATGTACCTGTTGTTGTAATATTTTTTAAGAAAGTCTGTGTACGGCCATGCTCAAAAGAGCCTGGCACATTGATTTATATATACTTTTCATTTTCATTATTTTTATATTTTTATCTCATTATCACCATGGCCTCACGCAGATTTTTTTCAGGGGGGGGGGAGCATGACGCGCGTAAACTTTCTAAAAAAAAAACCTTGAAAGCGAGACAACCACGCGACCAAGCCAAAATGACAAGCTTGGTCGCTTCGCTGTCTCGCTTTCAACTTGAGAGCGTTTACGCGCGTCTGCCCCCACCTCCCGAAATAAATTCTTTGAACGGCCATGCTCAAAAGAGCATATGGCACCATTGATTTATATATACTTTCCATTTTCATTATTTTTATCACATTATCATCATGGCCTTATGCAGAATTTTTTTCCGGGGGGGGGGGGGAGCAGGACGCGCGTAAACTTTCTAAAAAAAATCTTGAAAGCGAGACAGCGACGCGACCAAGCTCAAATGACAAGCTTGGTCGCTTCGCTTTTTCAAGATTTTTTTTGAGAAAGTTTACGCGCGTCATGCTCCCCCCCCCCCCCTGGAAATTTCTGCGTAAGGCCATAGTGATAATGAGATAAAAATAATGAAATTGAAAAGTATACATAAATCAATGTGCCAGGCTCTTTTGAGCATGGCCGTACACAGAATTTCTTTCGGGGTGGGGGGGGGGGAGCATGCGCGTAAACTCATTCTCAAGTTGAAAGCGACACAGCGAAGCGACCAAGCTTGTCATTTGGGCACTTTTTGGAGTTTTAAAAGTGAAATATGAAGGCTTTCGTGCACACTTTTGGTGAATTTTGTGATAATTTTCAATAGAAAAATAAGTTTTCAAAAATTTAGGGGTCATCATGCCCCCGTATTGTCGTTGCGAGCATTTTGGGGAAAAATTAACTTTAAAAAAAAAAAAAAAAAAAATTATAGAAAGTAGAAGGGCCTGATGCACTTACACTCACTCTCTCAGCTCATATGCACTTGATCCACTTCCATTAAGGAGCCGGATTTCGGGCTAAATTCCGCCCGACAGTTCCGGGGACCAACGAACGTAATATTTCGATGAAGAGCATTTCGTCGATTCACCGGTTGTTCCCACTCACACGTATTGTGAGATACCGTATACTAAGGTCGCACCATGAACCGCATTTTTCAGTGGATTTCTAACAAGTGGGTCTCGCGTGCTGGGATCTCACTTCTGGTGTCCACAACACGCAACTTCTATGGCTTAATTTTTCTGTGCGCGACAACATGTAATGAACCCTTGGGTCGTTCCTACGATCAGAGAGAAAAGGTGAAATACACGCGCGCCTACGGGGATTGTGAACTGTAGGAAAAATCGTACAAAAAATTACACTTTTTGATATTTCTACGAAGACGAAGTTATATAGAAAATGAAGAATATTACAATTAGACCATATCCCTAGAAAATTGCTTCAAGAAATGCCATTATGAAGTGGAAACGGACAAAAATTTGTGAAGAAAAATCACGAAAAAGGAAATCGCATCATGAATATTCATATCATGGGCGGTCCCACATTTGCATGTTATAGCGGGTTTTCCATTATTTAATAAATAATGGTTATTGTATATAAATATATAACGATTATTTGTATATAATGGCAAACTGTAAAAATATAAATAATGATTATTTATAAATAATGGGATATTGAAACAAAATTATTATTTATAAATAATGAAGTAGATATTTCATTATTTAACAAATATTCTTTATTTATAAATAATGGAAAACTCGAACATTAAATAATGATTATTTATAAATAATGAAAATAATGGCGCACTCGAAAAAATTATTTATAAATAATGAGGTAGACGATTTCATTATTTAACAAATAATCATTATTTATAAATAATGGGAAACTCAACAAATTATTTATAAATAAAAAAATGTGCACTGGCATTGTTAATAAATAATTATTTTTTTTATAAATAATAGAAAACTTATTTATAAATAATGGAAAAACGAATTGCAATTATTTATAAATAATGAAGTATGTAGTGTCATTATTTATAAATAATGAAAAACGAAAATCATTATTTATAAATAATAAAAGACAAATAATCATTATTTATAAATAATTAAAAACAAATAATCATTATTTATAAATAATCATTATTTATAAATAATGAAAAACAAATAATCATTATTTATAAATAATGAAAAACAAATAATCATTATTTATAAATAATGAAAAACAAATAAAAATTATTTATAAATAATGAAAAACAAATAATCATTATTTATAAATAATGAAAACAAATAATAATTATTTATAAATAATGAAAATCAAATAATCATTATTTATAAATAATGAAAAACAAATAATCATTATTTATAAATAATGGAATGTCGAACTATTATTATTTACAAATAATGAAGTATTACTTGGAATTATATATAAATAATTAGAAATGTTATTTTATATAATAGTAATTATTTACAAATAAAATGTAAATTATATATAAATAATAGTTATCATTTAATAAATAATGATTATATAACAAATAATTGTTCTATATAATATTGGTACAATCGGCGCCTCAAAGAATAGAGCCAAGTCGCGAGGCCTTGTCAAAGGGTTATTGTGTGGGTTGTTACGGCAGTCCCGATGCGTGTTTCCCAGCCCGGCTTAGAATTGACTGAAGGGTAGTCCATCTATAAAAAGCGAAAAAAGAAATAGTCAAGTATGCAATGTTGTAGATTTCGTCGAAATCCGATGTAAGCATGGCCGGAAATCTCTCCTCAAAGGTGAGGGGGCACAATCGAGTTTTCTATTGTTCTTATACACACCCACACACACCCACGCCTCCCCCACATTATGTGTACAGGGCGTCCCAGAAAAAAAGGTGGATTTTTTTCCTATCATCATCATGAATGACATGAATGGAAAGATACTTTTCTTAATCAATTTGAGGTCCATCTCAGTGTTCTTAATGCACGCAGACAGAGTTAGAACAATGAAAAGTGGTGGCTTCAAATTTCCATTTGAACGAGCAAATTATGATTTTGAGTGGCTTTTACTACAATCTATTCTGAAAAAGCTGTTAAAACTTGAATATCTATTTTTTTTTCTTTCATAATTATGAGACCTTATGCGTAAAATATGTATGACGCATTGCCGAGAAAAAGCTACATGAAAACATGCTTGATTTCTACCTATTCGACGGATCGTTGAAAAACAAGCACTTCGTTTTCCCCAACAAAGTAGCAAACAATATGTGCTAATGTTCGGACTGGAGTTTAAGGCTGTGAGAATATCTTCTCTCAGTCGTTTTATTCGTCGCTACATTTCACAGGGGCGGCAGAGTATGTTTGAAGGGAGCGCGATGCAGAAGAAAAGGGGTTCATCACTTTTTTTTTTACAATTGTAGGGGAGAAAGTCATTTTTTGTTTTAATTTAAGTGGGTCACCCCATGCAATATTTTACCGCCCCTGCCTCGTCTCATCATTTCAAGCAATTTTTTTTTCTTTTACAATTTTTCAATTCAAACGTAACATTTAAGCCAACCATAAAATCACGCTAACCTCGCATTCACCGATAGATCATAATCTGCCGCTTTGGTGGAAATCTTAATCAGTGCACGTTTTTCAATGGTCCGTCCAATAGGTAGACATCAGGGATGGTTTCATGCAACTTTTTCTCGACAATACGTCAACCATCTTTTATGCACGAGCTAGATCTGATATGAAAGATGAAAAAAATAATATTAAAGATATGAACTTTGTTTTTCGAATAATAAAAGCCAGAAAAACTCACTTAAATTCGCAATATGATCGTGCAAATGGAAATTTGCTAGCGCTACTTTCAATTGTTTTACATAATGGTTAGTCGCGTGCATTTGAGTGTCCGAAAGTCCCCACACACAGCTTCAACACAGGGAACAGTGGTTATTATGAACGTAATATTGCAGAAATCCGGGTATATCTTTATAACTATTAATGATCTCACACCAGATTGATAATAGTGTGAAAATTGTATCCAATCCCATTAATTTGATGTAAATATTATTACAATTAATTCACCATTTACGTCTCGCTGTTCATTTGAAAGTGTCCATGTTCACAACTCTTGCTATGGCAAACGGTCTGAAACCACCCATATTTTCAAGACGCTGGCACCTTTGTTTTCCCAATGGAATATCCCTAAGGGTAAAAAAGGTCGAGATTGATTGTCATCTCAATGCTAAATAGATTACCTACAGTTTGATGTATAATACTTTATGACTGGTATAATGGTTACATCTCGTTTTTTTCCCAAACTTTGAGATCTTGAAGGCAGAACGTGGCATATTTCTGTGTACAACGTCACGTGACTAACGTTTGATAGTTTCCGTTCCTAGACCCTTTTCATTTGAAACAATTATTACAGTCCAAACAAGCTTAATTAACGCATATAATGTTGAAAATAACAATGTTCATGTATTCTAAAGCTTTGCCTACTGATATTCATAATATAGCTACAGTTTGAGGAAGCAAATTTCGAGTCTGGAATTGATTTTGATTTGCTAAAGGGTCTGCGTAAGTATACTGTATACTAGCAGGCTAGCATCGTCTGCTACGTAAACCAAAATTAATGAGCGAATATGACCGAAACTAACCATTATGCTCAGTCATGCGTGCAACAGGGGCGCCGGAACGTATTTTCGTTTGGGGACAAAGCCAAAAAGGGGCACTTATATCAAAATTGGCATTTTGGTGCAAACGGATATTTTTACCATGAGATTATCATCTGCGTAAAGTAGTTTTGAATGAGCAAAGAGTTTTCTGATTGATAAAATAAAACATATAGTTAGGTTTTATTTTTCCGCGAGCAAGCGGTTTTAAAAAAATCGAATCTACGTTATTAATCGAAGTTATTAAATTCGATTTTTGGTCAATTATGGCGCTAATTGCTGTTAAAAGGGCATCATGAGATGTTGCGAGCACGAATCGCAAACTTAAACTTTTGGACATGAAAATAAAAACATTCCAAGCAGTTTTTGTTATCGTAACTAAATAATATTGACGAGAGAGCAAAGCGCGAGCTGAACTTTTTAATATACTAACCAGAAAACGGACCTGATAAGGACTGCATTTACTGTCTGATTAATATCTCACATATCTCACATATCTCACCGATCGAATAATGCGAGGCGCGAACTGAATTTTTTTTATATTCCCACCTGAAAACTGGACATTCTTAGCACTATTAGTAACCAGGAACAAAATGAGTACCATATTAAACAATAAAACTGATGCAATCGCAAAACGAGAGCCAAAAATGTTGTGCTATTCCAACCTGTCAACTGGACATTCTAAGGATTTTTGTAACCAAGGACAGAATAGGTACCTAACTAAACAATAATTGATGCGAGCGCTTAGCCCGAGCCAAAAATGTTGTGATTTTCTGACCTAAAATGTATTGTGCTTTACTTTAAAAAGTGTATTTTATTTCGAAAAGGGCATATTTCATTTTGAAAAAAAGGGCACTTTCCATTTTGAGAAAAGGGAATTTTTCCCCCACGAGGATTTTTTTTGGGCCTGCCCCTGCCCCCGCCCCTGGCGTGCATTATGAACATTGAGCATGGCTTTAAATGAAATGAGGGGAAATGTATCTTCTCCGTGATGTACATCTCATGAAGCAAATTTATAATTATAGCACAAACTACACTGAATTCCGTTTTTTTTTCTGGAACGCACTGTACATAATTATATTATTGGATTTTGGATATAGATATATATGAATACAAATATATATAACAGTCACTTGACTCACATCATAGCTTTATTTTAATAAAACAACACAGAAATAAAATTAAAGGGCAAGGTACATGGGTGTACATGTGAGAGTGGCCACTTGGAGGGGCTCTTGCCCCCCCCCCCCCCCCCTCCAGATTTTTCACGACCAAGAAGAAAAAAGAGAAAGGGATAAGGGTGAAATTTGATATTTTTTCCGAATATCATGTCGGAGAAATGTTTTGTATAATGACTTCAAACCTTGGTATTTCAAGCTCCATCATATTGGCCCATTGAGTACGATAATGTACATATATCTCATAGAACATGGAATGTAGCACGAATCGTGAGCGAAAATTTTATTTAGTGACACGAAAGAAGTCTCCCCCTCACCTTATTTTATTTACTCGTCATCCTCTCATTTTCCCTCTTCTTTTTTTATCCTGTCTCTTTCCTTCTTATTCTTTTGTTTTTCTTTCTTGTTTGCTCCTTCCAAATTGTTGGGGGGCATTAGATATTGGACCTTCCCTTTCCAAAAAGAGAGGGAGACGTGTCCCTTGCCCCCCCCCCCCTGGGTTGATTTTCACCCATATTTTAATGATTTAATTTTTACAAAACAGCTGTTTGCAAACACAGTCATGTGGAAAGAGAGATTTTATGATGTTGCACACTCATTATCATTTATAAATTTTATTGAATGAATAATTCAATATTGTAATCTTTGCATGTTTTACAATAAAGGTAACTCTTGATTAAACAACAAAATATTACAAAATTGTCAGCATTACATGTTCAGGAAGAAATCGAAGTTGGTCGTGCATAGCACTGTTTTGAGTAATAAGGTAAAAACGTACCCATTAATTTGCTATATTAGATAATCTCTGTAGTATATTCTTTCAAGTTACTTGTGGAATATTTAGGTATACTTATTTACATGTGTAGTCTACATTGATAAATGCTCTATAATGTTTTAATGTAACTTGTAACTGTTTTGATTAATAACATTTTGATATACATTTTTTTTTATAAAATCAGTATTTAATTTCATATTCCTTTCATATTAGTGAATGGCCACGACACACATTTATCTTAATAGAAGTGAACAGAATAGGCTACTAATACCCAAGCATTTATTTTGCTTATATACTTTGCCACTGCATTTGATTTTAAATACTTTGTCTTGTGCTGAAAGTTTTATTTATGTAAATTTTGTTAAATTACTCTGATACAAATTTTTCACATTGCAATGTACTTTAATGTCATACTACGATTACTTTTCTGTATTGTTTATGTATTTTGACTTTACAATAAATGCAGAAACTCCGACCTACAAAAAATGAATTAAAGAGAACAAAACCATATGCCATAGTTAATGGAAATAATAAATTCCGAAGGACTGTTAATTGGTTTAATTACAAAGACGCCAGTAACTCATGTTAGCTCATTTATTCATTACATTTTATTTTGTTGAAAAAGTTAGTGCATACCTGAGGGGTGGGAGTAGCTCCAGAGAAGGAACTGTGCAGGTCCGCTACCAAAACGCATATGGGACTGTATGCGACGATGGGTTTGATTCCGCGGATGCGGACGTAGTTTGCAGGATGCTCGGTTATACCTTCGCTGAGTCCTTTTCATGCTGTGCAGCATTTGGAGAAGGAATAGGTGATATTCTTGTCGACGATCTCCAGTGCACGGGAGACGAGGTGACTATTGGACATTGCGATCAGAGGCCATTTGGAAACCACGACTGTGGACATAGTGAAGATGCAGGAGTCACGTGCATTAGTCGTAAGAATAATAACGTTATTGCTGATGTTGATGGTAATGATGTTTCAGGTGATGCTGCTGGTGGTAGTTGATGATGATGATGACAATGTTGATGATGATGTTGATGATGATGACATTGTTGATGTTGATGATGATGATGATGCCGATGATGATGATGACATTGTTGATGTTGATGATGATAATGATGATAATGGTGATGATGATGACAATGCTGATGATGATGTTGATGATGATGCCGATGATGATGATGACATTGTTGATGTTGATGATGATAATGATGATAATGGTGATGATGATGACAATGCTGATGATGATGTTGGTGATGATGATGACAATGTTGATGATGATGATGTTGATGATGATGATGACAATGTTGATGATGATGATGATTCATGCTAATGACGATGACTAATTCAGTGCAAAAATTCATTTTGTATCAAATCAACATGAATACTGTTTATAAGCACTTTTTAATATCGATTCTCTTATTATTCCGTGGTTACTAAAAATGAGTTCGAACGGATTCCAATAACAAAACTTCAAACATGTACGCACGTTATTACGGAACTTTCAAAGTACCATTGACTTTATGAGATATTTTATCTTGCGAAGTCAACTTTGTTTAGCCCTATTATGTTTACATGGCGAGATACATGGAAAAAAAATTGCCATGTAAACATGTAGTCAGGCAGCATATGTCATGATTTACCAGCCACTCGACAAATTGGCTAAGTCTGATTTTTCACTTTTATGTGATTGGTGACATCACGAGGAACAACTTTCAACTTGGTAACAAATTTCTAATGGTCATCCTGACCATGCAAGGGGTAATTTTTTTTAAATTGCCCCGATTGTATCGAGTCATACATCACATTGTTTGTCTTCTTGTACTGTACAAGAAAATGTACACAATCATATACATGTGACCTTCCGTTAAGAAGTTACGACCGGAAATGTCAAAATTAGATCAACGAACTTTCGTTAAATGGCAAATTACGCTTGTCACGATACTGCAACAAATAACAATGAAAATTTAAATTTCTTCTCCTTTTATTTTTATTACAGGAAATAATCAATCAACAAAACAAAATAAAACAAAACATCTTACATGTCTTGAAGTGTCAGTTCTGATACTATTCCAAAGTTATGATAGTCAAAATAAAATCCAAGTTGGTTGGCGAAGATTCCGTAAATTAAAGTTCACAATGATGGCGATGATGAAACTGATGTTGAAGCACGATGAATAACAAGAGTCACTGTAACAAGTTGAAATGTCCGTGAAGATGATGTTGATGATGATTAACAGTCAATTTCAGCAATCCTTGGGTTGAAAAGCGTTCATTAAAACAGGTTGATGACCTCGATGAGAACTGAGAATTCCTCTCTCAAAGTAACTGCAAACAGTTCATTGATGGCGTGCAAATAATTCCACAGAAGATAAATGTTCTATTCCAGTTGGAAATAATCTATGCTCTGACACAAAGTCTGGCATGAAACTCTGAGTACTGATCTGATATGATGCGATGATGTCCTTGAAGAAACTGCCAGCTTATATACAAATTATTCACTATTCTGGGAGCTTCTGGTATTCACTATTCTGGAAGCTTCTAGTATTGTCTACAAAAAAGAACATTCTGCCAATTTCTAGAGCAGTCAAATTTTAGAAGTCTCTTGAATTACCTCAGTGAAATTAACAATGTAAACAAGATAGCTAATCCTATTGTCCATTTCCATTACCACTAGCAATCCTATTGTGTTGTGTCTATTATTGTCTCTCTTTGTGCATAACAAAAACTATAGACATGCCTAACAAAGCTTTACTGCATGAGACATTCTGGAATATTCTTAATCATCCTATGCTATGAATATCCTTAAAGAGGAAATAACTAAATAAAATTAATGTAATTGCTCTTACAATTCTACTTATATATAACACACTGAAGGTGTTAAGAAAGCTAATTTTTATGCATGTATGTACTTTTTTATATTCGATTTTGATAGGTCCATCGCCAGAATTCCTTATCTAGAAGATATGAAGTGTCAAGACAAAGTCAGGGAAAGGTCAAAAGGTCAACAAACTTTCATTGGAAGCCAAAATACACTAAAAGCGGGAAGTCTCTATCTAAGAAGACATTATATATAAAGGGGTCAAATGTCTTATTTAGGAACAAAATAGATAAACAGAGATAGTATAGACGTCGAATAAATTCAGTGTGGTGTCATGGTATTGCAGGAATACCTTGAAACGACTTAACAAATCATTATGCCCTTAAAATCTTATCATCTTCATGATGTGATAAGTGCAACCAGCTCTTTCTGTTTTTTTTTAAGAATTCAATTCAAGTTCAATTCATTTTCAATTTACTAGTCTTTGATATGCAAAGAAGTATTTCCTTCATTTGCTTTGTACAGAATATTTTAATTAACAGAAATAATTGTAGTGTATTAGGGGTATAAGTATAATACTATGTTAACAGAATAAACACATCGATTGATCAGCGCTCCCAGCTCCTTGGCTCCAGAGATCGAGTAATGGTCAGAATATATCACATCAGCATGATGGACACCCATGACTGACTACAATGAGCATGCCTGCACGATGTTGCCTCTTTGTCAGACATAATATAACCGTCACACATTAGAATTAATTAAGGAACAATTGGAGCCCAACTTATCATTTAATCATCAATCCTAACCTCATTATCTTATTCGTAAGTTAATCCAAATAAGATGTTAGGCATCTTTCTTAGGAGCTGGGAGCACTGATTTATCGATGTGTTTACTCTGTTAACATAGTATTACACATATACCCCAATACATTACAATAATTTCTGTTGATTAAAATATTTTGTATATTAAAAGCAAATGGATGAAATGTTTCTTTACATATCAAAGACTAGTAAATTGAAAATGAATTGAACTTGAATTTAATTCCTAAATCAAGAAACTCGGAAAGACCTGGTTGCACTTTCAACATCATGAAGATGATACGATTTTTAAGGGCATTGAGGTTTGTCAAATCGTTTCAAGGTATTCCTGCAATAAGCAATGATACCAAACTGAATGTATTCGACGTCTATCTCTGTTTATCCATTTTGTTCCTAATAAGTGAGCACATTGACCCCTTCATTATCTAATGGATAATGTCTTCTTAGTTATAGACTTTTCAAAATAAAGAACCAACTTCTAAGATTCTAACCACTTTTAGTGTATTTTGGATACCAATGAAAGTGTGTTGACCTTTTGACCTTTTCCTGACCTTGTTTTGACCCTTTGTATCTTCTGGATAAGGACTTCTGAAGATGAACTTATCAAAATCGAAATTAAAAAGTACACACATGTAAAAAAAGAAGAACAAACCCGAAAAAAAAATTAGCTTTCTTAACACCTTCAGTGTAATTTGCCATTTAACGAAAGTTCGTTGATCCAATTATGACATTTCCGGTCGTAACTTCTTAACGGAAGGTCACAAGTATGTGATTGTGTACACTTTCTTGTACAGTACAACAAGACAAACAATTTAGATTTAGATTTATTCATTTTCCGTTCACAAAGCACAACAAAATCAAACAATACATAGTCAAATTTAAAGTACAACATCAATCGGAATAAGGTATAAACAATGAAAAATAATGCAGACTAAAGTAACTTTGACTACAATAACTATATAAAACAGAACGGAGGGGCTTGCCAAGAAAAGCAAAGCTTGTATGGGAGGCAAGCCACCGTAATTTAGTTTCAATACGTATGTTACAAAACTATAGTATAAAGGGGAGACGATGTATGATGTAATTTGATGTATGACTCGACATAATCCGAGCAATTTCAAAAATTGACCCCATTTTGACCCCTAACATGGTCAAGATGACCATTAAAAAAAATTGGTCACCAAGTTGAAAGTTGTTCCTTGTGATGTCACCAATCACTTAATAGTGAAAAATCAGACGTAGCCAATTTGTCGAAGTAGATGACTTATGCTGCCTGACTAACTTTTATTGGGTCGACTCGGCGAGTTAACGTATCTAGCCATGTTGACATACAACTTGTTCAGTCGACTTGGCAAGATAACGAATCTCACCAATTTGACATATACACAACAAAACAAGTAAGTCTCCCCTTCAACAAACATCCATAATTTCCGAACCACTGGGAGTTTTTAATATATTTTTACATGAGAGTGTAGTTAAGTTTAAGTGAATGTTACGGACGTATTTCATGTCATGCTTCAGTGAGCACCGCCAAAAGGCAATATCGTCACTTTTTAAAAGTCACAAGCCAAATATGAATTTGATTCCAGTTTATTGGAACGAATTCCACATTTTCATCATGAAAAACCGTCATGCAGCCTTCTGAAAGGTAGGCCTACTTTCTAAAAGACGATAAACTTTTTTTTTTGGGGGGGGGGGTTGAATTCCATGGCTATAATTGGATTTTTTTTTACACATTTCCATCGACAAAAACGATCGAATAATGTGATTGCAGTTATTTTCGGGAAGAGTATATCTCCAACAATATTCATCATCATGTCACTTTTCAATGAACACTTAATGAACAAAAATACGATTTTCAAATATCATACGCAACATGTTTCATTTTTGGAACTGAAATTAACTTATCGACATTTTTTCCAATTATGTTCATGACCAATTAACATGCTACAATGATTCAAATGTATTTCATTAAACATTCAAGCTTTAATGAATATGTGGAATGTGAATTGCTCTTTTTTACGTTATGGGAAAAAAATGAAATTGCTAACTATGAATATATGTCACAAACTTTCTTACATAGTTCATTTGATTTGATTGTTATAAACAATATTAGAAAATTATGCAAATGAGAAGAAAGTTCAAATCCTTGGCCCCACTCTTTGCCGTATCGAAATTGATTTTTTTGGGGGTGCGTGCCTTTTTGGATAGTTTCACTCTGAAGCCATGTGCGAAGTTTCATGAAAAAGAAGCTGTTGGCAGAAGTAACAAAACCCTCCATGAAACAAACACTCATTTCACTTTTGTTAAAATTTTGACTACTTCTCTCATAGACATTGTGTACACTATGGCCCGTATTCTGAAGTCGGGTTTAACTTAAATTCAGGTTTAAAGTTGTGGTTTAAGTATGGACAGCCAATTGTTACATAAATCAATAACAGTATGGATATAATATTTCAGCTCATATGGCTCTCAAATCATTCATAATTGTCTAGGGAGTATATATAGATTATTGTCTTCACCATCGATGAATCAGGAAAGAGCACAGCAAACATAAGAAACGTACAACTTAATAAACAAAATTGATACTTTTGGCTGTCCATGCTTAAACCACAACTTTAAACCCGAGTTTAACTTAAACCAGGGACTCACGTCCCTGCTTAAACCTGACTTCAGAATACGGGCCATTGGGTGCCTATGTTTGAGAATAAGTAAACCCTTCTTCAATATGGTGGAACTTTTAAAACTGTCTAAAATGTCATTTGGCAGTAATGTTTATCAACCCATGGGCAGAATTCCTTGCAAAAATGAAACCGATTTCTGTATTCATGGATGAGTTAGCACGCATCAAATGGGGGAAATTTCATTTTGACTGTCACAGACTCATTTTGAGGGGTTATAGACTGAATAATACGGGCAAATTCAATTTCAAATGTGACTTAATTGCTTTTCTTTATCATCCATCATTTTTATCACCACACACTTTCCGATTTTTTTTACACTTTCATGGTTGAGCGTACACACTTGAAAACTTAGGAGTAAAAACTCTTCATATTGCATAAAATGCATTCTTTTCCTTACAATTCTCAGGATCATTTGAATTTATGGACAAAATAATTAGTGGTGGATCCAGACTTGAAAATAGTGAGGGGGTTTGATAAATTGGGAAAGGGGAGCCACTAACATTTTGAAATTTTATCATAGAAGATACTACCATAAATCCCTATGATGATACGTCACAAAAAATTGTGGTCACTCAACCATGAACAAACGTTATAACAATTTTGTGTGGAGCATTTACACAATCTGAAAAACGATTGTGACTTTAAAAAAAATTTCATTTGTAATTCAATCTTTGATTACTCATGCATGACTTAGTAACCGATCAATCTCATTTTTCCAAGGAGTTGCTTAAAGGTAAATGCTAGTTTTGGTAACGATATCAAAATGAGTTCGTACAGAATCCAATGAAATGACCACCAAAGTGTCTGTTTGTATAAATAAAACGCATGTGCCAAAGGATTGTGGAAGAAATTGTGTAATTGCTAAGAAATCAGCAAATAAGCACAGGATTCGTGTGGAGCGTCGGGCCCGACGCTCAAAGCAATAATTATACACTGTCCCACGTGCGCTTATCTGTGTTGGGGAAGTTCAGTCTGAACATTTTTCAGCGTAGATATCAAGATTTCACAAAGTTCAGTTTATGTAACTGTACCAGATCTAGATCCTCGATGATATACTGACAATTAAGCCTGGTTTTACAGACTTTCTCATGAAATCAGTGTTTACTGCAACTACTGGAATTTCTCTTTACTGACTGTAGAAAACCACCAACAAAATATTGTATCTCAAAATTATTCCGTTCAAAAGTTACAGCATTTTGATGTAGGGGACTTACTCTTTTGTTGTGTATATCAGGGTCGGCGATCCTGGGGGGCCGGGGGCACAGTGCACCCCAATTTTGAAGCACTGAAAAAGTGCCCCTTTTTACGCAAGAAAAAATGTCCTCTCACGAACGGGTACGGTGCCCCTTTCACCTGAGAAGGACCCGTTTATGTGTGAAGAAATGCCCATTGCCTTCTTGTAAGTGCCCTTTCTCGAATAAGTGCCTCTTTTTACCCAAGAAAAGTGCCCCTCATGAACGTTTCTGTGCCCCTTTCATTCCCGAGAATGACCCGTTTTATGCCATTAGCAAATGCCCTGTTACCTTCAGTAAGTGCCCTTTCTCGTATCAGTGCCCCTCTCGAACGTGTTCTATGACCCTAGTTCATCTGAGAATATTTTTGGCTCTTTACGCACTGTAAATAAGTCATTTATTTTCGGAAAGATGTGCCCTTTTTCCCTGTGCCCCCCTTCAAATTCGCTCCACCGCCCCTGGTGTATATTATGTCGACACTATGGCAAGATGAAACATCTCTCCATCTCGTCAACATGGTAAATGTCGATGGCACGATAAAAGCTCCCGTACGTAATGCCTGCATGAGTTTCATATTTGTAATGTATAATGTGCGATAAGCAACAAATGTTTTCAAAAGCTTATAATAACCCCAGACATTCATTCATTGCTACGCAAAATGCGACAGATAAAAACCCGCCGACAATATATACACACGCACACCGATCCCTACACTACCCACACTCACCCACCTCAACACACACACACACACCCTATATCACTTTTCCGCATACACATGCACACACACTCACACACCAACACGCTCGCCCACACTATCAAACACCGCGCCCGCAGCAGATGCGCTCGTAAAAGCACCTTACACAAACTACAAGTGGTTTACAAGAACAATCACTTTGGAAAATATATTAGATAATCATAACATGTCCATTTCCTCTGATTCTTTGTAATTAATTTAATTGCAACAGTGCCGGTCCGCCTTGTCGACGGGAATGCAACTAACGAAGGTCGTGTCGAGGTATACTATCTCAATTCTTGGGGTACTATCTGCGACGATTCTTGGGATATCGATGATGCAAGGGTCGTCTGTCGAATGCTTGGGTATCCAGGTGTCTCTTCTGCATTGGTCCGTTTCGGAGAGGCCACTGGGGACATTATCCTCAACGATGTGGAATGCTACGGATCAGAAACACATCTTGCACATTGTAATCACAGTGGTTATGAGATCCACAACTGCGGACATTCTGAAGACGTGGGGGTCAAATGCAGCGGAGAAGGTAAATTTCGACCATCCATCACAGTTGTGACAGATAATGTCCATGTACTTATGTTTATGCATTGTATTTTGAATTGAGCAACGTAGGTCCCAACATGTAACAGTGATAATGCCTCAGTACACGGGGATTTTTTTTTTTTATTAAGTTGCATCTTAACTCATTCAGCAAAATACTATAAATAGTGAACAGAATTTCCCGTTCTAAACCTAAAATAAGCCTCACGCTTTGCTTTCGCAATGATTATATATTGGGTAAGTCTTCGTTAGAAACGAAATTAAATATATGTAGTCAATTTATATAAGATATCCATCCTGTGTTACAAAATTTGCTTGGAATGGCCATTTTTAGATTTAAATCGCCAAAACTTTCAGTTCGCTCTTTGCACTCGTGTACTTTGTTCTTTTTTTATGAAAAAAATCTTAAATTGTCCGGTTTAAAGGTCGGAATATAACCCCCCCCCAAAAAAAAAAAAAAAAATCATCTCGCACTTTGCGATGGCATTATTTTTTTATAAAATAACCATCCTGTTCTTGGTTACATTAGTTGTACTTGAAAGAATCAGCCTTTAGTTATATTTTAGTGGCTTATAGGGAAAAACGTGGATTAAAACATTTTGCCACCTCCTATTTAGGGGAAGCTGGGTCCGCCGCTGGAAGTAACGAACTGAACACAGGTACGGGTATGACCATAAACTACATAATTCAGAACCACGCCGCAAAACAAATCCTGGCTGCAGCCCTGCGGCGATACAGTATTTTCTCAAATCTAAGATAATTTGTTTATACCCAAACCTTCTTTATATTTAAAATTCTTTTATCTTTAAAATACATGAATATTTTAATCCCAGGAAGGGGGGGGGCACTTACATTAACGAGTGGATACCATGCGCGACCAAAAAAAAAACACGTAAAACGTATGTCTTTTTCAAGATATAGGGCACGTTACGTACGTAACGTGATAAGGGTGTCAAAACACTAAAGTAATGAAAAAAGGGTATCCATTTTACGTGTTTAAAGTACGATTTGCGCGAGATGTGGGAGGTGGGGCTCTACTAAACCCAATGATGTAGGTGAAGGTAAAACCGTCGACCGACGTTCGTGACATAACAATAAAAATATCGCTGTACTTGTTTAGGGGGTCAATTCAGGGGAGCTTGCCAAGAATATCATTTTGTTTCCAATACTTGTAAAGAGTAGGGTTTCACACGCCAATACTTGTTAAGGGGTGCATTTTCAAAAAATGGAAAATACGTGTTTAGGGTGCTTTTCGAGACCCCATGGTCGCGCATGATATCCACTCGTCAATGGAAGTGCCCCCTGGGATTTAAATGAATTGGCTAATAGGCCTTACCTCACCTCTGGTGTGTTGTAAAAATTTAATCTCTGATTCTTTCAAGATAAACATTTTAATCATTGCACCTGATTATAATAAAATCAATAAATATTTCTTTGATGTTTTCTTGCAGCCGATCTAAAGATTCGCCTAGTAGACGGTCCTGATGAATTTCAAGGTCGTCTTGAAATGTTTTATTTCGGATCATGGGGTACTGTGTGTCAATTCGGATGGACTATGCTCGACTCGGAAGTGGTTTGCAGAATGCTAGGAAATGTGGGTGCTTTAGCATATTCATCTTATTCATCATATGGACGAGGGACTGGAGAAATCATTTTACGTCAACCTAGATGCTCAGGAGAAGAATCGAGTCTCTTGGAATGTAATCGAGCTTATGATCTTGGTGTCACCTATTGTGAACATACATATGAAATAGGAGTGTCATGCTTAAAATGGGGTAAGATGCAGAAATGAAAAAAAAGATGCAACATAAATCCCGTCGCTACACACACAGTCAGAGTAAGCTTCCATTATGGTTCTTAAATGAATTTTAAAAGGAATCCATGTCAACCGTCAATTACGAGGCGATGGCTAAAAAACATTTTCCTCATATGAAGAGAGATAGAGGAGAGTCCGCTCAAAACTAATTACAACAGCATCAATTTTTCTAATTGCGAAGATAAAATAACAATGATAATGAAAGTATCTATGTTTAGTCTAATGACGATAACGACATGAACAATAGGAACAATATCTTCTCTAGCCGTTTTATTATGTTATTAATCATCCACAACAAATTCTAAAGTAGCCATGTACACAGTTACTTCCCCAGGCCTACTGTGAAGATGTGTTTTTCGCTTTCATTTGATTCAGATGATCTGCAAGTTCGCTTGGTCAATGGAAGTTCTGACAAAGAAGGTCGAGTAGAGATTCTTTACCTTAGTACGTGGGGGACAGTGTGCGATGACAACTGGGATCTCAATGATGCAAACGTAGTATGCAGAATGTTGGGTTTCGAAAGGGCAGAAAGCTACTCCTGTTGTGCTGCCTTTGGACCAGGAACTGGACCAATACTCCTTGATGAAGTTGAATGCGAAGGCATCGAATCCAACATAGGCCATTGTCTAAGAAGTGATTATGAGATCCACAACTGTGGCCACTCCGAAGATGTAGGAGTATCGTGCTTTGAATTTGGTAATCCTTACTTCTGAGTTCTAGATGAAAAGGCACAATAACAGCAAAACAATGAATGGTGAAAAGCAAGTCCGTTTCCTGGATTATTGAATTTTTTTAATTTGAAAATTCAATTTACAAATTAACTATCAATTTCTACAATAAGAATATTTATTTTTAAAAAAAGGTTTAATGGTTCCCATCCATAAGCCGGGTGCATAAAGGTTAGTTTCGGTCATGTTCGCTCATTTGGTTTACGTAGCAGACGATGCAGCCTGCTAGTTATACTATAATGTACGCAGACCCTATTGCAAATAAAAATTGATTCCGGACTCGATACGACTAAATATTTGCCCTCTCAAACTGTAGCTATATCATAAATATAAGTAGAAAAGGTTTTATAGTACAAGAACATTGTTACTTTCAACATTAAATGTGTTAGTTAATTTGTTTGGATTGTATTAATTGTTCCCAATGAAAAGGGTCTGGAAACTATCATACGTTAGTCACGTGACGTTGTACATTGACATATGACCTGTTCTGCCTGCTCGATCTCAAAGTTTAGGAGAAAAATGAGATGTAACTATTTTACCAGTCATAAAGTATTATATATCAACATGTAGGTAATATATTTAGCATTGAGATGACAATCTCGACCTTTTTTACTTTAACGGATATTTCAGTGGGAAAACAATGATGCAAGTGTCTCGAAAATATGGGTGGTTTCGGACCGTTTGCCATAGCAAGATTTGCGAACATGGACAATTTCAAATGAACAGCGAGACGTAATTAGTGAATTAATTGTAATAATATTTACATTAAAATAATGGAATTGGATAAAACTTTCACACTCTTATCAATCTGGTGTGAGATTATTAATAGTTATAAAGATAAACCCAGATTTTTGCAATATTACGCTCGTGAAAACGACTGTTCCCTGTGTTGTAGCTGTGTGTGTGTGGACTTTCGGACACTCAAATGCACGCGACTAACCATTATGAATATACACAATTTACTGCAAATGGAAATGGAAGTAATTTTGGGGAATCTTGATCTTGATTGTCAACAGAAGTGACTGAAGCAACGTCTTCAACCATGACCATGTCATCGACCATGACCATGTCATCAACCATGACCATGTCATCGACCATGACCATGTCATCAACCATGACCTTGTCATCTGGCAATCAAATCGGTCTACCCAAGGCTGCAACATATGGTAAGTTCATTCTTAATTTTATTAGTATATTTACAATAAATGGTGCAGTTGATATGAATAAATCATGCAAACAAGTCATTTTATGGGATCCAAAATCAGAAAGAGTGAAAATAAAAGGGATTTTAATGGCATCTAATCAAAGCTAATGAATAAGTCTAGTTTTGGCCACAGCCTCTACAAGTTCAATCTTTTTAAACTTTTGCAGTGACCCTATTCCATTGATTATTTTTATTTGTAAGTAAAATCAATATCTTTTTCGTGTTTGTATTATTTGTATTGTTTGTAATTGAAAATCTTGGGAATTTCTGAATGTGAATGTTACTTTTGAAATATTTTCATCGAATGGAATAAATAGATCTTGAAATCTTGAATAAAGGAAGATATCCGAGAAGAAAAGAAAACAGAAACTGAGCTAGACGAAAATGTCTTCGGCAAAAGTAAGTGACAATAAAATAAAACGGAATTTCCTGCCGAAAAATGGCCATGCTTGTATGAGAGGCAAGCCCCTGTAAATATAGAGATAGATAATTTACCCAAGAATTTTAGAATGCTACTTTCATAGTTTGTTTTTCATTCTAACCAGGTTTATTCGGATTCTTAATCGTCTTGGTAATTTGTATCCTCCTGGTATGTATCATCGTGACGTTAAGAATGCAGAAATACAGGTATGTCTTACAACGATCAATACACTGGAATACGTCTGAAATGTCGAATTTGTGAGAAGGGGTGGCGGAAAATATTTTCGTTGGGGTGGGAGGGCCGGGCAAAGCGCAAAGCCCTCAAAAGCACTTATATGTTAAAATGGTAATTTGAGTGCAAACACTCCAAACAGATATTTTCACAATTAGATTTCGTTTTGCCTGAAGTAGCTGCAGTTTGCTTCGTGGTCATTATCTAAGCAAAACTTTTTTAGAAGGGATTTCTGACTGATGAAATACATATTTTGATAAATTAAGAAGTTCTGATTTTCCAACCTGAAATGTGCTACTTTAAAAAGGGTATTTAATTTCAAGAACAAAAAACACGATGCACATTTTCTCTTGAAAAGGAAATTTTCATTAAAGAATGAAATTCCTGTTTTTTCAGGTTTGGTAGATTCTTCAAGCTATCCATTGTAAAGCTAGGGTTACACCGGAACCGAATCAGCTGCGAATTCAACTGAAAACACGTATTCGGCATGTTCGAGCGGTTTCGGGAGTACTATTTTCTCTCTCCGCGAATATGCGAAAATATTTAGGAAGGATTTAAAAACATTCGTATAGACGAATACGGCTTGTTTTGAAATGTTCAAAACCAGCCAAATACCCCCGAATGTGACCGCAAAAATATAAATACTCTATAAAATGTGCTGGAAAATGCATGTAGGATATTGATTCATCCCGTACTGTGTGGGCTAGTAGTGGCTAAATATAGGCATTTTAAACATGTTAAAGTCTTTATGCTGACCTAGACTGGGTGAGCCTCTGAGAGGAGCCGTGGAAACATGTATCAACTTGGCTGCTAGAAAATTTGAAGATGTAGCTAAGTTGATCTACATTGTTCACTCAAAATATAGAAAGAAAATTTGAGGCCAGCTTACCCATTGACATTTTGGTTACATGTCTAAAGCACAATAATCTAGTGCCGTTGCCTATCCTACATTTGCATATATTCGGATGACATTCGATTGGATTAGGGGAGGCATTTTGAGTATTCCGGACAGATTCGGACCTATTCGTATCATTCGGGTAGTTGCTCGGCTGTAATCGTATAGTGATCGGGTAACATTCTGCTCAATTCCGGGCACACTTGCCTCGATTCTTGCCACTATTCGGGTGGCATTCGGCTTAATTACTCGGGATGACAAAAATTCTGGTCAATTCTTAGCGATTCTGCGCTGAATCGTTACCTATTCGGGTCCCATTCGTCTTTATTCCGGGCTGCTCCCCGAATCAGAAACAAATACGTTCCGAATCAGTCCGTATTCAGGCAGAATCGGTCCGAATTTATTCGAGAGAATTCGGTCTTAGTGTAACCCTAGCTTAAATGAGAAAACTCTAAACTTCGAGGAATTGAAACATGTTCGTGGTAAATCCATATATTTTGTGTTCCTCTGTGTATTTCCAGGCGATTAATAAAGGAATACAGCAGAAGTAAGGTAGCCGATAAGATTTCTGCTCCAGCAACTCAGAACTGTTACAACGGACCACAGTCCGATGGGGAAGCGTATATGGAACTTAACATTCACCCAGGTTCGCGAACTCATCAAGGAGAATCTTCAAGCAATCGGGATGGATTATACGATACACCACGACCTGTTGTCAATGACAACAAACTTTACGAAAATGTTCGAATATAGATTTATTAGATTGATCCCATTCATAATAACCTATTCCCAGTGCGTCGAAATAATTTAAACGTGAATATAAGAACCCATATAGTTGGTACATTATCAAATGTCTTTTTAGAATCAAGCAGATTAATCATATCGGGTATACTGAACTCTACGGCCCAACATGCCAGAATTCATGAAATATTTTTAAACCAGGTGGCATGGCACAGTCATGAACAAGTATGCGGATTCATCGTACACTGTGAAAAACATGGCGACTTGCCGCACTACGTTTCACTGTATAAATGTAATAATTTGTGGGTTTTAAAATACTCTGACTGTTAAGTTTAGTCTTTGGTATTTTTAACGTTTGTATTTTCACCGTAAAATTTGACCGGAAATATTACTGATTCACTGTAACATAGGACGTTGGTAGCTCATAATATACGAGTAATGTGCCCCCCCCCCCCCTCGGGATAAAGGTACTACTATTTTTGTATTGATCTTCTAAATAAACTTGAAAATTTGATGATATTTACTCAGTTTTTGAAGGAGTATGAAGATTTATACTTAAGGTTGTGATTTCGTAATGAGTCTAGTAGCAGAGCCCCAAATATCTTCAATGTGTTATTTTACCTGACTTCCAATGTGGCGAACTTCAAAATTCCACAGGAACAAAAAAAATAAGAAATAAATAAATAAGCCCACGACGCAATTATAGCAAAACCATGTTTTAGCATAGTTTCAAAACTTGAAAAGCATTATTTTGACAATATAGCTATAAAATACACATACATTTTAGAAACAGGACGAAATTTATGTTAGATTAGACTGAAGCACGGTCATTATAATTTAATTGTTAAAAATACGGCATTTTTACGGCCAGAATGTGGTTAAATTGCAGTATTGTCATCTTGTGGCCCACTAGATTACTCTCCTGGCTTAATTTCCTTCAGCAAGACATTTATCCACATATTACCACACTCAACCCAGGTGAGGTAAATGAGTACCTGACAGGACTTTAAAACGTTGAGCTTTTTTAACCGACCATATAGATGTAAAAGAAAAGCAAGTTGGTTATTTTCTTCAAACATATTGAAGCATTTATATGCATAGTCATTTTTGTTTCTGTTTCTGTTGATACCTTCAATTGTGTATTTTTTTTAATTGTCTCTTGTCCTTTTATTTTTACATTGTAATCCATGTCATGAAAAAGGGTGGGAACTGCGATTGGCTCTTGGCACTTATATGCAGTTTCCCATTTGAGTTTCATGTCACTTTTGGTTGAGAATATTGTTCAATGGAGAATGAATAAATGCAAATTGTATTAATTTGAATACGTTCAGTTTTCTGTACTAAAGCATTTTGTTATCATTTACACATTATTGTCAATTATTTCCTGTTGCAAATATCATTTTACTTTACATTGTACGTGTTTATTTTTTCAGGTTTCCTTTACCTTGTATGTACCATTTTGTGTAAGTTGCCTGCGAAGGTTAAGTTTATCTGTTAATTTAGCAATAATTTAAAAGGTAGAAGTCTTTGATATTTTTGAACACCTATTCAGTTCTAAAATTATTTCCTTTTGCCCAGGGTTTTTAAAGGTTGTATTTACTACTTTGTTCGAATTGATTTATGTTGATTTATAGCATTTGCGCGTTGGCATTTTATCATGATTAAAAGTCACACTTAACTGCTTGAGAAACCCCAGATATAAAAAGTGATTAGTAAACTAGATTTACAAAGCCTTTTACTGTGGATTAGTATTGATAAATCTGTATCATAGTAACTTTTGTAATGAAAGAAGGCAAAATCCAGACTGGTATGTGGCCTCTGAGTTTATTCCAAGAAAACCAACAGCCTCGCTACGGAACACAAAGATGAAAATACATTGTAAATACAAAACAAATTAAATGACTCGGCTGCAATAATTCAAATTTCCACATCATCGTTTAAAATTGTTTCTATAAAAAAGGTTATAACACAAATATACAATATGGTTATACGTCACAAAATGCCATGTATTTATACCAGTATTCATTCACACATGATGGTCTACCAAATGTGTATACATGTATATTTAAAATATAGCCCATGATCAACTAGAATTATAAATATAACAATTTAAAATAATTCCTAAAGACATTACATAGCAAGTTGGTTATTTCCTTTTAAAAAATGAAGCATTTATATATGCAAAGTCATTTTTGTTGCTGTTTTTTGTTGATATCTTGAATTGTGTATTTTTTAATGTCTCTTGTCCTATTATTTTTACATTTTAATCAATGTCATGCAACGTTGTGGGAACTGCAGTTGCCTCTTGGTATTTTTATGCAGTTCCCCATTTGATTGTCATTTTCACTTTTGCTTGAGAATATTGTTCAATGGAGAATGAAATAAATGCAAATTGTATTAAATTGAATACGTTCAGTGTTCTGTACTAAAGCATTTTGTAATCATTTACACATTATTGTCAATTATTTCTTGTTGCAAATATCATTTTACTTTATATTGTACGTGTTTATTTTTCAGGTTTCCTTTACCTTCTTTGTACCGTTTTGTGTAAGCTGCATGCGAAGGTTAAGTTTATCTGTTAATTTAGCAATAATTGAAAAGGTAGAAGTCTTTGTCATTTTTTAAACACCCATTCGGTTTTAAAATTATTTCCATTTGCCAAGGATTTTTAAAGGTTGTATTTACTACTTTGTTCGAGTTGATTTATGTTGATTTATAGCATTTGCGCTTTGGTATCTTTAAGCATGATTTAAAGTCACACTTAACTGCTTGAGACACCCCAGATCAGTGATTAATTAACTAGGTTGTACAAAGCGTTTTACCCTGGTGGGTAATGATAAATCCAAATCTTTATCATAGAAAACCAATCGCCTCGCTGCGGAACACAAAAATGACAAAAATACATTGTAAATACAAAACAAATTAAATGACTCGGCTGCAATAATTCCAATTTCCACATCATCATTTCAAATTGTTTCTATAAAAAGTTACAATACAAATATATACAATATGGTTATACGTCACAAAATGCCATGTATTACCAGTATTCATTCACACAATCATGAGGGTCGAGCAAAATATATTCCTTTATATTTAAAATATAGCCCATGACATTGCATAATAACAAGACATCTTTCATTGCAATAAAATAATTATGATTAGAATAAACTCACCCCCAAACTTCTTAATTCCTCTATCCACTTGGCCTGCAAAAGTTAATACCTTTTAGTGCAATTATGTTGGGCTAACTATAGGAGAAAAAAGTGTAATATACTACAATGAACATCATGGACTAGATTTGACGGTATTATCGGAAACGTGTTGAATAAAACAATTATAAACATCTTTACATTATAAATTGCAAAGTCAGAACTTCAGAGGCATAAATATCAGTTTACATAATAAAATTTGACTAAATTCTATGGGCATCAATAATTATTGAGCAATAGTAAAACACATAATCGTACAAAGTTAACAAAATAATATACCAGTAATATCAATTAACAATAACCATCAACTCATTTGATTGACCAGACATTGGTGAGACAACCTGCTCCCTCCAAATTTCAACTGCTCCTGTCCCTTCCCCGCCAAAATCATGCCCTGGCTGGATTGAAAAGAAAACCTCCTATAGGGGTACATTATTGAAACCCCAACTGACTCTTGACTGGTCAATTACACTGGTCAGTCCAGTCAAGTACAGAGGGATGCTTGAATGCATCCATGAAGGGATTTTGAACAAAAACCACTGGTACCTGAGCCAGTTCTACTAGTCTGTGATGATTGTCTGTGATGCAAGACCAGTAAGGGTGTACAGCCAAAGTCACATTACAACCATGACAACAGTAATGTTTAGCGTGAAGTTCTCATTTGTTGCCCAAGTTAAGATCGTTGCATATTCCAGTTTTTCTTTTCATTACTCGCTCTGATGGATCCAGTGGGGACACATCCGCCCCATGCCCACCCCCTTTAATATAATCAAAATTTGTAACGTAAATATCCCATTTTAACCCAAATGTACCCCCTTCCCTTTGAAAGCGATCGAGACCTTTTTTCTTTTTGCTTGACAAAACCTTTTATTTGATTATTATATTTTTATGTATTGCTTGTCAAATTTTCCTCGAGAAATGTGCCCCCTTTTTGAAAATCCTAGATCCGCCCTAGATAATTTGTATTATGGATGTGGCGCCTTGTACGCCGTAGTTAACCCCTTTTGAGAGGCATAATCAACATTTGTAATGTAAATATCCCGTTCTAACCCAAATGAGCCCCCTGAGTCCCTTCAAGCAAGACCTTTTTTTTTTTTGCTTGACAAAATGACCTTGAATTTTGGTGAAAAACTTTTATTTTATTGTTATTATATTCTTTGGTATTGCTTGTCAAATTTTCCTCCGGAAATGTGCCCCCTTTTTGAAAATCCTGGATCCGCCCTTCGGATAATTTGTATTATGGATGTGGCGCCTTGTATGCCGTATTTAATCCTGCCGTAGTTAACCCCTTTTGAGAGGCATAATCAAAATATGTAATGTAAATATCCCGTTCTAACCCAAATGTGCCCCCTTCCCTTTGAAAGCGAAACTTTTTTATTTTTTTTGCTTGACAAATTTTCCCAGGACAAAATAACCTTGAATTTGGTGACTTTTATTTTATTGTTATTATATTTTTTTGTATTGCTTGTCAAATTTTCCTCGGGGAATGTGCCCCCTTTTTAAAAATCCTGGATCCGCACCTGACTATTCGTTTTATGGACGTGGCGCCTTATATCATGTATATTCAGCTGTATATATGCCGTAGTTAATCCTAGTTGAATGTGATTCCTTATATACAGTGCGTATCAAAAAAAAGTTTACACTTAGAAAATATCCTGTAAAATTATACATTTGTAATATCCTGAGGATTTTTCCACATGTTAACATTGGTGCAGATCCATTTAAGCAAATGACGATATAAGTGTCTAAAAATATTTCCGCTTGAGTGAGCACCGCTTACTTTTGAAAAGTTAGTGAAAAATGATTTGCGCAGAACTTTGAAATAGTTATGCGAATAAAAGTAGACCTTTATCATGAAGAACACGTTTAATTTAGCTAGTAAAATTGATTTGAAGATATCTTTTACCCTTTTAACTTGTTTTCTTGCCCAAAACACTTCGAAGAGTGCATTGCGCCCCACCCCACTCCCCCACACACCGAGGCCATCTTGACAATATTTGCTGTACATTGAGCTGTGATTTACATTAAATGGCTTAGGCTTGATTTTCATTTTGTTAATCATTGTCAAGCTTGGAAAAGGTGTGGAGAAACAAGTATTAAATAAAAAATGAAATGTAAACCCACTTTAAATAATAAAAACTTAGTGAAAAAATGCTGGAGATGTCTGATATAAACTTTTGTTGAGATTTAGTTATGTCCTCAGATCCAGCTGGCACAAAAAGGGTAAAGGTTGTGCTTACTAAGTGTTGAAATTTTAATTTGGGTGGCAAAATTGTTACAAAATGCTTGAATGTATGTGTTTTATTTCAATTGACTAAAAGTGCAAGTGAAATGTATGAGATATGTTTCGCAGGGTAAATTTCATTTCGCCCTTTCCCCTTGACACAGCGTGAAAACTATCATTTCTGCGCAAACATATTTCTGCGAGCTTTACAAAAATGGACAGTGCTCACTCAAATGTAACATTCTGTCAAAACTTTTACTTTCATTGGATAGATGAGACCCAAACCTAAGATTATATGTGAAAAATTACCCACATGTTGTATATTTTTTAATTCCCATGGCTTTTTCAAAGTGTAAACTTTTTTTTTATACGCACTGTACAGTGCGTCCCACAAAAAACGAAACCGAGATTTATCGATGATTTATCATAACTTAATCGCAAATACAATAGACAAATGACCTACCATTTTAAAGCTTAGAATCTCCTCTTTCATCTAAAATTACTTAGATTATTTCTCATTCACGCATGAGTGAGCAAAAACAATTTGAAAAGGGGATACCAAAAAGTCACTTGGCGGGCCGTATCTGGGTTTTAAAAAGAAAACCACATTTAAAAAAAAACTGAACTTCTTCGCTTGTCTTCCCGTCATCGAACAAGAAGTTTGCTTCTTCCTGTCAATAATGACAATGTCTAATCCTTTAAACAAGATTTTTATGTCGTTCTGTCTCTTATGGTTATACGCCGATAGGGCAGCTACGTAATTAATTTTTGTATGGGCAAAGAGCATTTCAATATTCAGTCCCTCAACTATATTATAGAATAAACTTCTCGATAATATTAAAGAATGTTCTTCCCTTGATCTATTTAAGTCTATGTTAAAGTGTTTCCTTCTCCATAGATTAATTCAAATTTTTATTATTGATGCATTTTGTATAAAGTTCCAAATTCTCTAAATTCAGTCTCAATAATTTATGTTTATATTTCATTTTTTTCTCTCTCTCTCTTTCTTTCTCATAGTTCATTTTTTTAGAGCGCTAAGAGATTCAAATGTAATTTGCGCTATAGAAAAATTGAGTGTTATTATTATTATTATTACAGTGATGATAATAATAATTATTATCATCGTTATTATTTTTATTATTGATTATTTATTGAATGACATGTTTCGTCCGAAGTTATTTCGTTTGTGTGCTTTGTCCCTTCTCTTATTCTCTATAAATTTTTAGTATCATCAGGAGCAGCCGGGGGGCGACTGCCCTATACTGAAACATAAGGAGCCAAACAGTTGTACAGCATGGGTAGAAAAGGGTAAATCAAGAAGAGCGGCCCTACATGGTCTATTGAGGGAATTTTTGCTCGGCGACGAACGGAGGAATTTATATGCCCTTCATGGGCGGAAATCCTAGGGGGGACAGGGGGGACGTGTCCCCCCTACTCAAAATAGTAGGGGGGACACAATATCAAATGTCCCCCCTACTATTTTTTGTCTTTTATGTAGGGATGAGTTGGGACGAGATGACCGTACTTTGGGGATGATAACCTTTTTTTTTGCTTGTCAAATTTTCCCACCCCTTGTCCCCATAGGCGGATCCAGGGGGCCGAGGGCCCCGCCCCCTATTGGCGGAGCAAAAAAAAGAAAAAAGGGATAGAAAGAAGGAAAAGGGAAAAAAGGAGGGAAAAGAGGAGAAAAGGGAGAGAAGGACGACGAGTGCATAAAATAAGATGAGGGGAAGACTTGGAAAATAAAAAGAACCTTTCGTGGCACTATATGAAATTTTCGCTCGCGCTTCGCGCTCGCATTGCCTGTTAGGTGATTTACATATCTTGTTCAATATGGAGCTCAAATATCAAGTTTGGAAGTCAATATACAAAACATATTTCACCTCGGAAATCGAACTTTCATTATTTTGTGTGATTTACAAATTGATTATAAAAAAGTGCTCTGTAAAAATGTCAGTTTTATGGTCTGAATAATTTTATCAACATTTGCTGCTTGCGCTGCGTGCTCGCAAATTTTGATTTATCAGGTATCTATTATTTTCGTGTATTCCATAAAGTTTTCAAAATATCCCTTTTCAGGTCTGATTGTCAAGCCGTATCGATCAGCTAGCGCTGCACGCTGGCATTTTGATTGGCGAGTTATGTATGTTTCAATATTGATTATAGGGCCTACAACAAACTACTTAAAATCTCCTTTTCATGACAGTTTATCAAAAATTTTAGCTCGCGATTTGCGCTCGCATTAATGGTTAAAAATATATTAACTAATGCATCCTATTCATAATTACAAAAGTGAAATGTCCAGTTCTTATGCCATAATATCATCAGATTTCGCGCCCTCATTAGGCATTAATAAATATGATATTAATTTAATAATTAAATTGTCCCTTTAGTTTCATCACGCGCTTAGCAAGAGGAATAGGAAGATAGTCATCATTTTCTAATATCTAAGTTTCATGATTTTCATGATTAAAGATGTATTTAGAACGCCTAGATAATAGGTCTAAATATGAAACGCGCGCGTATATTTATTCTTTCTTTAGAAATTTTCAAAAATTTTTAGCTCGCGCTTCGTGTTCGCATTTTTTGATTGTTGAAATATGTAACGCCTTCATGGCTAAGTGCAAGCAGTCCTTAACAGGTACCAGTTCAAAACGTATATAAAAATTTTCTGCTCGCGCTTTGCGCTCGCATCATTAATACTCATCCTTTTCATGATTTACAAAACATGAATAGAGTGTCTCGTTCTCAGTAAATATTATAGGACTAAATCTCGAAATTTTCCGCTCGCGCTTCGCGCTCGCATCAATTTTTTTACTTATGTACCTATTCTGCTTGAGTTACAAAAAGTGCTTAGAATTTCCATTCTTTAGGTGAAAATATAAAAAAAAAATCAGCTTGCGCTTCGCGCTCGCATTATTTGATTGGTAAATGCTAACTGCACGCAGTCTTTAACAAATATCTTTTCCATCAGTTCATTTCTACTCGCGCTTTGCGTTTGAAGTAATTATTAAGTTGCACACACATTTTTTTCAGGATAACAAACATTGCCCAGAATGTTTAAATTTTAGGGAAAAATACATATAATTTCCAAAAAATTAGCTCGCGCTTCGCGCTCGCATCATATAAATAAGGATTTTGATATTATATATGAATTTATAAGAATAAAGCTAAGAAGTGACTAATGAGGACTACCCCTTCAAAGAAACAAACACAAATCATCTTCGAGCTGCCGATCGGGGAAAATATGGCTGAAACAAATTTCCGCCCCCTCCCCGGCTATTGGCGAAAGCTGGATCCGCCCCTGTGTCCCCCCTACCTTTTGGGAGAGATTTCCGCCCCTGATGCCCTTCATGACAAAGAACAATCGAAAAGTTTTTGTTGAAAATTTATTGGTGAATCACAACACCAGTTTCTTCCATGACTTTTCACAAACGACATAATTTGCACGGCCTACTCAACTTATTTCTTACAACCTCATTATTAATGTTAAATATGACGAATGACAAATGTCTAATTAGGCCTAGTCATGACTTGCGGGTAATAATAGGAAGTATGACAAAATCAGTTTCACGTAGGCATATGCGGCGGAAGCGGGGGGGGGGGGACAGGTCCCCCCTAAATGAGGTGGGGGCGGCCCCCTTAAATTTGTAGTTGATAACCAATTTTTTTCAATTTTTTACCTGTGTCCATCACAAAATTTCAGGTTGGCTTCCGCCGCTAATGCAAAAGTACACTGTTAAAAAAATTCTATTTAAAAATTAAAAAGAAGCTTGATTGTCACGATTGTAGAAAAATGTTGTACGATCATTGCTGAGTTTTGTGTTACGGTCCACTGTATTGTAAAATTGTAGGAAAAAAATGTTAAAGAAATAAATAAAATAATTGTTCGTCATATAACAACTTACAGAATGAATTAATTGGTAATTCTTTCTGTAAAATCTGTTTTTCAAATTTGTCTTCTGTAAAATCTTCAGTTTGTTTTCTAACAGTATAAACTAAAATTTGAGTGATCATTGCCATTTCATCTGAATCTTTATCCCAATTCTTTTGGTGGAAAAAAAGCAATTCGATCCTGCTCTTTGAACAACCCAGAATTATAAACAATACACTATACTAGTATACGAGGTAACTCGGCCAACGCAACATTCACTCATGGTACAAACAAAGAGGTCCGTTCAACTCGACATAGCGTTTAAAACCAGGGTCTAAAATATTGGGGGGAAATGTTATTTGAAATGAAAAAGAAAAATGTAGAAATAAGTTATTAATAGTGGTTATATGTCCCATCAAATGAAATAAGCCTTTTTTGACTGCCCATTATTTCTTCTATTTCGCAAATATTTCTTGGTGAAATTCGTTTGTGTGGTTCGATTTAAAGTTGAAGCCGAGTTTTGACAGAACGATGCATCGGCTCCAATCCGCATAGCAACATTGTAAACAATCGTGCTCTTGATCGATCGCGATCCGCTCTCGATCGACTATTTCTCATTTGCGAGTGAAGAGCAAAGTTTCTGAAATGGCAGATTGTGTTCAAGTCCTTGACCCTAATTACAGAAGAATTGCAGGGTCCATTAGATCAGGTCGATTACATAAAGGTAAGTTTTATCTTATTCGCAATTTTATATTAGGATAAGCCAGTTGATCCTTGATTGCCTTGGTTTCTTTTGGCCCGGCGCGAGCGAGTAGTCCGGTCTGTTAGTAGGGACAACGGTACATTCGGTATTTGCTCTATCAAAATCCCTACATACCATTGCGAGTGCGTCGAGCGCGTCCGTTGATCCTACGAAGCCCCAATAATGCATCCCTCTTGACTGATAATTTCACCCTAAATTGAGTTATTTCAGGTAGCTATGATATATTTGGCATTAAAAGGATCGGTAATTATTTGTCAGTAATTATTTAGTATTCTATATTTTCGAATGGCTTACCTCTACTTGTTCTTTGAATGGGAAAATATCGTACTTTGTCCTTGTATTCCACATGAACTGCAGAGTTTGTATGTGTATAAAGTCAATGGGGAAATTCAAACTTTTGCACACGCGACCCGTCACCATGACGTCACCAGGATTGCGTGTGAGCGAGCTAAGTTTGATTTGGGGGCGGCGCCCTCCAAAATTTAACCAATAAAAATTCTGCATTTGCTGCATCTTTTGGGATTTTCCCTAAATTCATGTCTCAGGGACCGTCTTGGAAGTGCGTGCTGAGCTGTATAATCTTTTTGAAGGACCCACCCTATTCTACTTAAAGATATTCAATTAAAACATCTTGGGGCCCGTTTTGGGACTTTTCATTCTTAAAAAAGATGGTTTTGAGACGAAGTCTTATATCTAGATTAATTTAAGAAAAAAAAATTAGTGAATTTATTGTTAAATTTTAAAATGCAAAGCAAAAACCTCCATATGACGTGTACGTGACGTAATTATCGTCATGAAGTTGAAGATCGCGCGAAGTGGTGGGAGGGGCCTATCGCGAACGTAGACCATGTATTAGTCTTGATTCAGGCAATTTTTATGATTTGTAAAGTTCGTTGAAACTCTGTAACGTTGTGAACGGATATCATCCAAATAAAATAAATGAAAATAATTTTAAAATGTGAAAGGATGAAGGCTAGCACAATCTTTCTCTTAGGAACATTCAGCCCCCCCCCCCCCTCCTCAGTTACAAATGTTAATCACGTGTAATCGCCGTGATACAAGGAGAGATGTTTTGGAAGGTCATGTGTGTGTGAGATATTGCACATGGCATAATGGCGGCATATACGTGTGATACAGGGAATTATGTACAAGGATGTTTACACTTGTGTGTGAGAAGGTCTGTGACCGAGATGGTGGCATGGGAATAATGGAGTTAGAGTGGATTAAAAAACTACGTGTGTAAAGCATGGACCTGTACGTTGCAACTGTACATTCGCTCTGGGGGCTAAATCCCGGGGCTAAATTAAAATAGGGGAATCCCCGGTGTGTATAGCTTGATTAGTAATCAATTGTTAAGGCCTACTAAAGTATATTTTGTTTATTAAAAAATCTAAGAAATCAATGTTTTCATTTGCAATGTTTACGCACAATATATGTATATATGCCCTCTCACAATCACACACATTTAAGATTTTATTTTTAACAGTAACATACTGATTGTTGTAAAATTAGGATACAAAAATTACTCTACGAGATGTCAGTTATTTTTTTATTTTCTAATGTATAGGCGGAGGGGGGCGGGTGGGTTCCCTCGGTCCTGCGCGCCCTTGCTCTTAGCAAAAATAAATAAATGGATATTAAAAAAAAAAATCCTAATTGGAGAAAATTTTCCCCAAAACGTACGTATCTCCTATCTCCTGAATTACAATAATAATTTCTGCCAATACCTGCAAAGAATCCGTTTACACCCCCCCCCCCCAAAAAAAAAAACCCTGAAAATTGGAGGCCATTTATATGATTGAGCGGAGAGTTGGAAAAAAAATGTTTTCGGTGAGAGACCCCCCCCCCCCCGCTGACTTTTACATCCGTAATCTGCTTTTTTATGGGAACATTTTTCTAACACTTCGTCTATCATGCCCTGTCATGAGTGAAAATATAGTTCAAACAGGGATATGCAATATCCCTGGTTCAAACATATGGACCTTTTAAAGCGTTGACAAAAAGTGACAAAAAAGTCACGCTATTACTTATACCAATGTAACCCGATATACATGTAAATAAATTAGGTATCCAATGCGACTGTCAAATTGAATTTACATCTGATTTCAAGGGATCGATGTGCCATAGGCCTATATTGATTTTTTTTTACACGGGGAGGGGGCCTACATAGCTCGTTTACATTTCTCGATTTGACTCCTTTTTCCGCCATGAGTCTCAACTTCCTACATGGGATATTATGGAGGATCGATGGGGTGGCCCTTAATTACCCCTTTTATATAGCTATCCCAGTAGAGGTCAGGGGTTGGATTCTGAATTAGGGTGGGGGTAAGGGTATCATCATGTAACAACGATCAGACGAGAATACTCACTTGTTAATTATTATATGAAAAGAGTTGCCCCCTCCTTCGGTGTCTCTGGTCGGTGCCGGTGAGTTTTCCAAAAGAAAAATATTCTGAAGTTTGCTATGGGGAACTCTTCGTCAATTTTGAGATATGACATTATTTCACTTATTTCACAAGTCATAATCATGAACATAATACAAACAAATATTACATCAGAAGAATTAACATGACGTACAAATAAGACATGGCATCATTTATTTAAATTGAATAATACGGCGAATAGAAACATGAGGGAACCTGCATTAAAAAGCAACGTTTTATTTCTTCAGTCTGCAGGATCCAAAAAAATATGAACTCTTCATGCAGTCCGGACAGCACAATAAAAATGATAATTTGATTACGTAAAGAAATGCCAAAAATATCACAACTGTAAAGAAAGTAATTTACATGGACTTTTTCGGAATAAGGAGGGTGTGAAAAAATAAGTTGTTTCTGTGAAGTTGCCGCGGTGTATACTTCAAAAGATCAATGCAGAAGGGTGTTGACAACAAAAAGAAAGTAATTTACATGGATTTTTCGGAATAAGGAGGGTGTGAAAGAATTTGTTTCTGTGAAGTTGCCGCGGTGTTGACAGACATGAAACAGCCTGTCCGATAAGGTCTTGGAAGCCAGACATTCCGTCGTCTTCGGTAGGAACATTTCATGAGATAAAATGAGTCATGTTTTTTTTTTGCGTTTTCACTTCTGATTGGGTCAAAGCATTCATGTGCTGACCAGTGAAAAGCACCCCTTTCCATTGATCTTTTGAATGATCCCATGATGGGTTAGTGTGTTCTAGCCTGAATTATATAACACGAGAATACCCCCAGGGATCCCCGAGCTGGTTGTACCCCTGCCTTTCCGTTCCAGGGAATACTCCAGATGGACGAGGGCATTTACCACATCAGGTAAGAATCATCCATTACAATTCATAATTATTAATATGTAATTCAAATTTTATTTTCCACTGCGGAAATGTTCAAACCTTATTAATGTATTTTTATGTTATAGAGAGAGAAATCGAAATAAACATCCCTAAACCTCACTTAAATTATTTTAAATTGCAGTATATACAAATATTAATTTTAAATGTTCTTAATAACTTGATTCTTTTCCATGAAAACATTTTTTTTTCATACACTGACCCACTCTTTCTAAAAAAAAAAAAAAGGGAAGATACGTCCCGGTTTACGTCGTTATATATAGGCATACAGAGATAAGATCAATGGCTTTTACCGTTATCTGAGATTTTTTTTTAATCATGTACGTATATAAAATAAAAAAGAATATATAGGGGGGCGCCGAACCCAAAATCCCAACAATTAACTTAAACTTTTCCTTCAACCCTGCATGATGTCACTCAACACCCCCTCCCCACTCCCCCCCCCCCCCCAAAAAAAAGAAGATAGCAGTTACCGAGGAAAAAAACATTCATGAGCAAGGTCGACATCCGCGTCCTCTTCGTAAGTGGGAACAATTTCACGGGAGAATGCTAATGGTAGAGACTGGGAGGTAGTTTTATTTTTCTTGGGGGGGAGGTAAGGCGACCGTAATCAGATCGATAAAAATATCATAACTGTCTCTACCCCCCCCCCCCCTCTTTCCTTATTTTTACGAGCGTGTAACACCTCAGTCACATTTTTATCTGATTTACGGCGGCCGTACGGTGGTCGAACACAGCCGTTTTATTCATTTCTATTCAAACTATTAGTAACCAACCCACCTAGTATGATATAGCTATTTTTAAAAATCTTTAAAACGGCTGTTTTTTTTTATTCACCGTTCTGCCACCATAGAGCAAATGTGACTGTAGTGTATCTGATATAAAAAGGAAACATTTACAGAAAATAACAGAAAAGGAAGAGGAACAAAAATAACCTATATAAATCCAAACAACTGACTCTTTTCCTCCATAATGTCCCTCAACGCCCCCACTCCCAAGACAGAGCTCCCTGTCCCTACCAGAGCATTCTCCCATAGCGTATTTCTTTGTTACGTACGAAGAGGGGGGGGGGGGGGGGGGGGAGAGAAAAAGAAATATGAGAACATGATCGAGTAAGGTCGACATTCAGTGGGAACAATAAAGGTGAACATATTCTCGTGGGAGAATGATCTGGTAAGGACAGCTAGGTGTGGTTTTTTTCTGGGGGGCGGTAATAAGATCGAAAAATGAAAAATAAATAATCATCACTATTTTGACTTGGTCTTCACCCCCTCCCCCCAAAAGGGGGGGGGGGGTAGGTATAAAAAATTTAAGGGGGTTGAGTTGAGCCCCTGTTACCCCCCCCCTCCCCCGCGTACGCCACTGGAGCCTGCAACAGGCCTCTACCTCGGTCACATTTGTTTATACGACGGCCGTTTTATTCATTTTTATTCAAACCACGGAGCTATTTAAAATGTTAAGACGGGCGTTTTTTTTTTACTCGTCGGACGGCCTTTGCATGAGCAAATGTTCTGAGGTAGTAGGTTGCCAAAATTAAGAGACAGAGCTCATGACATGATTATCAGTTCGATGAATTAGATGTCAAATATCACCATACTCTAGATCAAATTTAAAGTAACTTAGTAAGGAATCAAATCATAACAATGCAACAATAATCTAACAATAAAAATATCTGCATTCTGCTCTTCTTCGAGCTTGATGACTTCACAAATAAATGGCACACAAGCAATATCTGAAAACAATTTAAATACTACTTTTCCCTCTCTGTTTTCTCTCATTTCCTTGACTCGCTCACGCTTTCTTTCTGTTCTATCAATGTTCGATGGACGTACATTAAAAGTGACTTTAACTGGGTGGAAATATTTCGGGACCGAGATCATTTATTGAATAACGGCGCGGGACAGCGACGTCTTTTACAAGACTATATTTTGGGGTCATCGGACTTACGCGATGCGCCAGCGATCACCTGATATTTTCGCGCAGCTGTCTCCGTCCCAAACTGTCTGAAACTGGCCGCAAAGCTTTATTGACACAAAGCAGCGCGGACGGAGTCAATGGGGAAATTGAACGTTTTGGGCCAAGTTTGAACCCTTTTTTTCTAATTTCATTTACATGTTGGAATAACAAGACTTGTCTGAATGGTTTAGTACCACTTATTTTAATCAAGTAAGTGATTTTAATATTATAAAACGAAGGAGATTTTTTTTTGTTTGTCTTCATTGGGGTCCCTACTGTTAGCGTCAAAAACACCCTACTTGTGGACACGGTGGACAAAAGCATGATTTTTTCTCCAGACCTTTGTTTATGTATGAGAATTAAAAATGGGGTATGCTCCAAAAAATCTGGCTGCAGGAACAGTGAAAAAAATGGGTGAAAATGTCAGAATTTATGAGTTTAGATTGGTCTGATATATAGACTAGCGCTAGTGCAAAACTCAATAGCAGTGCATTATTTTGCATTGGTTTAGTTCTTGAATTCAGACCCTTTTTGAACAGATATTCTGTTTGTCCTCACATCTCAATGCACTAAATATCTGAATGCAGATGCTAAACAAGCCGAAGGGTGGTGGTGGAGGGGGTTGAATGTTGGTGTGTATGTATGGCAGTGAGTCCAAACTTCGCGCGTGTCCATACTTCGCGGACGGTCATTATCTCAAAAACTAGCCAATATCCTTAAAATCTGACATCATCAACATGAAAAGCAACCTAAAATTACCCTTTGGTGTAAGTTTCTTTAAGATGAGTTCAGTATTCATGAAAATATTGACAAAAGATCGGCAAATTTGTCACCGTTAGCGCCCGTTTTGAAGAAATCTGATATTCTCAACAAGCATTACGATATCACCATTTTGCAAGCAGAAATCATCAAAAATGTGAGTTAAATGTGGTATGGTTGGAACTACCCCTTATCGACCACCTAATCTTCTAAGCATCATATCTGCGAAAATATTCATCAATTTTACCCAGTTTTCGTCTCATTTGTGCAGAAAATTGAGCAGATCAGATTCCCATGTTTCGCTCGGCGACTCCGATTCAATTTGCGTATATATCGACGATCAACGAATGCGACGATTTTCCATTTGCTCATTTGCACCCGTCTTTTGAAACCGACCACCCGCGGTACACTAAGTTTACGGCCGATTCTTGTCGCGGTGGCGAAATATTTTTACTCTTTCAAATCAGTTCTATGACGTCAACATGCTAAATGATCGCCTCACTACTTCCACTGCGAGCTCCGACGCATGATTCGACGATTGACGACGGATATTTGTTCTAAAGCCGTTTCCTATCGGATTTCTTGGTTTTTCAGCGGGTTTTGGGTTTGGTCAATACAATTTTGATTAATTCTACTAAATCTTTACTGTTTGTTGCTTCTTTTTTTCTCGTAAAATCGATTCTTACCGTTTCTATGGACACTGCGCCTACTCTCCCGCGCGTATCGTTTGTAATACGCAATAATTTTAACGCGCGCAAGGTGGTCGGTTTCAAAAGAGGTGGTCGATATGTGGTGGTCTTACCATACTAACCGATTCTATAGCATTTTGCCGTCAATCTGATGTAAATATGTCACTTTTTGAGCTTGAGTTTTTGTTTAAATCTCCACAAAACTGTGGTCCGCGAAGTTAGGTCACACTTTTTCAGAACGGTTTTCTAGCATAGCGCGCATTCGCCAATCGGAATAGAATTTTGAGATCGCGATACCGGCGAAATCCCTTGACCTACTTTACATTTTCGTCCACGAATTTATAGTTTAGGATCTTGCCGTCAATGTGGTAACTATTTCTTGAATTGGTTTTGTATAAATTATGAATATTTTGTGAACAAATTTAAGCCTGATGAATATTTTTGAAAAGTCCGCGAAGTTTGGACACCCCATCATACATATTTTGGTCTTGGGGTAAAGATGTGCAAGACACATTTTTTGCATGTGTTGGAAATTGTGTTGCCATGGTAACAGTGTTTTATGGCAAAAATAAGGTACAAATCTTGCAGTTAGAACTACTTCCTCTGTTTTCATCAGATTCTCATGAAATTTGGCACACACATTGGTCTTGAGGTGAAGATGTCTAAGACACATTTTTGTGTGTCTTTCTGAAATTTTGTTGCCATGGTAACAACAAAACATTTGGTGAAAATTGGGAAAAAAACCTTACATTTCAAACTGCTTCATCAGTTTTCAATCAATTCACATGAAATTTGGCACACACATTGGTATTAAAGTAAAGATGTACAAGGCATTTTTTGTGTGTGTTTCAGAAATTGTGTTGCCATGGTAACAACATATTATATGACAAAATTTAGGTAAAAACCTTGCAATTTGAACTACTTCATCAGTTTCAAACCAATTCTCATGCATGAAATATGGCTCACACATTGGCCTTGAGATAAAGATGTGCAAGAACCTTTTTTTTTTTGCATTTGTCAGAGAGTGCATTGCCTTGATAACCACATATAGCCAGAAATGCAGGGAAAACTCACCAATTGTGGATCAATCTACTTCTCTGTTTTCATGCAGCCTGTGCTCAGAAAAGTTTACACAAATATTAATTTTGGGTAAAGATTCATATTCAGTGTTAAAGGGGAATCCAGCCTTGGTCATCAAATGTTGTGTGGAAAAGGAGAAAAATAAGAATGTTGAAAGTTTGAAAGCAATCGGATAAGCAAAATAAAGTTATGGCTGCTTTAAAATTAAGATCCCTAAGGCTACTAGTATGTAGATTTCAAATTGACAATGGGTAAGTAAATTATGACAAGGGGCGAGGCTGCAAGGACAACTTTCCCATTGGCCTTGTACTTTGATTTTTGGTTTTCTCCTAAATTCCATTGGGGCCGTAATATAAACCTGTTAGTATAATGTTTTATGTCCTCATGAAAGAAAGATACAATTTGAAGTAAAACTTTTGAAAAAGACATTTTAGTCCATCAATTATTTATGTACATGGAAGAGTGGTCCTTCCCTTACATCATTATGACATCACATATGCGGCCAATTTGAAGTCTTCATGGGTATATAGTGATTACCAATGTTTACAACTTTTATATATTCACAACTTTCTTATGGTTTGTCCGATATTGTTCAAACTTTGACCTATTGTCTGATTTTTCCTTTTCCTCTAAAAACAAATGGTTATTTGGGTTGGATTCCCCTTTAACATCATAAGATAGCGCAGGGTATTCATGGTATTAATCACCTTCAATAATATTCATAGGTTTTTTTTTGGGGGGGGCGGAGGAGGTCCTTAAAAACTGACAACATAAAAATATAGAAGGTTAAAGGCCATGGCCATTAGGAACTTAAACACTCTTAAAGAAAGCACCCCTTCCATTTTTTTTTTTTTGGGGGGGGGCTTTAGAAAATTGCCACATAAAGAGTAAAAGGAAATAATTACAACTAGGAACTGACCCCCCCCCCCCCCCCCAAAAAAAAAGGGGGGGAGAAAAATCCTTTACACTTCAGCGTATTAATTTAAAGCCTAAAACATTCTGGTTTTGATAAAAGATCATTTCCGGTGCCCAATTAATCAACGTTTTATTTATCTCCTACTCAGTATTTGTTCATTTCAGTTCTTACTCTGACTTTCTTACATCACTTTTTGCACTTCTTGCACTTTAGAGCTTTACCATACCTTCTTGTTTTGTTTCCTCTCCCCCCCCCTCTTTTCTCCCTCTCTAAGTACATTTTTCTTTGCTATTATAATTCATTATTATCTAGCAACAATTATTCCATTTTGAATGCTTACACCTACACTGAAATATAATACCATGACATTTATTCTTTTCTTCATAATCTTTTAAACTCTATTTTGGCTACACTTTGTCCTAAATAATACTATTAGCTATATTTAATGTCTAGTTTAAAGAATTGAAGAAATGGCTGTCATGATATTATATTTTGGTAAAGGTGCATCAAATTCATAGTTGCAGCATTCAGAATGGAATAACTGTTGCTTTAAAAAAAAATGGATTTAGTTGTTTTCCGAAAATCCTCTGTGAAAATTTTAGTTATATCACTGAGTTTTCCCATTCCTGCAGTTACCACCATCTGAAAGAGATATGACTAGAATATATGTAGAGAAATAAAAGTAATCATTTGCTCAATGAACAGTGAATACGTTCGTCCTTACTCCAATGGAAAATTATTTGCATTTTTTGTGACAGTCAGATCTTGCATCCAACAATTTTGCTACTGAAACATAATATTCATTTTTTGACAATTGGAGATGTAGGATGTATAAAGCAGGGGCTGTCACAGAAATATACTGAAAAAATTAAATGAAAGAAAATAGAAGGCAAAAATGTATTGTGCACATATGCAAATTGTATGTTATTGAGTCATGGATTTGCAAGTGAATTTCTAAAACAAGTGCAGATATTTTTGTATATATATATTTCTATAATTAGTTGCATGATTAAAGGTACACTTTATAAAATGTCAGAGAAAATATACTTGGAGAGATAGAGGGTAAAAAAAGGAGAGAGGAAACATTAGATGGTATGGTGAAGCTCAAAATCAAGAGTGATGTGATATAGTTAAAAAGAAAGAGTAGGAATGGAATATGAATAAAAGACTGAGTAGGAGAATATAAATAAACAATGATTAATTGGCTACTGTAAACAATTTTTTACCAAAGCAGAATGCATTAAACATCAAATGAATGGTCTGAACTCTGAAGTGCAAATGACTCTTCTTACCTTTTAATGGGGGGGGGGGGGGGGCATTTTTCAGCCCCCTATTTTTTCAGGGGGGGTTAAGTTCCTAGTCATAATCCTTTAACTTTAACTTTTATGAGGTCATTTTCTAAAGACCCCCCCTCCCCCCCCAAAAAAAGGGAGTAATGTCTCGCTTTAAAATACAAAGACCCCTGAGGCGCAAAGGCGTAGACTGGTTGAGCATGGGGAGATAGAAGTGGTATGGGGAGGGGTGCACATCTTGGGGAGGTGGAACTAAGGTTTGGAAAATTAGCCGTTGAAAGTAGAAGGGGTACACATTTTGTTTTGCTTGCCAGTGTTGGAACTCCTTTGCCACAGCGGAAGGTTTCACATTCACCCAGTGTACCCTCAGCCTATGCCCTTGAGGGGATGCTTATTTCAAGAGTGTCAATGGACACCGCCTTTAACCTTTATTTTGATGTCAGATTTTAAGGACCAATCCCGCTCCTCCCCCAAAACCTAGAAATATTACTGAAGGTGACTCATATATTTTAATGCAGTTTAGAATTTAATATGAATCTTTACCCAAAGATGAATATTTCTTCCAACTTTTATGAGCACTGACTAAAAAAAGGGGAAGTCGTTTGATCCACAATGAGTTTTCCTGCATTTCTGGCTATCATATGTGGTTACCATGGCAATATACTCTCTGACAAATGCACACAAAAAATGGTTCCTGCACATCTTTACCTCAAAGCAAATGTATGAGCCAAATTTCATGAGAAATGGTTCAAAACTTATGAAGTTGTTCAAATTGCAAGGTTTTTACCTAAATTTTGCCATATAATATGTTGTTACCATGGCAACACAATTTCTGAAACACATAAAAAAAGTGCCTTGTACATCTTTACTCTAATACCAATGTGTGTGTCAAATTTCATGAGAATCGATTTAAAACTGATGAAGCAGTTTGAATTGTAATTTTTTCCCCAATTTTCACCAAATAATATGTTGTTACCATGGCAACAAGATTTTTGAAAGACACACAAAATGTGTCTTAGACATCTTCACCTCAAGACCAATGTGTGTGCCAAATATCATGAGAATCGGATGACAACAGAGGAAGTTGTTCTAACTGCAAGATTTGTACCTTATTTTTGCCATAATACACTGTTACCATGGCAACACAATTTCCAACACATGCAAAAAATGTGTCTTGCACATCTTTACCCCAAGACCAAAATGTGTACATACACACCAACATTCAACCCCCTCCATCACCACCCTTCGGCTTGTTTAGCATCTGCATTCAGATATTTAGTGCATCGAGATGTGAGGACAAACAGAATATTTGTTCAAAAAGGGTCTGAATTCAAGAACTAAACCAATGCAAATAATGCACTGCTATTGAGTTTTGCACTAGCGCTAGTCTATATATCAGACCAATCTAAACTCATAAATTTTGACATTTTCACCCATTTTTTCACTGTTCCTGCAGCCAGATTTTTTGGAGCATACCCCATTTTTAATTCTCATACATAAACAAAGGTCTGGAGAAAAAATCATGCTTTTGTCCACCGTGTCCACATAATTCCGCTAACAGACCAGACTATACGAGAGCGCATCCGTAGCCGTAGGCTCCAGCTCAAGCGACTCGGCCGGCTTGGATGAGCTGACCGGCCTCTCGCGATCGCTGGGCCTGGGCCGGGCCGTGGGACGTGGGTTGGTGGAGCTCGTATTTCGTAATAAATTTTACCTAGCAGTTTTTCTACCTTTGAGTTCTCAACACTAAGTGTCTACCGAGGAGACTACTAGGGCGTGAAACAGGCCCAAAACGAACAACAACAACAATCGTAATAAATAAAGAAAAGATGAAAATCATGCATAGGCCTACACAGCATAGATTCTATTCTACAAAAAAATAATGTGAATATTTTGTAATTATCATTCTTTGTAATTCTCATCTTAAGAGATATAAAGTTAGACTCCAGGCTAAATTAGAGAGTAGATTCTATTTCTAATTCTGGCAAAATTAAATTTCCAGAATTTATGAAATTGAAATGATGATTTTGATGAAGGAAGGGGATTGACTGCAGACAGTCTGCACACGATAAGGCCAGCTTGGACAGGATTGGGGGATTTCAAATAGCGGCTGCAATAAGTTACATGGCCGTAACTTAAATTTTACCTAATTACTCGTTTATCTCAAAGTCCTCAGGCTCGGCCGGGAAGTACTGTTACTCTGAGCCGACAAGAGTGGTGGTAATGGTATTATTTATGGCAATCAATTCATTTCAAGTCAATTTTATGAAATTGAAAGAGAAGCTGAGGGATAAGTTCCTTTTGCAACAGCCACCCAAAATTGTAAGTAAAAATATGGAAAAGGTTCAAAATAATATATCTTGCCCTATTCATAGACATGATTTGATAGATTACAGATATGATGGAGAGTGGAAATACATTTAAAAAAATATGGCTTTATGCCGTCAAATTGTCACGCAGAATCGAGTGCATGTAATTGTCCATAGGCATCATTTTATTTAGTCAGTGAAGGGTCTGAAAGCCTTGACTAGTCAAAGTATTGGCTTATGATTGCTAGAAAACCTCTTCCAGTATCGGCCCTTCTCGCTAGCATAGCGAGTAGAATCTTGACTGCAATTACAAGTTCGAGTCCCAGCTAAGGTAAGAAACACACGCACACACACAAAAAGAAAGAGAAACGAAGAGAATGAACCGGAAGTCTCGACAATCTTTTCTTATTTTGGGTGGCTGTCACAAGGGGAACTCTTTCCGAAGGTGAAAATAAACATTGCAATTAAAATTAGACAAATACTAGGTCTCCGGTTAGATCTACATGTACATGTGTATATTCAACAAAAGTTGATGCAAATTTCATTTTGTGAAAAGACATTTTAGAACAAAAAATATTTCAGAATAGCTTAACAAATTTTGAGCAGGTTACTTTAAGTTGACATTTTCTTTTAAAAAAACATGTGCGGCCAAATTTCTGGAGAGTGTTCCATATGATGATGAACCCTCTCTGGGGAAAAAAAAGGATGCAAAACTTCTGGGCCCCCTGCAAGGAGATGCGATCGATCAACCACGACTATGGAAGGCCCGCAATGTCAACATATAAAATGCATGATGTTTGTTCAAAATTTTTCCCAGATACATTGTATATTCATACATTCATTGTTTTCTTGAAAATTTATTCTGCTTTCTTTTTTACAAAGGACAGAAAATTTTCTGGAAGAAAAATTATGACAGTGATGAATTTTCATAAAGTTGTTGTTGGTTGGATCAATCAGACAGGGCCCTGGTGTACCAACTTCCAGTTTAACCAATTTATTGCCAGGATCAGCTTTCCCATCATTGCTCACTTTATATTGTTAAGATTAGAAGATATTGGAACATGCAGTTTGGGGATTTGAGAAAGATCAAGGAAATTGTATCTCTCCATAACTACATGTATCTGAGAGAGAATTAAAGAGACACAAATATTGTGCTATTTTATTTTCATGATTTTTACGAGGTTTTCCTCCTTTTGTTCATCTGCAGGGCAAGGGGTGATAGCAGCAACATCTTCCATTCCGAGTAAATACCAAACTATTGTTACCAATAATGCTGATCAAAGAGGATTTGGTGCTACTTCCAAACGATTCAACTATGACATTACACTTGTAAGTTACTTCTTTGTTTAATAATGTTGTGCTAGTGTGTATCCTACAGTAGTATGGTATAAATAAGGAAATTAGTCAAATTACTACAAGAAACTACGAGGTTAATGGTGCACAATAAACCACTTAAATAATTTGACATTGCTGATTTGTTCTCATGCTGTCAGAATGTTTGTGTTGGTCTGAAAGGTTTTAGCTTGATATGCGATTGGGACCATTTTATAAAACTTTTTGTAAAAAAAATACCATACTTAAAATTTTACACACAACTTGTGACCCTAAATGTGCCACATCACAAGACATCCAAGACTTTCTCCTTTGTAATATATTGAGTGAAATTTCTGTCATTCTGATAAAATCTTGACAAATGGCAAAGTTAGCTTTCAATTACCGGTATTAAAACTGTTGTCAACAACAGATTCTTTTATGAAAAGGAAAATATTTGAAAATACAGTAAAGTATTGATCTAAAAGTGACAAGATAATGTTGCTACATGTAGGCTATATTGTCCATCTTGAGTGTGATAATACTGGTACATGTATGCAGAAATCTGTTTGAATTGGGAGATACATGCATTTGACTTTGTTAACTAATTCCTATTTGGCATAATGTGGTATTGACCATATATGCTAAGATCATAGGTGATCATTCAACTTGTGTAGACTTTAATTGTGATTTGTTTTTAATTCCAGAATGAGAATCCAGGTCCCGGTTCATACGTGGACCAAACTAAACCTATCCTTGTGAAACCGTCATTCTCAAAGAAAGGAATGGGAGTAGGATTTGTTTCCAAGGTGAGTTTATACCTCCTTTTTATCCCAAAACCTTTCCCACAATATTAATATGTATTTTCATTCTAATGATCTTGTTATGTTTTACAGATGTCATGCATCTATAAGCCTTTGTTGTTTTCATTGCCCAATTCTTGCGTAGAATTTTTAAATATTAAATTACCCGTATTCTGATGTCCAATATAACTTACACCATGTAGTATAACTCTGCTGAAGTTATGAAAAGTCAAAAATTTTGTTTACATGTTTTTGTTTCTTATGTTTACTTTTTGCTTCCCCATGCTTTTATGATGAAGAAATCTATTTCAGTTGTTATTCCCAGAAAGCTATGAGTTTTAAAGTTTGAGTGTCAAATTAATTCAGAGATTGAATCTGTGCTGTGAGAGATGTGTCACAATCGGCTTTCCATAATTTAAACCACAAATTTAGACAAGAGTTTAATTAAACCTGAGATAAAAATACAGGCCATAGTCATTTTATGTTCAAAGTCAGTAACCCCCCCCCCCCATGAAAAAGCAAGCTAATAGAATAAATAAATGAAATAGAATAAAAACACTACATGTATATAGGCCTACGTGTAAACCATGAGAAGTTTAATTGAAAATAATGAAAATCAAATGTACAGTGGTATACTAAACATTCAAATGAGCTCAAAATAAAAAGAATTTATGAAAAGAGTGAAGAATGGAGGGAATATTTCATTAACGTTGACAAGTTATTTGTAAAACAACCACAACAACTATACTAAACAGTTTAAATTTTGTCAAAGTATATTGCTTTTGAACACTCCATTCATGAATCAATGTTTTTCACAGAGGGTAAAAAATTTTCCTCATTGTAAAAATAAATATTGACTTTTCAATTTGATAATTTTTTTCAACAAATCATGACAATTCGTGATTAGACTTCTGATTGTTCATCGCACTTTTATTGATACAGGAAAGAAGAGCTAAGAAACACAAGAGTACTCCAGGCCCAGGTCCAGCCTATGCTTTACCTAGTATGCTGACAACAAAGAAAGATTTCAACAGTGCCACAGCGACAAGTAGCTTTCATACACCCATTGCAGTACCCAGAGACAAGGAATCAAATTTACCTGCACCAAATCATTATAAGGTACGACTTAGTTGAACATTTATTTATAATTGAATGTAGGCCTACTAATATACTGCTGAGGGAGGTATGTTTTAAGTATTAGGTTTGAGCAGGAGGGAAGAGCCATTTGGAAAATGAAAATATGAAAATGAAAATCAATAATTTATTATTGTTCGAAATAGACATGAAGTGAAACACACTGAAAATTTGCCTTGCCCATTGATCGTGAGCCCGGCAGCTTCTGCGCAGATCGACGAGGCTCTATCCCCTCAATTGTTGAACGCCAAACGGTAGCAGCAACTTCCATCATTCAACATCTATTGGTCTGATGCGGCCGGGGTTTGAACTCCCGACCTCCTGGTTGTGAGAAAGACGCTCTACCAACTGATCATTGATTTGAAGGACACATGGATGAAGCTTGGGGGGGTGAGGGGATTTGAGATGAGGATGAAGGATACACTGAATCATGAAAAGTATTTGAGGGTGGTGGTAGGGCTGATTGCTGCTAATGCGATGTGAATCCGCCCTCTCATGCTTTGGAGGAGACAAAACCAGATACAAAACTTCGAACTACTTACTGACTTACAGATTGATTGTATATAATTGTTAGAATTAAGTTCATAACTAAATTTATGGTAAAGCAAGTTCTGATTTAAGTAGAGATTTTATGCAACAATTGTGGTATTATGGACATAATGAAATAAAAGAATCGAAAGTAGTGCTTCCTTTCAGGGAAGACGTGACAGCAATTTGCCTGGCGATCAAATGGTGAAAAAATTTCTGTGTTGAAACTGGAAGATAATTACAATCTTCAACTTTGCATTTATCGCCCACCAAGTCAGTTAAGACTGTAGACTTTGAGAAATATTGAGGCATTTCAACAAGAATCTACTAAATGTAAATATTATGATTATATATCAACCGTTACCACGATATTTGATCTATTGAAATTGCCTCTTGACACTCTAGGTTTCGGACAGCACGATGAGGAAACATTATGGCAGCCAATTCCAAGCATCGTTTAAATCAACGTCCAAAAGAGTTGACTACAACAAAGTCCAGAGTGTTGCTCCAGCTCCTTGTAAGTATATAATGATATTATATAGCATTTATCAGGGTAGGGAATAGTTTTTTAGGGGCTATTTTTTCCACATTGGGGCTCTTGTTTAATTTTTGGAGCTTTGGTGTTGTTTAAAAAATTCTGGTGCATGAAATACAAATTTCATTTTTCTTTTGATTTCATATTTCTCTCCAAAACTGATGGAATGCTAAGAAGTTGAGATGAAAATATAAAGAAAAACAAAAGATCTCATCACTGAATATTTTTGTTTATTTTTTGATAGATTTTGAATGAAAAGCTTGAAGAACAAAATTGCTACTTGGAATAAAAATGAATAAAGAATGATGGAAATCGACTGCTCTTTCCCCTGTCATTATACCATGACAGCCCTTTCGATTATAAAATTTACAAGTCTTTAATTTTATTGGTGATTTGATAGCATTACTCTGGTGAATTTTATTGACTTTGTTAATGTAATTAATGGATGTAATGGTAATGTGATATGTGAATTGAGGATGTGAGCAAAAAGAATTAAGCAGTGGATAATAGGACAAGACTGAATTGAATTAACATCTTTTCCTTGTTATTATCTTTTCCTCTCTCTCTTTCTCACCCATCTATTTCTCTTTCTCCCTCTTCCTTCCTATCCATACAGGCCATTATACTATCAATGAGACGTTAACCAAAGAGGCACCCAAAGTTCCTATGAGCAGCTTTAAATCAACGTCAAACAGAGACCTCATACCAAGCAAAGCAAAGGTAATTAAAGGGATTGTGTAACATTATTTAGAATCTAAAAATATTGTTTTCCCTTGCAGCTAATGCTGTAATCATTATTGCAAACCTTTAGTTCAGAGATGTATCATCTAAAATTTTGAAGTGAATCTGTCACTTAGGCCATAATTGCTGTGATAATGATGACTATGATCATAAGCGTATAAGTTAACACTGCTGTAGGCAATGAAAGGAAAATAATGATGCTATTGTTCCTAGTTTAATGAAATAGAGTGCCATTTTTGTATTCACCCCAAGCTTTTGATTAGTAATATTAATTTAGGACAATTCTCGAGCATATATTTAAGAAAATTATTATGGAAGCTGTTGCCTCAATTGCTAGATATATGTGCTTCAAATGCTCCATAACTGGTGCTTGCATTCAATGTGATTATCACTTATAGTTTAGCTCACAACAGTGAAATAGTTGATCAAGATTGAAAGGAGCGAGCTCAATAAAATATTCAATTAAATAGAAATGAATTCAATTAAATCCAAGCTAAGAATTGAAAACATGTTCGGGTAATCAATCTTTTGCTAAACCTTGCTCATTAGTAGTTGCTCATAAGTAGTAGTAGTAGTAGTAGTAGTAGGTACTATAAACGTCATATATCCTTTGCCTCCTTTCATTGTTTAACTGTTTGATTATTTTTGTTTTATTTCAGAATCCTGGCCCAGGCCATTATCACCCTCATGAGCCTGTTGATGAGGCCACAAGAACGTTGTTTCCGTAAGTCTCCCTTTAAATAAAATAAAACTATTTATTTATGAAAATGTGAGAAACCGACATTTGAAGGCCGTGGAAATATGTTATAGCCTGGGATATATTGGAGTGCTGAGTGAATTTGTTTGATGGATATGTGCACTGCTGTATTTGCTACCTTAATTGAAGAAGCATGCTGCTTCAGTCACATCAACAAAACTGACAACAAATTGATCAATGGTATACCATTTAAAACAATGTAATAGCTTTGATCAATCTGGGAACTGATGTTACTGTGTGACTGTGGCACGATATTGAAATACGTGGTGTGTTCTCTGCATAAAGTCATTCATATAACAATCTCTGAAATCCCTTCCAGAGGCTGGCATCCATCCAAGCTTTTTACCGCTGACGATGGCAGTCTCCCGTGTTCCATACTCCATATATTTTCAACAGAAAATAGTGACTAGAATTGCATATATCAGATCACATTCATTTCAGATGCAGTTAGAGGTTACACGACAGTTGCTCCTGCGACAATTGCTCCGGGCTTTAATTCGTTAAAAAAATGTAGGGTTGTGGTGAGGGTTGCAGTAAAGTTTTATGTCGGGTTTAGGGTTAGGCTCAGGGTAGGGTATGGTGTTAAAAGTTGAAGTTACTGTTAAGTCATTGGATTTGTGTGTGGAACATGACGAGAAACTGTCGTAGAAAACAAATCTCAATTACGAACCATGGAAAATCTCAATCACCCCGGGCCAGTTATTTAATTATCTAAACATGTGTTTCTTGACCTCGGGTCCGAAAAAACTAAACCACAATTCCATACGCAGCGCGCCAATTCAAGCAAACTCGCTCGCCATTGCATGCAGTTATTTTCATTTCTCTTTAACAGTTTCTTTTTTTCGGGGCCGATTTTCTTTGTTCGAAATTGAAAACATATTAACATTGAATTTCAAAATACAAAATGCCTTTGAAAACTTGATTAAATATCAAATACAATGATTTAATTCCAAAAGGCCTACTACAGGCAGAACTGCTCTTACGTACTATCACAGCTGTTGTTTCTGGTTCAACACCGGGCTTGTGCCTGCGGGAGGAGAAACGTTAAATAAGGGGGATTATCGGGGATTCAGGGTTGATAGCGCTTGGGAATGAAATATCTTGGTTCCTCCGAGAATTTTGTTATCGGGGTATAGGACTGTAGCAAAACCATTAGCTGCGGCTGCGAATTCTGCAACAAGGGTTTGACATAATGATATATATAAGAGCGATTGTTGCTGGAGCAAATGTCATGGAACCACTGTAGACTCTGCACGAGTCAAATAATCAACTTACTCAAAGCATTATTTCAATCAGGAATATGCAAAACTAGTTGTAAACATTTGTTAATAACATCTGATCTATTAAGTCGAAGTTTGCGTAAGTCAAACAGGTTTTTGTTGACCGAGGCAGAGTCGTACCCCCTGTACATACATGTACTTTTAATAGCTAGTGCTGTGATTATGTATTAATCCGTATAATCAATGCATTGTGTTTTAATTTTAATACATAATAAACCAAAATCAAACATAGAAATACCTTGTTTATCTTTGCTACTTTAGGAAGAAGCACTACCTGTGTATCTCAGCACCAGCCATGCCCCTACCCCCTCCTCTCCCAGATCCAGGCCCAGGGAGCTATGAACTGGTCAACTACAAGGGACCACCCAAGCATTACATGTCAGGATCGGTGTTTGTCTCGTCTTCCAGTCGATGGACGGGTGAAGCTCAGAATACCGACTTTCCTGGCCCAGGTTAGTATACATCATGTGCGGAAGTGTGATGTTGCATGATGGGAAGACTGTCCAATTCAAGCGTTTCCCTCTTGTGACACCACTCCTGCGTGGCAGAGAGGAATGGTCGATTACAGTGTACCCAATTTCAGTTTATGTGGGGTGCCTGTCTTGAAGTAAAAGTAGCAGGGGAAAATTACATGGGACTTTGTGGCAAATTATGTATCCTGAAATCATGGAATCGCCTCAAAAGACCTTGAAAACTAAAAAAAAAAAAAGAGCTCCTGAAATTTTAATGCGGTCTGATGTAAACTGTAATTCAATGTAGAAAATTTTGGATGGTGAGATGAAAAAAAATAGTTTTTAAAAACACAGAAAAAAAAAATTCTTTGAAATCAGGTATGCCCATCGGATGTAAAAATACATTTTATGTGTACAAATGGGTTAACTGTCAATGATTTTTCTGGATTTTTTTTGTTGCTGTTTGCCCGAATTTATTCCCCCTTCTTTTTCTCCTCTTCAAAAAGTCAATAAACTATATCGATTCGATCTCAATGAACGACTGTTTGCAGATATGTTTTGATGAATTTTCATGAATTCAATTAACCATGTTTGTTTTCATTTGTATCTTTCTACAGCTACATACAGGCCGCAGACACAGAACAAGAAGCAGTCATTCCTTTACAACGCTCAGACCAAATGGGCTCTACCTTGAACATGATCAGCTATCAGATCAAACTCATAACAAAACTCATAAGAATGGGGATCAAAATCAAGATTGTCAGGAACGCGCTGCCGAAGACAAGCTTGAAAGGATCAAAGGCAGGATCGTCAGAAGTCAGACATAAGATTTTATTTGTTGGTTGGCTTGAACAACTAACTTTAATACACGCATCTACATCAAATGCGGGAAGAGTGCTGAGCCATCATGCTGACTTGAAGACTCTCATTCAACGTTCTTTTACTTGCCAATGAAGACTCGGTCTGAGTTCTAATTAACAGATATATCCGTATGACTGTTACGAATAGAGGTTTTATTAAATAAAAAAGCATGGTTCGAGTCTGTTGGTTATTAATGATAGATGGTCAGATCAAATCCCTTGATTTTTTTTCTTGTGTTTTAATAACATTGTTCCACGACATAGAGTTGGAGATATTCACTTTTCAAAAAGGGAATAAAAAGCTGTTCATGAGGTACCTCTGTTACATGTATCTAATCTAAATCACAGAGATTTAGCAATTTTTTAAAATGAATAGACATAAGGGGTCATTTGGAACATATGCTAACTTCAAACTGGTCCATTTTGTGAAATCTTTAATTTTTCTAAACATTTATTTGAAAATAGCACTTTTTAAATGGCTTTCCTGTCCAACATTCAGTTTATTTCTATGGATTACAGGGAATATTATTGCTTATACTAAACTAATTAGCATTTTTTGTCATAAGTGAAAAGCTTTCAATTACATTCTGTACATTCCTTTGTAATAAAAAAATCTGCTACACACAAGACTTTTTGTGTAGCAATGTTTAAAAGAAATGTGAAGCAGATTGTTATGCGATATCAGGATAATTATTCTCCTGGTTGTGGAGGATGTGTTATTACCTCTGAAAATAAAATGCCTACAACATTGTGAGAGTTCAGATTTTTATCTGATTTCAGATTTTTTTTGTTTTGATTTTCAGCTTAATTCAGCTTATTTTTGGCCTTCCTCTGTACAAAAAGTATGGGAGCTCTTTCTATTTCAGACTTTTTCAACACTCTTCAGCTTTTTTCAGATCTTTTTATTTGTGACCACTCACACCCCTGTTATTAAAAACAAGCTGCGATTATGAATGTTGTCATATTTGTGTCTGACAAACATGGTCGTTACAGATCTCAATATTTTTTCTGCACCCAAAGTCATTTCCTTACTCGTTTGTGTCATGTTTTTTTCATTGATATTTCAGTGTAATGCATATTGCATCAAATGTGTATTTTATTTGTATATATTTGAACAGATATGTATATGTGTAAATAAATATTTTTTACAATTTTGTATGGAATAAAAACAAAACAGATATATTATTAATAGCAATTCATGAGTCTACATTTTGTTTGTACATAAGAGTAAACGTAATAATTGTACATTCATATTGCTCAATCTCTATATGGATATACTTGACTGGGAATTAAAAGCAGGTGACGAGGAAAAAATAATTAGAAAGTCAAAAAGGGGCCTAAGCTTTCGATCCTAGCAGAATCTTCGTCAAAGGCAAAATGACAAACATATAAAGTGGAACAACCATAATATAGACCACAAACAAGCTACAGCAACACTAGAAACAAGTAGACAAAAGGGGCATTAGTGAGTAGAGAAGACCAATCAGGTTAGTGAAGGGGATGAAAGAAAAGGAGTAGGCAGACACAAAGGGAAGTTAGTGTAAGTAAGGCCAGTAAAAGACCTCAAGCCAAGAGGGATTAAAATAATGAGGCAGGCAACATCAAACAGGATCTGGAACAAAACAGTGATAATGGGATGAAAAACAAGAGAATTAGTGAGAGGTGGGTCAAACAGGTTACAAAGAAAGGCTTAATAAACTGGTGCATAAGAGTGGGGGAAAAAAGAAAAAGAATGGGGAACAACTGAAAAAATAATGAACAAGATACATGTAAAGCATGACGTGTTTTATAGCAAGGTCAAATCTGCAGAAGCCAACCTTCTCTAATTCAAATTAAAGGAGAATGAAACCCTTGAAACCAGCTGAATCCATATCAAAGAGAAAAATCAAAGAAACATATTGTTGAAAGTTTGAGGAAGATTGAATGAATAATAAGAAAGTTATGAGCATTTGAATATTGAGATCACTAATGCCATGTAGATCCTCCCATTGGCAATGCGACCAAGATCTGTGATGTCACACACGTACAACTCCCTCATTACTTTAGTACTTATTTCACCTATATTCTCACTTTTATAGAGTCTATCACAAGGTGAGGTGTTCTCTTTATGAGAGGACAAGTACAGAGGTTTTACAACATTATATCATTGATGAATCGTTTGTCATATGATTAGAATGAGCAAAAAGAGATGTTTTGGGGTATATTTTCAGTGTCTAAAAGGGGAGAGTTGTTCATCTGTGACATCATAGATCTTAGTCGCATTGCCAATGGGGGGATCTCCATAGCATTAGTGATCTCGACATTCAAATGCTCATAACTCTTCTATTGCTAGTCCTATTTTACTTAAACTTTTGTTGATCTTATTCTTTGATTTTTCTGCTTTCACAAAAGCTAACTTGTTCCAAGAGTTTCATTCTCCTTTAAGCATTTTTTTTTAAGACCAAAATTCATGCAGACATGTTTTCACCTCTTGAATTTGAATTTTGACGACATCAAACGTTTCTTTGCTCGCTGGAGATTTTATCTCTTCTGCTGCCTCTCTGCTTCCATTCTTTCCAAACTCTAAATTTTCAACTGATTTTTATCATTTTTACTTGCTGCAAATTACAGCCAAGATATTTCAGGCACACCTTTCAAACGAAAGGTTGTTCTTGGAATTCTGAACTTTGGACAGATAATAACAATATAGATTAATTTATAAATTACCAAATGACTCAGAAATTGAAAAATACCTTTATAACTATATTAGCATTGGATAACCTAGCCTGTAAATATGACGCCAAGGTTGATATCGCCCAATATACGACACGTATCTAAGAGTACAAAGTACACTCTACACTGAATACATGTATATCTTTATGCCCATTTTTATTACAACTATAAATCTCTCTTCATAATTTGTAAAGAATTCCAACAATCAATTTCATCTCCACATTGTGGAGAAGACAGTTTCTTGACTACATATAAGCCATTCATATCTCTGCAATGACACACTAAGACTGTTGCACAAACAGACCTGCCAACCTCTGGAAATGAAAACTATTTTCCCCCAAAAAAGTGTATATAATAAAATGCTTGGCGCACTCACTCATCGCGGCGCTCAAGCTGCATGCAAGCTGAAATGCGCACTGCTCTTGCAAATAAAATAAAAACATTGAAACATGTGTATATCTTCACCCTGGTTTTAACAAAATGATTGGAAAAAAAAACAAGTTACCTGAAATTACATTGATCTAATAACCATATTTGTCTACGTTTTAGGTAATAGAGACATATAGAGATGATTTTTCTCAATAAATTACGATTTTGTAAAAAAAAAAAAAAAAAAAAATTTTTTAAAGAAAAAACATACTGCCGTATTTTGGTTGCAAAAACATACTAAATACGCCTAAAACATACTGGTTGGCAGGTCTGCACAAAGAGTCGACTTTAAACACAACACGAGAAATCAAATACAATTCTGTTATCAGCCAATCAGAAGAGTGCTCTTTGGTTTACTGAAGTCAAAACGTAGAGGAGTGTTTACATGTAAACATTCACTCATTTCAGTCTTTGACTGCTTGTGATTGTATTTTGATAGTTTTTTATTGCAATAAAATCCAATATATATAATGACAATCTTTGTGTAACTGGCCCCAAAAATGTGTTATACATAATTATGCAGCACACAATCAAGATGAATTTTTCATAAAATACGACTGAAATGTTTTCACGTTAATCCATAATATACACTTACAAAAACAAAGCCTCAGATACCCCATTTTGATTCGTAGAGGTGCCCACATTCAGCCTTCTCACAATCAATTATGACAGCAATTAAAATTGATTATAAAGTCAATTACAATTAATTACAATATTCAATATTAGGAAGAGGTGTTGTCGGAGGATAAGTCTCCCTACTCTGAACCACAAGGTACTGTACCAGGTTCAAATCCCTCCCGCAGCACTAATGTCCTTTAGCAACACATAAGCTACATTTGCCACACCCAACCCAGGTGAGGTAAATGGGTAAGTGGCAGGAGGGATTACTTCCTTGAAATTGATGTGCATTGAAAAAAAAACTGGCAGGCTAAAGCCAGGGTAATTAAATCTATATCTACCTTTGGAAGCGCATAGAGATACAAGATAATACATTATAAAGACAGTATACTATTATTGATTAATAATCTCCTAGTCTTACATTCAAATTAATACATTATAAACAATTATATTCAACTTATCTACTCGGGTAAAGTTCAAGGTTCTGACACGAAAATACTACATAACATATCAATGTTCACCAATAACATTGACCAATTAAGCTTTCAGGAAATTCTCTTTCATTTTGAGTATGATCCTGTCGGTGATTTCTAATTCTACATGTACATGTCTTTTCATTGTTCATTTGTTTTTATCAGACATGCAGTAATCACTATAGTAAAGTTGAATATTATTAATTATCACTTTATTATGATCATTTGTAATTTATGTGACTAACAGGACATTGCAAGACACCTCAAATTGATCGCAAGTCAATATTTGGTCCCAAAATCAATTGAAAGTCCTGCATTCATTGCAAATTTGTAATCGATTGATGGTCTGCTTCTTACATCAACAAATAGTAAAGTGGAATATTATCATATCATCATTTTATTAGTATCATTTGTAATATCATTGTGACTAAAGGGGCATTTCAAGAAAATAATTAATTCAAACTAATTGATTAAACTAATTATATTAATTAAATTATTTGATTAAACTAATTAAACTAAGCTATCAACAAATATAAATTAATTTACTTTGGTCAAAACTGATCTATTTTTAAACTGAAATTTGCAATTGATTGCAGATATTTTCTTGAAACACCATCATGAGTCACTATTTGTTCAGCTAAAGCCATTATAGTACAACTTTTCCTATGGAAAAAAAGAGACAAATCATATCAGGAAGGTCCAAGTTATAAAGGTAAATTCCAGTTCTGGTAACAATCTCAAAATGACTTTTTACAGAATCTAATATAATGACCACCCAAGTGTCTGTTTGTATGAATAAAAAATATGTGCTAAAGGATTCTGGAAGAAATTGTGTAATTGCTGAGAAATAAGCAAAATAAGCGCGGATTCGGTCACTTCCATCGGGTCTTTATTCCAGCAATAATAATACACTGTCCCACGTGTGCCTATCTGTGTTGGCGATCTTCAGTGTGATTGTATTTCAGCTTAGATTTTATGATTTCACAAAGTTCAGTTTATGTAACTGTACCAGATCTAGATCCACGATGATATAGTAATACTTAACCTTGGTTTTACAGACTTTCTCACGAAATCAGTATTTTACTGCAACTACTGTCATTTAGCTTTAACAGAATTTCCCCCAAAGCAGGCCTACCAACCTGTAAACATACAAAATAGGAGTGATTCTTTTAAACAAGTGGAATGCCTCTGGCCGTCTCACCTGCATCACGCGATTCAATATAGCAGCAGTGCTGATTTTGAAAACTACTATAACTCGCACAAGATGTTCAGTGATACTTGGTTTCCACGTTTTATGAACTAGACCAATACACTTATAGAGATATGATGGCAATTCAACAAATACCCCCAACGTGGCCAAAGTTCTTTGACCTTACATGACCTTTGACCTTGATCATGTGACCTGAAACTCGCACAGGATGTTCAGTGATACTTGATTACTATTATGTCCAAGTTTTATGAACTAGACCAACACACTTTCAAATTTATGGCTGTAATTCAACAAATACCCCAATTCGGCCAAAGTTCATTGACCCTAAATGACCTTTGACCTTGGTCATGTGACGTGAAACTCATGCAGGATGTTCAGTGATACTTGATTAACCTTATGTATAAGTTTCATGAACTAGGTCCATATATTTTCTAAGTTATGATGACATTTCAAAAACTTAACCTTAGGTTAAGATTTTGATGTTGATTCCCCCAACATGGTCTAAGTTCATTGACCCTAAATGACCTTTGACCTTGGTCATGTGACATGAAACTCAGGCAGGATGTTCAGTAATACTTGATTAATCTTATGGCCAAGTTTCATGAACTAGGTCCATATACTTTCTAAGTTATGCTGTCATTTCAAAAACTTAACCTCAGGTTAAGATTTGGTGTTGACGCCGCCGTCGCCGCCGCCGCCGCCGTCGCCGTCGGAAAAGCGGCGCCTATAGTCTCACTCTGCTATGCAGGTGAGACAAAAATAGGAGTCACAGCATATTTCCCATAGATGACTGTACATAATATCTGGACAAAAAAGGAGTTTTTTTTACCTACATGATATAATGTATATCCAAATTTTCAAAAAAGGAGTAACTCCTTTTAAAAAGTAGTTGCCAGGCCTACAAAAGTATTAATTGAACACGATGTGACATTTCATTCCTTAGCTATTAAACCAATTGCCCATCATCATAATACACTCATTGATGGATATTTACCTAATAGCAAATAAAATATGAATTATCATCTATATAGAGTGTTCTAGCGATGCATAAAAAACACATATTTTGGTCTGCATCAATTGCCCGTGCAGTATCAGAGCGTATCCCTAAAAAGGACCGAAATCCGACGAATATCCCATAGACTCCTGTACAAAATTTGCTATTGAATATGAGAGCTTATTCAACAGTTTAAGGCGCGTGCGCAAATGCGTGAAATATACAACGCGTACAACAATGAAAGCAATGAAAGCAATGCGATGCGCAGCATAGAGCACTACTACGCTCCATGACGTCATAATGAACTACATGGAAGTCGCATGTCAACGACCAAAATATAAGTGATAATGGCAAAATGTGATAAGTATACTATGACTTTTTAAATCAAATTTCTCCCTCTTTTTCTTGGGGGGGGGGGGGGGAATGGGATAGATGATAATAAGTACAATACCAGAAATATTCCACTCATTAGGGCCAATATTCCACTCATCTGCGATTTGTGGAATATTTTCCAGAACTCTTGGAATATTTCTTGTATTCCATTCAGAGCCATCCAATATAATATAACTATTATACTGCATTATATATTTTTCTAATTGCCCAATACCTGTACAATATATTTTCGCTGCATTGACCAAGAAATATCTTGAAAACAAATAACTCAAAAATGAAATTCAGCATTACTCCCTGGCATCTTAAAGTTTGATTTAAGACAAAAATCAGACAATAGTACAGCGAGCCTGAACTCGGCACCAAGGAATGATAACGCGCTTCCTAAAATGAGGACAAAATGATTATCATATGCGAATGCGGAGCTACATAATGACACAAATACTCCTGAAAATAACATGGATATTGAAACTTCCCACATTGAATTATTGTAATTTTCACATTGCACAGAATCTTTGTTCTCCCGAAATTTCTCAAGTGATCTGGATATTATAGAATTCAGTAATATCTTTTTAAGTGAAACATTGGTCAAGTACCTTGAGCATAGTTCATTTTAACTATAATTACAGACATAATAATTATGTCGTTAATTTCTATAGTTCTCTAAAACCTAGAATTTTCTATACTGTATGAATCTTTACCTAGATCCCTCTCGTAATAGTCTATACATCACAATTTTTTTTAAGTGATAATAAATGAGTTTTATTCAGAGCTAGATATACACATAACTGACAAATGAAAGAACAGTATTTCTCGGTATCAATATATACTGAATATATCTTACTAAGCCATGGCACAGATTGTCCTGGTTAAATCACTGGTCCTTTACACAATGACCCATCCTTAAACAGGTCAACAAGTATGTCAAAGAAGTTTTTTTTTCACACATCTAAGGCTGCCTTATGTTACAACTCCTCATATTAAATTATTATCTTCTACATGGATAATCAAAAGCAAATAATACTGGCCATAATTTTGCCATGGTCTAACTCTGTACTGAATGTTTGGTATGCAGAAAATGTCACAATTTTGTTTACATTGCATGTTTTGTATGTTATACTCTGTAATTTTCCCAGGCTCTAAACTGTGAGGAAAATCTTTGTTACTATTCCCAGACAGTTGAGAATGAACTGTGATCCAATTGCGCATTTACGAGTTTTGCATCACGATTGGCTTTTCTTAGCACACAAATTCAGACCAGGCTACTGATATCTTGTAATTGATGTTCACAGATTGAGAATTGCAGCATTTGAGACATTTTTTTTAATATATACAAAACACATAGGAGGAAGCCCAAAAGATAAATGAAATTTCAAACTAGTCAATATCACATTGACCTGCGTGTAATCCTATACATAAGGATGCCAGTCAGTTTTACTAACCAGGGTCCCGTAACACAAAGGTTAGCGATTGATTGTACTCTTTGATTTTCATGATTGATTGTACATTGTAGTTAATGCAATCAATCGTAGAGAAATGTTCTACGATTGATTGCTAAGCTTTGTTACAGGCCCCTGGACTAAATAGAAGCTTATAAATAATGCCTTGTATATTCTGTTTAAAAACACCTTTGAAAAGCCTGAAATTCAAAGCTGTCAGGGCCTAAAATCAGGCGTGTGCCTGGAGACTGGCATCTCTGCATATACTGTAGCTCCCCTTGGACATGACTTCAACTACACAACTACTCCATAGCACATCATACAATAAAGAGGAAGACTTTCCCCAAAGACAGCATTCTCAAAGGACAACTTTACCAAAAGACAGTTTACCTGAAAACTTTGAGAGTTGGTCTAGGGGCGATGTCCTAGAACCCCCCCCCCCCCTAATTTCATTCAAACAAGATTACTTTCTGTAATTATATCCACAACTACATATACAGTTTGATCATAGGCCAATGTCATAAAGGGCATTTCCATAACATGGAAGAGACAAATTGTACATCCACTACCCATTTTTCTTGATAGTTACTTCCCTACATGACATGTTCAGGTCTAAAAGAAACATGTTGTATGAACTAGAGAACATAATTATATTAAAGACAAATCTGTCAGGAAGGTCCCACACGGTTATAGAATAGTCTGATGTACATATTGCATGAAATTGTCCCTTGTGTTTTCATTACCTAAATACAATTGTATATTCATTTAAAATTACTGAACTAAATCTATATACTAATTCCCTTTTGTTGCTAAATATCAACCCAAATACCATTATCTATATTTACATCATTTTCCCCTCCAATACTGAGTAAAAATACTGATGAGATTAGGGTGCTTAATACATGCACAATCCATCCTTCTGTAAACCATAACATGCATCTTGAAGATTGGGACTGTGAGGGGAAGATGATGTAGGTTCCTATCTTGGCACCCCTAATCATACAAGACTGCTTCCTCTCAATTTAAGATGAATACAAACAGAAAAAGCCAAAAAAAAAAAAAAAAATGGTTGGCGGTATTTCAATACTGTAGCACTGATACATTAGGTTAACTTAATCACACTTGGATTTCGAGTTATTAACGATTTCACCAAGTAGAAATCAGTTTAATCCCATGATGACTACAAGTAGTTCGATTTTGTTATGAAATGAGAATAGGAGAACATGAGAATACAATGATTTTGCAATGATTTATTTGGTACGTTATTTATGTCATGAATATTGAATACGGAAGATGAAAGCTGGCATGCCACATAAGGGTGAAATAATGTTCTTGTTATAGTCTGGAGTTAAACCAGGGGCCCATCTTACAAAGAGTTGCGATTGATCCACTCAATCGCAACTATGGAAAGCCAGCAAAGTCAACATATAAAATGCAAGTTTGTTCAAATTTTTTTTCTAGATATGAATATATATCCATTAATTCATTGATTTCTTGACAATTTGGTGTGTTGTCCTTTGTTTACAAGAGACATTGTGCGAATTTCCTGTAGAAAAAATTATGACCCTGATGGATTTCCATAGAGTTACGCTTGATTGGATCAATCGTAACTCTTTGTAAGACTGGGCCCTGGGGGGTGTTTCACAAAGAGTGTGAGTTACAGTTATGCTAAAATGTCAACATGCACGTTATTTAACGCTTAATCTGATTGATGGATGCATGGTAGTGCGTGTCTTGTGCGTACGATCTGACTCATGCCGTGATGCATCATATACTGCACGCAACTGAAGTTCAAGTGCGACTCTAAGGCCCTGTCACATCGATCCGTGCAAGCCTTGCGTGTGACTTGCGGGTAACTAATTTTGCTACCCGCAGAATGCTTGCATTGACAGTATCTTGCACGCAACTCACACGCAGAAGCGCACGCAAGTCGGATTTGCACACAGATAAGTTTTCAACATGCTCATAACACGGAACGGAACAATGCGACAGGTCCTTAAGTCACACTTAAATCTTTGTGAAACCACCCCCCTGTGTTCATTAATTATAATCCCACCTAAACTTTTACATGTATAAAGAGTAAAAGCACAACCGTAATACCCTAGAGATTAAAAAGGGTACGAGTTGCCTAACATGCTTCATTAAGCAGCGCAATCATTCCTTTGAATTAATCATGTAAGACAGTTGCCTGATATAGCAACAAATGACTGTCTGTTGGTGATAGATTGCACATGCTTCTTGAAACAGAAATACAATATGGCACGATGTCCTCTAATTAACTGCTACGTGGAAGCTGTTTATAAAGTACTATGTATGAAACCTATTTAATATCCGGTAGGATTGTTTGACTGCCACCTCCATAGATCTTCGCCTGTAGGTATGAAGAGAGAGAGAGGAGGGGGGGGAGGAGGGAGGGAAGGGGTGGGGAGCAAAAAATGGAAGGAAGGGAAGGTAGAGAGAGGAGGGAGAAGAGACAGCAGAAAAGAAGTGAAAGAAACATAGACAGAAGAGGGAAAGAAAGATATACATGTATAAAGATTATTGCTTGCATCTTTCACGTTTGCATTGATGAATACATTTCATTCAATTCAATTCAAATGTATTTCCACATCTGATTAAAACTCACAAGTACATATTCATATGAAGATATGTACGCAACAATAAACATTAAAACATTCAGTTGGAAATCATAATATGGAGGAAATGGACAAAGGCCTATCAAAGTTAATCCAAATAGTTGTGAATTGATATAATGAATCAAATCTTCCATTTCACCAGCACTGTAGAAATGCATTTTGTCTTAAAATCTACAGATTAAACCCATGTAATACTGGAATGGAAATCATAGATTGCAGTTAACAGGTTAATCCAGTCATTGATTTTGACAACATGTCCCAACAGCACACAAGGACACAAAGGTGACTAAATTCACACCTTTTCACTTCAAATGCCTCATCCACGCGACAATAAAATCATCCACATCTTCAATCAATTAGAAACCCAAGGTGATTTCATGATCAATGTTGACCTTTTGGTGTTAGTGTTACAACAGTGTTATATGTCAGCAAGGCATCAAATGAGGTTGGCCCTGTGATGAATCTCACTAGGTGTTTATAAGGTGCAGGAGCTATGGAAGGTAATCTGAATTGTGCTTCAAACACCAACACAAACACCAACATTAGCACCGACAATGCATTTGTGATCCGTATTGCACAATTAGTGCTACTAACCAGCACTACACCAAACTTGATAAGTGTAGGACCTATGGAAGGCAATCTAAATTGTGTTTTCAACACCAACACCAAGCTTATGTGTAAGAGCTATGTAAGGTAATCTAAATTGTGCTTCCAGCATGAACATCAATCTTAACCCTAAATCTCCCGGGGTATTTTGATTCTTGTCATTCCCGGGGGGGGGGGGCCATTATGGCCCCCCCTTAAGATCTCGGCCGCCAATCGCGCGAGCGACGCAAAAATTTGCACGCTGGTAGTGTGCGATGTAATCTACAAGGCTGTATGGTAAAATTTTCCAAAATAATGAAATTTTATTTTATATGAATTAATTATGCTAATTTATGCATAAATCATACTTTTTGCTCTAATTCACTAAATAAAGCTCCTAGAATGCTACTTTTTGGTAAAAATATTCTTTGTAGCATTCTTAACAATCACAATTAAAAAAAACTTCGGTTTGGAAATAAATTTCTTATGTATTTTATTGTTTTATGAATTTCTTATGTATTTCCTTGTTTTTTTACTTTTTGTTTTTTATTGTTTTTTCAATGGAAATCGTTCCAGACTTAATTCTGATCATAAACAATGCAAAATTGATTAAGTTTAATCAGTAAAAGTAGAAATAATGATACATTTATGAATTTTGGCTAAATACACAATTTGCATTGGATTTGTACATGAAATCACGTTTATGAGCAATTTTGGGTCCGACATGCACTTACATAATGTTGCGTAATATCGTAACCGCGTACCCGGGCGTCACAAATTTGGTTTCAAAATTTGCGTGAGACTTGAAAGCAAAAAGTCAGTGAGCGGCAAGGTAAAAAAAATTCGCGCAGCAGATATATCTCGAAAATTGTCGGGGGGGGGGGCCATTATGGCCCCCCCCGGGAGAATTAGGGTTAAAGATATACATGTAAGAGCCACAATGTATGTAAGGTAATCTAAATTGTGCTTCCAGCACCAATATCAAACTTGATTAGGTGTAGGAGCTACGGAAAGCAATATGAATTGTGCTTTCAACACCAACACCATCACCAAACTTGATTAGGTGTAGGAGCTATGTAATGGAAGGCAATCTAAATTGTGCTATCAACACCAACACTAATCCTGATTGAGTGTAGGAGCTACGGAAAGCAATATTATTGTGCTTTCAACACCAACACCATCACCAAACTTGACTTTGTGTAGGAGCTATGGAAGGCAATTTAAATTGTGCTCTCAACACCAACACCAAACTTGATAAGGTGTAAGAGCTATGGAAGGTAAGCTTAATTGTATTATCAATACCAACATGAAACTTGATTAGGTATAGGAGCTAACTCAGCTAAGTGATTCTGAACTGTGCTTCCAACACCAACTCTAGCACTAACACAAGCACCAACACTGCATTTGAGATCCCCATTGCGCAATAAAGTGCTACTTACACATCTCATCCAATCCTCTTTCAGCCTTCCAGTGTAATTCACTCTCTGCTAATGCTGAGTTAGCATACACTGAAGCTATATCCCCGTCTCTTCTTCCCGTCAATTCATATGGGAGCTGTAATATCAAATAAATGGAAAATGATTAAGTACTCATGGCGCTATTTTCTTCAGCAAAATATTGATCCACATTGCGCTACATTCATCCTAGTCAAGGAGAATGGGGACCTGGCAGGAATTTATGTCTTAATATAACAGAACACAATAATTCCACTTTTATATAGCACTTTAATATATTGGAATAACATCTATGGGCACTTTACTGAAATATCATTACCTGGGTCCTGTCTTACAAAGAGTTATGATTGATCCGATCAATCGTAACTCTATGGAAACTCAAGAAATATGCACAATGTCCTTTGTAAACAAAGAGAAGCACAGTGAATTCTTTAAAAAACAACTAATGCATGAATATACATTATAGACAGAAAATACTTTGAACAAACATGCATAATACAGTTGTACTTGTTGACGCTGCTGGCCGTCCATAGTTGCGATTGATCGGATCAATCGCAACCCTTTGTAAGACGGGGCCCAGGTCATTGGATTTCAGTTTTTTTGGTGTTGCAGATTTGACAATAAGGAAACTCTTCATCAAATCACAATCTGTTACAATAATGTTAAAGGAGAATGAAACCCTTGAAACCAGCTGAATCCATATCAAAGAGAAAAATCAAAGAAACATATTGTTGAAAGTTTGAGGAAGATTGAATGAATAATAAGAAAGTTATGAGCATTTGAATATTAAGATCACTAATGCCAAGTAGATCCTCCTATTGGCAATGCGACCAAGATCTGTGATGTCACACACGTACAACTCCCTCATTACTTTAGTACTTATTTCACTTATATTCTCACTTTTATAGAGTCTATCACAAGGTGAGGTGTTCTCTTTATGAGAGGACAAGTACAGAGGTTTCACAACATTATATCATTGATGAATCGTTTGTCATATGATTAGAATGAGCAAAAAGAGATGTTTTGGGGTATATTTTCAGTGTCCAAAAGGGGAGAGTTGTTTATCTGTGACATCATAGATCTTGGTCGCATTGCCAATGGGAGGATCTCCATAGCATTAGTGATCTCGACATTCAAATGCTCATAACTATTCTATTGCTAGTCATATTTTACTCAAAACTTTTGTTGATCGTATTCTTTGATTTTTCTGCTTTCACAAAAGCTAACTTGCTCCAAGAGTTTCATTTTCCTTTAATTATACACGACCAGGGAGAAATCAAATTTCATTATACATCATAAAATAAGAAAATTCAGATATTTCATACACTAACAAGGCAAAAGCGATTTTGTGTCTCGCCCACTTATGAAAATAACCAGAAATTTTGTGATTTGAAATGACTGGGATGGAATAACACTTGTCATAAGAGTCTTGCACGTAAACTTTAATGTTGACCTAAAAATGACCTTTGACCTTACCATGTGACCTCCGACTGCAGCATAACATGCAGGTCCCCTAAGTCCATCTACCATCCAAGTTTGGTTGAAAAGTGACGTACGGTTGCAGAGTTACATGTAGGTGTCATATGAGAGTCTTGCACGTTAACTTTAACGTTGACCTGAAAATGACCTTTGACCTTACCATGTGACCTCCGACTGCAGCATAACATGCAGGTCCTCCAAGTCCATCTACCATCCAAGTTTGGTTTGAAAATTGACATACGGTTGCAGAGTAAGGTGTCATAAGAGTCTTGCATGTAAACTTTAACATTGACCCGAAAATTACCTTTGACCTTACCATGTGACCTCCGACTGCAGCATAACATGCAGGTCCCCCAAGTTCATCTACCATCCAAGTTTGGTTGAAAAGTGACTAATGGTTGCGGAGTTAGGTGTCATAAGAGAGTCTTGCATGTAAACTTTAACGTTGACCTGAAGATGACCTTTGACCTTACCATGTGACCTCCGACTGCAGCATAACATGCAAGTCCCCCAAGTCCATCTACCATCCAAGTTTGGTTGAAAAGTGACTTACGGTTGTGGAGTTATGTGTCATATGGTTTGTGACGGAGGGATGACAGACAACGGACGACATTTGGATCCCTAATGAAATTTATGAAATTAAGTGAAGCTTTAACCCTAATTTCACTGGGCTATTTGAGACCAGGATATACCGTGGGGGGAGGGTTCCAATTTGATCCCCCTTCCGATCTCGTCCGCAGATTGCGAGGTCACCACAAAAATTAGCAAAAATTTGCATGGGCGTAGAGCCAGATGTAAACTACAAGACTGTATAGTAAAATTTTCAAAAAACAATTGCTTATATTTTTTACTTAATTAATTAGGCAAATAAGCATATGAAATTTGCCCTAAATGTGTTTTTTGTGATTTTTTTCCTTGAACTTACTTTATATAGCTATCACAGTGCTAATTTGGGGTGAAAATATCAATTTTTACTTTCAAACACATACCTACAAAAATTTGCCAAAACATATAATTTACTCCCTATGTATTTTACTGTGTTTTTAAATTCTTAGATATATTTCTGTTTTTTTTTAACCCTCGTTTTTTTTTCCATGAGCTTTGTCTGGGACACTTTGAGATCATAAATAGCACAAAATGAATCCATTTAAACCTGCAAAAGTAAAGATAATCATACATTTATGATTTCTTTTTAAACACAATTTTTATTAACTTTGTACGCAAAATCACATTTTGGAGAAATTTTGGGTCTGACATGCACTTACAAAATGTTGTGTAATTTCGGAACCACGTAATCAGGCATCGCAAATTTGGTCTCAAAAGACGTGCAAAACACTTAAAAGTAAATTGTCGGTGGATGGCGCGGTTATTTTTTTTTGTGCAGTGGCGTAGAGACAAAATTCATCAAGGAGGGGTCAAATAGACCCCCACCCCGTTAAATGAGGGTCAAAATGTCATCATTGTCTTAAGTTACATCCGATTTAGGAGAAAGTTTCACCATTAAGCATGTTTAATTAGATTGTTCTTTTTTTATTCAAATCTACTTTTTCATGGGTTGGATTTACCTTTTATTATACATGTAGAAATAAACAATGATTCATAGCTGATTCAGGTAACACATTGAAAATATACCAAAAATTTACCTCTTTTCCACATGCTTTACCCATAGCTTTGACCATATCCAGTACAGAGTATCCTTTCCCTGAGCCAAGGTTATAGACCTTTAGACCGCACCCCTCTAATGCTTTATTCACTGCAGCTACGTGGCCAGAGGCTAGATCTAATACATGGATGTAATCTCGTACACCTGCAAAGTAATGATTAAGAAGGGTCACATTATGCCAGAGCTGTCGATATTAATTATGAAAAAAATTATATTCTTTATTAACTTTTTTTATCCTGTTGATCACCATCAAAATGTACTACCACCATACATTGCACCAACATGACGTCACATTGGTCATCGTAATACCTGGGTACCGTAACACAAAGGTTAGCGATTAATCGTATGCTTGATTCTGACGATTGATTGTATATTGTAGTCAATGGAATCAATCGTAGAAAAATGTGTCTACGATCATTGCTAAGCCTTGTGTTACAGGCCACTTGCTACCACAAACGAGAAAAGCCTAAAATCCTATTTTACTTTGAAAATTTTGAAAAACAAACCAAAAATCAAATTTCTTACAATTTTCAACCTATTTCTGGCCCTGCGAAAAACCCTATCAAGTGTCCTTTCCCCTTAAAATCCTGGAAATAGGACAAAGTAGGACTACTTGGCAGCTCTGTTATTCAGTGTACCGATGATACTATCCCTTTGTATTGAAAATATCATTTCAAAATTAGATGGGGAATACTATAACATTAACCCCAACCCAACACCAAGTCCATTTTTCCCAATCCAAATCAAATTAAATTTTGTAAAAATAAAAAAAAAGGGGGAAAAAAAATGTTTCCTACTCTATATTGTCAATTACTCCTCAAAGTTCTTAATATGCAATGATTAAGAACTTGAGGAGTAATTGATAATAAAGAGTAGGAAGCATATGTATACATATTTCTTTTCTCTCTCTCTTCCTTTTTTTATTGTGCCTTGTGCACTCTGCAGAGTGGATTTAGTGCATCATAAATCCTATTTACTGTACATGTATTATTATTATATCAGTTAAAACAAAATTCAATGTGAGGATTTCAATGAGTCAAAAAAACCTGTTAGGTTGGATCGCCAAAACACCAGCGGAGCGTTTCATGACGGGACTTGTCAGACATGTTATCCGACAAGTCTTGTTTTATCTGAGTTACCATAGGAACTGGGCATCTCAGCCAATCAAAATCGAGGAAAGTTGTCAGATCTTGTCAACTTGACAGATGGAAAATGTTAATAAAACGCTCCAATGAGTCCTGTTTCATTAAGACTTGTTATGATATTCAACAGATCATTACTCAAATAGAAATACTCAAAAGTAAAAATATTAACTGGCTCCTCCCCGAGGAACATCAAATATATTGCCCTTAAGAGAACCATATATTGCTCCTCTTAACCCTCAATCTCCCGGGGTATTCTGATTCTTGTCATTCCCGGGGGGGGGGGGGGGGGGGCCATTATGGCCCCCCCTTAAGATCTCAGCCGTGGATTGCGCGATCACAACGAAAATTTGCATGATGGTAGAGAATGACGTAATCTACGCAGTTGCATTGGTAAATTTTACTGAATTCATATATTTTTATTTTATATGAATTAATTATGCTAATTTATTCATGAAATCATACTTTTTGCTCTGATTCACTAAATAAAGCTCCTAGAATGCTATTTTTTGGTGAAAATATTCTTTATAGCATTCCTAACAATTGTGAATGAAAAAAATTCTGGTACCAAGACCGATTTCTTATGTATTTTATTGTTTTTTAAATTTCTTATGTATTTCTTTGTTTTTTAACTTTTTGTTTTTTATTGTTTTTTCAATGGAAATCGTTCCAGACTTAATTCTAATCATAAACAAGGCAAATTAATTAAGTTTGATCATTAAAAGTAGAAATAATGATACATTTATGAATTTTGGCCAAATACACAATTTGCATTGGATTTGTACATGAAATCACGTTTATGAGCAATTTTGGGTCTGACATGCACTTACATAATGTTGCGTAATGTAGTAACCGCGTACCCGGGCGTCACAAATTTGGTCTCAAAATTTGCGCGAGACTTGAAAGTAAAAAGTCAGTGAGCGGCGAGGTCAAAAAATTTTGCGCAGCAGATATATCGCTAAAATTGTCGAGGGGGGGGGGGGCCATAATGGCCCCCCCCCGGGAGAATTAGGGTTAAGACTCGGGCCAATATGATTCTGTTGCAGGCAATACAGTCGATGTTCCCCTCAAGGCCAGACAATATAATATAAACATTACCTGTGCCATCAGGTGTATCATAGTCTGTGCCAAAGACTTTCACACATTCTCTCCTTCCTACAGCTACTTGAGAGACGAAAGGCATGAGATTGTTGGGTATTCCCTGAGGATTCTCACCAATAAGACCTGACTTGTGAGAACCAACGGGGTTGAAGTAACGTAATATCACTATATTCCATTCCTGTGAGAGGAAAACATTAGATAAGCACTGTTAAATTCTGCATACTAAGAATCTTGCTTTAGGATTGGTCAAAAGTCCAGTGCTAAAGGGTAGTTTCCCCATCAATCCTCACTCGCAGTGATGGAAATGTTGTGTTTTGCTGATCTTTTTATCCCATAGGGTCATAGAGCGTTATGAATTACTTCGAGTACGTGCAAAATAAAGAGATCATTGCCACTCAATTTTTTGTTCCATCATTCTCCATCACCTGCAGTGACGATCGCGTAAGGTCCAGATGCGGGCGTGCAGCATACATACGCGCTAGCAGTAAAACTTGAAAGTGCATTGCATGTCGATTGTTTTATTGTGACGGTAATTATTCCTTGTGATGTCACAATAAATCTTGATGGAGCAAGATCTAGATGCTTGCGCACAGTTTACATACGCGCTAGCATTAAAACGAGCTTAATCGTCTCTATGGATTTTTTTTCAAAGGAAACCTTGATTCCAAATTCTCTTGTAGAAATGTATTGCTATTGGTTTCTTCGTTTATAGTGGTGTCCGATGTTGAATATAAAGCATGTAATCACCTCTTGATTTCAGGTTGACGAAGCAAACTATCACTTCCTTGGCAAGCTGGATGTACTCACTATCTTTGCTCAGCTTCGTTTTTGAAAGATAGCTACATCCAGCTTGCTTCGAAAGTGATAATTTGCCCATCACCTTCACCAACGTTGATTATTTGCTTATCACTTAATAGGTTCATGTGATTGGTGTGAGGACATGAGAATACCTTCATTTCTTCACAATCATGACAGTTTATCTGTTTTGGGGTGAGCCTTCACTTGGGAGGCTGCAAGCTTCATCGGACCTTCGTCGTAGATGGCACAACAAGAGTGTTAGAATGGGATCATATGTAAAAGAGAGCACTTACTGTCCTCTCAGTGCTTTTATATGAAGGCAAGTGAAGAAGAATCCTTTGCAATTGGCTTTCTCACAATAACATTCTTCTAAGAATATATAAACAAATTCAAAAGCCCGATGGGAAATATATAAAACTACATGTACCCACTTGAATAGGTTGGTAAGGGCACAAATACTTGGGTAAGCGCAGAATTCAGTAGTGAATGGGTTAAAACGGAACAAAGATAAGAATAATACTCAATTGACCTAACCTTTTCAGCTTTAGCTAGGTCTGTTAGAATCTCTTCAATAAAGAATTTGGTCTTGCCGTAAGGGTTAGTGATCCAACAACAAAGATAAGAATAATATTCAATTGACCTAACCTTTTCAGCCTTAGCTAGGTCTATTAGAATCTCTTCAATAAAGAATTTGGTCTTGCCGTAAGGGTTAGTGATCCCACGCCCTACGTGATGCTTCTCATCTATTGGGAGATAGTCCGGCGGGCCATAAACCGTCGCTGAACTCGAAAATATCATGTTGTAACAGCCGAACTCTTTCATCACCTGAACAAAAATGAAATGTCAAGGAAATATCGAGTAAGAATAGATACATGTACATGATATAAATTCTAAATCTATACAATATACATATGGCCATACAATATACATATGGCCATGCATTTCAATTGCATTCCAATTCTAATACGCCATGCTATCGTCGGAGACGGACGTCTAAATCAGCGGCTCCTGTAGCCGATTTTTTTTTTTTTTTTTCTAACACGGATATTTTAAACGGTCAGTCATAATTTTTCATCAACTTTTGCCTTTATTTTACTAACTGGGACATAATATCTACGCTTTTGGTCATCACAAGTTCTCTAAGCTGTAAATTTGTTGTCTCATCACTCAAAATGCCTCCTCCCGGTCCTGCTACCAGATCTAAGACCACACCCTCTTCTCAGAGTAAAGCCGTAGGGTCTAGCGAACCTGCCCATGCCAACCCGTCTGCTACCGCACCTCCATCGGCTCAAATTGAACCTACGCTTGCGGATGTGTACCGCTCTGTTAAGGAGTCTTCTGCTGGTGTTTGCGTGAAATTAGAAGCCTTGACTAGAGAAGTAACCTCTATCAAATCTAAATTGGAAGATGTTGAAGCTTCGGTCACTTCTAATTCTGATAGAATCATCGATCTTGAGCAACGGAAGTTACCCGGGTTGGAAGAGAAAATGGCCCTAGAAATCTCCCAGCTGAAAGTGAAGTTACTAGAAATGGAGATCTACAATCGGCGTTCTAATCTTCTGTTTTATGGATTACCAGAGGATCGAGATGAAAACATCTATGATTTGCTACGGGAGGTATTCATACACCTCGGTATTCGTAACGAAGTCGCAGAGAACATCGCTCTGGTAAATGCTCATCGTCTACCCCGTCGTGATGTCGCCAGCGCTAACCAGCCCCGCCAAAAGCCGTCATCGCTAAATTCGTGTATATGCGGGATCGAAACCTAGTTCTCACTGCTTACGAAAATCGCTCGCGGCGCCCACCACCTGCAGTCAACCAACATGATGCCAGAGCTCTCGACACACCCCCGCAGCGTACCCAGTGGGCGCGTCTTTCGGTCCGTACAGATCTTCCCCCCGAGATGAAAGCTCGTAGGAGTCTACTCGCAAAGTCGGCCTACAAGCTCAGAAAGGATAAAGGCTTGTCTACAAAAATCTCTGTAGTTGGAACGAAAGTCGTTTTGCTATGGAAAGAGAAAAACACCAGAGAATGGAAAAGCTTCACTGAGTGAGTTTTTGTCTAGCTACATGTACATCATCTACTTGCTATTTCATTATCATGTCTTCTTAAAACAACTCGCAACTTCCATTGTAAACCACGTATGATTAATAATTGTTGCCTGATGTTAATTAACTTTACTCTTGTTTTTCTCCATTCAACCAGAAGCTACTTATAACTCACCTTGAATTATGACTACTTTTTATATACGATATATATTTGTTCATTTCTAACGTGAACGTTGTTCACATGTTTTCCACTATGTCAATGATCGTCAATCTGTTTAAATACTTCAGTGTAATATTTGAGTGCCTATAATGCATTTTGTGTGTTTATAATATAGACACATTGACTTTTTAATAGCAGAGATGTTTTTTTCTGTCTGATGTTATCAATATAAACATTTTGGTCTCTTTTGGCCTGAAAATAACTCATATATCTCAGTCTATCAATGGCTTTACATTTACAATCTAACTGCTTTTGGAAAATTGTTCTGGAGTGTAAGGTTTAATCCTATATTAATATTTTAGCTATTCAACTCCTATGGTTATCTGCCATGCTCGCCGATACATTTTCGGGCAAATCCTTAAATACCGATCATTCGGTTTGTTGTTTTTGGGCTTGTCATCGTCTCTAGCTGAGGCTATCTACCACATAGCATTTATTCATAAAATTATGTAACTTATACACATGTTATTTGAGTATCTTGCATTTTCTATATTGCTTGATTCGTTGCTAGCAGGAGATAGGTCTTTTTGCTTGCCGAAAATGTTCGGCTCTCCAATTTGTCTTGCTTACAGATAGGCCTTGCTTGCCGAAATTCTTTGGCTCACCAAGTTATTATGTTTGGCTCTCTGAGCCTGTCATATACTCACTGTTTACTCGCCCCCCCCCCCTTTTTTCTTTCTTCTTATACCAATTATAGCTGTATCTCATAAAGATGTTCATATGTTCAAATATGTTCAAATATAATTCTTACTACTGTTTTATCTAAATTGAGAAGCTTTTAGGATCTTGTAGGGCCTATACCTGGGTTTTTCATTTTTGTACTTGCATGATTTTCCCAATACTTAGTTTATATTATTGCCTGTATAAAAGCTTCCTTCATAATGCTTCAATACTTCATAATAACTTACAACAGTTTGACCATTTCGTTGCCTACAATGATTTGGAACCCTTATTTTGGCAATCAATGGTCAGTGATTTTTACACTGCGAATTTGGCATAATTCTTTTAAACACCAAGTTTTGCTTGTAAAATGGAACTTCAATTAACTTGATTAATGCTCTTGGAAGTGATAGGCCCGGTATACATAACGATTTTCTCACAAGCAATAACAGTACTTATTCCTCCCTCATATATAGCTTGTTATAGAAGTAATCAGGAAAATTGTTATAGAATTTGACTTCTCAATATAACTTCAATTTTATGTCGTGAGGTATATCTTCAGTATTTGTATTTTCTGATTATCTGGTAATCGCGAATCAAATATTTTCATATATAGTGTGATATTTTGCATTTTTATGCAACAGCTGCATTATTGTTAAAGTTTCATTTTTCTAAAATCACTTTGTGGTTTTATCCCATTCTTTTCCTCTTCCAAGTTTATTTGCACAAATATCTCTTCTCCTAGATCTGTGACCATGACACCCTTATGATGTCTATACGTATCGTAATACTGAATACTATGTCAAAGATGTATAACTAGATTGGAAAAAATATCTTTTCTCAACTAGCTATGATTTTGTTCTTTAGATTTCTGTGTTTTCTATTCTCTTTTTGACCGTACTTATACAATAATTTGGCTGCAAATCTGCTGATTTATTTGCAATACAATGCTCAGGACAACATTTTCTGTGCATGAATTGTTAATATTGACTTTATCTGAATATACTTTCATTACTTTGGATGTTTCATCCAACATAATTGCCGTTTTTGCATGGCTTTACATGTATTTGGTATTATTGTTCAGTCAGTGCGTCTTAAAGTGTATTTTCTCTCTACATGTATTTTGTGTCTTAATGAAATTGCCATTCTTATTACTTCTTGGTCTGAAATCAATTCAATTCTACAGCATTTATATGTTAATCACTCTTTATCGCATTTCGTTGTATTATTACTGCCTTACACAGTCTTTTCTTCTTGATGGTTGCTCGACAGTCTTAAAGAGTTCGTCTTTTGATAGTCAATTTCAATCACCTCCACACATTCCTTTCTACATTTGTTATTTCATTGTATATGGGTAATGAGTATATTGATGTAAATGACCGTGGCGATCTCCCACGGTATTTAAACCTCCAAACACCTGATCTTATATTTGACTTAGATTCCAACGATGTACCCTTGCACAAATTATCGTCCAGATACTTTTCAGTTGACAACGTCATCAGTAACTCATTGAAATCAAAGGACGAACTCTTTCTTATGCACCATAATGTGAGAAGTCTCAATAGGAATGTGGATCACTTTCATTCTCTTATTCATCAACTCAATTATGGTTACTGTGTTCTTGGTTTATCTGAGACCTGGTTGAATGATTTTCAATACTCTCTTGTTTCTATTGATGGGTTTACCTTTTATTCTAATAACAGAGAACATAAAAGAGGAGGAGGGGTCGGGTTTTACGTGTCTAATAATTTAAATGTCAGAGAACTAAAAGAGCTAAATAAAATGTCTGATGTTATTGAATGTATTTTTATTCAAATTGAAATGCCTGACAAGAAGCAAATGGTTGTTGGTGAAATATACAGGCCCCCTAAAGGTAACACTCAAGATTTTTTGGATTGTGTCCAAAACTTACTGTCGTCTCCTGTTCTTAACAACAAGAATGTCTTTCTTATGGGAGACTTCAATCTAGATTTATTGCATTGTAACACTGTTTCTTCTTGCCAGGAATTTCTTAATGTCATGTTATCTAACTCTTTTATACCCTCAATTACCAAACCAACTAGAATTACAGACTCGTCGTCAACTTTGATAGATAATATTTTTGTAAATAGTTTATCTCGTACATCATCTGGAATTTTGGTGTCTGATTTGTCAGACCATTTCCCTATTTTTCTTGAGGTGTTTTTCGGGAGAGATAACAATAAATCTGCATCAATTAGTGTTCGAGACATTTCAGAAGAAAATTTGAATAGATTTAGGGAGGGATTAAATGAGATCGACTGGAGTGTCATCTATAACAGTCAAGACTCGGATATTTGTTTTGACAAATTCTTGGATCTTTTTAAGTCTACTTATAACACTACAATCCCCCTTAAGAAGTTTTCCCGCTCCACATATAAAAAGACACCCAGACTCCCCTGGATCTCTAAATCTCTCCTTAAGTCTATCAACCGTAAAAACAATTTATTTTGCAAATATAAGAAACAGCCCAATAATGATAAACTTAAAAGGAAATATATTCGATATCGTAATGTACTGACAACTTCCCTACGTCTTGCCAAAAAAAATGTATTTTTCTGACCAATTTAACAAGTACAAGAACGATATTTCGAGTACGTGAAGAGTGATAAACAAGGTCTTACGATCAAACAAAAAGTCCGAACCAACAAAAGAAATCTCACACAACGGGAAAATTATCGAAGATCCTACTGAAATAGCCGAGTTGTATAACGATTACTTTGTTCAAATTGGTACTAACCTCTCAATGAATATCCCTGAACCTGATAGAGAATTTACATCTTTTTTAAAAAATCCTAATCCGCAATCTATTTTCCTTACCCCTATACTTGAATACGAAGTTAAAGATATTGTAAATAATTTAAAATGTAATAAGAGTCCTGGTAGTGATGGTATAACAAATTTCCTTTTGAAAAAGGTAATTAATGAAATACTCTCACCTTTGACATATATTTTTAATCTATCATTAATAAATGGCGTTGTTCCTTGTAATATGAAAGTAGCAAAAGTTATACCCGTTTTTAAAAAAGATGATAAACGAGAAGTTTGCAACTATCGTCCAATTTCACTTCTCACTTCCCTTTCAAAGTTACTAGAAAAGATAATGTACTCACGCTTAATCAAATTTTTAACCGACTGTCAGATATTATGTGATTCTCAGTTTGGTTTCAGGAAAAAACATTCTACTGTTCATGCTTTACTTTCTTTTATTGATAAGGTGGCATGTGCCGTCGATAAGTCACTGCACACTGTTGGTATATTCCTGGACCTTTCCAAGGCCTTCGACACGATCAATCATGATATATTGTTATATAAATTATCACATTATGGTATTCGTGGGAAGGCCTTGGATTGGTTCAGGAGCTACCTCAGTTCTCGTAAACAATTTGTTTCTTATACAGGTATAAATTCTAGTTTGAAATCAATATCTTGCGGAGTACCCCAAGGATCACTCCTTGGTCCCTTACTTTTCATTCTTTACATGAATGATTTTTAAAATTCTTCCAATATTTTGTCATTTATTTTGTTTGCTGATGGTTCTAATATTTTTCTGTCTCACCGTGACCCACATACACTACTTAATATTTTAAATACAGAACTTCAATCAGTTCAGTCTTGGATTAGAGCTAACAAGTTGTCACTTAATGTTAAGAAAACCAATTTTATGATTTTTAGTAATTCTCTTAAAAGTTTACCTGGTCAAGTAGTCATGGATAATGTAAATTTATTACAGGTTGAATCCACCAAATTTCTTGGGCTCTATATCGATCATGATTTGTCTTGGAAGTGTCACATTAATTACTTGTGTAAATTGACTTCTAGAAGTATCGGTATTTTAAGCAAGCTAAAATTCTTTTTTCCTGATTATATACTATTAAACTTTAATATGACTCTCATTTCATCACGACTAAATTATGGTATATTAGCTTGGGGTAATACAAACAAGACGGTACTAGAAATGTTATTTAAATTACAAAAGCGGGCTATTAGGTTGATTAACCAATCTGACTTTTATGCACACACAAATCCATTATTTATAAAAAATAAAATCCTGAAAATTCATGATCTTTACGACTTTCATTTGGGTACATTCATGTTTCAACTCTCAAAAGATGATCTACCGGAAATTTTCTCTTCCTTGTTTCAAAGAAACGACCTCATCCATTCTTATCCAACCCGCCAAAGGGACTCATTTCACCTTCCACGTACTCGAACGTTATTTGCTCAAAGAACAATTGTATTTGAAGGACCAAGGTTTTGGAATCATCTTCCAAACGAAATATCTAGCTGTTTATCCTTAAGTATGTTTAAATGTAAACTGAAATCATTTCTTTTGTCCAGTTATGGACCCCCTTAAGACGCACTGGCTGAATATATATAATGTATTTCATTTGTACCTTTTTAAAGGTATACTGCCTAGTTTGAATTTTTTTCATTCTTCGCTCACCCCCCCCCCCTTTCTATTTCACATTTGTCCACTTTCCCTCTCATTCTTTACCCCGCGATTTTCCGCTAATCTTTGGCTTTTCCTTTGTAGTCTGATTATCTTTTTGTGTTCGATCTCCTTGATTACTAATTTCATAATTACTTTAAGGAACCTGCAGACATTACAAGCTCTGCTTTTTATGCAGGTTCCTTCATATTTCACTATATTTACTGCTATTATACATGTTATATTTTGTATTTTGTATGTAATCAAATGTATTTCTAAATTTTATTATGTTATTATTTTGCTATCTTGTGAAGTATGAAAATAAATTCAATTCAATTCAATTCAATAGTGTTACGATGGTGCAACTATGGGTATAAACATGATAATAACTTTTAAAATATTTACTCTATTCTTACAAAAAGTATCCTATTTTCAGAAAGGGAATCTCTTACAGTTAAAAAATAACACAAAATATATTAACCCTAAAAGGACTGGGCTCTTTGAGATGTATTGAGGACTGGAGGGGGCCATGATGGCCCCCCTTCTGATCTCGGCCGCCGTTCGCGCGATCGCGCCAAAATTTGGCACGCATTCTTTTCCACGTAAACTACGAGCCAGTAAAAAAAAAAAATTCTGAAAACAATTACTTTTAATTCATTATAAATAAAATATGCAAATTTATTCGTGAAAAACATATTGGACACCAAATTTCACTTCAGATTTTCTTTTTTTTTCCAGATGTCATCTTTTTAATCTAATTAAAAGGTTTCCACAAAGAAAAATTGCAAAAGTGAATTTTTTCCTTATGTATGTCTTTGTTTTTTCAATTTCTTATGTATTTCTATGTTTTTTCATCTTTTGTTTTTCATTGTTTTTTCACTGGAAATTATTACAGACCATTTACCAACTAAATTAAACCCTAAATTAAGCAGACCAATTAGAATGAAAAATAATCACCCTTTTATGAATTTTATCTCCCATAGACTTTGTACACAAAGTATAAAAATGAGCCATTTTCGGCATGACATTGTCTCGTAAAAAGTCACGTGGCGTCGTGATGCTATACCCGTATGTTGCCAATTTGGTCTCAAAAGTTGCGCGAGACTTCAGAAGAAAAAGTCATAAAATTTTGCGGCATCTTTTTTTTTCGTTTCGGAAATATCGTGCAAAGTGTCGAGGGGGGGCCACCATGCCCCCCCCCCCCCCCCCGTCCTTTTTGGGTTAAGGTAGGGTGAAATGCTCACATCTTATGAATGAAAATGCTACACTTTTGAGGACCCCCAATAAACTTTGTTTTGAATACCCATACTTTTGTTCTATTTGCCTGTACCATAAATATATAATTTTGGTTTTGCTCATATTATTCTTTTTACATGATAAATAACTCAAAGCGATTTGTTTATCTATTTGAGCACATTTTAATATCAGTATGCAAATTTATGTAAATTTTGAAAATAAAACACATGACATTTCAATCACTTTTTGTTACAATCATTATTAATCAATAAATCTATGAGGTATATATGGGTGTATTGTTAACCCCCAAAAGACGGGTTATTTTGACGCCTGAGAAGATGAGAAGATGGGGAAGGGGGGGGGGTCTTATTTAGCAGTAATGACTCAGGACTAATAATGAATGTCCAAGAATTTATGCTAAAGTCACATTGGCAAATTATACTCCAAACCGACTGATTGAATGTCATTGGAAATATCACAAAATTTTGTTTGTCTGGAGTTTGTTTCATTGTTTCACTGGCGAGATACAGGGGTGGGGGGTGACCAGAATGTAAGAAAGGGGGTTGACAAGAAAGTAAGGGAGGGGGTTGACAAGAATGTGGGGGAGGAGGCTGACCATGTACAAAAATCAGTCAGATGGTATTTTTTAAAATTTTCGTACAGTTTTTGAAAAAAAAAGCGGGGGAGACTGAAGGGGGAGGTGGGGGGGCTTAGGCCTCTCAGCCCCAAGTCCCCCCCACATCTCGGTTCTGCAGCCCCTGTGATGGAGCATTAGTTTACTTACTTCTAAAAGGCATATCGTTCCTCCTACATTGCAGTTGTAATATTCAATAGGCATAGTGATGGATTCACCAACAGCCTTTAGCCCTGCAGTATGGATTACATGGGTGAATGAATGCTGTAATGAGAGGAAGGAAAAGAGAAGGGGAGAGAGATAGAGAGAGGGGGGGGGGGTAATGGGGAGAGGGTGAGGGATAAAGAGAATAAGTACGAGGGTGGGAAAGACAGAGAGGCAGAGTGAAGGGTACAAAGGGAGAATCAGAGAGAGAGATATAGAGAGAGGGGGGGGTAATGGGGAGAGGGTGAGGGATAAAGAGAATAAGTACGAGGGTGGGAAAGACAGAGAGGCAGAGTGAAAGGTACAAAGGGAGAAACAGAGAGAGAGGGGGGGGGAGGGGAGAGATAAAGAGAGAGAGGGTCAGAGAGCATGTAATCATAGTTATTACAATTCCAATTAGAAAAAAAAACAAGAATGAATGTTTGACAGCATCAGTAATATTTGCATTTTAATACCTGATTAAACATTGTACAATGGATTTACATTTTCAATTAAAAAGTAACTAAAAAGGTGATGTAATTTTTCCTGTGACACCGTATTTGAGCAAGGTGTTCAGTGCATGGTGTTGTGTTTCAGTTGAGTCAGATTTTACATTACTGATGCTATTAGTATTAAGAAAAAACACTTTTCTTGGCTCAGTTTTACATGTTTACATGTATGCAATATTAACAACTGAATGGCAAAACATTGATAACCTTAATCTCATTAAAAAAGGTGGATAACTGTGTGTGGTACATACATGTGTGTAATTTAATCAATTGAATTTATCAGAAAATGAGGCCGACACTAGTGCTGGATTAATTGTAGACGGACATCAAGTTGGTTTCAAATGGAAAGTTTATCCAAACAATGAGTTGATTTGAATGAAAACCTCATCAAAATCAGACGTAAAATAAGACTGTTAATGATATTTCACGGTTTTGCTTGATTTCAGAAAACAGTTTTTAATTATGCATGCTCTGGTGGGTATGGTATGCAATAAGTGACCTGATGGTATTACCAACACACCATTTGCTTTGTTTTTTATTACACACTATGAAACATGAAATATCTACAGTGTATACTTTTTGCCTCAATACATGTATATAACTGTGAAACAAAATTTGAGTCTTAGACCCCTTTACACCGGATTTCCTAGGTAGTCTCAGGGCACCTTGAGATCAGTCTCGGGCAGGTTTCTAATCCGGTGTGAAAGCACAAACCAACCCGAGACATCTTCTGAGCAAACCATCTCGGACCACCTCACGATGTGTTCAGAGACCGATCTCGGGGTGCCCCCAGACTGCTTTGGATTCGGTGTAAACGCAAACCTGCCCGAGACTGGTCCGAGACAGGTTCGCTTGATGCGCTACACGTGGTACGATTATCCAAACAACAAACACAGCGCACGCTTGACGCCCTGCCAAACCTATCTTGGACAGCTTTGGTATAAAGTCGGTGTAAACGCACAGAAAGCTGTCTCGGGGCGCCCCGCGACTCGTTACGATTCCGGTGTAATAAGGGGTACAAATTTTAGGTCAAATTTTTTTGGAAACCAGTCTCAAAGGGCCCCGAGACTGGCCTCGGGTAGGAAATCCGGTGTAACAGGGGTCTATGTTGATGTTGGATAGCCAATGCTTCTCAATTGCAAAATCTGCAAAAATATAATATTCTATATTTCATATAATAAAACAAAAGAAATTGTGACTGTATGACACAATCGGCTCTGTCATATGCATATCACCAGGTTGTGCCTATCTCTTTCATGAAAAAATAGTAAATGACTTTCTCATTTTACAACGATTTTTAAATCATTAAATGGGAAGCTCATCCTGACAAATTTTTTTTTTAATACCAGAAAAAAAAATATTGGTGAAGGTTTGGGGGAATCCATTAAAGATTAAGAAAATTATTTGAATTTCAAGCTTTTGATTTGTGACGTCATAAACAAGTTCTCAGCTGGCCCATGTAATGTATTGAATAAACTATGCATAAATTCCAATTTTCAAATGGTTCATAATGACTAAAAATTTCTTCTTTCAAGAGCGCATGTGAAATAATCTGTCTGTTGATTCAAGTACAATAAGACTCATTTATATCTGTTTGAAAAAATGACATTTCATCAATATTTTTCATTCACGACACATGGGAACTACTCGCATGTGTTGTCCCAAATAAAATAAAAACCTTCAGCAATAGTTTTCATTATTTTCACAATGAACTTTTTGTCTGTGTTAACTTCCTCTTTGATTTCCAGGATTAAACTTCTTTGATTTTTCTCCGTCATAGATCCATTTTTTGCAGGGATAGACTTTCCCTTTAAAAATCAGAAAAACAAGAAAATCAAAATGAAGGTTTGACAAACTCCACTGTTTTCCTTTTTGTGATGACACATGTGAACAGTTACTATAAATTCCACAAATTTGCTATTTTTATGATTAAAAAAAAAATGCTATTACGAAGCATGTATGAAAGAAGACAGGTGTCTTATTTCATATTGAATGCAAGTTACCACACACTAATTTTACCTGTTTAAAGATATTTTGAAGAACTGCTTTATCTCGTATATCTCCTTCATAGAATGCAACTTGTTTCCCTGTAATACGTTCTATTCTTAGCAATACCTCTGGTTTGCTACCTGACCCTAGAATATACAAAAAAGAAAAGAAGATTGTAAACACCTTGATTCAAGCAGGAGAAATGAGCTCAAAGATAAACTACATACAGTGTAGTCATACTGTATATGACAAAAATATATCAGACAGATGAACAGAAACACCAGAACACCACTCTTTTAAAACAAACTACCGGTATTTGAAAATGAGAGGGTACATGTTGATATAGATGAAAAAGTTAAAGTTGGGTGCCACTGTTATTGTGAAGTCATACATGTATACATGTACATGTATATTTAAACATCTATAGTTAAATTTGAATAAAAACATACATTTCTGACTAAAATTGTTTTAAAAAAGGGGGGAAAATAGAGACCAGTTGCAGCCAGCTGACTATCTCATTTAAAGTTGAATTAAGAAGGGGGTGAGTTTCCATAAATATAGGTTCTACATACAATATATAGTATATATAAGTTGTTCAAACACATAGCATGTCACAATAATCCTCTGCCTTCTCAATATTTTGCTTTGAAAGTCTATGAAATTAGCCACCTGTCAGAGCCCGAGAGACGAGTGTACAGAAAAGTCACTCGGAGTGTGACGTCACCGGGGGGAATTTAGTATAAGAGGTGCCTGAATGTCATACAGAAATGCTATGCAGAGAGAGAAAGATATTTTACAATTTTTTTTCAAAGCAACTCAAATCAAACAAATAGGACTGATATGTACAAATCTTTACTTTCCCTGTATAAAAAACAGTATGAATAACCACCATGAACTCTTCAATCATGATGTAAGATAGCAAACAGTGAGTTATTGAATGATATTTTCACTATTTCTCATTTATTTTATCACGATGTTCAATCAAGTGAGTAGCTGGAAAGTAATTCCGGCGGCTAGCTCAGCGCGCGCTGAACGCATAATACTAGTACACACAACACCCAGGCATTGAGTGTACTGTTATGGTCTGGTATGTCGACTTAGTTCATGGCCGTGCAGTGATCCCCTGACGTTTTTTCTTCTTTTCTTTTGTCTTTGACTCCACTTTTATATCCTCTGGATCATTTCCACTCATAGCTCATTCCACAGAACAATCTTGAACCAAACGTATAGTATTCTTTCTCGGCCTTCTGAGTTGTTTTCTATATTTAATTACGCTAGGGGTCACCGTCACACATACAAACGCAATTCGGAAGTGAGTTGAAGACAGAAAGATATATAGTAATTAGTATACATCTCTATGGTTGAAGACAACAAGAACGGTATGGTAGCTCGACAGCTAGCTGCGCCGGAGCGGGCGGCCGGTCGGCACAAAGCAATTCCGCAACCAACTGTGTTTTTTTGCAAGAGCCGCGTCACACGCGGATAAATATGTCATAATAACACGTCTGCTACGTTATCGACTGGTGAGAAGATCTCGATCAAATTTCATATTATTCACCTTGAAATTATTCCTTTAGGGTCTATGGTATCATTCTGAGGGAATTCACATATTTGGAATAATAGTACGGCCACAAATATTTTAATCATTTCCTCTTTGCAAGTTCTATGGCTCGCAGATACAACTTCAACTGCAGTTATTCCATATGAAGGAGTACGTGCATAGTACACAAAACGGCACTGCCTTGTTTACTTCACCGGGACCGAATACCCCCCGGTGACGTCACACTCAAAGAACACCCGTCTCGGTAGGCATTGCAGGAGCGAACTCAGGGAAAATGGGTAGGGATAAATCGTTCAAATTCACTATTTTGAAAAAGAAAATGGGGGGTCGAATCACCTATTAGTGTTTGGGGGGTTGTAAGGTTGCTATTAATGTAAATATCTCAATATTTGGAATCGTCTTCTTAATTCAACTTTAAGATAGCTTAGGATGTAAAATGTATGTCAATGCCTCCAGTGAACAACTCAGATGGGAAGATGGATGAAAGTTAATCAGAAAAAAAAATGGGGAGAGAGAGAGACAGACAGATAGACAGACCGACAAGGGGAAAGGGGAAGAGTAGAGAGTCAGAGCGCATGAGTGTACGGGGATCGTAGAGAGGTTAGTCTGCTGTGCAAACCCTTCACTCCAGTAAAGGGTCTGAATTGCAGCCTACTCATGCCTTGTGGACTGAAGGGCCTAAACAGCAAGTTTTTTATGTGCTAGTCTTTGCATGGAGACACACTTGTTGATCAATGTTTCAATCAGGGTCTGTGCCTGCAGACGACAGGGAGGTTGCTCATGGATGGACATGGTGTACGTGTCCAAAAAATGTTGAATAAAAATAAAGGTTGTATTTCCGACACAATGTGTCAAACCATTTGAAAAGTTTTTTTTTCAGTTCTAGTTTTGACATTATAAAGGAAAATGGTTACCTTTCATTTTACAGGGGGACTTTTTAAATCTGATCACCATCTATATGCTGTTTAGGGGTAGAATGTGATGCCAAGAATTACATGGGAATAATGCCATTTAGGGTCCACTTTTGAGGTGCTTGATGGGCATGGGTAACATTTCAGTCCGTGACACAAAGATTTGTTTATTAAAGCGACCTTACATTGCCAAATCATGGGGAAATTGACTCAATCCGAAATTTGCAAAAGGCCAATTGACTTGCATGATATAATCCGTCCGTCATGAGAGCCCGTCGGACTGATGCGATAAAAGTTCGGACAGCACGAATTTGACCGAACTCGTGATCGTTATTTACTTCGGGTTGTCGCAGTTCTAGTTTCCAACAATTCCAATTCCTAGACTCTTAGCAGGTCTCTTGATTGCTAAACCAAAATAAATATCCTCTTTGAAGTTACATGTTTCAAAGTGAAAACACAGTTTACTTCTGGTTGGTTAGTCTACTATTGCTCTCCTGTATTAGACCTCCCAGACATGCCAGCGTCTATTACATAAACTGCTTGAGTGACCACCCCCCCCCCTTCTTTCAGTCCATTTCAGTCTGTGGTACTAAGATTTGTTTAACCCCTTGACTCCCCCCCCCCCCCCGATGTGGATTCTTCTGACAATTCAAAAACTAGGGAGAAAGAGAGAAGGGAGTGGAAATAATTAAGAGAGAGAGTACTATATGCAGAGACTCTAAAGGCAGATGGTGTAGTATTAATATTGACCATCTAGAATGTCAAGTAAACATTGTGTTTGCTTTTACATGTAGGTAGATGGCACACACTAGTTGAGCATGATTGAAAAACGAGGAACTCTACCCTCATGTGCTGCACTTAAGCTACATACATGTAGAATTTCCTGCCTGGCCTCTACTAATATGCATATATATGCATATATTACTAGGGAAAAACTTTTGAACCACAAGATTTCAGTATAATTTACATCCATTTATTTTTTATTAGATTATTCATTTATTTTTAATCCAATTTGTAATCCAATGATTTAGTCTATAACAACCCTTACTTATATTTTATTAATTGTAATATACAATTCCCTTATTCCTCTTTAACATTGATGTCACGTTGCTATTATTTGTAATGATCTTAAAGTTGAATTAAGAAGACGATTCCAAATATTGAGATATTTACATTAATAGCAACCTTACAACCCCCCAAACACTAATAGGTGATTCGACCCCCCATTTTCTTTTTTCAAAATAGTGAATTTGAACGATTTATCCCTACCCATTTTCCCTGAGTTCGCTCCAGCAATGCCTACCGAGACGGGTGTTCTTTTAGTGTGACGTCACCGGGGGGTATTCGGTCCCGGTGTAAGTAAACAAGGCAGTGCCGTTTTGTGTACTATGCACGTACTCCTTCATATGGAATAACTGCAGTTGAAGTTGTATCTGCGAGCCATAGAACTTGCAAAGAGGAAATGATTAAAATATTTGTGGCCGTACTATTATCCCAAATATGTGAATTCCCTCAGAATGATACCATAGACCCTAAAGGAATAATTTCAAGGTGAATAATATGAAATTTGATCGAGATCTTCTCACCAGTCGATAACGTAGCAGACGTGTTATTATGACATATTTATCCGCGTGTGACGCGGCTCTTGCAAAAAAACACAGTTGGTTGCGGAATTGCTTTGTGCCGACCGGCCGCCCGCTCCGGCGCAGCTAGCTGTCGAGCTACCGTACCGTTCTTGTTGTCTTCAACCATAGAGATGTATACTAATTACTATATATCTTTCTGTCTTCAACTCACTTCCGAATTGCGTTTGTATGTGTGACGGTGACCCCTAGCGTAATTAAATATAGAAAACAACTCAGAAGGCCGAGAAAGAATACTATACGTTTGATTGTTCTGTGGAATGAGCTATGAGTGGAAATGATCCAGAGGATATAAAAGTGGAGTCAAAGACAAAAGAAAAGAAGAAAAAACGCCAGGGGCCGGGGATCGCTGCACGGCCATGAACTAAGTCGACATACCAGACCATAACAGTACACTCAATGCCTGGGTGTTGTGTGTACTAGTATTATGCGTTCAGCGCGCGCTGAGCTAGCCGCCGGAATTACTTTCCAGCTACTCACTTGATTGAACATCGTGATAAAATAAATGAGAAATAGTGAAAATATCATTCAATAACTCACTGTTTGCTATCTTACATCATGATCAGAGCTGCCAACCTTGTGCAAGCAAAAAAAGGAATCATTATGGCCAAAAAAAGGAATTTCCAACAAAAAAAAGGAATGTGTTAAAACGAACCTTAAAACGACATGCGACAAACATCCAATGCAAAAAGTATGTATGCAGTGAACAATTTAAAAAAAGTTAATCTCTAGGCCTAGTCTGGGCTAAGTAACGGAGCGTTACAAATTGGACCCTTATTTTAATTAAGTCAGTAGCAGGGCTTGAATTAAGAATTGAGAGGGGCAAGGCCATTTTCAAATGGGCACTTTTAGCTTGGGGCAACCGGCAAAGTGGCCTTGGATGCCCCAAAATTTCAAGGGGTATCAAGGCCATTCTAAAGGACATGAAGGCCACTTTTATTCTAGTCAAATGGGCACCTAGGCAAATTTTTCTAAAAATGACAAGTAGGCCTTTCATTTTGTAGTGCAACCTACTCCGGCACTTATCAAAGTGAAGATCTGTCGAGAAAAAATTCTTTCAGGGGCACCAAAATCAGTTCTGGTGAACATTTTTAGGGCCCCATTTTTCTGGGGCTTCCTTTCCACTTCTAAAATAATTAATTGTTTTATGTTGAGTTTCCTGACAAAACTACCAAATTGTAGACTAAGAGAAATATAAAAAAAAAGTTGACATCAATTCAGACTTCTCTTCCCAAGTAACATTGTTTTTGCCAAACAGTACACTTTAAAATTAAAGTGTCATAAAATGGAAGTGTACATGTAACATTCCACAAATATAGAAAAATTATTCATAAATCAATCTAATCTAAAATTCAAATAGATCTATAGATAAGAAGTTGAAATCATTCCACAAAAGTCCCATCGTAAATCACTTCACGATGTGCACAGCTCAGCCTCAATCACACTGCACGCACACTCAATCATCCCCAGCAGTGACGGCACTATAGAGCAGACATCTAGGCCGCCAGAACCGGGGAAGAAATCTTCCCATTCCTGCTAAACTGAATGCTAAAGTGCCGACTTTTTTAATGAATTCCAAAGGCAGTAGGCCCGGGGGGGCCACTTACATTGACGAGTGGATACCATGCGCGACCAAAAAAACACGTAAAAAGGATGTCTTTTTCACGATAGGGCACGTTACGTACGTAACGTGATAAGGGTGTCAAAAACACAAAAAATAATGAAAAAGGGTATCTATTTCGCTAGGAAAATTACGTGTTTAGGGTCGAATTCGCGGGGATGATAAAACAAAATTAAAATGTTTTATAAAGGATGTCCTTTTTGCCCCAACACTTCGTGTTTAGAGTCCGATTTGCGCGAGGTGTAGAAGGTGGGGTCGTACTAAACCAAATAAGGTAAAGCCGACGACTGAAGGACCCGTAACAATAAATCATTCTTGTACTTGTTTAGGGGTTCATTTCAGGGAATATTTGCGAAGAGTATCGTTTTGACTGTTACCAATACTTGTTAAGGGTAGGGTTTCACACGCCAATACTTGTTAAGGGGCGCATTTTCAGAATATGGAAATTACGTGTTTAGGGTGCTTTTCGAGACCCCATGGTCGCGCATGGTATCCACTCGTGAATGGAAGTGGCCCCCCCGGGGCAGTAGGACATCTCTCTAGTATAAATCATGTGAAACTATCAATAAATGTTGAATATCACCCAGAATTATTACTTCAAGGGACAATGAAGAGCTTTCCAGGTCTTTTCAAAGCCGAATTCATCGTATTTGTTTTCGATTACAAGTTGATGAAAATTAACCAGACAGTACCGTTATCCGAAGGGAATTGATATTAATCAATTCAAGAAAATAGCCTCAAAATTTCATTTCTTTATCACAACAATTAATTTTAAAGTATATGAAAAATATCTTTTGATGATTCAATCTTTAATATATATGATGAGTATTTTTGTAAAATTTTGCAAATGGAATAATAATTTCCCTCAAACCTCCAAATCCCCCTCCATTACAAATGGACTCTTCTCTTACTACATTTGGGAATTACCCTACCCAATTCATCGTACTCCTAGCTCTGCGCTGCAAGAACAAACGTTGGCTCGATCACCTGAAGAGTGTTGGCCCGTGCGTAAAGACAACGTATTAGCAGTAACGTTAGATCTAAATTCTGAAATCTGATTTTCGGATCGTTTTTTTGTACATAAAACATCACTTTATAGGAAAGAAATTACATGCAAATTTAAGATAAAATATATAAAATTCAGAAATATCGTACCTTAGACCGCAGTTACTGTTATTTCCTTTCAAATGATGATCAAAACATAATCATCCTCGATCCTTTCGTTTGTCATCGTAAGTTGCCATCTTGGATGACGTCATCATCCTTACAGACGTATTTACCAGTCGCTATACATCGCGATTCGTACCATGCATGCCGCTCGCATATTCAACTAACATATATGTACGTGCACGCTATCAAATTATTAAAGTGCGTTGGAAAACTGGCCGGCGGGCGACTACGCACGCGCAAATACCAGGCTCATCTCGGGCTCAACCACTGAACTAGAAATACGTATTTCTAGTTCAGTGGGCTCAACACGCACTCCACATACATACAATTATGTACACACATTATCAAAATTGTCAAAAAACGTAATTTGAAAAGAAAAACCATAATGCCGTAATTTGAATGAAAAAACGTAATGATTACGGCAAAAACGTAATGGTTGGCAGCTCTGCATGATTGAAGAGTTCATGGTGGTTGTTCATACTGTTTTTTATACAGGGAAAGTAAAGATTTGTACATATCAGTCCTATTTGTTTGATTTGAGTTGCTTTGAAACAAAATTGTAAAATATCTTTCTCTCTCTGCATAGCATTTCTGTATGACATTCAGGCACCTCTTATACTAAATTCCCCCCGGTGACGTCACACTCCGAGTGACTTTTCTGTACACTCGTCTCTCGGGCTTTGACAGGTGGCTAATTTCATAGACTTTCAAAGCAAAATATCGAGAAGGCAGAGGATTATTGTGACATGCTATGTGTTTGAACAACTTATATATACTATATATTGTATGTAGAACCTATATTTATGGAAACTCACCCCCTTCTTAATTCAACTTTAACCCTTTGATATTTTATAGTTTTAGACATACATTTATAACTGATTGTCGTTGTTTCACTCGATTTTCTTTATTGCCATAATTATTTCATTACTATCATTTCAGTGGGGTTTTTTATCAGTGAATAAACTATACAATTAGTAATTCTATAATTAGTAACTGTTCCCTTTTGATAACTTTAATATTTCAGTTTGATTCATATTTCATTTAAGTAAAAATATTTGTTTATTTAATGTTACCAAGCATTGTAATCTTTGACTTAGATTTTGACTTTATATTCATGTATGATATGATGATTTATGTTGTTCTTTATGTTTTCATCAGGGGAGCGTTTCATCAACATTTTTGTCCGACAAGTTGTCAGATCTGACATCTTTCCTTGATTTTGATTGTTACTATGGTAACTGTTGGATAAAACGTCTGACAAGTCCTTTCATGAAACGCCCCCCTGGTCATTGATGAAAAACAGTTTTATGCTGATCTTTTGTACCTGAATAAATATGTTCTAATAAATAAATAAATCAATCAATCATTCTAAACGTGCAGCTCATTGACGCACGAGCGGTTAACCATAGAAATTTAGAATTCAGTGCTTTTTTACAAAACCTTTTACATGGACCTCTTCTTAAAATAAGCGGTACATAAAATAAATGAAGCTTGAAAATTGCATGAACTTTTATAAACCTTGGTTTGTAAACTGCTGGCAAATCCGCAAATGAATCAATTAGAAGAATAACATAGCAAAATCAATTGAAAACATAATGCCTAAATTCATGAAACTTTGCAATGAGGTTTACTGACTGATTCCCAAATATAACTGCACTGTGCACACTTCTTTTAAACATAGGTCCTTGATTATTTGAGAAAGGGAGGGGGGGGGGGGTTACAATAAAAAATGAGAGATTCACCATTTACTTATAATAAATGTAGCCTTATTAGATGTACATGTACTGTACATGAATAGTATTGAATGCATTTTATAGTCAAACTGTTTTTGTGGGGGAGGCCCCTCTAAGCTGGAGCAGGCTACATTGTAACTGTACAGGGACATGAAAAGAACCACACCTTCAATGCAAACATAACATGAGCACCTCTTTTGAATTCGCCTATTCAAAATTTCAAATATAAAGAAGTACTTCAGTAGCACCTCATAAATTCAGCCTTTATTCGAATATATGCAAGTGAAGTCTATTGTTAATACACAAGAATACAAAATTTGCTAATGAAATGGTGTATAGATCAATTTATCAAAAGTCATCTGAGATATTAAAAGAAAACTGCAAACATTATAAAACTAAGTTGCCAAAGTCATGCATGGAGACTAGTCAACGTGTGACATGTCCATGTGCTTACAAAATACACTGTAGCCTACACTGGAATGTCATGCTATTAGCAATGTGTTCTACAATGCAATTGGACAAACCTGGCTTTATGCCTTCTTCAAGCTAAAATACACTTTCTAAAATTATTAATTTGTACGAAATTTCAATGGATTTCTTTGAGAAAATCAGGTACCCCGGTAATAAGACCTCTCCGCAACAACACTTTTATAGAAAAACGCAAGGGTTCCATGTTGAGGTATTTCTGCCCAAGTCAACCTTCAATACATTGTAAGTTGAATAATCGCCTTAATTGAAGCAATTTTAGGCCGAATTATTATTAACATGACAATATATCTTATAATACCCCTTTCAATGCGCTTTTCCCCGGTGAAAAAGAAAGTGTCCAGTATGAAAGGTACACAGGAGAACTTCCCCAGCGAACTTCGCCGGCGAAGGTGGAGAACTTCCCCGGCAAAGTTTGCCGAGAAACGGCCAGTATGAAAGCTTACCAAAAAACTTCTCCTCTTTAATGACGTCAGAGGTAAAAATTTTTCTCCCCGAAATCCCCTGAACTGAGAATCCGCACGCAAGCTAGCTATTATTTCCGTGGTCAATGTGGAAGGCCACGCTTTATGAGCGATTCAATCATTCCAATACCCTCGAACATACAGTTTGTTCATTACAAAAGCGTTAATTTACATGCTGAAAATGCGCTTAAAATATCAAAATACTTTGATTCTTTTTATGTTTTGCTTCTAATATTTCTAAAATATGTTGTAATTTAGATTTTTTTTACACCTTTCTGTAATCGGTAAGGAGCAATGTTTACAATTTTCTTTTTGTTTGTTCTAATTCTGCATGAACATGCCGAGTGAGCTGATCAGCTGAGAAGTGTTTACCAACCGTCTCCAAAACTTCACTGATAAAATTAATTAGGTATCTGCAATTAATAAGGAAAGAGTACGATTAAAATTTATTTTTAAAAAAGTGCGCGCTTTCATTGTCACCGGGTCGGCACTTACTTCCGCCCGAGCAAATCACCCGTCGACTTTTGACGGGGATCGGGGAAGAGATGTCAGTGCCAAAGGGTACATTTTTTTCTTTGCCGGGGAAGTGAGGAATGTGTGCCGGAGAAGTTCGCCAGGGAAAAATGAAGAGGCCAGTTTGAAAGGGGTATACATGTTTAAGTCAAATTTTGACCAAGTCTACCAGATTTCACTGGTTCCAAGAGATGACTTTATAGGCAGAATTTATGTATTCACTATTTACCTGTAGATTGCTTATATGAGGGTACCAGTTAAAATTCAAAAGTATGGTAGGGGGTCCTAAAGCTGCGCGGGTCCTAAAGCTACGCACCACTCATCGCGCATGCAGTTTTTATGGCAAGCGCTCTCTGTGCGTGGAAATGTGATTGCAGAGTGATGAACGATTCCTATTCAATTTTTTCTACAGAGGCTGCAGTAAATCTTTAAATGCAGAGAAAACCAACAACTGTTTGGAACTTTGGAGTTATATTCGCTTTAATTTCATTTTATCCTATAATAATTTGATTTTTTTTAGAAATTGAGTCGCAGGAAATACTATTTTTTGCATGATAAATCGAGTGCGTAGCTTTAGGACCCCTTCTACATCGGGCGGCGAAATCAAGAGGTGTTCGGAAAACAGGGCGGGATTTTCGTATTAGTGAGTTTTGCGATATTTTCTTCTTGGTTAATGATCTTTAGAATGTTTGCCACAAATGAGAGAAATATAATTTGTTGAAATATTAAAATTGGGATAGTTTTTATTGTTTGAAAACAAAGTGCGTAGCTCTAGGTCCCCCCATCATACTACAGAACCTGTTCAGAACGGAAAATCAAACCATAGTATGGACACTAACTACACTGTGAACTTATTCAAGTTTGTATTCTCACATACAACAGTATCTTGACAAAAATCAAGAAGTCTGGCCAATTGTTCAGTGAATGAAAACTGACAATAGAAATTACAGTGAGCATATATTTTTCATAAGAATTTTGTATTCAGAATGGAATAGCAATACTGTACGGGCATGAAGGCCAGTATGCAGGAAAAAAAAACCCTACTGCCTATTAAAAGAAACATTGTAGTGAATTTTAATTTTCAAGTGCTCTTTAGAGAATTAGGGGGGCAAAATTGCCCAGAGCCGCAATGTATTTTTTTCTCTGCCAGTATGTATGTAGCTGAAATTGTGGTTAAATACCAGAAAATTCATACTTTACTGACTTTACTCAAATATTTACTTTTAATATTCAAATTACAAACTCTTTACCAGACAAGGCCAAATGTGGCCTGGAAAGAAAGCATTTTATGGGGGCAATAATTAATGAAAATTTAAAAGCAAAGTCATCTCAACAAAATGAAAATGGTTTTAAGGCTCAGTGGTGGTTCTATAGGGGGTAGGCAGGTTACCCCCCCCCCCAAAAAAAAAGCTGGGTAAAAAAGGGGTGAAAAAGGAGAGAAAAATATAGAAAAGCTACAATGAGGAAGAAAAGTGAATGAGATAAGGGGAGGGGAATGGAAAAACTTTTCAGGTCATTTAATAAAAATACCGGGGGGTAAGTATTTTTTCGTGCTTGGCTCATATTTAATTTGCTTTGAATTTTTTTTAATCTGATATGCCCTTCCAATATCATCTTTGTGCCTCTTTAATAGCTTTCTTTGCACATTGATCATATTTTGATAAATTTCTGCTCTTATGTTCTTTCTTATTACATTGCGAATTTCAGAGAATGAAAGGCAGGCTCCTTTTACACACACAGGTCCAGTTGAAAATGAAAATACCCTATCTTTCAGCATACTGACTTAAAATGTTTTAAGATAGATGATAATGACTGCTGATAAGATATAAAGGAGAGCAATTACCTTTTGTACTATTACTGAAGTTATCTATGATAACGGGAGTATATCCTTGATTGAGTAGATCAACCACTACATGACTCCCAACATATCCAGCTCCACCAGTAACTAACACAGCAGAGTTTGCCATTATGGTTCCTAGAAAGAGAAAAATATAATCAATTACTTTTATATTGATTTCAGTTTCATTTATACAGGGTAGCGTTGTCTGTGACAGAACTGCTTTCCACAACAGCCCTGCCCACATAACTCAAAATTATCATGCAATTATAAAATGAATAATATTTCAATTTATCAATAGCACACTCATACATATAATAACCTTATATGGAGTAATCCATAAGAATTTTTTTAAACCCAGATAATACATAAAGTCTGAGCAATGAATCAATTGGTTTCTGCAAAAAAAGAAACTGAAAGCAAAATGAAACATAAGAAAAAGAAAAGCAATTTTTGCACAGAAAAAGGAATATGAAGCTCTTCCTGAACCAAAAAAGAAAATTTAACTAACATATTTCTATTAAAAAGGGCATTAAAATGACTACATTTTTATTTTTTCTTCTTCTATTTTGAATTGTCTCATAGGAAAATTCATGATTTCCTTTATTTTGATTATTAAATCCTGATATAAGAGCATTTAATGAGCGACTGTTCCTTTGATTCACACTAAGGTTGTTCCACCAATGAATTCAAATGTCTCACTGGTTGCACAATTACATAAACCAGTTAGATACAATTTCCAAAAATCTCAAGAATATCTCAACAATTCATGGTTTAATCAATGGGGCTTCTGTCTTTCTCCTGAAAAATAAATACTGCTATAGATGGTTTTATTTAATACCAAATTAGCCCACCAAATAACTGTCCTGAAATAAAAACGATTAAAATCAATTTTAAGGCATTTCCAGCTATTTTTAGAAATATGTCAAGGTCAAATGATATGGATATGAGTTGAAACATTATTTGCAGCTTAAAGTAAACAAAAAATGGAACAAGATTTGCAATTGTCAGCCAAAGTCTCCAATTATATTTAAATGTCATACAATTGAAAAAGGATGCAAACACATAATTGTTATGGAAACTCAACTGATTTATTGTTATTTCATGATTTTCAGCTGTACATGTATTTTCAAGGTCATTGTCAGGAATGACAAGTTATTTAATCAGAGATCCTCCAAGGCTCCAAGTGCTCACTACAGACTTCTTATACTGCAATTTTCATTTTTTTTTGTTGATTTGTCATCGCTTTGAATATTTTCCAAACAGTATTATCGTCAGCAAAAATAATATAAAAAGTATGTTTTTTAACTCAAGTTATTTATTGGTGTCTCTATTTTATCAAACAATCATGGGAATTGCGCATAACGTTACAATGAATCAAGAAATACCGACAAGCTGAATTAAGGTTGTGAATTGTATTAGTGCCACCAACGACCTTTCTTTTATTTTTACGTGGAAGAGACATGCGAAGCCACTTTCCAGGCCGAGGTAAGCGATTTTGCTCTTTTTTATGTCCTTTTTATATTAAAAATGTTAAAAAATGAAAATGGAACGCTTTTCAACAGAAAAAGCCCTGGTGAGTAGCGGAATGAGTTTCGGCTAACACTAACAACATAATTCGCGTTATCTACATGTATCATTTTTATCATGGTTATGAAGCAATGTTAACCGACAACTCTAAAATACATTAGTCTACCGGTACGTAAACGCGTCGTTGGTAGTGCGAGCAGGGTGACCAGACGTCCCGTATTTCCCGGGATCGTCCCGTATTTTGCCCCTTTGTCCCGGCGTCCCGACAAACCGTTCCCGGGACGCCTATTTGTCCCGTATTTCAAAATATTGAACAAAATGTAGTTAATACATTTAAAAGTGACAAATTTTTATCAAATAACCAACAGATGACGAAGCAGAGACATCAATAAAATCGATAACTGTCAACTTTTGCAAGTTCTGCGGTGATTTTCTTGCTAACCCACATTGCAAACGAAACTGGCCTCCTGTGTGTGGCAAGCTACTAGCCCCGGCTAATACTATAGCTATAGCCTATAGGCATGTAGGTTTGGAGCAGATTGTCAGTGGTGCAAACAATGCAATGACATGATAAACAGTTTTTCCACCAAAATAATCAGCCGGAAATTTTTATATTATGGATTCTCAGATTGCTGATTTGGAGATGTACGTAATCAGAGGAACAAGTTATTGAGTTTTCATAACTAGATCTAGTTGTTTCAGCTTTCGTTTTGAGTACGTCTTGTTGTGTATGAGGCCGCGATGTTTCATCTAATTTTTAATTTTGACAATGTTTCACCTTGAAATGTTATCGATTTCTAAAACATTTTAGTTTGTTGAAATTTTAAAAATATAATAAAAATAACACAAATATCATTATGATTTTTGTTAGATGATTGGATTGTTTTTGTTTGCTTGAAGTTTGTACTTTTTCCTCTTTCTTTTCTATCCTTCTTTCTTCATCCTTCTATCCTTCCTGCTTGCCCTTTTTGTTCCATCTATCTTTATTTCCAATCTTTCTTTCCAGATCCTTTCTCTCTCTGTTAATTTTTCTTTCTTTCCTTCTTTCTCTTACTTGCCGTCTTTATAAAATGTCCTTTTTTTAGTTCCTTCATTCTTTCTTTCCTTAAAGTTTTCTTTGCTTCCTTCTCCCTTAATTCCTCTCCTTTTTCTTTTCGTTCTTTGTCTCCTTATCCTTCCATTATTTTCTTCTTTTTAAAAATTATTTCCTCCCTCTTTTTCCTTTCTTTCAATCTTTATTTTTTCCCTTCTATTCTAATTCTTTTCCCTTTTACTTCATTTCCTCCTCCTTTTTTATTACTTTCTTTTTTTCTTTCTCTCCTTTATTTTTTCTTCCACACATTTATTCATCTTCCCTTCATTTCTTTTTCTTTCTAACGTTATATTCAATTCATGACTGAAACCTTTTTTTCTCTTTCAATTTTATTCTTTCTTTCATCCAGTTTTATTCTAACTTTCTATTTTTTTTTCTTTCTTTCTTCTCAATTCATCCATTTTCTTTCTTTCCTTCATTCTTTCATTCACCCTCCCTTCCAATTCTTTATATTTTGTCACAATTTTCTTCTTTGTTGATCTTGTTTTGTCAATTGTCCCGTATTTCATTTTGTGAAATCTGGTCACCCTGAGTGCGAGGTTAGTATAGACTACCGTATATAGTCTATAGTATACTAAATATTACTATAAATTAAAACCTCGCAATACGTGTGAGTGGAGCGGTTCTACCAGACCATTTCATGAAACAGGCCCGTGACGTGATCGTGCCCAAGGGCCAAGTCCAAGCTCCAGGCGCGGCACTGCACTACCATACACCCAGCCGAGTTGGCCGCGCCCGGCCCGACAGCTGACAGTTGCGGGGTACGGTGGCGGCCGGCGGCGAAACTTTGAAATACACCGACCCTTTCGGATGGCAGTCATGCCTGTGGTACAGCTACAGTTGATACCGGTACCTAATGAATTAATGTAGACTATATCAATGAACTATCATTTCATTTTTCATGTGGAAAAAAAATCATGTAAGTTAATAAAGCAACTTACCTCAAATTCAATTGATGTACGATACCGGTAACTTAATCAAATTGGCCCTGTGATCGATGTTGTCACGTCATCACCGAAGGCAAAGTTCGCACGTGCATCATGCGACACCGGCGTGCGCGAACTAAACGAATAGCGCGTGATGAGGGGACATTTCCATTCCCTGGCGTATGAGATTTCTCATGTACACAAGTGAACGGGTAATAACACGATTCATTGGTACCTGTATTTGAATAGCACATGAGTGAAATCGGTGGATACGTACCGTATTGTGTTTTAGCCTCGTAAGTGTGGGGTACTAAATAAAGAGTAAAGTGATCAAGGCAAGTTTGCAGGTCAAGCAACCATGGACGGTTAGTTCAGAGCTTCACTCGATTTTTTACCATTATTTACATGACAGCTTTATGTTTGGCAAGATTTCCGACCAGGTAGAACTTCTGGTGAGGGTAATTGATAAGAATAAGATTAGCCTAGGCCTAGGTAAAAATCTTTCGTCATGAACGTGTGCTTTTATTAAATTAGCCTTTGGCTTTAGCCTTTAGGCTTTAGACTAGTAGGTAGGCCTAGGGCTAGGCCTAGTTAAGTTAGTTACTCTCAATGAGAGTCTTGTGGAGCTGGAGCCAGGGATTGCGTCCCATTCATGTGCGTGTACCGCAAAAAAAAACTGAAATTTTTGCCCCCGAGATTTCTAACTTGGCGAAAGAGAACAACAATAACATTTTCTACCGAAATTTTTTGGGGGTTTTCAGTGCAGTGTATGATTGATAGTTTTGATAGCCTGATAGTGATATGTATCATAGCATAGGCCTAGCTCTTTCCAAATTCGATATATTAATTGCCTACAAGTAGATGGCTGGCAGCCGTCTGTTTCGAGGAGTTTTTTAACATTTTTTAATTTCTCCTCGTACACAGACGGCTCGCTATCGTGCAGCCACCATGGCATTAGGGGTACCGGGTAAACAATGCAAAATCCCCCTCGACGGGGCTCATCGATTTTTGTCTTTATTTCATAAAAATATTGAAAAAGAATTGTACCAAAAAAGAGATTATTCCATTTTGGCCTGAAATGCACCAAAACAGGGAAAAATAAACTTAAAAAGGGGAAAAAACAGTGACTTACTTCGGCTGTCGCGCATCTTCACTTCCCTGTTTTATCCGAACTTAAGTAAAAGTACATACCGGTAAACATATGGCCATTGAGTCCCCTGTACAGATCGCGCTAGAACTTCGGTCTCTGTATTTGATGAGTGGAGCCAACGGAGTTCAGCGGAACAACCAACATAACACTAACAGAGACCGAAGCTTTTGGTCTAGCCTACAACTAGTACAAGTACAATGACGTTATAATGACATAATCACACGTAAAAAGGGCACAAGCACTTACTGTCAGACGGTTTACTCGAAGACTACTTTGCTGGGCTCACGTGCGTTTAATGCCCTTCTGCCAGCCGCGCAATGATATATTACTTTCCTCTTTTACTGGGCGTTGTTGCATGGCGTGTGCCTGTAGGCTGTAATCCAAATCCAACTTATTCCAAGCTTGCCTTTGGCAGTTTGGGGGGAATTAGTTCGAAATTGATGCAGAGGTTTGAGGTTCGAGCCCTGGTCAGTCTTTTGGATGGTGACGTTAAAGGTCGGCCCCAGACGTATATATGATTGATACACGTCTGACAAAAACTCAATTATACACTCACGTCACACACACACACTACCCTAACACCCACAGCCTAGGTTCTCATTGTTTACTAGTACTAGTTCAATGTAGATGATTCACTGTCCAGCCTTGATCAGTCTTCCCTGCTATTTGTTTTTTGTTTTCAATAGGGCTACTTCGTGTCTTGACCATAATGTTGTATCTAATTGGTTGAATCGATTATTCGGGTGCATTGGCCAAATAAGGGATATGTTTAAGCAAAGTCAGTGCTGTCCTAGATTTCAGCCTGTAAATCATCTGTTATTCTATGTTTGGTCAAGATTAAATTTAGGTTCATTTCACTGACCATACCATTTTTTCCCCTTGGTAATAATTCAGACATCACTTTAATTGGAACAGGAATTGCATACGTTGTAGGAGACTGGAATTCCTTATTTTACCATGTAAAAAGTTCTTAAACTTTAGTAATCATGTTTATTCTGGATGATTTTTTTGTGATCAATATCAAGCGGTATCCACAGGAGTTGTATACATTGTAGGAGACTGGAATTCCTTATTTTACCATGTAAAAAGTTCTTAAACCTCAATAGTAATCATGTTTATTCTGGGTGATATTTGTGATGAATATCAAGTGGTATCCATGTTAATCATTAAAGGGGAATCCAACCCAAATAAAAATCAGACAAGTTGAAAGGTGGAAGTTTGAACAATATTGGACAAATAACAAGAAAGTGTAGAGCCTTATTTCCATAGTTCAGAGAACTTTATATTTTCATGTACAGGTTAGATGCAGTTCAGTATTCTATAGGTCAGAGAACTTTCTTTATAAACAAGTTGGAATGTTAGATGCAATTCAATTCATCTGCTCAGTCTTTGTGAATTTCACTTCTTTGTTAAGACATGGAGTTGACCTGGATTACCGGTACATGCTTCAATTCATTGATTCTCTGTATGTTCTGTTACACACACATTGACTATACAGTATAGGGCCTACACACTGATTGCTGATTGGTTAATTATTATGTTAATTCGATGTCTATGATTTTGGAGAGGAGACAGAAATAAAGTGAGCCACGTGCTCTTGGGCAGTTCCACCCTAGCCTTGAATAGAGAGACTTCTCTGTGTTTTATATAACATTAACACCTGTGTAGTGAACCCTAACTCTAACTCCAGTAGCCACCCTACATCTGGTGGCAGCGGTGGGATTCGAACCCACGCCATCGAAATGACTGGTTAGTTAGGAATTTTTATTTTAATTTTTTTGGCTGCATATGGGATGTCATAGTGATGTAAGGCAAGGACTACTCTTCCATGCACTCCAATGCATATTATGGCTAAAATGTCATTTTCCCCAAAAGTTTTATTTTAAATTACATTTTTCTTTCATGAGGACATATAACAATATACTACCTGGGTTATATTTAGATTACTGCCCCAGGGGAATGGGTACTTAGGAGAAAACCACAAATCCCTGATAATAAAGTACATGGCCTATGGGAAAGTTGTCCTTGCCCCTTGTCATAATTTACTTACCCAATTGCCAATTTGAAATCTACATAGTATTAAGGCGGTGCTGCACCATCCCGAGTTTGCTCAATCTCGAGATTTTAGCCCGATCAGCCCTCTTCGCGATTAATCTCGAGATTCAAGAAACCCCGTCTGCACCATCCCACGAGGAGCTATATCTGCTCGAGCGAGGCAACAAGCCCGATATTCCGGGCATGCGCACTTTCGGATCTTGGAGTTTCAACGGCCCGCGCTTTTGAATAACTTCCCGCGATATGCAAGCAATGAACTCCTTTCACTAGTACTTTCGCCGAATTCAACCGGTGTTATGCAACAATCCTTTCAGCTCAGCGAGTGAAGAAGTGATGTATTCTTCGTGAAATATGATGGCGGAGTAGGAGGCAACGACAGAGAGAGAGAGAGAGAGGGAGAAGGAGGAAAGAAATGCTATTTGCTCACATTTTGCGAAGGAATAAGACAACACTGCTGTCAGTGTTGTTATTGAATATGACCATCGTCGATGCGATGAGCGCCTCCCCCTTCGGTCTGGTCTCTCCCGGGGTCTCTCCCAAAATCCATTCACTGGTGGGGACACCATCGTTGCTTATGAACGCTTCGCATGTATAAAGTTGACTTTCGCACGTGTTTATGTTTTGACCAAGGCGGAAGTGGAACGCGAATTGCATTATGGACTGACGTCATGAATAAATTACCCCGAGTCCAATCTCGAGTGCGTCTGCACCGACGAATTAGCGGGATAATTCGTAAAATAGCGCGCTATTTTGCAAATAAACCCGAGTTGACTTGGGATTGCAATCTCGAGATTAATCCTACGAACTAGCGCGATAATTGCGTCTGCACCGCCAACTATCTCGAGATTTTTCAGATCGGGATAATTTGCCGGATCAGAAATAGCGCGCTAATTTGAAACTTCGGGATGGTGCAGACGGCCCTTTAGTGATCTCAATTTTAAAACAGCTATAATTTTCTTATTGCTTGTCCGATTTCTTTCAAACTTTCACCATTCTCTTTAATTTATTTTTCTCCTTCCCAACACAACATTGTATGGCCAGGGCTGGATTCCCCTTTAAAAGCCCCTTATTTTTCTACAATTACAACGTATGCATGTGGCATGCAGAGCTACGATAACGATAAAATAGGCCTTTTGTTTTTTCAATTCATTTTTTTTCATTATAGCTACTGTAAAACTAAAGCATAGATGCACATAAGCAATAATATTCTCTGTACAGTCTAATGAGGATAATGACAAGTTTTCTTTCTGTTTTATTTCTTTACAGAGCTGTAAACTGAATTAGGGTCTGCCATGGATGCTACACAAGCAATCATCTTCTCTGATGAAGAAGATAGTGAACAAGAACAAGGAAGTGGAGAGAAAAAGGCTGTAAGTCACATGCAATATGTAAATCAAGATGCACGTCTTAGATCATGACTTTACGCACCACTTGTGACCCTTCTTCTGCCAAACAAACGAGATACTCAAAATTCTCTTACTGTAATTCTCAAAACATCTACCGTAGACATTCTGTATACCAGCTTTAAAACACGAGAAAGATTTGTTATAATAACATATGCAAAATTTGTATAACAAATTTACTATCAGCAAATAAGATCAAAGGATTTCAGTGGCTTTTAACTGTTATTGCAAATTTGTTATTATAAAAAGTTTTATGAAACAGGGCCCGGATTTTAACATCAGCTTATGGGAATTCATGATCTCTTTCTACAAAAAAGATCATCTTTTTAAAATAAATTACTAACAACTAGCTTTATGGTACACCACACCGAATACAAATGACTCTAAATGGCTTTACGTAGCTTTGGAATGATGATAATTAATCTGCATGTAATGAAATTGAAATAAACACAGATTCTGCCTAATTCCTGGGTCCTGTGGAATGTAAAGTATGTGTACACAAAAATGAAAATACAGTGACTTTTGTGTGCTTTATTGTAAGTTACAACCTTGTATGGAGAAAAGAAGATGGCAGGTGCATGAAAGCAAGGAGAAATTGGTGACAATGTTATCATGATGCAAAGATTTAATGTGTAATATTTATACAGCACTTTAACATCCACAATTTTATGTTTATGGTACGTATCATTACTTTGGCTTTATGAGTCATGACTTGGATGATTGATTCAAGGAAAGTTGAATTTGTCTTTTGATTTTTTATGTCAATGTAGGTTGCTTTTCTTCATGTTTTGGCTCAGAAAGAGCTGTCTGCTGTCAAACATCCAATCTATGAAGGTAAGTTTGTATTGATTATCAGGAATTAATTTCACAATCTTTTCATCCCTTTGTACTGCTCTTTGCTTCAAATTTCAAAGGCTGAACAACTACATGTAGGCCACAACGCTCTGTCTTTTTTTACTATGTATTTTGAGGACATGTCTAAGAACACATTGTAAAGGGACTATCACATACATTGTTTGTCCTAGCCAGTGTATGCCAATGCATGTAGGCTATTTTTTGTTGTCAAGAGTGGAATGAAATAGAATGATAGAATAGAGTGAAAAAGAATGGGATGCTTGATTTAAGAAAAAATGGGATTAAATGAGAAAACGGCTGGCCAAACAGTACATCGGCAGTACAAGCAATTGACTCTTTTTTTAAATGTTATCAGTTATGCTTTCTTTATGTGTTTATTTGCAGGTGATAATTACATCGGTCGTCATGATAGCAATTCTATCCACATGCCTTTCAAGGTGAGATATTGGAAGGAGTAATATAAAAGAAAAAAAGTTCTTTGAGAAAAATGTGATCTTGTGTAAATGGGTATGAAATTAAGTTTTTGATACGTGTATGACAGGCGTTGCAGAACGAATTGGAAGGGGGGGGGGTCAAACATGCATAAAATCACAATTAAATGGTAATTTTCAGGTTTTTGTACATGGTAACTGAAAGTTCCTCAACACTTGTCCATTCCAAAAGCCCCATCTACCACACATAGCTCTCACCATTGCTCTCTCAGTCCTTCTCAGAATACCCATTTCGTTTAAATTACTTGAACACCACTTTCAGTCCTATACAATATCACTGATCTCACACAACTCTATAAACTATTTCAAATTCTTTCAACTTCAGTAAAAACCTTTTCCCAATTAACGACCCTCCGCCTTCCCCAAACCTTAGTCAACCAAACATGTCTGCTAAAAAGAACACATACCTTAAATTCACTGCAAATGTTGGCTGGCTCAACCTTTCCATAAATATCCCCAACTACCTGATTGATTGTGGGAATCCACCAAGTCTGTGTCCAGATAATATTTTTCAAACATTTTTCAGCGGCGATCAGTCCACATTTCCTGACGAAGGGTAGTGGTCCGCAGCCGTGACGTCGTAAGTCTCGTTTGCCGACTTTGTGTGACAACTGATTAACCTCTAGCCATCTTCTACTCAGTATGATGATCAACTGTTTTCTTCCTGTAGGCATTGTCCAAGCAGCATGCCTGTATTGAAGTTCAAGGGAATTCACATCTTATCTATGATATGGAGAGCAGAAATAAAACAAGGAGAGGCAAGGTAATAGTGGAATCAGAATGCTCTGATCAGATATAGCATACAGATACATGTCATGTTTCCGTGTGTAACAGAAGTATTCCAATTTTGGGGAAAGAATAGAAAATTAAAGGTAAATGCTAGTTTTGGTAACGATATCAAAATGAGTTCGTACAGAATCCAATGAAATGACCACCAAAGTGTCTGTATAAATAAAACGCATGTGTCAAAGGATTCTGGAAGAAATTGTGTAATTGCTGAGAAATCAGCAAATAAGCACAGGATTAGGGTAGAGCGTCGGGCCCGACGCTCAAAGCAATAATTATACACTGTCCCACGTGCGCTTATCTGTGTTGGGGAAGTTCAGTCTGAACATTTTTCAGCGTAGATTTCAAGATTTCACAAAGTTCAGTTTACCGGTATGTAACTGTACCAGATCTAGATCCTCGATGATATACTGACAATCAAGCCTGGTTTTACAGACTTTCTCATGAAATCAGTGTTTACTGCAACTACTGGAATTTCTCTTTAAGCCTGTGTGTTCCTGTTATTGTTAAAAATTATGTGTGGTATTGATTAGAAAATTTACGAAGCTCATATTTCCTAGTGATTTGTTTTAATTTTCATACCTTGACTTTGTGGGTTGGCATGTATGGAAAATAGTTTTGAAGAGGGATACACTGTGTGTTTATCTAATTCATGATCATGACGATCTCTAGTACATTTTTGGGTAACAATTATTAAATACAAAGTTTTCTAAGCACTTCATATTTATCTGCAATTCTGTATATATTGTCTTGAAAAAAATAAAAATGTTCGTTCAGGAATATATTATAAACATAATTATTTGGATTACATAATGCATTCAATTTGTATTCACAGATGTTTTTGAAACCTAATGTGCGGTATGAGCTGCGAGACGATGATGTCATCATCTTCGGTGATGTCAAGTGTCAATATATTCTCCAGTCAGAACAACGGGTATGTTACCATGGCAATATCTCTTTGACCTCGCATTAGCATATTTTCTACAACGTTCAGAATCTATCGAAAATGCCTCTAAAATCACAAAGGACAGATTAGAGGTCATTGTCGAAAGTTGGTGGACCAGGACAGCACATCATCTTAAGATTCGGACTGGACAAAAAATTGCAAATATGTTGTTTGTCCAGAATCCAGGACTGCACTGCTGTTTTGATTAACCGATTTTCGACAAAGACTGCTTTGTTATGAAGGGCTTTGATAAAAGATTCTCTGCGTTATAGAAAGCCTCTGCAAAGTGATTGCTAGAATGCCCTAATATTATTATTGTGCTGGCACAATGAAAATTTAACAATTGATTTGCATACAAGTTGAAAAATAAAGAAAAATATTTGTTATGGTTTCATGAAAATAAGAATAAGTGAGTTGTGAATTTTATAAGTTTTAGATTTGTAATGTCATATGCAAGCAGCTTCCCCCATTTATTACAAAAATATACAACGCTTTGAGAAAGAATAGTGGGAAATTATTAGTCCGAAGTTAGACTGGAAAGTCTTTCATTAAAGTGGGTATAGTAACCCAACTGATGATACAGAAACAAAAGAAATAACAAGAATTCTTCAATAAAATAGATTTTGGGATTTATTGAATATCATAGGGGAGGAATTTTTCATTATTTTTACAATAGTGTCATTACTGTAGTCCCACATGTAGACTCTCATGTCCGACATGTCGGTAGATTGAGTGGGACGTCAACTGGAAACAATCTTTCAGAGTCAAGAAAGTAGTGAATATTCTTCATTTTCTTGATAGAATCCAACTAAATCAAAATTTCAAGGAAACAAGGAAAATGGATTGTCATTTCATGGATTGAGAGATGCAATCTCATATTGCAGCAACTTTTGGTGAAGATTTTTTTCTTTTGTTTTTTTTACCCTCGCCAGTCCAAACTACATGTAACCAGCTGTGTGTTGATAGCATTTAATCATTTTCAAACTAAACATAATGGCCTGTAGTTTGAAGTCAGGTTTAACTTAGACCATGGTCTAACTCTGTGCTAAAATTATGGGAAGCCAAAAGTGTCACAATTTTTATTACATTGTATGTTTCTTTTGTTTACTGTGCTCTTTCCTGATTCATCGATGGTGAAGACAATCATCTATTTGTACTTCCTAGACAATTATGGATGATTTGAGAACCAATGAGCTGAAATATAATATACATGTATCTTCTGTTAGTGATTTATGTAACAATTGGCTATCAATACTTAAACCACAACTTTAAACCTGAGTTAAAGTTAAACCCGACTTCAGAATACAGGCATATGACTCTGGTCTAATTATTGTCTTTATCATAACGTGAATTTGAGCACTTGGCAAGTTTATTATCATTATTACAGAGTGGATTAGAGCACTTAATAAGTTGTGCTATTTTTATCTAGGAAGATGATGATGATACAGGTTCTGATACCGATTCTGAATTGATGCTTCAACCACCAGATTCTGAAGATTTAGATCAAGATGATTACAAGAGCAAAGAGGTGGGTAGACGGTTCTAAATAATACCTTTCCTTGAGAGCAGTTCCATCAAATCTCTGTTATGTAAAGCTAATCCGCCATTTTCATTTTTCTGATTGATTGCAATTTCCGTTTTTTTTTTTCATCCGTCTTTTCCTTTGATCCCACGGCCGATTAGTTGGAAAATAAAATGGGCCGGAATGAACAACAAAGATATAAAATTGGGAAACTATGGAAACAGACAAAATAAAAATAATGACTCATTCAAGGGTGTTTCTTTAGTTTGATTGTGTGTCATATTCATAACCAAAGGTAAGGATTTTGTTAAATTGATATGATGGTTACTAATAGGTATCAGAAATTAGACGTGAGTAATTTCAGGTACTGGGTCAAGGTCAAAGGTCATGTCAGATCAGTTAATTTTGATAAGAATTTATATTTTGTTCATTGTTAAAAGAATGACACATTAAAGGAAACTTATATGAAACGGTGGATATTGCAAATAATACTATTCAAGTTTAAAGGTCATTTGAGGTCATAGTATTTAGGATTTTCTTATCAAAGGACTTTTTTCTCTTTTTGAAAAATTATTTATCTTCCATGAAAACCATGTAAAATTGCGTATTGTTTCAGGTTAGACCGTCAGAGGCATTCCACTTGTCTTTTTATTCATGGGAAGGTCTTGTTTTTCATTCATCCATCATTCATTTTTCCCTTTTATATGTCTAAATTTCTTTCATTCATACAATTATTTATCTACCCCTTTTCTATAAAGGATGAGAATGACAATGAATCAAGCTTCAGCATAAACGATTTTTTGCAGCCAACACAACCATGCATTAAAAATGGTGAGTATTGAAGAATAAGAGAACTAATGATGATGGAGATGATGGTAATGGTGGTGATGATGATGATGATGATGGTGATTATGATGATGATGATGATGGTGATGATGATGATGATGGTGGTGGTGGTGATGGTTATGAATGATGATGATGATGAGGAGGATGATGATGATGGTGGTGGTGATGTTGATGATGACGATGATGATGATGATGATGATGATGATGATGGTGATCGTGATGAGGGTGAGAATAATTCATATCATACATAAACCTTTTGTGGGATGATAATGGTTTCAATTTTCCACTGCAGTTTTTTGCATTATATGATATTCTAGCTCTTCCCAGTTGATTATGGGCCTCTCTATTGGACTAGTTCTCTCTAATCTCCCCTATAACATATTTTCCTTACAAGGCTTTGGTGCCCTTTTACAGGTCCAAAGAATCATTTGGCTTTTCTTTCTGTAAATGCCCATACCAGTATACAATTATTTGAGTGCTTCTAAAAGTGAATATGTCTTTATAGGTCTTCATTGTTTTCTAACACACGTATCTTCATCATTGTTTTGTAAGTCCATATTCAAATGTTATTATATGTCCCTTGGGCTTTGATACCCATTGTCTAAGTTTATGCTCTGTTTTAGATTAGCTAAGGGATATTTTAGATAATCTGTTACCAGTCAAGCTGTATGAAACAGTTAAGTAGTTTTGCTATTGAATACATCTCCCACAGGAACTGTTGATGTTATGGCAACTCAAGCTGTAGATAATATGGAAACACAAGCCATCGACAACATGGCCACCTTAGCAGTGGACAGCCCGGAAACACAGGCCGTTGATGGTATGGAGACACAAGCCGTCGACAACATGGCAACATTAGCAGTCGACAGCCCGGAACCGCAGGACATTGATGGTATGGAGAATCAAGCCGTTGACAACATGGCAACATTAGCAGTCAACAGCCCGGAACCGCAGGACATTGATGGTATGGAGACTCAAGCCGTCGACAACATGGCAACGTTAGCAGTCGACAACTTGGAAACACAGGCTGTTGATGGTATGGAGACTCAAGCCGTCGACAACATGGCAACGTTAGCAGTCGACAACTTGGAAACACAGGCTGTTGATGGTATGGAGACACAAGCCGTTGATAACATGGCAACATTAGCTGTTGACTACCAAGCAACTCAGGCTGTCGATGGTATGGAGACACAAGCTGTTGACAACATGGCAACGTTAGCAGTCGACAACCTAGAAACACAGGCCATTGATTATGGTACTCACAGTGATTCTTCTGATACAGGTAAGTGGGCATATTGGAAGGGATATACATTTCCCATTTTCAGTCATTCAAAATATTAGTGTTAATGCCAAGTACTTCGCATCTCCACTGAATTGTAGGAGAACTGCCTTCACAAAGTGATTGAACATGCTGATGATAACACAGCTCACGTAGAAGAACTAGATCCTCTCAAGACCCACTTAAATTAATATATCCAACTAAACAAAAAACAAACCGGAGATAGAACCCTCACTGTTGCCTCCTCAATGGAATGGAACAAACTCCATCTCACATTAAGACAATCCCCAACAGTTGAATCTTTTAAGAAGTCCTTAAAACTTTTTTGTTCTAGGCAACTGCCTTCATTTTATATGTATGTCATTCTGTATATTTTTTTTTTTATGAATATGAAATTGTAAGAGCTGTGGGCCATTTGGGAAAAGTGTGTTATAAATATTGGGTATTATTATTATTATAGCTAGAGTGTTCTGAGGTGTTCAATTATTGTGTTAATGGCCCAAACATGGAGTAGTGTATGTGTGCAGCGCTTTGTGACCGAAGGAAAAGGTGCTATTTCAATTGACTATGGGATTGGATTGGATTGTGCTTACATTTCTCCTGTGTTTATATTATAGATATAGATGATGATGATGTCAGGCAGAGTATACTAGAAGCTCCAACCCAAGCTGTAGCACTCAACGATTCAAGACAGCAGGGTACACCTAAGGAATGTAAGCATCTGTCTCGATATTTCTTAAAATTATGGAAAGTAATATAATATACATGTACATATATATCAGGCTTTGAGGAATTATAGTGTGGGACTATTTATCCGAGGTTGGTCTGGCAAGTACTATTTTCCCCCGAGGGAACAATAGTAGCATTGCCAGACCAACCGAGGATTAATAATTCCCACTATGCTTTCCCAGGAAACACCTACTACATTTGTTTTATATCCTACTTTTGATAAATTAGAACCAAAATCTACACGCTGAGCTTGCAGAGTCCGGTTACTTACTTAATTGACATACTTTTTACTACTCCACCGCACTCAGCAGAACATGGATTAGTGCCTGTGCTGACACGTCATGGGACTTGCCTGGGAGAGACAGCTTAATACTGACCACTGCGCTGGAGAGAATAGCTAAATATCCAGTTTTCTTAAATGATGACGTCAGTATATTGGTATAGCGCAAAATATATCAAGGTCTGTGTCACGCAACATCATACTTAAAATAAATTTGGTCATGTGATGCTATTTGAACCAATAGGATTTAATGTATGTAGGATATGATAATGAACATCCTTGAAATATACATCAAACCCATGACACTATATGCACATCTTGCAGGACCTTCCTGAGATAATTCACTTCTGTCTTGTGCTTCATAAAAAAGGTGTAATGCCTCAAAATATGGCTTGAGTACTACATGAAGTGAAAAGTGGAGGTCGGAGGCATATGAAGAGTTAATCATTGCATGGAACTCGAGTGTTAAGAGTTTGTATAAATTTCAAATAGAGGGGAATTCTTTTTTTTTTCATAATTCTGTAATTTATCCTGTCTTGTTGAATTTCTCATTTGCCCTTGTGAGGGTCTCCTTCATTTAAAATAACAACATTTTTCATACGGCTACCGGTAATTTTGTATGATTCAATTCATATGGTCATTGTTTGTGACGGCCTTGTTTTTCCCCACATCCCTCTGAATTTATACGTTATTTTCTTTCTATCAGGTACCCGGACCTTAGTCCTCGATTCCTCTGCAGATTCTAGCGATATAGATGACAGTCCAGTCAAACAGGTAGAAAAATTATTCATTATTGCATCTTTGTGAAAATTATCTTTTTTAAAACTATACTTTGACTACAGGGTTCCCAGCCCATCAGGGAAATTTATTTTACTGTTTTCCAGTCGGGGAAAAATCAGGGAATTCGTAAAAAAATACCTGAAATCAGGGGGAAATGCCTCAAATGAAGGAAAAAAATCAGGGAATATTGATCGGTCCCAAAGTCAAAAGCATGGTAGTCAGTCAGACTCTTACATGTATATTTTGTTGCATATCAAAACATCATCCATTGAATGACTGGTTATGGTGGCTTTTCAGTGTTTTTTTTTTTTTACTTGTAATTCACTGCAACAACTTAGAAAGCATGCGAAACTGGGAATGGGATTAAATAATTATCATGGAAATTTTAAACTTCATCAGGGAAATATCGGGGAATTTTGTTTTCTTGAAAAGCTGGGAACCCTGGTCTATGTCCATAGACTGAATAGTGTTTCACAAAAATACTTTTCAAATAACATTGTTTTAAAAATTATGCATACTATGTTACTTAAATTATATTTGTTTGTTAAATATTTAAAAAAATAAAATGAAATGAAATATATCTGTGAAAGTCACTTACAAGGTGTTTCATGGGGGGTGTCATAAGTTGTCTTTGTAGTGATTTGAGCTAACACATATGTTTTTTAGCCAATCAGATTTTAGTAGCTCATAATAGTTGTCACTTTTCACAGAATTGAAATGGTGTGTGTGATTCACATTTTACTTGGATGTGTTGAAGAAGATAATGATACACATGTAGTTTGATATTTGAAAAAGAATACTTGAAAGTCTTGGCATTTCTTGTAATATTGCAGATTTTCAAACACTACTGTGAATTTCCAAGTTTCCTTGCCATTATTATGATACAAGAGTTTAGTTAATTTTGTGCTATTTAATTGAGGAAAAAGGTCAACAATAACATCAGCTGCCATCATTTGAAATTGGCATTATGATTATGAAGGCAGTTTTCATACACATGTGTATGCTAAAATGTAACCTTTAATTGCGAATTCATTTGCCTATTTTGGGCTGAAGCTATTGGGCCTTTCCATAAAAATAATAATCTAGCCCCCTATTTTGAGGCCACTTTTAAAATGATTTGTCTGTTTTCCAGTTATGTGAGTAGTTCTTAACCCTAACTAGGCCGGGCTTTTTTGGCTGTTCTGTGGCTGGGGGGGGGGTTGATTCAACCCCCCCCTGAGATCTCGGCCACCGATCGCGCGAGCGCCACAAAAATTTGCACGCTGGTAGTGTGCGATGTAATCTACAAGGCTGTATGGTAAAATTTTCCAAAATAATGAGATTTTATTTTATATGAATTAATTATGTTAATTTATGCATAAATCATACTTTTTGCTCTAATTCACTAAATGAAGCTCCTAGAATGCTAATTTTTGGTAAAAATATTCTTTGTAGCATTGTTAACAATGGCAATTGAAAAAAACTTCGGTTTGGAAATCAATTTCTTATGTATTTTATTGTTTTATGAATTTCTTATGTATTTCTTTGTTTTTCAACCTTTTGTTTTTCTTTGTTTTTTTCACCAGATTTATTGCACAACCTTTTTGAAGCATAATTATGCTAAAATCAATTGCTTTCAGCTGTTTAAAGTAAAAATAATCATATCTTTATGAATAAGATGAGAAAACTCAATTTGCATTGACTTTGTACACAAAATCACGTTTTGGAACAATTTTTGGTCTTACATGCACTTACAAAATGTTGCGTAATTTGGGAACCACGTACCCGGGCGTCGTAAATTTGGTCTCAAAAGATGCGCGAGACTTAAAAGTATAAACTCTGCGAGTGGCGCGGTCAAAAAATTTCGCGCGGCGGAATGATCGCAGAAAATGTGGAGGGGGGGGTTGATTCAACCCCCCCCCGGCCATTTTAGGGTTAAATTAATCTTGCTTTTGCAGTTCATGGAATGGGGGAAAAATGTAGCAAAATTAGTCCTATTTTATGAGTTCAGGATTTGTGATTAATAATTTCAGACAAGAAACGTGTATGATGATCCTACCCAAATATGTGACAGTATAGTCTCGGATTCAGGCTCAGAGACAGACATTGAAGATCCAAGTATGATTCCTGACACTCAAGCTGATGTCACAGGAGCAAGTGAAGTTGGTGAGTTTGAAATTCTTCAAGTTCTTCTATCACTTTGTTAATTAAAATGTTGCTTCGGTTCAGGTTCAAAATCGTATACAAAGAGGGCCCTATGTCTGCACTATTATTGAAATTATGAATTTCTTTAATACGAAAAAAACATTTGTAGGGTGCCTTATACAAATCACAGGTGGGCTGACTAATGAAAACAACAACAAATCTATGAACAGGTAATCAAAAGTTTTTGTTGATAGTATTTGTCAATATTTGAAGAGTTCTCATGATAATCCATGGCGTGTCATTTTTGTCTCGCCTGCATAGCAGAGCGAGACTAAAGGCGCCGCTTTTCCGACCGTGGCGGCGGCGACGTCAATATCAAATCTTAACCAAAGGTTCAGTTTTTGAAATGACATCATTAATGTACAAAGTATATGAACCTATATAGTTAATGAAACTTGGACATAAGGTTAATCAATTATTACTGGACATCCTGCCTGTGTTTCAAGTCACATGACCAAGGTCAAAGGTCATTTAAGGTCGATGAACTTAGATTATGTTGGGGGAATCAAAACGATATCCTAACCAAGGTTAAGTTTTTTTAATATCATAATTTTGAAAGTATATGGATCTAGTTCATGAAACTTGGACATAAGAGTAATCAAGCATCAGTGAATATCCTGCGTGAGTTTCAGGTCACATGACCAAGGTCAATGAACTTTGGCTATGTTTGGGGTATTTTTTTAATTAATTGCCATCATAACTTTGAAAGTTTATGGATCTAGTTTATAAAATATGGACATTCGGGTAATCAAGTATCACTGATCATCTTGCACAAGTTGTTGGTCACACAATTAAGGTCAAATGTCATTTATGGTCAGTGAACGTAGTATTTTATCATGATATAAATGGTGTTTTTGTGAATGATTATTATACAGTCGTTACAGACAGCACTGCTGCTATATTGAATCGCGTAATGCAGGCAAGACTGCCAGAGGCGCTCCACTTGTTAGATTAAAAAGGTAATGTCTGTGCCCCAATTCATTTTACACACAATACAGTTTCTGAATGAGGGAATCTGTATTTAAGGCAATATCTGTGTAAAGTTTGTGGTTATTTATTGTTTTCTTTGAATAGAATCATGTAGATATGCAAATGCATAAACAGCAGGCACTGTCCAGACTAGGGGCATTACACCATAATTGAACATTTGATTTTAACACATTTATTCCTGAAATACTGATAGTATTCCTTTTATGTTGTCATTGATTAGATGAGATGGCTGCCGTAGCGATTGATCAAGATGATGAAATCTTGAAGGATAGAAGCGAGGATAGAACGGACAGCTCAGAAGGAGACGGACTGAATGTACCACAACTACACAGTAGTGACGATAACACGGAGTTGGACAATGACATGGGGAATACCTCTCAAGAATATTTCTTGAATTACAGGACTAATGAGACTCCTGGAGATGAGACGCCCTCTAATCCAGCTGACGTTGAGGTGCCTTCTAGACCAGCTGACATTGAGGCTACACAACCCTATCAAGGTCACTCAGACGATGACAACACAGAGGATACGCCGTCTAAACCAGGTAACATTGAACCTACGCAACCTTATCAAGGTCACCCAGATGGTGATAGCGCAGATGAGACACCTTCCAGACCAGATGACATTGAGGCTACACAGCCTTATCAAGGTCACTCAGATGATGAAGGTTCAGAGGAGACGACACCCACTGACCAAGACAAAGTTAATGTTACCAGCCTTGATGCTACACAGCGGTATGGTGATATCAACAAGGATGAGCCAACAGAAGAACCAACACCTGCATCGTCAGTCACCATGGAAATGCCATCATCTGTTACCATGGTAATACCATCCACTCAAGCTGATGATGCTAAAGAGAAGCAACCTGATTCGCGTGATGATGATGAGACGGACCCAACTGTGCCGTATCACACAGAAGATGATGTTGACATGGAAACAGGCGATAGTGAAATAGAATGCACCCAGGCTTATGGAATGCAGGGCGGTAACACGGTAAGACACACAATGATGTCTTTGGTGCAATTGTTTTTATTCCCATGACCCAAAATCAAAATGCTATCAATATCGATTAATATTCTTGTTAGTAAGCATCTGAATGCAAATTTAATATTTTTGAAAATTTGATTAGGACTTTAACTGTTGCTATTCCAGCATTGTGCATAATTGAATTTTATTGAGCACAAGAAGGGTCAACAGTAGTAGTCCCCAGATATCAATAGATCTTAATGTTCATAACAGTTTGGCTTTAAACTTGACTATCAATCATACATCCGATCCATTTGGTTTTTCTTTTTCTTTCATAGCAAGTTCCTGATAGTCAAGATGCTGATGATGAACCCACTTCTTCCAGATTTCCAGTCTTCAAGACCCAATCGCCTTCAAGATCCTGCCTGAAACAACCAAATACACCAGACAGAAAAGCAACAAAAGCTAGGAGAGTCATGTTTCAATCTACCGAGGATGAAGAAAGTAGCCAGGAAACTGATGGAGATACTGAGCCTTTGAAACGCAGTGTTCGGTTTAGAGGACAGGCTAAAGGTAGTAAGAGCCTTGGGGTAGATGAGGAACAGTCAACATCCAAAGGAAGTAGGAGAAGCAGTTCCAGAGTGTCGCAGAGGAAGGAAGATGAAGAGGTGAAAGAGGCTCAAAATGTTGTTTCTGGACGAAAGGGTAGAAGATCCAAAGCTGTAGAAGAAGCAGCCATGAAATCTGGCCAAAAGAGGAAGGCAGATGCCTTAGAACAGTCATCTGCTTCCTCAACCATGGTGAACAAAGCTGAAAGCAATGCAGAGAGGGGGAAGAAGCAAGGAAGGCGTAAGGTAGAGGAGGGAATGAAGGAAGATACTGTTGATGGGGTGCTGACTGTGACTGATGCTAAACCAACTAGGAAGAAGGAATTTGATGAAGAGAACCCAAGGCCTTCATCAGGCAAGGAGTCGAAGGTCAATGATAAGAGGAAGCTATCCGATAGCAGCATCTCATCCGTTGGGTCTGAAGGAAGTAAAGCAGGAAGAGCATTAAAAACTATTGTACAGATAGGGAAGAAACTCACTAGGGGTAGCAAGAGAGGGAAAAAGAGTGTTGGAGGTGGTGAGTCAACTAATGACTCTCTTCCTGTAGTGACAAAGACGCTACAGAATACTGCAGAAGTTGTTGACGATGGTGATAGTGATGATACTGCATCGATATCCTCTACTGCATCAAGTATAAGGGACTTTGATGAAGTCAAACCCAGCGCAAGACCTACAAGAGGTACGAGGAGTCGGAGGAGTAAGGTTGCTGATGAACCTGATAGCCAGTCATCATCTGGCATCAGGAAATCACAAAGGGGAGGAACTGAAAAAGAAATTACTCCTCCAGAGGAGAGTAAAAAGAAAGTTGGTGGTAGAGCGAAAAAAGGAGTAGCTGCAGAAACTGTTGTTACAGAAGTAGATGGGCCATCAACACAGAGTAGTAGCAGGACAAGGAGAAGTGAAAGATCTACACAAGGAGATGAGCTATCCTCGCAGGACGATAGTCAGAAAGGTGTATCTACAAGAGGAAAGAAGGGCATAACGAATGAGGAGGAGGTGAAGAGTAAAAGGACTAGAAGGGGTGCTATGCAAGAGGCCAAACCAGACACTCAAGAAACGAACCCTAAAGGAAATGAAAATATAAAAGCCGTAGAACTTAAGTCTGAAATAGGTAAAACAAGTAAAAGAGGCAAAACAAAAGCTCAACGTTCTGGTGAGAGTGAGCAAAATGTCTCTGCAGATGCTTCAATGCGGGAAGATAAAGAATCGCAGGAGACTGGCTCAAAGAGGAAGAGAAATGCCACGAGTGAAAGTCAGGAAGGTTCTCCTAAAGACACTACAGAGGTTAATGTTAGGCAAAGTGGAAGGAGAAGAACATTACCTGCAAGGTTTGTTGATTCCGAAGTTAAAGGTAAAGACGGTGGAAAGAAAGCAGCATCAGAGCATGAAGTGGAAGACGAGGCCGATGCTGGTGTGTTTGCTGTCCCCAAAGCTGTTGGAAGACCTTCCAGGAAAACGCAAAAAGGAGAACCATCGCCTTCTTCTCAAGGAGAAGTACAGTCTGAGACGGTTCAGACCAGTTCTAGAGGGAGAAGATCAACAGCGAAGGTCACGGAGGAAGTAGCAGAAGAGGAAAGATCAGAGCAGCCGGTTAAAGAAAATACAAGAGGTAGTAGAAAAAGGGGGCAAGAAGTTCTTGCCACAAAGTCAGCTGTAGATTCGAAAGCTGAGGAGACCATGGCCACTCCTAAGCAGAGAAGAGGATTGGCCGCAGCAGTTAAAACCTCTGAAGGCCCATCGAAGGTAGAGATCTCAGAAGACCTGAAAGAAGATGCCAAAGAGAGCCGAAGAAGAGGGAGACAGAAACCTGCAGAGGATGCAGCAGCATCTGAGAAAAGCGTGGTTACTCCCACTTCAAGAAGGGGTCAAACTGCAGTAGCAGCGTTGCAAGCTAAAACTTCCAAAGATGCCGAAAGAGATGAACAGAGCAAAGAAGCCAAGAGTACTGAAGTGGTGAGCTTCTTGTATATTTCGTTTTTTAAATATATATTTGTTTTATCTTGCAAACAGACAAACAATAGGCCTTTATTAACACATTTTGAAATTTACACATGCATGTATTAATGTAGTTGATATGTACTTATGTCAGTGGAATGGATTCGTTTGAAACATTGTTTGAATCAATAACACTAGTGCTGTTGAAAAGTAAGTATTGTTGACCTGCAAACCCAATAGATTTGTCATTACCAGGCATGCTTTGTATATTGACTTTCTCCTGATTCATAATAAGCTCAAACCTACATTTAAAAAATTGCTTTTTTGGCAATGAATGATACTGTTTAACTACACTGATCTACAACAATTATTTTAAACTCATCAACAAATTATTATTATTATTAAATTGATATGTGATTGTAACTTAAGCATACAGTGTATGTCATCAAACATTGTGTACATGTAATTGCAGAAGGACTGTCCTTATAAGAAATTCGTTTGACAGCCCTAAACAAAACTCCTGAAGGAAACATCCACTGATCACTGTTTTTTGTATTCACATTTGAGCAGGCCAAGTCAAGAGGAAAGAGAGGTGCCACGTCTCTCACGCCCTCACCTACCTCCTCCCCATCTTCAGCAGCCAAGAGATCCAGGCAAACGGCTGTGTCATCGCCCTCTATCAGCCCTGCGAGAAGGTCAATGCAGAGACGTGGTGAAAACAAACCAAAGGTCATGTTTACAGGGGTCATGGATGACTCGTGGCAGAAGGTAAGAAATCTCTAACTTGTGTTTGTTTGTTTATTTTATTTTTGGCAAAAGGAATACAAATACGAAGACAAATGAAAGACTCATTGACTCGTTGCCAGGGATAGCCAGAAGGAAACTGGTTCCCTTTGAAGGTTCTCCCTTCACAGGTCAAGGATTTACAAACATATAAGCATTATAATTAATAAAAAAAATGTGTGTACATAGATGTTGGGTTGTGAATCAACCCCTCCACTCGCTGACTTTTTACTTTCTTCAGTCGTGTTCATCTAGACCAAATTTGTGATGCCCAGGTACGTGGTTCCAAAATAATGCAACATTTTGTAAATGATTCATTCTCGAGGAAAGGTCACAATTCATGAAAATCATGACTGAACCATCTTTTGGCCCATGACCCGAAGGCCTTTTTCCCCCATTAGTTCTTTGAAACTGGAACTAGCGTACGATTAGAGGTTGAGGATCTTGTGGTTTGTTGTCAAGAATGCTAGTTAAGAAAGTTGTTTATTTTTTATAATTTTGTATGCAGGCTGTAACCACGTTGGGAGGAGAGCTGGGTAACTCCGTAGACGACTGTACTCATCTGGTAACAGACAAAGTCCGGAGGACCGTCAAGTTCTTGTGCTCAATGGCCCGTGGTATTGCCATCGTAAAACCAACATGGCTCGAAGCTTCTATGAAGGCGAAGGCATTCGTTGGTGAGATTCATATAGTTTGCTGACTTACGTATGTCTTTTTTAAAGTGTACATGTAGTTCCGAAGAGTCTGCATGATTAAACCGAATCATTATTTCACACCAGAACTTATGTTGTTATCTTGCTAGTAAAATTTCGCACCAAGTCAAAAAGATTTAACTAATGCCAATTCTACTGTGATCATTACAGATATACAGGTAGGTGTTTTATAAAGCTGTTCACGAGTTACGAATCACTTTCCACACGACTGGTGATCCTTTTTTGTCTTGGGGAATATATCCCTACATACAGTTGAGGCCAAAAGTTTACATGTACACCCATGGAATTCAGTGAAATTTATTCGCTTGCAAAACATCGTAAAATTTACTCTATCTTCAGAAATATAAATACTACCATGATGAATTCGGTATCAAATGAAAAAGTATATTAAGCTCTTTCACATGATTGGGATTAAAGTATATTTCAGGTGGAATTTTCTTTAAAGAAAAATTAATATTAGTGCCAAATGTATTCTATTGTTTATTTTATATTCAAACATCATTTCACAAAAATATATAAATGTCAAATCTATGGTTTATATTACATTTTCTATCATGATATGTCACCACTGAACAAAAAATTGTAATCTGAAATGTTTGTGTTAGAAGTAACTAGCACAAATATGAAATGTTTTTGTCAAGTTTTTATTTTTGATTTGTCTAAAATATGAAGATTTTTTGAGAAAAAATGACACCTAGATATTTTTCAGCTCCTGATGACAAAGCAGTGTGATGAAGGGGCATGACATACTCAATTGTTTGATATCAAATTAGTCATGATAGCACAAATATTTTATAAGATACAGTAAATTTTATGATGTTTGGCAAGTGTCAACTTTTCTTTTAATTTCCTGGGTGTATGTAAACCTCTGGCCTCAACTGTAGCTGCCTGGAGATCTAGGAACATATTCCAGTCATGCATAAAGTCATTTGTGACTTTACGAACATCTTTATGAAATGCCCACCACCTCAGCTACCTATGTCTAATCTTAGAAGTTAATTTATGCATTGATAAATGTGTTCCTTGTACAACAAAAGAAATATGATCAATTGTTCAATTACACATAACTGTATTCAGTTGGGCAATCAATGTAAAAAAAAATAAATTAAATCAATTAAAAATATCAATCATATCTCTTAAGGATATATTCGAGGCCACATTTTGCCGGCCTTGGCCTCGTCCGTGTAAAAGTCTATGGGAGAACGTTTTCCCCAGTGTTCTCTTGATTCAGAATTATCAGCCTCAGTTACATCCCTCAACTACATCCCTATTGAAACATGTATATTGAATAAATTGATATTGGACAAGATGGCTATAAAGGTTCCCTTGCTATCTCTCAATTTTTTATAGATCCGAGTCCATACCAGCTTAAAGACAAGGCAGCCGAGAGGCAGTATAGCTTTAGTCTGAATACGTCCCTTGACAAAGCAAAAGAAGCCAAGCTCTTTGACGGATACAAACTACATGTAACTCCTGGTGTCAAGCCAGACCCTCAGCAGATGAAGGATATCATCAAATGTGCCGGAGGAGAGGTAACAATCTTACTGGTTCTCATGGCTTCCTTTAAGCCTAGTTCACACCTTTGTGTTTTAAGCTGCATTAGCCAAAAACGGCAACACGCAGCAAAATATTCGGTTGCAATCAATCTTTTGCCTAAGAGGTCGTCAGAGCTTGTACAAAGTTGCAACTTGCATGCACTAAAGCGAGGTGATGCAAGCTAAAGCGAAGTACAGTTAATTTGAGGTGAATTGAGCACTAACGCTGTGTAATGCCTGCATAAAGCTGCTCGCTGTTGCTTGTTGTTGCTTGCATCTACTCGTCGCCACTCGTCTTTGCTCGTGTTGATCTTGATTACGTTCAGTTGCAGATGTTTAAAAAAAATCAAACATCCAATGTAGGATGCAAGGCCTCTGTGTTGTCTGCGTATTGACCTCGTATGAGCTTGCTTCATCGTGTTATGTTGCGTTTTTCTGTGTTTGTCTTCGTTCAGACAATTCGCAGCAGAACACAAACCCAAAATGCAAAGGTGTTTAGCCAGACTTTAACAGCAAACCAGCTGTGCAGAAATAACTTAATTTTTTGGGGAGGGGTTAATGCTTTGTGTACAGAATCCTTTAAAGCAATCACAAACCAAGAGCCACCTCAAGTCCTCAACTGCTCATGTCTGGCCAGGTTCCTTACCCATAATGCATCATTCTCAGAAATGTAGTCTTGTTATGTAAACCCACTTGAATGATTACACATTAATTCACTATACTCATTACATTCATATTGCAATAATTATGTTACCAAATATGAACAAGTACTTTTCATGTAGAGAAATTTACAAATTCACCTATTTTCCAGCTGGTTTCAAAGCAGCTATAAATCAGAAATAAGTGATAGATAAAAGGGAAACTTCTCGGCAATAAAACAGTCTCTTTAGTTCAGGTTCTCAATCCATACTTGCAAAGGGAGTGAGAAAAGAGAAGAAAAAAATTCAAAAACAGTGGAAGGGAGAAAATGCCTTGCTCACTTTTTTGTGTTTGTGTGGAAAAAGGCTCATTCTAGATCATTTTTATGTTCTTTTTCAAAATCAGTTCTTATTGGCATCCCTGTAAATTTACCAGTCCTGTATAATTATGTCAATAAAGATTGTTTTTTTCTTTACTTTTTTTATGCTTAAACCTATATAATCTAGCCCATTTTGAAATTGCAAGGGGGGTGGAATCTTGGCTTTTGATACTGGCTGTATGATCTCCCAAATTAGCCCAGCCTATTTAGGGTTAAATAGCAGAATAATTTTAACAATAGGTATTATTCAAATATGATTTATAACGTGCGAAATCCAGTCCGTAGAGTACCAAAGACACATTATTATTATACATGTAGCTTATTTCATATCTCTTCTACTTCTCTTTGCAGTATGTTGCCAGGTTACCTACCAAACCCATCCCCCAGTTGGTACTAGTGTCATGTGATGGAGATAAATCGCTATGGGCGGGACCTCGTAAGGCTGGTATCCCTGTGGTCTCATCGGAGTTCATATTAACGGGAATCCTTAGACAAGCCATCCTTCTCGACGACTATCAGCTCAAGTAGGGATGAATAGGATTAGCAGCATTCCATCTCGTCCAGTGAGGTTGTCTATCAGTGGTGTTAACTCCTGCTAACCCTTAAAGCTGCCATAGCTCTGTACAGTGATCTATAAGCTGTGCCAAATACACATATTGTAGCATGTTCACACATGCATAGTAATTACGTGTACCTCTGCAACAAAATCTGGCACAGGGGGCATATGTTGCTAGCACAATAAGGGTTATCGTAAGCTTGGCAAGTATCCAAAACCCAGCCATGGTACTATGCCTTCGAGCAAGGTATTTTATCTACATGCAGTGTTTTTCTACATCTTCGGAAGTTAATGTTTAAGAAATGGAAGAGTTGTTGATTGGAAGAGCTGTGGTGTGGTTCCGCCTCTCTCATTGTAATCAGAGGTGTGTTTGAAATCCACTCCAGCCTAGTGTGAATCCACCCTTTGCCACTCTGCACCCAGGTGCTAAATGGGTACCCGGTAGGAATTGAAAGTCATCGTCCTTTGTCCAGGATTGTGTGCACCTCATTGACTGGAACGCTCCCCAGGGAGGGGAGGATGTGCATGCATTTTGTGCAGGAATGTCTGAAATAATAACTTTGTGAGTGCTAAGATACATGTACATACTGTACAGTGTATGGTTTATTTATATTGCTTTATAGCTCCATTAACAACATGATTCTTAGGATTTATTTAGTCTATTCATCTAGTGTGACTAAACTTGGCATCAATTTGTATACATAGCTGGTGGGACATCATGTACCAAAATCAATTTTACAGAGGCAGGTGACATTCTTCATGCCTTGTTGCAAATAGCTCGAGACTACTTAAAATTGTTGAAAATGGAGAATGCTGTGGATGACAATTTGTAATTAAAAAGTCACTGGTTTTTATATCAGGCCACCCAAAAATGGAGAAAAAAATTGTATAATTAATTCAAAATAAGACTAAAATTGTCATATTTTTAAGCTAAGGAAATATGTTATGATTCACATTCCAGATGGGAGGTTGTTTTTTGTTTTAATGTAGACAATATGAAATGAAATGTCGGAATGCATTATGTAGTACCATCTTTCTCCTTGCATGCCAAACACACACATCTCTTGAATGCAATATTCCTTCACATGTCACCCTGTATCTTTTTAATATTGTCAGCTTGTTTACATCTATGTGCCATTCCCTAGGTTGACAGAATGCCTTTCAGTATGGCCAAGTTACTGTAATTTGCCATGTATTATGTTTTATTCGTAATGCAAAGCAAATATATTGCCTAACAGATGAATAAATTAGTCTGAATCTTAATGTGAATATGCAATTTCACAACTTTATACAGCATCTAATGTGGCAAGACATATGTAAATTAGTTGTATCATTCAAGTCAAGGCTTGAAGTTGTTTGTGTTTTCATGATTTTTTTTAATTGCATAATTATTAAACTCATTCTTGGATTATTGAGAAGGTAAAATTCTCCCTTTTTTACACTGTACATGTTGATGGATACAGTAGGGCAATTCCATAAATGATCAACCTTTTTGTACGTTCGACCCCCACCTATCTCAAGTTTTACTTCACTTTATGAATTTACCAAGTCATGGTCCTTTGGGAACATTACAGACTTACATAAGAACCAGAAATCAGAGACAGAAAATTTCATGAAGGTCCCACATTTTAGGGGGTCGGACGTATATATTTTAAGGAATTGCCCTATTTTCATATCAGATCAGTCTTTTTTATTTCTATATGTCACGCACAATTCTTGAAGATAAATTTTGTCTTTGATAATGTTATATATGGTGGCATGCTGTTTTTCTGATGTAATGCATATAAGTTTCAGATTGGGAAAAAAAAATCATCTGTCCTACTGTACATGTATCCCCTTTTCCATCCTTTTTTAGTTATCTCAGATGTCGGTTCCGTTCAGTGGGTCCAAACATCCAATCTAGTTATATTTGCAAACTTTGACTATATTTATCAGTGTAGAAATTTTATGAATATTCCCGCAAGTCTTTTATGCACCAAAGAATGTAAATATTGTATAGAATACATTTTGTAAATTTGTTTTAATTCATTTGCCTTCTATAGTACCGAAGTGTGATGTCATAAATTTTCAATTTTGCATGTCAGCGTATTTCAAAACCATATTTTGGTAGAGCGTGATGAAAAACACCTGCAACCCAAATTTGGTGGGAATCGGTCCATGGGGGCCTTAGATACGACCTCATGAATACATAATTAGCTCCATTGAAGTCAATGTATTGGCCTGATTCCTAATATTTAGAACTAGGCCAATAATACATTGACCTCAATGGGGCTAATTATGTATTCATGGGGTCATTTCTACGGCCCCCATGGTACGATACCCACCATATTTTGGTAGTGTTTTGCATCATGCTCTACCAAAATATGGTATCGAAATGGCTGAAATGCAAAAAAAGGAGTATTTTGTGGCGTCTTAACTTTGGTACTATACATGTCATGTGTAGGCCTATACCATTTTATTGCAGTCATACCTACAAACCAACTCCAATCCTCCACATATTAAATCTTATAGAGATTGATGGGATTGGAGTCAATTTGACTGTTATGCCTGCTTCATTATGTTGAAAAGGTTAAGATGAATATAACAACAAAAAAACTGCCAAAGGAACTTGATTTTGTTGAGTACTTTATTTGCATCTTATTAAGATTAGACATTTTTAAATCATACATCTTACATACTTGTACATCAATGGTTGTCCATAAATGCATATATTCACAAGCACATTATGTATGGACCATACAGAATATCAATAGTGCAAACCATTATAGGGTACAAAGATGGCTAGAGCAATGAAGATTAAAACTTCTAGCCTATTAATAAAAGCGAGACCAGGGTCCCGTAACACAGGTTAGCAATTAATCGTATGCTTGATTTTCACAATTCATTGCACATTGTTTTCAGTGCAATCAATCGTAGATAAATGCTCTACGATCATTGCTAAGCTTTGTGTTACGGACTCCAAGGTGCTATGCCCGTACAGTGCTCAAGAAGACGAACTGTATTTTGGCAAAAATCATAATAAATTCACCATTCGGACCATTAATTCATCACCAAGAGGTAAGAATTATATTAATGAAAATATAATCACAGTCGTAATTAAGCAGAAGAGGTTATTGAAAGAAATCACTACCCTAGATGGTACAGGTACATGTTTTTCCAATCCAAAATTGAAATTTATTTTTAAACTTTCCAAACAACCAATAATTCATCGACCAAAAAACATTGAAAAGCTGTTAATTCAAAGACCAATCAATAACTAGCTTTACCCCTAATGAATCCTTGCTGAAGGCACATAATGATAGCAAAGTAAACAGAGAAATTTTTCAAATTGTTGTGCAATACGCATCTAGGGCTAAGATGATTTTTTCTTCAATAAGTATTTTCAAATACATATTCAAAATGAATCCATTTTGGTAGGAGGTTAAATCTTTCTTGTATGTACATGTATGCACATAGACACTCAATTTGATTGAAAAGACTTGGAAAATGATATATGTTATCTACTTTTGGTAAAGTTGAAGAGAGAATCTTCAGGTCCTAATTTTGGTTGGAAAACCACACGAGCCACCTTTGGTTTGAAAAAAAAACTTTCAGGAAAAGGCGACAAAAACGTAATGAAACGGAAATTGAAAAGAAATACATATAGCACCATGTCCTAATAGAAGAAAAATAGAGAGAAAGGTTGAGAGTGAGACAGAGAGGAGAGAGAGGGGGGGGGGGCTTATGAATTCGCAACGATGCTTACAATTTTTTCACATATACAAATTATACAAATATGATAGAGGCCCAATTCAAGAAAAAATAACCAACATGAGATATTTGCTTTCTTTTCATCCCTTTGTGCTGCTTTAAAAAGAAAGTCAATTATCTTACAGTCCTTTGCATTGTTCTGTTGTATTGCAATAAGATATGTATAGGCAACATACTACAGTACTACATCTTAATACAATAACTGTTACTTTGTAATTATGGTAACTATGAATGCCCTTTATAATTCATATTTCACATTTCGAGCTTATTTTTTTAAGAATAAATTATCAACTGCAATTTAAATTGCATTGAAGACAACTTGCCAGAAATTAATTTCGCTTGAATTTATAAATAGTGCATCCAAGAAAAAAAGGTAATTATTATCAGTTTATTAGTCAGAACTTACTAGAATCTCCTCTTTCACCTGGTATAACATAGAAGATTTCTTATTCACACATGAGTAAAAACAATATGAAGAAAGGATACCAAAAAGTCAATTGGCGGGTAGTTTCTGTATTTCAAAAAGAAAATCACATGTCTAAAAATCTGTTCTTTAATTTGATACTTCAATCATGGAAAATGGTTAAGAAATAATAATTTCTCTTTACTTAAAATAATGCTTAAATTCCAATAATTTACAAACCAAGACTTAACTTGCTAGCTGTCGGACTCAACACAGTTTTGATGATGAGCCGCTATGCATAAAATCTTTTGTTAACTGTAAGATAGCAATGGTGAAAACACATATATGATATGTTTAATGAAATTAAGGAAATACAAGTATTAATTCAAAGCGACAGAGTATTAAAGTTATTTCTTAACCGTTTTCTTCGATTGAGGTTACCATAACAAATTACAGAGCAAATATTGAACTTTTTACATATTATGTGATGTTCTTTTTTAAATTCAGATACTGCCAATTGACTTTTTTGGTATCCAATCTTCAAATTAGTTTTACACACTCATGCGCGAATAAGGAGTCATCTAAATTATACCGAATGAAAAGGGAGACTAAGATTTACAATGATAGGTCATTTGTATTTATGCTTAAGTTATGACAAATCATTGATAATTCTCGTGTGTTTTTTTTTGGACCATGGACGTACTACCGATTAGTATGGAAAGATGCACTGTATAGTGTATCGCTGTTGTACTTTGCAATACAAGTAGTCAGATTTTGGAATCAAACTAATAAAATTAAATATTTAGAGTCAAAAGTGAACATTAAAACACTATCATTGTTAGACATTAATATTGATGATAACATCTGCAATCATTTGAGAATTTATGAAGATACAGTGAGTATTATTTGCACCATGAATTCAACTTGATACTTTACATATCTACATGTACCAGTCTACATGAAGCACACATAATTACACAATTTCTTTCAGGTATTTCATACCAAATACAAGAAGATATCTACAAATACGGATCGACTGTGCTATGAGCCTGCATACTAGATTGAACAAAAAAATACCTTCACTTTCATTGTAAGTTAATTCCATGGAGTTGTATTGTTTTTACCTGCGTGCTTTATATACCATTGAATATGGTGCAGAGTGTTAATGGTGCATTGGTAGAGAGTAGGAGGGCTGGGTTGAGGGAGGGGGGGGGGGTGCAAAAGTGAAGGAAGGGGGTGAGGGTAATCTTTGTGAGTGCGAGGTGAATCCGACCAGCCCCTGTAGTCGGGGACTAAATAAAACCGGGTTAAACCTGGATGCTACCGTCTGACTCAATATAGGCTTTAAGATGGTGCTATACAATTTGTCAGTTTAATCTAATACAGACTTCAGATGGTGCTATACATTGTGTCAGCTTTTATTGGCGAGTGCATGCAAGGAAGACATGGATCAAATAGAGCAACACAGGCGGAGGGGGGGGGGGGGTCAAGAAACTGCTGTGTTCATACCTGAAGAAAATGCAGAGTAAAAAAAATGCCAGTGTGAACAGCTCTGGACTGATAGCTAATGTCACAGCTCGGACACAGGACAAAAAGAGGAAAATGTAAGGATCACATGCATACTGCATCAATTTTTAGTTTCATAGTCAGGTTAGTACTTAGTGTAATTGAATTTGAAGCAATTGATTTTCAAAAACAGCATGAGCTTCAAAATCCTTATTAAAACAGGCAAGAAAATGAAAATTCAAAATCCCCATTTCATATCAGATGTGAGAAATCTGTTTAAATGTCTAAATCATAAGCATGGTTTATACTTATGCTGTTTATACATGATTGTAAACAATGCTTGCATCTTTGAAATTATATCTCTGCACTGTCGCAACACCTTCATGTGCATGTACACCCCATAAAACAAAGTGTCAAGATTAAAGGCAAAAGAAAGTTGTTGGGACAAACAATTATTTCATGAGAAAGTCTTTGAAATCAAGGTTAAATGCTACCATACATGTATTATCATAGATCTAATTCTGGTACTTTGAAATAAACTTATCTTTGTGAAATAATGAAATCTTAGATGAAAAAACGATAATTCTGATGATCACTAACACAAAAAGGCATGTGTGGGACAGTGTATTCATATCGTTTGGAAAAATACCCGACATGTTATGGAATTCCATGCTTATTTTGCTCATTTCTCAGCAATTACAAATTTGTTTCCAGAGCCATTTGGCACACATTTATCATTCATACATACACACACTTGGGTGGTCATTGAATGGGATTCTGTTCAAACTCATTTTGAGATCGTTACCACAACTGGTATTTATCTTTAATAGTAAGGCCTGATTTGTATTTATTACTTTGATCACTGTTTAATCAAGTGTTAAAATCAACTATGATCAATCAATATGATTTATTTTAACGGCCCTGTATATGATATTATTGAGAATTAAAGATTTGATTTTTTTAAACCTGAACTCAATCAATCAGTACTCCAGGTATGAACACAGCACTTATAAGCAACGTTTCTCAATGACATTGCAGACTAATCCATATGCAGCATCTTAACACGTGCCCATTTGGCTTAAGTGTGAACGCAGTCAAAAACAACATCCCAATCCTTACTGTACATGTATAATAACAATAATGATCATTAATAAACAACGCATTAAATGAGAACATCCTTTCATAACCAATGGCAACTTTCATAATAGACTTACATTGTTAAACAGAAAATAGCACTTGCTTTTTTTTTCAAAAAGACATCAAAAGGACATTAAAAAAAATGAATCAAAATCAATGAGATGGAATCAAAATTAAAGGCACAATTCCGTCAAAAGAAACACATCATTCATATGTTTTACACGTAAGTAGACTATCATGGTCACTCATAACACTTCCAATCAATCATCAATTTATGTATACATGTATTATAAAGTAAACATAAACAATATGCACAAAATAAATTAGGTACATTGTACGTGTCTATGAAGCTATTCCCGCTTTTCAGCTGTACAGTATAAGTGCATGTGAGCACATAGGTGTCGTGTAGACATAAAATCTTTAATCAGTTTCATATTTTTGGTCTGTAATGTTCCATCATATTTGGTCTACAATCATCGTAGGGTGTGCATCGGATGGTCGTTTCCTGCTAATTATACAATCTGGCGATTTGTACCATTTTCGCACAAATTCACAAATCATCGCAGGGTCTACAATTTTGTTCTGTAGCGTGGAGTTACACAAAGTTTGTCAAAATTGTAGCGTTATACACATCCTGGGGGCATTCTACAAACAGCGCAGGGCTTTAATACGATCAGCACACAGGCATCATACGATATCTGCATGATCTCATTATCATGGCCTCTCTATGGCTTTCCTATGTCTCTCCATGATGCCCAAGACTGTCCCGACACATATGTAAACATGAACAACTGTAGCCCATCACCACCTAGGATACCCCTTGAAAACCATAGACTTACATGTATGATGACTGCAGGAAATGTCAACTAGGCCAGATTGTGTGAGATTCAAAAGAAATACACATTCAGACAGTTTTCATCCCATTTAATTTTGATATTTGCATGGGGAATGACATGAACATACAGAAGTTATGTATGCATGAAGTAACTAGCTAAGCATATACAAATGCTCATGTAAAACCATGAACACAAATAGATACTGGGTATTTGGTTGTAACTTTCTTGAGGCAGGGGAAACAGTGACATGTTTTTCAGCCATTTCACATTGGAAGAACTGGACTATTTCATCAAAACTGGCTTGTTTTTGTTGGAAAATTACATCTTAGGACGCTAATATATATTTTTTTGAATTGAGGAACCCTTGGAACCATATAATGTAAAAGTTCTATTTGGGGGCGAATATTGAGTAATTTTTATTCATAAATTTACAAATATCTGTATGAAACACTACCCCTGGGTCCCATGATATACAACTTAATAATTGAATACAATATTGACTTTATGACTGATTGTGTATTGTGGTCAATGCAATCAATCGTAACAATTTAGCTGTACAATCAATTGCTAAGATTTATGTTACAGGGCCATGTTAGTCCTTCAAAGGAGATTTGTTACCAAAAGGACAGATGTAAACAGTCTGATAAATGCTTCACTTTCTTTCAAATATTCAAGTAAAATTACCATTACCTATCAGGAAATGGAGCCTCGTTGCTTCTAGCTTGGGCACTTGGTGAAATTCGCTGGCATACAAGGGGGTACAACTGGGCAGAGAGCAATTTGTCATACACAACAAAGGGATTTTGTTACCTCATTCTATAAATAACATCAAATGAGAGCAATATGGTAAAGTATATCAACAAATACAAAAAGAAATCATCCTTGTTCAATCTCATAAAATACTGACAAAACAATAGAGCATAAATATATATGCATGAATGATGACTTCGTTTGAAGGCATGGGATACAATAACACAAAAGCATTTTATATTTAATATACAATGTAATCAACTATTAATATCATGTTAATATTCAAAACATTTCACATATACAGGTATCATCAAATTGCATGAATTGTTTGAACACTATATGATTCATACACCAAAAATTCATAGATTAATATCATATGCGAGTGAGTAACGCTATCATACACACTGTCGAGTCTTATTCACGCCTGTTACCTTAACATTGTAGTTGGAATGTACACAAGAAGTAAATACTTTAATATAATCATAGTATAATGAAGAATGGGAAAAGATCCTTAATTTCTTGATCTGTACACACTTAGATATGATAGATATTTTTATTATTCATAATGTATACATAATTGATGTTATGGAATAGTAGAGCATACAGGTATGAAACTTGGCATCACTAGACCCTAAATTGGCAAACTGTTTGAAACCGATGTCTCAATCGAAAAGGGAAACTACATTCTTCAATACAGACTTCTTTTTTCCAACTTTAATTTCTTAGGTTTGAAGGGTAAATGTAGATTAATCTCTTTGGGAAAGGGTGGGAACACACATGAACTGAGATAAAGATTTCAACGCTATACCTTTCAGGAAAGTGTAATGGCTTGTCTTGGTTACATCACTGAGGTGTAAACAGATTTATTCATATCTATAAAAACAAAATTACCATACGGTGTACGTTTTTAGATACATCTTTCATACAATATGGGTATATGAAATATTGAAAAGAATGAAATTATTTCATCTGACTTTGAATTCTTGCTATGAAAATGAACAATATTCAAATTTACAAAATAAATCAATTACAGGTTTCCAACACTTGGCTTTCATTAGAATGTTATATTTGTCAAAAAAAATTATGTATCTCTTACGTTTGGCTCAAAGCTTACAAGATATCAAGGCAGCAAAAGATATTATATAAGAAGCAAGCAATAGAGACATAATTGATAATACAATAAAACATACACACATAGCAAGTAGAGCAATTTGTGAGGCGCTTTGTTACCGCAAGGAAAAGGCGCTTTACCAAATACTCTTTGTGTTCGATTGGACAAGAAGAGAACAGAGAGAATAAGTAACAATAAGTATATGTATACAAAGTAAATAACATTACATAAATCAATTCATGAGCATCAAATAAACAAAAATATAGAATAGAAGCAGTAAGGCCTGAGAAATGGGTACTGTCTACAAAGTAAAGTTACACTAGCAAAACATGAAATATTAACCCCCGCCCCCCTCCAAAAAAAAAAAGGTGTATACAGTACCTACGGCTGATGAAACCTTTTTCAACAATAGTCTTCTGAAAACAAATAATAAAAAAAATTGCACTGAAATGTAGAAACAATGGTGAGTCATAGTCTTTCGGTACTACCTTTAATCGCAGATCAAGCTTCTAGGTTTCAATAAAACTTGAATATCTCGACGATGATGAAACAAGAATATGGTGCAAAATAAATTCTTTCAGGAAATAATTTCAGAGCATTCAATAACACAAAGTAATTGTCTGTAAGTTACTATCTCTTCTACCTTGAAATGGTAGAATAGGAATTCTGTGCAGCATGCGCTTCATCAACATAACGGTGTATATGAAAAAAAAGTCTTACAAAATGTAAAAATGATAGAGAATCCTTTACATTTGTCTTTGGGGATGAAGCACAAAGCGTCTCTTAGTTTATTACAATACCGTAAAAACATGAACATCATAATGGCTTAGCGGCGCCTACTTGACAAACTTTCTAACCTTTCCAATTCATAGTTTGTTCACTCTATGAGACCCCTTCTTCAGACATGTTTCACAGTTGCTATCATAATCTTTCTCTTCCCTACTTGGCATGGAAGCAGGTGTCGAATCACACACTCTTAACATAAACACACACACACTACCTCTGCTGCAGCATCATGAGTCACCTGACCTTCACACTGTGTCACATGACTAACTCATGTCAGGTGACCTATTGGTGACTCCCAGAACACATGGCTGTCGTGTCTGGGAGCTTAATTGATTCTTTCCTTTCCCTTGTTGCACTGCCGACAGCGAGTCTCCAAAAGACAGTCATATGCCTTCGTATTAATCCCACACCCCGATCACAGCCCCAGTTTCAAAACCCTCCAGTTCTCAGCTACTGATTTTATATTAAAGAGACGGTAAAATTACAAATCATGGGGGGGCGAAGAGTCGTACAGAATTTGCAAAAGGCATATTGATCTGCATATTACATTCCGTCAGTCATGCCAGCCCGTCGTGAAAAAATTCAGACAATATGAATTTAACCAAACCCTAGATCATCTGCGTGTTCAAAGTTTTCATTAACCCCAAGTACTAGACTTTTACCAGGTCTCATGATCTTTATCCAAAACCTATCATCCTGCATCATGAATTAATATTTCAAGGTAACTTCTGGGTCCACAGTCTATACCAATTTCCTTCGCGTCTCCAAACCAACAGCAAACATACTAGGGCCGATTACTGAACACTGGTCTGCTAGCGTGGCTCGTAATTGTGATTTCCACATAATGAGCTGCTTGGGCAATAAATCATTACACTTTTAGCATGATCATTATCCCAAGCTGACCAAGTTCAGAAACATGCATGGTACAGCAAAGGAGAAATTCAGTACTAATCCCATGGTAGAAGTCTACTGATACACACTTCTCAAGCTGCCACAAGATAATTCTCTCTAGAAATTAAACTGTATATCAGCATCTTAATACAACAGTGCAGCATTTCATACATGTAAGCCAAAAGTCATGTGACATCAATTTTCTCCTTTTTTTTGCCTATTTTGCTCTTTACACTCATTCCTCTTCATAGCACAAGAACATTTCACTTTTATTCACCTTTAATTCCCTCTAAAAAAAATCCATCCCAAGAAAATAAATTCAGAATTTCTTTCATCACTGCAATAAAAAGGACAAAGCAATTAATAAGATCATAAAGACCACTTTCCTTGTCTCCTATGTGTGTGGTTCTCGTCACACAGGTTTCAATGTATTGTTACTTAGATTGGATCATTTCTGAGAGGGGAGGAAGGATTTGTAAATCCTTCCCCCCCCCCCCCCTCTCAGAAATAATCCAATATAAATGTTTTTGCTTCCTTTGAATGAAAACTAAGATGGACATTATTGATGATTATCGTCCATCCCCCCCCCCCCTTTATCAAAGCTCTGTGAAATGGCTTCTAAATATCAAACTGCCTTCATACAGAATCATGCAATAGCTCATCGATACTTCGGTACTTTTTTAATGCAGGAATGGACAGAAGCATAAATATGCTAGAGCTAAAGTGATAATGGCATATATACATGTGATTTTCCTCTTGTTTTTCATCTCTCTCTCCCTCAATATTGAATTTCTCTCTTTCCCCCTCTCCTCTAACACACACACAAACTCCCATAATGTTTATCTCCCTCTCTCTCTCTCTTTCTTGTCTGATTTCCTGCATTCAAAGCGATCATATTCAAACAAGGCATCATTTATAACAATTTATGTTGATTAATACTTTTTCAATGCAATGCCTTATTTCAAACAAAATGACAACCTTTAGAGTTTAACAAACATCAGCATTGAGATAACCCTCTAGTAAGACTTGTACACTTGCTGCGCAAGGAAGGTAGTGTTACGAGATAGATTACATGTATAACAATGCACGTACATGCCAGATATAAGGGTTCGCATTACCTATAAATGGACCGAATGGTCAATCCATTGTCGTTAACAGGCAGAGCATGAATGCGCTGACATGGTAGCAGAGTTGGTAACAGGTTATTCTGGTGTAACGAGAATGCCAAACAATTTTAGTATTCTCTATCCAATCTGCTTCTCTTGCAAGGAACATCACTATGATCTCTCTATCGGACAGTAGTTTGTTTCCGAGGTACATGACAGTTGACTATATTTTGATTGGACGGTCGCTTTATCCATGGTACATAACCAAATGTATATCTCTCGTTTTGGTCGCAGCTTTAACCGTAGAACATGACTGTGATGTCCTTTGGGAACAGCGGTTATATCCTGGATTGAAAGGGCATCACGACCTGGAAACACAATGGAAATGCACTCCTACAATTGTACTGATCGAGATGCATCCTGGCACCCAGGTAGTTTCATTACGCTGCCTTTACATGTAGGTGTCCGTGTCCTTAAGGGAAAAATGACTGGAACCATCCTTAGTCTTAAAAAGGGAATATTTGCTGGTCAAGTCAAAACTTACAACAGAACTGAGTAGTAGACAGTGAGCCAAGATATGCTCAAAGACTATCCATACAACATCAGCATAAGAGAAGCACCAAATACACTTCAACATCCGACAAACAGAACCTCCTATACAAAACGTACGTATGTTCATCATCGCACTCACACGCTGAACGTGCAGTTGAAACTCATATAATAATGGCACAGCGGTATCTAACGGATCACACAGCAGACTGCACAACTGCGCAATCCGACACAGGTCATATGACATGTCACATGACGACGAGATAGGAATTTGACGAAGCTTGATTTGGCCATGGGGGTGTGGTTTAGATGATGATTGGGTGCAGTGATGAGTAGTAGTACTGGTGGGGCGTGTGCTACGTTGCTATGGCAATGGCACCCTGTATAACAGTATTCACCTTCTCCTCAATGATACCCGCCACTTTGTCTTTGTCAAACTGAAGGAAAAAAATGAAAAAGAAAAGAAGTTATCAGCCTTGCACACTTGCAAACAAATTTAAAGAGTAGCCTACGGCTGCAATGAAAGTTTCCTCACAAACTACATGTATATTTATTCATTTCAATTAAACAACCCACATATGATTTATATGAAATCTAGCAATTCATCAAAACCCTATGATGAGCCCTTTAAAGTAAGGCCCTTGTTAATTTGAGAATACTTCAAATTTTCACATGAACTAAAAGATATATAAATGGAATCTCCCTATTTCTTCTATATTCTGAGTAATGGATCAAGAAACATGTTGTTTTTAATCATCAATTAAACCCATAGCCTGTTTCATAAAGACTTGTTCTAATCACAAATGCACAATTCTATCATAAGTTTACTATCAGCCAGTCAAATCTAATGATTTCAGTAGATTTATTGCAAATATGTTATAACCAGTTTTATGAAACAGGCCTCTGCTGTTTTACCACCTTAAAAGACCAAATATTTTGTTTTCCCTTCAATAGTATTGAAACCTGTATGATGAGACTTGTTCCCCTTTGCTCACCCGGGTGGTCTTTACATACAGACTTCAATCCACCACTTTCATATAATACAAAGTGAAAACTGAATTTGAAAAAGAAACTTACATCACTAATGAATCCATACTGGACCAGTTCATTAGCAAGTACTCGTGGACTCTCCTCTGTCAAAAACAATAACAACAAAGTATAAGACAATGACTACAGGACACAATATTACACATATACAAATTACCATTAAATAAACATCTTCGATTCATATATTAACACAAATTTTGTACAGAGACTTGTCTTTTTTTGTTTTTTGTTTGGTTTGTCTTTTTTTTTCAGCAGACATCTCATTTCACCAACTGCTGCAATTGCACCACTCCATGTCCACTCTTCAAGAACTCGATACCAAAAGATATGCAAGACTTGAAGGATAACATCTGTCTAACAGAGTGTTGCAATTTTGGGCCAATTTCATGAAGGGTAGGGTTATATTTGTTCATGATCGCAAGTGAAGGAATATCCTCTAGCAAGCACACTTGTCCTCAGAGTGAGGGCGCACTTCAGTCTCTTAGTCCATGTGACGCCACATGCAGAGGGTCTATTAAGTTATTACATACCTGCGGTAATTTCACAGCTCAACTGTCTGTTCATCGTATCATCCAGCCTCAATAATAGCTCCAACTGTCATTCAAAAGCAAAAATAGACATTCAAATAATCAGAAACTCTCAAATGAATATTAGTAATACTATACAACAATCTTTTTACGATCTTTTCAGAATCCAATGAAATGATCATCCAAGTATTTATATAGATAAAAGTTCCCGCATGCATCTATCCATTGGCGGCGGAGCAGAGGATTATCTTTTGTGTTTGGGGGGGACGCCTATTGTTGCGTCCCCCCAAACACAAAAGATAATCCTCTGCTCCGCCGCCAATGTATCTATCTGCAATGGAGATCTTCAGTGAGCTGGCTATTTGTTTAGATTTCAATATTTCACAAGGCTAGGTCTAGTTTGTGTAAATTTAACAATTCTTTTCAGTGCCCCTGAAGCTCCTGGATTTTAGCAACTTTAACCCTAAAAGGACAGGGCTATTGAAATGTATTGAGGACGGGGAGGTACATGTAAATGTATGCATGGGTCAACAGCTACGTTTCTCACGTGACAATTCAGAAATCAGGACGTCCTGATTTTCTGCCATTTTGAAAGTTGAAAATCAGGATGATCCTGATAAATTCAGGACAGTTGGCAGGTCTGTTGTTCAAACTCACATGCAAATTAGTTGGACTCTCCTCTCCTTCTTTGCCTTGCCTGACATCGCACTGCATCATAGTAATCTTCCTATTTTCCATATCAATCGGTTCTGGTGTGGCACTCTTGACCGATTCCTGTGTCTCTGGACTCTGAGGCCGTATCTTGACCGGGTAAGACCTCTTCATGGCGAAGGCCGTCAATGGATGGATACCATTCCTATTGAGTAAACACTTTTAGAACTTAGTTCGAGTTTAGGCTCTTTATTTGTGATGGCGTCTTAAAATTGCCATTCTCTTAATTTTCATACATTCTTCCTTTGCTTCGTCAATTTCCTTTCTGTTATATTCCTCTAACTTTATTATCAATGTACTCACTGGATCAATCAATCAACCAAATCATTCATGGCTTAATAATTTCTTCATTATTATAAAACATCTTTCATTCTTTCATTCAATATTCATCAAATTTGGACTTTGATAAAGGGTTATACTACTCACATCTTCTTTAATATTTGAAAAAGTTATTTTCCCTGTGATAGAAGGCACAATATACAAGTATATTTCAAACACAAAAGGCCCCATCGATTTTTTAGTTTTGTTATATAGAAAACTGAATAAGAAACTGTAAGAATGCTCTAATTCTTCTGCTTTCCTCTGTTTGCTATTAAGTAACCATTCATTATATTTGCATTTTTTTCTTTTTTTACTTATTCTTAATAGATGAATGAATGAAATGAAATAAGGGAACCCGTTTCACAAGCTCAGCTTTCACAAGGTTTCCTTCACATGACAGCTTTTAAGTTACATGATCCTTCACAATTATTTAACTGCTTTCACGAATATATTGTATTGTTTTATTCCAATGTAATTTAAATTGTATCTTTTGCATAATGATGTTGAGATGAAAAAAATGTATTTACTTTGCTGTTATTGTGGAAATAAATGAAAAAAAAAATTGGATGACTTGACAAACCTGACTTCTTCTAAGAACTTCTCTAACTCCAAAGCAGGCACCTGAGATACTCTGTTATAGAGAAGAAGAAAAATGTAAAAAATAATCTAAAAAAACTACCATAACAATACAATGCTGATTTTTTTATATTACTAATTATATTGGAACATCTTGAAGTTTATCTTACACCTTGCCAGCAGTTCCCAAGCGCATCAGTTTCACCCTTTTTCATTGCCCAATCAGTTCTCCTCCGTTTCTAATCCCCTCATTTCAGCATTGGTCAAAGAACCCCACTTCATGTTCAATTCCAGTTCCCAAGCACCATAAACTGGGTAGGTCTAACATACAAGCCTCTCATTTCATAGCAATTTCAGTTCTTAATAAGGGTATGGTTTCAGATTTGGGGGCCACACACCCCAACCCTTTCCAAATCAGAGTGCCCCCCCCCCCCCCGAATGTATTCTTTGAAGTGATGTTCTCATTCTAGATGTTGGAGTAGCACTAGCAGGCTTTCTATAGCTGTCATTAATCATATCAATCGCAACTATCTATACTACTGTGCCTAGGTGAGTTGCAAAATACAAAAACAGGGGGGGGGGGGCTAGTGGAGAGTCAGGAAGAAATCAAGCTTACCTCCATTGCACTTCTTCAGCTTGACCTTGAAGTCTGATAGTTGCTATTACATCATCTTTTTGCACTTTGTTCTGTTCTTTGTCTGATAAGTGTTCTTGGAGGAAACCTGTAAAATTGGAAGTGCATAGCGGACGGTTATATGTTGTATTACCGAATTCAACCAAAGTGATAAAGATTATATTTGATGAAAGTAAAAACCAGAGGATGCATAGATTAAGCCCTTTGCTTGGAATTAATGACAGAAAAAGCATTGGTCTTACAAGCCAATTACCAACATCATTATCACCATTACCATATCCATCTTGATCACCACACCAGTATTATCATCAATATATCATCATTATCGTCATCATCATCACCATCATCATCACCATCATCACCATCATCATCACCATCACCATCATCATCATCATCACCATCATCATCATCACAAACACCATAATCATCATGACTCATCATCACCATCATCATCATCACCATCACCATCACCACCACCACCACAACCACCGTCATCATCAATGACAGGCTTTACCCTCTTTAAAAGGGATCCTTATTTAGATGTAAACTTCCTTTTTTTCTCTCAACAATTATCTTCAGTACGATCAGCTTTTGCATCCCATCATTATAATGTGTGCTTACTTTCATTTTTGACAAAGCTATGAGCTGCTAGTAGTTTGAGTGAGTGAACTTCAAAGAGAACCGGATGAAGGAGGAGATCTCTGGCTGTTGGTCTCCTCTGTACATCATCAAGCGCTCGGTGGAGAAAATCCTGAAACAAACAAATATAACACAATGATTACTGTTATGTGTGAATGTACAGTACTAGGTAAGTGAAATCTGCTATTGTGGTCCATTGGATTAGTCTTGAGACCTTGAACCACAAGGTACCAGGTTCAAATCCCTCCTGCAGCACTTATGTGTTTTGGCAAGGAATTTTCCCTTAAAATGCAGAGTTCATAATAGCTACTAGGTGAAAACCAACATAACTAGGCTACAGTTAATGTAGAGTGTTTTAATAAAGACTTCTGATAAATCAAGAATTATGCACTGAATAACCAAGTAAAATTACTATGAAATACATATTTATTAAACTTGACCAAGGTGGGGTAAATGGGTACCTGTTATTCTGTGAAATGCTTGTGCATTTAAAAGGCTGAAAAATAATGAAGGTAATTATATCCAAAATCCTTTAGAAACATAGAAATATTAGATGACTTTCATTATTCCCAGGAACAGAGTAGTACTGGTTATTATAACAAAACCCTTCATTTCTTTTTCATTGATATATTAAGGTATAAGAAACAGATAAAATATTAAAAAACAGCAATTTCTTGAAAAGGTGATTCCAACATTTCCCACAAGTTGCAAATCAAAAGGATTATATCAGAGGTTGTGAATATTTTTCTTTTAACAGTAACACCCCTTCAACTATAGATAATAAATAACGCAATGAAAATAGGCACAGTTTTCGTTTTCTTTCATTTGATGATTTTCATGATTTTTAAAATGATTGAAATTTACATCAAAACAGTCCACAATGAACCAACATACACATCAATAGACTGCTTTGCTTTTTAAACAAGCTTTTCTTTTTTAGTTCACCCTTTTTCCTCATCTTCTTTATCGTACATGAATGAATTATATATGGAATGCATTTATCATCTACTGTATTTATATTTGTACATTTTTAATGATTTGAAATGCATTTATATGACATCTTGTGTTGTGAATTGATAAATGTTTAATAATTTGGAAATAAAGACAATGAATTGAATTGAATATACTGTACATGTTACTCTCCTTCCTCTTCCCTCTTGAACAGAATATACCCTTTTCACTTCCTGGAAAGACTCCTGATTTGTAAGCTCTGTATCCAGATAGGATTTCAAAATCAAAATCTGAAGATGTGCTGGTATTCTTCACAGGCACTACTACGCTAGTGTGAATGTCCGATGCAATTCTTCACTTCTTTGTAAAAGATATACCAAATTCATCTGACCTGGGTTCCGCAACACAAAGGTTAGCGATTAATTGTATGCTTAATTTTCACGATTGTACATTGCAGTCAATGCAATAAATCGTAGAAAAATACTAAGCTCTGTGTTACGGGCCCCTGGGGTGTTTTATAAAGAGTTTAAGTGTGAATCAAGAGTCATGTTTAAAAGTAAAAATTCAGCGAGCAGCATGGCAAAAAAAATCACTTGAAAATGTTGAGGGGGCCATTATGCCCCCTCCCTTTCCCAGGAGTATTAGGGTTAATCAGCTACATATCTCATAGAAGGATTAGTGAATTACCATGATGAAATTTAGCTTGGAAGAAGTAATCTATGTATTTGTAAACACATTAAAACTAAATATTAAAGGGTTATTATGTCACATGCTTCTTATGTCAAAGATTACTATAACTATCCAATTTAAGAAAAGTCTCAGTTTCTCACCTTCTGAACAATGTCATCTACCATATCAACGGCGTTCCTTATGGCCTGCCTTGATATATGTCTTGAGTCTCCATTACCTTGAATTTCTAAGACGGCCATTTCAAGAGCACATATACCAAACGCATAGATATCAGCAGCCACTGAAACATTGCCATCTGAAGGGAAGAAAGAAAAAAAAACATTGTTCAATGATAGAATGTTTCATCAATATCTGTCCCCTGACAAGTTGTTGGATGGGTCTGTTGTAGAAGGGGTTGCATTAAAACGCAACTTGAAATATCAAGCGCAAGTCCCTAATACGCATGTTTTGTTGATTGAAAGTCAAGTTGCGTTTGATTTTTTTAGTTCCTTTTAATCGCAACTCTTTCGGCAATGGGCCCCTGAAAAGTTTCCCCGAATTTGATTGGCTGACAAGCACAGGTGTAAGACTTAAATTATAGAATTAAACTGTCATATAAAACAGACTTTGGAGATACAATTACTAGCTCGTACCCGTTAAATAATTACTAATACTACACCTAGTTATGAGTTTCGGAAAAGATGGGTTTTGAGTAAGGACTTGAAAGTTGAATGTAGATGCCTGTCTGTGATATGTAGGGGTAATTTGTTCCAAAGGGTTGGTCCAGCTACAGCAAATGATCTACTACCATAAAAGCTTGTGTGGGTTTTGGGAAATTGAAGAAGTGCTTGTTTGCTTGATCGAAGGTTACAATCATTTAGTAAATTGGACAAGTATGATGGAGATAAGCCATGCTGACCTTTAAAAACTAAACAAAGAAACTTAAATGTTTCAACAGAAAGCAAATGTTATTTTTAACGTTTTTAACTCTTTTTTTTAACGTTTTACATATTTTTATTTATTTTTTTTGGGGGGGGGAATTTACAATACAATTTTCTAGATAACATAAAATAAAAATAATGTGTGTCTGAAAGAAGTTCAAAAGTAATGGGCCTTTCAAAAAGAAAATACATGTTAGAGAGAACAGGCCCTGCAAAGGTGCTAATTGTCCTTGAAGCTCTGATTCAAATTTTCACAAATATGAAGACAATTTTTAGAGTGACTACACTTTTGTCTGAGTGAAATGTATAATCGAGATTCCTGAACCCTTCACCAAAGCTTTAGATAGGCTCTCAAAGGAAAAGACCACAAGTCAGCAACCCTTGTTTATCCTCCTTTATGCACTTAATAGCTGGAAGGTTAAATACAAGCTCTTGGGGGATTCAATTATTCATGATGCAGTGCACACACACGCTTCCCAGTCCTATGCATTATTCAAACCCAAATAATGACCATGGGTGGTATTCTGAGATCCATTTTATCTCAGATAAAATAAAATATTTTATCTCCGTTAAAATCAGTGAGATAAAATACCCTTAAAATCTCTCCGAATTGGTATTCTGAGATCCATTTTATCTCAGATAAAATAAAATATTTTATCTCCGTTAAAATCAGTGAGATAAAATACCCTTAAAATCTCTCCGAATTGGTATTCTGAGATCAATTTTATCTTCATTTTATCTCTGTCAGACACACCTACTTTTTAATCAATATCCAATTAGAAACGCGCTTTTATAACTCTCTCATGTCACTCAACCAATTGAAATCCATTCCGCCAGGAGGTGTGGCAAAGGGGTGAGATTGCGTCAATTTATTGAATTCAAATACGCCTGCACTCTACGCTTGCGCGTCTTTACAGAGATTTCTTTTTAACAAAAATGACAATACTCTCATCTTTTTACGAAGTCTTTATCGCATCTTTTTAAGCATCATTTTAAAGACAATTAGTCAAGAAAAGTCTTATGAAATTCTTTCTGATTGTACAGGAATAACGTTAAGGTTTTATTTTCAATAAATATATAATTTTTATTCATTTTCATGTCAACATTTGGGGTTAATTCACCTAGAAATATTGGTGAATTCAACGCCGCGGAGATGAAATAGCCCCTACCCTCTTTTAAGTCTTTTTTATTTTTTCTTCAAAGTAACATGGTCGCAAGCACATCACCCGCGTTGCAATGGCCAGATACGCGATGGGTATGTCTACGCAGGCACTGTTCTGTTGCGTATTCACCTATAGATACGCAAGATAAAATTTATACACAAGATAAATTGTGAATTTTATCTGAGAGATAAAATGTCATCTCAGAATACCAATTTTATTTTAAGAGATAAAATAAAATATTTTAAAGATAAAATGACCTCAGAATACCGCCCCAGATAGACAAGCTAATAGAATCACAGTCTGTGATCTATTTTTAGTTTACAAAGGTATATGTACATGTACATGTAAAATGTACCAGAAAAGGGGAACTACTGTGTATGTTGTCTATGGTGTATAATGGTATCTATGGTGTCTAATGGTATCTATGGTGTCTATGGTGTATTAATGGTGTCTATGGTGTATAATGGTGTCTATGGTGTCTTATGGTGTCTATGGTGTCTATCAGTGCTTATTGATGTGATAAAAAAAACATACCAGGCTAGGGTAGAAAAGAATTTACATTTCTAAGGGGATACATATATATATATTTTTGCCAAATTGGTGAGATTGATGAATTTAGGGGGTATTTCTTTTATTTCAAGGGCTACTTTTTTTTGTTCAATGCTGTAAAAGCATATCTCATTATTCTGCTGTATAAAGAATATTGATATTTTTAATGTTCCTGCATATTTTTTGTTGCAGATCTTGTGGCAACTTTAGGAAAGATGGTTGCCCCAAAGTATTCGATTTTGCAAATTTTAGGGGTGATTTCGGCTGTAATGAGGGCAAAAATTGCCTGTTCAGTTGCCCATATGTATTTCCTACACTACGATAAACTAGTCTGAAGGCAGACCCCGATTGAAACTTTGATCAACAAGTGTGTCTCCACGCAAAGACTAGCACATACAAAACTTGCTGAGCGAGAGGACCTTCAGTACACAAGGCATGAGTAGGCTGCAATTCAGACCCTTTACTCGAGTGAAGGGTTTGCACAGCAGACTAACGATAAATAGTGGGAAACATGAACAAAATATAGATTTTAATAGATACTAGAGCATGTACAAGCATATTGAAAATATGACCCCTGTTATAAACATGTACATATAGTATGCTAGTAGAAGAGGCCATTCATTAATATCTGCCACCTCTAAACACCCATCATCTGTCTTCCATATAACCTGAACCAGTGACCTGAACTATTCAAATCCCCTAGGAATAATACTGGTATTTAGAGAAGGATGGGAAATAAGAGATGACGCAATTAAGTGTAGACACTACTAATTAGATTTCCATCTGATAATGAATACGAAGGAATATCAACCTTGCAAACGACACTGCTGTATTTTAGGGTAAATCAGTTTATGAGCCTTGAGGTGTACTACCCCCTTCCCCCCCCCCCCTTGGCTTGCCCTGTCACTGTCTGTTCAAGGGGATTAATGATTATACCTTCAAAAAATAATTTTTAAAAGAAAATATGAAGAATAAACATTATAAAAATGAAAATGGAAATCTCAATGACAAAAAAAAAAGATGCATGACATTGAACAATGTACACTAATACCGCAAACTTGCCTCCATATTCTGGAGCGATGTAGTGCATGTTTCGCTGCTCCTCTGTGTAGGTCTTCACATGATTGTTTATTGCATCAGGGGCCACTAAAAAAGACAAGCAAACATATGGAATAAAATATTTAAAGAATAAGTAGATACATGGATAATCCTTCAGCATTTGGGACCCCACAAATCAAATGTAGCAGGGACTTGCATTTGATTATTGGAGTTTACATTCAACTGCTACTACCTGTTTCTGTGACAGGCCCCTGGTCAGTTTGCAGACACAAGGCGCGATGGAAACTTTGAGCAATATGTGGGTCTTCACACAAGACTAGCACAAATACAACTTCCTGTTCTGTATACAAGATATTGGTAGGGACCTGAAGCTGCATATGTTCAGATCACTTTCCTTTAAAGCGAAGGGCTTGCATAGTAGACTAGCCCCTGAACACCATTGGCTCAGGAGACTGAACAAGAGTTTATAATAAAACATCACTCCTTACATTACAAACATGTCTTACAATATTTAACTTAAATTTCTAATGATTTGCTATAAATATGCATGTAAATCTTCCTCAAATTGCAGATTATTGCCACGCTTAAAATATACATGCATTCCTGATATAAAATGTAAATCATCAAAATTTCCCATGGATGTTTATAGAATTAGGCAATAAAATATGTAGACCTAAAGGGAAAATGAAAGAAAGCTAATATCCTGCTTACCTGATCCAATTTTGATGAGGCCATTGTGTTGTATGAAGACTGTATCTGTCGTGAGGTTACCATGTATTATGGGAGGGTCACAGGAATGCAAGTAACTACAATGATAACAATAATAACAATATTTAATGTCAGATGTTGTAACGATTTCAAAATGAGTTTGCATAGAATCCAATAAAATGACCATCCAAATGTCTGTTTGCATAAAATAAAAAAATATGTGCCAAAGTATTTTTGAAGAAACTGTGTGATAATAGCGAATTAAGCATGGAATCTTATTATTGGGTCTTTAAAAATAATAATAATAACACACTATCCCACATGTGCTTATCTGTGCTGGGGACCTCCTATTGTGATCATTTTTTTTCAGCTTTAGATTTCATGATTTCACAAACTTCAGTTTATGTAACCAGGGGCCCGTAACACACGAAACTTGGCAAGGATCGTAGAACATTTTTCTACGATTGATTCCATTGACTACAATGTACAATCAATCATCAAAATCAAGCGTACGATTAATTGCTAACCTTTTTTGTTGCGGGACCCAGAGCTTAATCTGTGATAAAATAGGCCTACATGTATTGACAATTGGCCTTGGTTTTACAGATTTTCTCATGAAATCAGTGTTTACTGCAACTACTTTCATTTATCTTTAATTAATATTATTTCCCAGGGAAACCACCTCAGGGGCCCGTCTTACAAAGAGCTGCGATTGATCCGATCAAACGCAACTATTGATGGCCAGCAACGTCGACATCTATTATGCATGTTTGTTCAAAATATTATCCAGCTATGATGTACATGTATATTCATGCATTGTTTTTTTGAAAATTCACTGTGCTTCTCTTTGTTTACAAAGGACATCAATTGTGCAAATTTCCTGTGGAAAAATTTATGACACTGATGGATTTCCATACAGTTACGATTGATTGGATCAATTGTAAATCTTTGTAAGACGAGGCCCAGCTCTACCAGGCCAGCAGGGCCTGAAACTTCATATGCTTTCATGATTTTATTTGGAGTTTTTTTTAGTTACATGTAATGAATTCATCAACTTATTAGCAAAAGGGATTTTTTTAAATGAACTAGAAATATTTGTTATACATGTACAGCATACATGTAGCAGTGAAAGGAGTTAGAACATCAAAATGCAACATACTGTACATGTGTAAAAGTACAGTAGCGCAATCCAAGAAAAATGTCTTCTCAATTGATAACTTTAACATTGGATATTGGGGGGGGGGGTGTTACATATACATGATATTTCTAAATTATTATTGCCATCACATGTACAGTACATGTAGCCAAGCACTGCTTCAATTGATGTCAATCTGTATTGCACATCATGAAGTATTCTCTATCGAATTTGTAAAACAAACATCTAAAAAAAAGAGAGAGACCGACCTACATATAAAAGCAAACAACACTTCACTACATCAAACACACTTGAATTATTTCCTTTGGCAAATGTGGTGTTGTACTATCAACTCCACATTTTATTATCATTTAGTTCTACCAGACAATGTTCATTGAGATCTAGTCAAGTGTGGGTAAAATTTACATGTATGGTGTGATTTTAAAGGACAAGTCCACCCCAACAAAATGCTGATTTGAATAGAAAGAGAAAAATCCAACAAGCATAACACTGAAAACTTCATCAAAATCGGATGTAAAATAAGAGAGTTATAACATTTTAAAGTTTCGCTTAATTTCTCAAAACAGTTATATATGCACATCCTGTTCGGTATGCAAATGAGGGGACTGATGATATCACCCACTCACTATTTCTTTTGTATTTTATTATATGAAATATTTTGATTTTTTCATCATTATTATGTGAAACAAAGTTTCATCCCTCCCTGAACACGTGGAATTCCGTTATTTTAACATTTAAGGTTCAAGCAAGGGGGCCCTAATTGTCAAATACATAAAAATTGAAATATTGCATAATTCAAACAACAAAAAACAAAAGAAATAGTGAGTAACATCATCGACTCATTTGCATATCACTGAGTTGAGCATAGAACTGTTTTGTGAAAAATAAGTGAAACTTTAAATCAAAATGTCATAACTTTCTTATTTTACATCTGATTTTAATTAAGTTTTCAGCATTATTCATGTTTGATTTTTCTCTATTTATTTGAATCAACTTTTTTCTGGGGTGGACTTGACATTTAACTTGTTCCTATCAGCCATCATGCAACGAATCTCAGCACCAATCATCATGCAACTTTACACAAAATATATTTAGAGCTAATTTTTGAAGTACACTAGTATTTTAATGTGTGTATTTGATAGGTTCATTGTGTTTTATAGAGGAAACAATAAAAAATCAAAGAAGACCTCCCCCCCCCCCTCTTTCTATTCATCCCATGTCATGGGCCAATGAATTTCCCCTTTAAAAAGCACTCAGTATGTGTGTTTATATTCATACCCCCTGCAGTTATTAATGACATGCACTTTATGCATTAATAATACAACTATAAATTGATTAGTGACCTTGGAGGCAATGCTTCCATAGTAATATTGCCTACGGATAGAAACATGTATTGAAGGACTACAGCGTAGGCAACTAATGCATAGCCATGACATCAGCATTAGGGGAATCACCCATGTAAACAGTTACATTACTGTAGCACATTCATGCACATGAATGGTGATCACAAATACATACACCTTTGGACTTTTGAAGCAATTGATGGTAAATTGTAGCATTTTAGTTTCAATTTTCAGAATAAGATTTTTTTTTTTTTAGCAGAATGATCTGTAGTTTTATCCAGTAATTTTCACATTCGTTCGCATCGTTCTTGCCTAGATGTAGAATGAGCAATAATTTCATCATAATCGATATTCCATCAAAGTGAATTGATTCCACATAATTTGAAAGGGGGGGGGAGACATTTGCAGGTGGTTTTAGGAACGGAGTTGGTCTACATATAGTTACATTGTATGAGATGTCTAGAATTATTGACTATAATAATTGAATTTTATATAATCAGAAGAGCAGTGTGAAGATGACCCAAATAATAACCCTGATGTGTGCCAGTCAGTCCGCAAGCCCTGAAAAAGTAGCTTCTTTTATCCAAGTGATATTCATGACTAGAGGGTTTTTGCATAGTTAATGAGCTTGGTGCGAACCAAAACACCTCTTTTTATTCGGCCATTGCTGCTCTAAATATTGACCAAATTTCATGTTTTTGGTATCTTTGTAAAGAAGAAGAATCATTCTTTCAGGTCATGTGTTTGGATTTTTAAAAGAATGTTGTAATATAGGAAAAACTTTTGATCTAAAACATGAAACAAAATATTTTTTTTCATGCAACAAAAGTTGTTGTTTTCACACTTAATTTCTGTTTGGGCACAAATTATTTTTAGATCATGATAAAGCTGAAGATCTATTAAAGCTTTAATATGATATAATTTTTACAAGAAGATGGATTTTAGATGGGTCAGCAGCCAGCTTTTCATAGGCCAAGTACATTTTGCAGCTCAAAAACAAGAATACTGCGCTCTGATTGGTCATAGAGACCACACACCCACGCAAATTCCAATGTTCCCAAAACTGGGCCTCTGCAAGGTCACACTCACCATGTGGTAATCTCTTCAAATTACCCGCGCCTGTTTGTTTTGAAAACAGTATTCAGCCAATCAGAACTCTGGATTTTATGTTACTCAGAAATTTCAGAAATCTCGTCATGCATCTTGATGGAAAAAGCTGGCTGCTGACCCATCTAAAAGATGCCACATATTAAGAGTGACATTGTAAGAAAGTATAGAGTTTGAGCTTTCTGATGATATAAATAATGTTGGTGCCTAAAACACAAAATGTTGCACAATTTGCAAGTGAAAACAGAGGAAGAAAATTCTGTTTGATGCATCTTTTCAGGTAAAAAATTCACTTATTTATCAAAATATTTCATTCAAAAGAAATGACCAATATAAAAGAGTAACATTTACTCTTGCCCATGGTACAAAAATAATCAATATTACTCAAGGAGAAAGTGGTTAAATTCTTTGAGAAAGAAAGTCTCACAATTCACAAGATTTTGCAGGGACATGAATTCAGCCACGAGAGGACTTGGATAAATCTTGCTCATTTGCTCATTAACACAGGGGCTTGCGGACTGACTAGTGCACAAATAGGTATTGACCAGCATAAATTCCACAAAAATAGCCTATTAAAGCCAATTTTGTACATGTATCTAATGTTGCTTATTTTGCTTAAAAACTGTGTGGATCAACAACACTACTTGTCTTGTAGTTGTACAATGTAGCCTACATTCTAGACGGAGGCTGCAGCTATACAATGTATATCTTTGCTATTTTTGCACTATTTTTGCAAGAAATATGTCTGATACGGAAGACTACACACAATGGCTGTAAAGAAGCCACCGCCTTCACACTTCCGTCTATAGTTGTAGACTTTTAGTTGTTTTGTTTTAATCGACCAGGATTCCATGCGGGTATAAAAAACTTCCACAGGACATGAATAAAAAGAAAACAAATAAAATAGACAACAGAGTGTATAGGCTTTGTAGTCTTCCACATCAGACGCATTGCTGACGTTTCGCATGAAGGCATCAGACTCGTAAAGCAAAAACAAAAGCTGCAGCCTCCACCTAGATAGTAGGCTATGTACTATTGGGAAGGTGTAAGAATTTTTTTTTATTTGAAGCATATATAAAAGCATCTAATAATAGACTACCAGTGTAAACAATGGAAACCTGTGAGAGTCATAAGCTAATAGAGTGATACGTAAACATTCAAATGGATCGTGCTATTATAAGAACTGAAGTACTTTGAGCTATCATGTTTTATCTTGGCTCCTGACCAGTTTTTAAATGACGAGTTATAATCTCAATCCTAATACTCTGTCATGTAGAGGGCACCAGTTTCATCTACACAAGAACCTAAATAAAAATTAATGATATTAATCCATCTGAGACTGAATGATTTTGCTTTAACCCTATAAGGACTGGGGGGCCATGATGGCCCCCCTTCTGATCTCGGCCGCTGTTCGCGCTGAAATTTGGCACACACATTCTTTACCACATATACTACAAGCCCGTATAATAAAAAAATTATAAAATTGAAAATAATTATTTTTAATCATGAATAAAATATGCAATTTTATTTGTGAAAACCATAATTTGCAAATTTAACACCAAATTTCATTTCAAATGTTCTTTTTTCCCAGATGTCATCTTAGTAATCTAATTCAAAGTAAAGAAAATTTTCGAAAGCCAATTTTTTCCTTATTTTTGTTTGTTTTTTAATTACTTGTGTATTAAATTTTGTGGCGCTTTCTTTTTGCATTTCGGAAATATCGAGTGAAGCATCATCATGACGTCCCCCCCCCCCCATCTTTTTAGGGGTTAACACATGTTTCCATAGACTCCAGGCCACATAAGTCTCCAGTGGGTTAAAGTCACATACATCTTGAAAGGTTGTCGCAAGACTTTACCTCAATGATTCCATGTATGATTTGAATATTCAGCTTTTAAAGATATATAGTCACACGTACTGTAGGCTTACATGTATCCATTTAACATCCGAGTGGAGGGTGGAGAAATGATAATGATGATGACCTGCATTATCACACTTACAAAGCTACAGTAGACTGTATGTTGCCAATCCAAAATGAATTACCAGTATTGTGTTAGGAACACAGATTAACTCCCAGTCTCAAGTGAATATGAAAGGGATCATAATCTATTCAGGTACATATACAAGTACAGTGTAGGTCTCGATTGGTTTGGAATCAGAGTGCCATCAACCTGTGTTAAGGTACTCTATCATTTCTCTCTTGGTGATTAAGACGTGGCATCAGGTGCGCAGGTAAATTAGAATTTTCTCCTGAATTTATGTTTTTCTTGATCGGATCAAACTCATAATGGGTGTATTATGAATAAGTCTGTGAATAAAGTTAATGCAGTTTGTTTGAAAATGCATGCATTTCTTGGGTGACACGATATTTGTCCCCGACGACAATTGCTCAAGGCTTTACTTTGTCTAAGATAAAGGGTTAAGGTTGGAATAGGGTTTTAGGTTTAGGGTATAGGTTCAGGATAGGGTGTACATGTACTGTGAAATCCAGAGTTGAAAATGGTCATTCCATCAGTTTTATTACAGCTGGAGCAAATGCCATGGAGCCATTTCTCGTGCTTTAAAGGTCAAGTCCAACTCAGAAAAATGTTGATTTGAATCAATAGAGGAAAATCAGACAAGCATTTTGCTGTGCTGAAAATTTCATCAAAAATTAAGCGAAACTTTAAAATGTCATAACTTTCTTATTTTACATCCGATTTTGATGAAATTTTCAGTGTTATGTTTGATGGATTTTTCTCTTCTTATTCAAATCAACTTTTTGTTGGGGTGGACTTGTCCTTTAAAGAATTTCATTCGCTTGATGTGACCAGTTCTTGGAGAGACTGTTTTTTGTCACAAAATTAATGTAAAAGTGCATGCAGTTTTCAAGCTTTCTGTTAAAGGATTTTATTTGTTTGATATGATCGGTTTTTTTTTTTTTGTCACAAGCATGCAGTCTGCTGCTATTTGGGGACGATGGTCACGAGAGTGTTGACTACATGATTCTACACAGCGCACGTACCTTAACGCTGATAAGATTTGTGTGCACCACCTCCGCCAAGATTTCTCTTGTATATTCCTCTTATCTTTCTTTATCCTCTTCAAGAATTGTTTGAGAGATCCTGATGACATGTACTCTGTGATGAAGATCACCTGCAACAAGAAACATGGCAGAATCGAATGAAACGATGTACTTCTTGGCAGCACAGATGACATTTAAAGTTTCTTAATATGCTTTCAGACTGTATCCCTGTGACTTCAGAGAAATCCCTGCAAAAGTTCATGGTCTTTGTTTTAACGGTGAATATTTGCACGACCTTCACAAAGAAACCCCTGTAAATGACAAAATTCTGAAATGGAAGGGCTTTGGGGGGGTGTCCAATGTACTTTGCTTACACAAAACGAATTACCTGGAGGTTTTGTGATGGTATGGAAGAGAAAATTCATAAATATACAGTCCTGCATTCTCAACACAATATAAAAAACAAGATTACTATCAGCCAATCATATTGAATGATTTCAGTAACTTTAAACTGTAATAGCGAAACAGGTTTTATGAACGGGGCCCTGCATTCTAAACAAATATATACAAAAAATCTACATTGTATTTCCAAGTACATGTACATCTGGATACTGGATCCCGTTTCATAAAGACTTCATGCACTAAACAAGTTTTCTATCAACCAATGAAATTGAATGATTTCAGTAGCTTTAAACTGATATTTTATCACAACAAGTTTTACGAAAAGGGCCAAATGCGTAATGCTTACCCTGGGCTTTTCTCTATCTGATTTGGTGTCCGTCCAATACTTGTAAAACTTGACAATGTTGGGGTGTTCAAGTTGGATCAGATTATCAAACACAACCTGAATCTTGTCCTGTAGCAAAGAAAAGATCAAGAAAAAAAAAAGCAACATAAAATAAAGGAGAAAATTGCAGTGAATGCTGATATGCATGTACATGTAAGCATTGTTTTGGAGGTTAGATAATAAAGGATTAATGGGAATGAGATAACCCATCCCCCCCCCCCCCCCAATAAAAAAAAAGATGAATTAAAAAAATGAATGAATGAATGAATGGGTAAATAAAAACAAGTAAATAAATAAAAATGTTGAAAATAAATTATAAAAATAAATATATGAAAAATAAAAATGTAAATAAATAGTAATAACAATAAAGAAGAAAAAGTAAAATAGTAAATGAATAAAAAAAATTGAAATTAAAATGTAATTGAAAATAAATCAAGACAATTATTATTCAATAAAGACCCAGAAATTAAAACAATAAATATATATATTAATTTGCCTATTATGTATGTACAGGGTGCACAAATACTGTATTCTACATGCACATGCTGCACCATAACATTTCCAAATTTTACCGCTTGCGGCATTGCACACACACCTGTCACCCCACCCCCCTGACAGATCTGCTCCTCTACGTGAACAATGAAGCCTGTTCAGGTACAATATACATTGCGATGTACAAAGGAACTATTTGGTTGACTTGACAGTATGTAATGTACACATGTACATGTACATCAATACAGGAAGGAAAGAGAGACTATACAGGATAAATTACAAGAAGATGATAGTTGTTTATGTATCTGACCCATGTTTCTGACAAGACTGGACAATAAATAAAACAAAGGTCACATTCCATTCCATGATACAATCACTCACCTGAACTGAAGGGAGAGGGGAAAATAGGAGGCGATGGACATTTTGTTGATTTGGGTCATTGTGATATTAAACACATTACATGTAAATACTGTACAACAGTATACTGTATTCTGCACTAAACATGACCTATAAAAAGTATTGGCATTTACAGGAGAATTTTTCCCGATTGAACAAATTTAATGAAAATAATGGATGCAGGAGATCAATAAAAGTTTGAGTAAAAATCTTAACCCTCATGTCCATATTTATTTGAAAATGACCTGTGGTGATCTGACAACACCCGTTCAATCCCCCCACCCCTCTTCGTCAAAGACACTGGCTGTCTATGGTGATCTGACAACACCCCTCCCTGCCCCCACCCCTCTTCTTCAATCACACTGACTGTCTATGGTGATCTGACATCACCCCTCCCCTCTTCTTCAATCACACTGGCTGTCTATGGTGATCTGACAACACCCCTCCCTGCCCCCACCCCTCTTCTTCAATCACACTGGCTGTCTATGGTGATCTGACAACACCCCTCCCTGCCCCCACCCCTCTCCTTCAATCACATTGGCTGTCTATGGTGATCTGACAACACCCCTCCCTGCCCCCCCCCCCCCTTCTTCAAAGATACTGGCTGTCTATGGTGATCTGACAACATCCCTCCCTGCCCCCTCCCCTCTTCTTCAATCACACTGACTGTCTATGGTGATCTGACAACACCCCTCCCTGCCCCCCCCCCCTCTCCTTCAATCACACTGACTGTCTATGGTGATCTGACAACACCCCTCCCTGCCCCCCCCCTTCTCCAATCACACTGGATGTCTATGGTGATCTGACATCACCCCTCCCTGCCCCCACCCCTCTCCTTCAATCACACTGACTGTCTATGGTGATCTGACAACACCCCTCCCTGCCCCCCCCCCTTCTTCAAAGATACTGGCTGTCTATGGTAATCTGACATCATCCCTCCCTGCCCCCACCCCTCTCCTTCAATCACACTGGCTGTCTATGGTGATCTGACATCACCCCTCCCTGTCCCCTCCCCTCTTCTTCAATCACACTGGCTGTCTATGGTGATCTGACAACACCCCTCCCTGCCCCCCCCCTTCTCCAATCACACTGGATGTCTATGGTGATCTGACATCACCCCTCCCTGCCCCCACCCCTCTCCTTCAATCACACTGACTGTCTATGGTGATCTGACAACACCCCTCCCTGCCCCCCCCCCTTCTCCAATCACACTGGATGTCTATGGTGATCTGACATCACCCCTCCCTGCCCCCACCCCTCTTCTTCAATCACACTGGATGTCTATGGTGATCTGACATCACCCCTCCCTGCCCCCACCCCTCTCCTTCAATCACACTGACTGTCTATGGTGATCTGACAACACCCCTCCCTGCCCCCCCCCCCCCTTCTTCAAAGATACTGGCTGTCTATGGTAATCTGACATCATCCCTCCCTGCCCCCACCCCTCTCCTTCAATCACACTGGCTGTCTATGGTGATCTGACATCACCCCTCCCCTCTTCTTCAATCACACTGGCTGTCTACATATGGTAATCTGACATCACCCCTCCCTGCCCCCACCCCTCTCCTTCAATCACATTGGCTGTCTATGGTGATCTGACAACACCCCTCCCTGCCCCCCCCCCCCTTCTTCAAAGATACTGGCTGTCTATGGTGATCTGACAACATCCCTCCCTGCCCCCTCCCCTCTTCTTCAATCACACTGACTGTCTATGGTGATCTGACAACACCCCTCCCTGCCCCCCCCCCCCATTCTCCAATCACACTGGCTGTCTATGGTGATCTGACATCACCCCTCCCTGCCCCCATCCCTCTTCTTCAATCACACTGGCTGTCTATGGTGATCTGACATCACCCCTCCCTGCCCCCATCCCTCTTCTTCAATCACACTGGCTGTCTATGGTGATCTGACATCACCCCTCCCTGCCCCCTCCCCTCTTCTTCAATCACACTGACTGTCTATGGTGATCTGACATCACCCCTCCCTGCCCACACCCCTCTTCTTCAATCACACTGGCTGTCTATGGTGATCTGACATCACCCCTCCCTGCCCCCTCCCCTCTTCTTCAATCACACTGACTGTCTATGGTGATCTGACATCACCCCTCCCTGCCCACACCCCTCTTCTTCAATCACACTGGCTGTCTATGGTGATCTGACAACACCCCTCCCTGCCACCACCCCTCTTCTTCTAAGACACTGGCTGTATTTTGGTGATCTGACAACACCCCTCCCTGCCCCCTCCCCTCTTCTTCAATCACACTGACTGTCTATGGTGATCTGACATCACCGCTCCCTGCCCCCACCCCTCTCCTTCAATCACACTGACTGTCTATGGTGATCTGACATCACCCCTCCCTGTTCCCTCCCCTCTTCTTCAATCACACTGGCTGTCTATGGTGATCTGACAACACCCCTCCCTGCCCCCTCCCCTCTTCTTCAATCACACTGGCTGTCTATGGTGATCTGACAACACCCCTCCCTGCCCCCTCCCCTCTTCTTCAATCACACTGGCTGTCTATGGTGATCTGACAACACCCCTCCCTGCCCCAACCCCTCTTCTTCAATCACACTGGATGTCTATGGTGATCTGACATCACCCCTCCCTGTCCCCTCCCCTCTTCTTCAATCACACTGGCTGTCTATGGTGATCTGACATCACCCCTCCCTGCCCCCTCCCCTCTTCTTCAATCACACTGGCTGTCTATGGTGATCTGACATCACCCCTCCCTGTTCCCATCCCTCTTCTTCAATCACACTGGCTGTCTATGGTGATCTGACATCACCCCTCCCTGCCCACACCCCTCTTCTTCAATCACACTGGCTGTCTATGGTGATCTGATACCACCCCTCCCTGCCCCCTCCCCTCTTCTTCAATCACACTGACTGTCTATGGTGATCTGATACCACCCCTCCCTGCCCCAACCCCTCTTCTTCAATCACACTGGCTGTCTATGGTAATCTGACATCACCCCTCCCTGTCCCCTCCCCTCTTCTTCAATCACACTGGTAATACAATAGGAGCTCATCATCTTCCCAGACATGATTAAAAGGAGATGGGTAAGGGAAGAATTTCAGATTATTAATTTAGCTTGCCACAAGTAACACTGCCTGTGTCTCATCCACGACTCATTCCCAAAGGGCACGGCTGACATTTCCTTCACCAGACTTTGATCAAGTTTTATTAGAAAAATAAGGGACGTCACTCAGTCAGGTGAAGACAGTGTGTTCTATGTATAATAGCCTTTATAGATATCACACCCTCTGCATATACATGTAGACCTAAACAATAATTACGCACAGATTTTACAGAAAGAAACTTACTGAACAACTGTCGGGGAAAACAGTTGAACACAAAACAATGAACTTTAAATTCAATATTCAAACGATTACCGGTACTCTTTCTAGGCCCACAATCACACATTCATCATCACCGTTATAAATCCTTGTGACTCCAGCCATATACATCATCCATAATGAAATGAGTGTACATGTAGGGCCTACATGTTATTTTAGGTGGTAAAAGCTTCATTTCATTTCAACAGTTTCAATATTAAATTATTAATCCAATTACAGGTTGAAAACCGGAATCGGTTCTTCCGTATATTAAACAGGATCACCTCCACTTTTTATCATTACATCTCTCTGACGTCTCTGACAGTGGATAGGTAGCCGGCCAGGCGTTTATCTCAAAGCCACGCTCTCTCTCTCTTCCCAGACAATGCAATACATGAAGGGGGTACCGTAATAAATAAAGAAAAATCAAGCCTGGGGGACCTTTGAGTGGGCGGAGGAGGAGGGAGACAAGACGAGTACATCCAATGCTATCACATGTACATCAAGTGTATCTTAAAACCACCTGCAATATTACATGAAGCAAAGATATTAACACTCTACTTTCTAATGCTGAAAATTAATACATTATTTAAAAAAAAAAAGGCATACACATGAATGTGACAGTAGGAGCATTTGAAAAATGCATCACTATTCTGCACATGACATTGACTGTATGTATGTTTTTTGTTTATAAATGTTTTTTTTGTGTGTTTTTTTACAGGTCTACATTATAATTGTTTAACTGTGTAATAACAGTTTCACAGGATACAATGTTAGGATAATACCATTTTCTTCAGCTTATAATATGTATTAGTGAAAAAAGACAGTCTTGGAGAGAGCCTATTATTCCTAAAACTTTGAAAATTGGAACTGGGTTAGAATCCATCGTTGTATTTTTTTATTCTTAAAGGGGAAGTTCACCCTGACAAAAAGTTTATTGTAAAATTAGCAGAAAAAATAATAAAAATATTGGCGAAGGTTTGAGAAAAATTCATCAAATAATTAAAAAGTTATTAGAATTTCAATTATTTGATTTGTGACGTCATATGCGAGCAGCATTCCTACATAGCGAATGCCGCAGGGCTCCACACTAACCCATTTTTTCTACTGGTCCAACCTATTCATGTCGGACCAGTAGATACCCAGTTTTTCAAATTTTTACTGGTCCGAACCTAAAATTTACTGGTCCCAAAAAATAAAGAAAACATTAAAAAAGGCGCAATTTTATTTTTCTAGCGTTTTGTTACCCCCCCCCCCCAATAAAATGAAGGAATGAAGGACAAAAAGAAAGCAAGACGGAAACGAAGAAAGAAAGGAAAGAAAGAATAAAAGAAAGGAAGGAAGGAAGGAAGGAAGAAAAAAAAAGAAAAGGTAAAGAAAGGATAGATGTGAAGGAAGGGAAAAAAAGAAAGAACTAAAGAAGGAAAGGAAGGAAGGAGTAAAGAAGGAACAAAAATAAGAAAGAAAGAAAAGAAAAAAGAAATGAAGGAAAGAAAGAAATGAAGCAAGCAATACAGAAAGACAGAACAAATCCAGAAAGTAGTAAAGGAAAGAAAGAAGCAATAAAAAAGAAAGGGTAAAAGGAGAGATGGAAAGAAGGACAAAAGAAAGAAAGAGAGGAAGGAAGGATTGATAGAAGGAAGAAAGGAATTAAGGAAGAAATAAAGGAAAGGTAAAATGATAGACAGAAGGAAAGAAATAAAGGAAGGAAAGGAAGGAAGGGAAGGAAAGAAGCAAGCAATATAAAAAAAGAAAAGATGAAAGGGAGAAAAAAGGATTGAGAGACAGAGAAAGGAAGGAATGAAAGAATAAAGGAGAGAAAGGAAGCAAGCAGTAAAAAAAAAGGAAAGGTAAAAGGATAGATTTAACAAAGGGAAAAAGGAAAGAACAAGACAGATAGACGAAAGGAAGGAATTAATTTAAGAGAGAGAGGGCTGAAAGAAGGAAGAAATAAAAAAAAACAAGAAAGGGTAAATAAATGATGGATGGATGGAAGGAAGAAACAAAGAAACAAAGAAAGTAACAAAGAATGAAGGAAAGAAAAGGGTAAAAAGAAGGAAGGAAAGAAAGGAAGAAGAGAAGAGATGAATATAGGATGGATGGACTCAAGAATTAAAGAAAGGAAAATATCACCCAAAAAAAAGAAAGAAAGAAAGAGAGAGAGAAAAAAGAAATAGAGAAAAATATTTTTAAAAAGGATAGAAAGAATGAAAGAACGAATTAAAGAAAAAAAGAAAGACAGTAACAAAAAATTGAAAGAAGAGAGGGAAGAAACAAAGACAGATTTAAAAGAAATAAGGAAAGAAAGATAGGCAGAAAACAGAAGAAGAAAGCTAAAACTATCAAATAATTTATCAGTTTCTTTTGGCTCAATTAAAATAGCTACGAAAGAAAGAAAGAAACCAAGTGTATCAACACACACACATAAATGCATATGTGGGGCTATTATGTATTCAGACGATATCACCCGAAACCCGATCTGTTTGAACCAAAACAGAAGTGAAAATTTCTCCTTTTACTGCTTACAAATGACAGAGTTACTCCAAATTTTAGGAAATATGGACATTATAAGAGCCTTTCATGAGTATGAATCGTGAATTTTGACAGTTCTGTGAGAGATTTCTGCCAGAGTTTAGCCAAGCTTCGTACGCGCAGCCAGTAGAGAATTTACCACGTGGGTTGTGTGGCTGGCTACATGTACACTGTATGCTACTTTAGTAACACTTGCGTACGTGCGATTCATTCTGTGTGTATTCTGTGTGTGAATGACAGAATTTAACGGGGGGAAATGGTTTTCAGTAAATTTGACCATTTCTAGAAAAGTTATTGGCCCAACAATGGTTTTTATTACTGGTCATGTCGGACCCTTAAATCTTGCTATATTTGGAAAAATAACTGTCCTGACAAAGATATTTTTTACTGGTCATGTCGGACCAGTAAATCTTCCTATTTCTGAAAATCTACTGGCCCGACAGCGATTTTTACCGGTCTGGGACCGTCGGACCGGCGCTAGTGTCGAGCCCTGCGAATGGTAAACAAGTGGAACGCCACTGGCAGTCTCACCTGCATTACGCAATTTAATATAGCAGCAGTGCTAACTTTGAAAACTACAATAAAATAATCATTCACAAAAACACCATTCATATAATGACATAATACCACGTTCATTGACCATAAATGACATTTGAACGGTGACTTATCAACTACACCCATGTCCACATTTCATTCACTCTATCCATAAACTTTCAAAGTTATGATGGCAATTCAACAATTACCCCAACATGGCCTAAGTTTATTGACCTTAACTGACCTTTGACCTTGGTTTTGTGACCTGAAACTCACAGGGGATGTTCAGTGATACTTGATTACTCTTATATCCCAAGTTTTATGAACTAGATCTATAAACTTTCAGAGTTAGGATGGTAATTCAACAAATACCCTCAACATGGCCAAAGTTCATTGACCTTTAATGACCTTTGACCATGGTCATGTGACCTGAAACTCGTACAGGATGTTCAGTGATACTCGATTACTCTTATGTCCAAGTTGTAGAACTAGATCCATAAACTTTCAGAGTTAGGATGGTAATTTAACAAATACCCCCAACACGGCCAAAGTTCATTGACCTTAAATGACCATTGACCATGGTCATGTGACCTGAAACTGGCACAGGATATTCAGTGGTACTTGATTAACCTAATGTCCAAGTTTCATTTCATGAACTAGATCCATAAATTTTCAAAGTTATGATGGTAATTCAACAAATACCCCCAACTTGGCCAAAGTTCATTGACCCTAAATGACCTTTGACCTTGGTCATGTGACCTGAAACTCAGGCAGGATGTTCACTCATACTTGATTAACCTTATGTCCAAGTTTCATGAACTAGATCCATAAATTTTAAAAGTTATGATAGTAATTCAACAAATACCCCCAACTTGACCAAAGTTTATTGACCCTAAATGACCTTTGACCTTTGGTCACGTGACCTGAAACTCGAGCAGGACGTTCACTAATACTTGATTAACCTTATGCCCAAGTTTAATGAACTAGGTCCATATACTTTCTAAGTTATGATGTCATTTCAAAAACCTAACCTTCGGTTAAGATTTTGAAAATAATTCTCCCAACATGGTCTAAGTTCATTGACCCTAAATGACCTTTGACCTTGGTCATGTGACCTGAAACTCAGGTAGGATGTTCAGTAATACTTGATTATCCTTATGGCCAAATGAACTAGGTCCATATACTTTCTAAGTTATGATGTCATTTCAAAAACTTAACCTTAGGTTAAGATTTGATGTTGACGCCGCCGCCGCCGTCGCCGTCGGAAAAGCGGCGCCTATAGTCTCGCTCTGCTATGCAGGCGAGACAAAAATCAATGAAATGTCATTTTCTCAGAAAATTGAAAATGGTTTTCACTGTACCTTTTATATATATCAATAGACAAATCATTTCACACCCGATCATGAATAGAAAACAAAATTAAGTCATCAGGAACCATACAAAATTTGAAATTCATGCATTTTATATTACATAACACATAGGGCAGCTGCTCGTTTATGACGTCACAAATCCAAAACTTTGAACTCTAATATTAAACTTTCTTACTCTTTAACAGATTTTCCTCAAACCTTCACCAATATTTTTTTTTACTATTTTTTCTGCTATTTTTACAACAAAGTTTTCTTCAGGGTGAACTTCCCCTTACCATACATGTAGCAAAATTGTCAATGTGTCAATTTACAGCAGAGCGCACTCTTCAGGATCTGATTTTCACGTTCATGCATTAATGTGCGTTCGCCATTTTACCCCTGTGTCAGTGATTTACTTATTCTCTTAGAAATCCAACAAGCAATCCTCAAAATATTCCTTATTGAAATGCAAATATAACTTGTCATCTCTAGAAAATTAATGCTTGCAAACTGTTCTAAAATACATATTTTTTCTAGTTTGATTGGCAAAGCAGACTTGTGTGCTGATGTGAACAAAACACATAAATACTTTATTAAACAAAGTTGTGTGCACTTCTTCAACTTTTATATATCCAAATTCAATACATACCCTCATTGGTTTATCAGATAGTTGATGATATGATCATATCAAGAAATATAAACAGAGTTTAACAGACGAAAAACAGAAGTAAACATTAATTCCTACAGGTTAAAAATAGGCTCAATTTAGTAGACAATTTTGGATCGAAAGGCTTGTGTTATGATTACCGGTATGATTTCATATTTTATATGAAGCCTTAAATTCATGAATGGAACACAAATTCCAATTATCAGCTTTTATTGAAATGACACACATTGGAAGGTCTACTTTTTCTTTCCCTTTTTTTTAACGAAAGTTAAGAGTCTGCATTGATTTGAGCAAGAAAACAAATGTTTAAAATAAAAAAAATAAAAAAAGAAGAAGATAAATACCTCCTGAGCTTTGAAATCTCTCCGAGCTGAGAACTGGACCTCGTTCCACACCACCTCTCTTCCTTCTTCCATATCCATGGCCAGGTAGGCCACATCGATGCCTGGCACATCACGCTGGGTTACCTGGAAGAGACAAACAAAAACCAAGATAGCAGCTGAAAGTGACATTGACAAATGGAAACTCTTTGAAAAGAAAGATTACTTTCAGCTGAGTACTGTATTTTGCTTTCAAGGAAAACTAAAATTACCGGTAACAGGTTTCGACAAAAAGCTTTATTGATCATTGGAGCGGACAACTGACGGAAAACAGACGCTGATGGACGCCATTTGGATCCCTACAATACATACATGTATGTAAAGTCTTTCCTTGGTCTCTCAGTGGTGGACGAGACAGTAATTTCAAGTATAATGAATGATGAATATTAATACAGTAACATGAAAAAAATAAGATTGGGAATAATAATTACTCAGTTTGCGTGAGATATACTGAACATGTATTTTTTTTTTCTCACTTAATTTAACTGGTTTGGGTGGTATTGGCCTTCTAAATAAAAAAATGCTTGTACATACACTGTACAACATGTTATGCAGGCTTACACTGTATTCCTGAACTTAATAGAAGAGACTCAAATAACAAATATACAGCGCTGTAGCAGCAATTTAAAGGATAAGTCCACCCTAATAAAAAGTTGGTTTGAATAAAAGGACAAAAATCCAACAAACACAACACTGAAAATTTGATCAAAATCGGTTGTAAAAAATAAGAAAGTTACGACATATTAAAGTTTTGCGTAATTTCACAAAACAGTTATATGCACATCCTGGTCGGTATGCAAATGAGCAGACAGATGACGTCACCCACTCACTATTTCATCTGTATTTTATGATATGAAATATGAAAAATTCTCATTTTCTCCTCATCGTCATGTGGAACAAAATTTTATTTCTCCCTGAACATGTGCAATTACCATTATTTTTACAGTTTGTGGTTAAATCAAGTTGGTCCCAATTACTAAATCTGTAAAAATTGAAGGATTGTATAATTCAAACAATAAAAAACAAAAGAAATAGTGAGTGACATCATCGACTCTCTCGTAATCTCATTTGCACATCAATGAGTTGTGCATATAACTGTTATGTGAAAAATTAGCAAAACTTAAAAATGTCATAACTTTCTTATTTTACATCCGATTTTGATGAAATTGTCAGTGTTATGTTCGTTTGATTTTTCTCTATCCATTCAAATCAACAATTTTCTGGGGTGGACTCGACCTTTAAAATACAAGACTGCGCACAATGAGTACAGCACACACTCCATGTCTAGACGATCTATTAGTCATGTATGACATCACTGCCATTCAGTACACAGGCCTTACATTGCCAGCCAAGGTAGAGTAATGACACAAGCATGGACACATGTTCCACACATGACGCCTGCTACCGAACTGTTGTCGCATACATGTACACTGTAGGCCAAGCAGAACTTCTTTGCATTTCATATTCAGAAGTGGAACATTAATACAGAGGGGTATGCTAGTTAAGAGCAGAAGTTTAATGTGTTGCCCATTTTTTTAGGATACGTGTTATTTAGATGAACATACCAGTCACAATTCTCTATATCACTGTTAAAACCAGAGAACAATAGATTCAGTGGACCAAATGTATTGTTCTCTGAATTTAACAGGTATAGTGATTCAAAGAATTGTGACTGGTAGTGTACAGTATTGACACAACATCCATTTGGTATACATGTAACTGTAATCATCACCACCATAATCATCATCATCGTCGTTGTCGTCACCATCATCATCATAATCTAAATAGAAAAAAATTGGACATCCCCAAATTCACCACTGAAATGCCCGAAAGAGCTCCCGAAAACTACAAAAGAGCCCTGAAAATCCTACTGTGTCGAATTTTGGTTGGTGTGAAAAAAAGTAGTCCTGGAAAGTGATTTCTTCCACTGATCATCATTATTCATCATCATCAATTATCATGAATCATCATCCCCAGACCCCATCATAATTCATCATCATCATCATTTTATTATCATTTGTTTTGGCATCACCTGTGCCTTAGAGGCAAAAAGCGAACTGAATCAATATGAATCGCAGGTCTCTCCCTCGATAAATAATAACAATAATACATAATAAGATTTGTATAGCGCACTTTCCATCTTAATATAACTAATAAGAAAGTGCAGGTGGACAACTACACAAGGGTTTACCCCTACTCTTATACAAATAGTGCAGAGGGTTCTTAATGACTGTCCTCTACACAGGGCCTCCATTTCACGTCCTGTCCGAGGGACAAGGCGTTTTCCACTGTACAGAGCCTGCATCTATGGAACAGGGAGATTTGTTTGTTCACAAAACTAAGGCTACAGTCATTTGCCAGGACGACCTTTGGTTCGACAGGCAGACACTTTTAATACCGACTGAGCCAACGTTGCTCTCTGATCATCATCATAACCAACATTAACTTCATTATAACATCACTAGGGACAGTGATTTTCCGTTTCAAAAAATTGCCTTTTCCGTTTCAGAAAATCTCAAATTCCGTTTCAGCATGTCAGAAAACGGAAATTCCGTTTCCCCATAGACTTTGTACACACGGAAAAGTGACAATTCCGTTTACACATTTACATGCACACTCGCACTGGTCAAAATTTGTATCTGCTACTGTACCAACAACACAATAAAATCCGTTCTAATCGGATCTATGCGGGTGAATAAAATATTTTAACACACCCATTTTGCATGCATACATCCTCACCTTTCATATTATTAGCATTATTTCACGGTGAAATGATATTTCATCGATAATTTTGGGGGTTTTTGGACATCGTTATCATCAGTCAACGTCTTTTCCCAATCCGCCATCTTGGATTTTAAGACCACGATATCGCGCTGTTACATCTTCAAACGTAGAGGGCAGCAACACACAACTGTGTACATGTAGTTGAATGATACATGTGTGCATGTGAAGCCCAACCCGGCCGGGCCGGCCGGGTACGGGTACGGTGCGGGGTACAATCGAGTGTGCTGATGTCGAGTGCAGTCACGATGTGTGAATTGTCATGATAGTAGCGAAGTGAGATCGTGTTTTCTGGGTTTTTTTGGCCATTTAATATTCTCATTTTGTTGTGATTTTGGAGTAATTTCTGTTGCTATTCTGTGTATTTTGAGGGAAAATACGTTTTCCGTGATTTTCCGTTTGAAATGCCATTTTCCGTTTCAAAAGGCCCTTTCCGTGAATTCCGTCCGTTTTCCGCGATCGCGGAAAATCACTGTCCCTACATCACCATCACCATCATTCAACTACATGTAACCTTCATCCTACACATCAACATCATCAACTTTGTTTCATGAATATGACACTGAAAAAATAAAACCATTTCATACGTAATGAAATGCATAAGAAATAGTGAGTGGGTGACATATAATGCATACCGACAGGGATGTGCATATTACTGTTTTGTGGCATTTAGTGAAAAATTAAATTTTAAATTTTTTACATCCAATTTTGATGAAATAGCCAGTGTTATGCTTGCTGTAGGATTTTCTCTTTTTATTCAAATCACCTTTTTGTTGTGGTGGACTTGTTATTTGATTTTTCAATGCATGTATTTGTAATTTATTTTCTCTCTCTCTCTTTCCTTTCATTGCGCCTTGAGCATTCAGACATGGCATGTATAACTATTATCAACATCATCATAATCCTCCCACCTCCTGCTCCTACTCATCCTCATCATCAACATCAAAATAATTCTTCATAATATTTCATATCATCAAAATAATACAAAATGAACTGTACAATGTGCATTAGGTAAAATTTCAGAGTAGACAGGCGAAGAAGAGCCAGCCAGTTCAGACATAATAAATTTCAGGGCTTACTATTGTCATTGTGCACAAAGGATGCTGGCCCTGAAATCTAAAATGTATCCAGCCTTGATAGATTTCCCTTTGGTATACAGACCTGTACTCCTCTTCACTGATTTCTGTTAGATAAATTTCTTTCTCTAACTACATTTTAAATTGTTTCCTTGAGTTCTTTGTCCTACATGTATCTTTAAAAAAATTGAATATTTCCTTTTCTTTCAAAAAGATTAGGGCCTATATCTTTTAGTACCGGTAAGTACTTTAAAATCCCAGGCAGTTGTTGTCTGTCATTCAATGTCTTCAAATGATTAAAAAAATAACATGTGGATGTCGAGATGGGTAAGCTACCCAAAGAATATTTGGCTAGAGAATATACCCACCAATCCCCATATTGTTACAAGTCTATACAGCTGAACTCCGTCTGTTTGGAGGAGTTTTAGAACATTTTTTCACTTTTTTTACAAATAGTGAAGCAAGATGTACAATGTAGTTCAGCGAAACAACCCACAAAACAGAGACTGTAACCAAAGCTTTTGGTCTAGCATGAATCTAGACTGAAAAATCTGCTGTTCTTCCAAGTTTTTAAACATTTTCTGAATCATTTTCAGTCCTCCTCCTAAAGAGGAAAGACGTAACGGTAAGACTCCCAAAGGTCTCGTTATGGCGGTGGTTCGCTCTAAGCTTACCTACCAAGTCTCTGGGGAAAAGGGTGCACTGCCTCATCCTCTTCAATTTCTCTTTAAATCTGGCTTTCGACGGGAAAAAAAGCGCCAGAATAAAAATTAACATTCTAAGAATAAAATCAGCTTGCGAGTTTCTCAACGTATGACGTAAATTCCAAAATTTTTATCCTAAAGAGCCGCTGTCAGGTTTGATGATCGTTCGCCATGTTTTTAAATGCAGCTAGAACATACCGATACGCGCACCAGCCAATCACATTCATGTATAATGGCATGTCAACCATGGTCACCGCCACTGCAGTGAGTATGGGAAACTTCGGTCTATGGAGGAAGAGGATGCCAAGCCGTGCAGAGCTACTGAATTTCTGTAGATCTAGACTTTTTCCGTTCATAATTTATTTTTTTTCAATCTAAAAACATTCAAATGACATGGCTGTCATTTCTTGGAATATATTTTGTATTCAGATAATTTTCACCCCAAATATAACTTTTATCACGATTTCTCTTCATAATCATACTATCAGTTAGGCTGTACATAGCATTTAACGTTATATATAGTAAAACCCCCTAACATCGGACGGTTCCAAATTTCTGACGAAAATGACTTCAACTCCCTCCCCACAACTTCAGGGACACGCACTGGCGGGGACTTGCATGCATGATGAGATACAAGAACATGTACCTGCCTGCTATTGAACTGCACACACAGTAGATCCAGGTTGCTGCTCAAAAAAACATTCCAGTTGTAAAATCCCTGATTTTGACTTCCAAAGATACTTATGACCCTTGCTAATGGACTCCAAAAGATTTATGACCCAAAAAAATCTTGTCAGGGGGAAGTGATTTCCGCCGGAAATATCGCTGCTGAGATCGCAAGTTTGATCTATCGCAAGAAAATCTGCAATGGCTGCCGCGGGGGTTCCCAACTGCAGGAAATTCAACACCCTTCCAAATACATGTATGGCACTCTCCCAAGCATCTGACATTATCGGCCGATTGAACTGGAAATGCGTGTTGCTTATGTGCACGCTCATTTTCAGAACAAAGTTACGCGCAGCTGAGCAAAGACAATAAACATTTAGAGCCGAAAGAGGTCCGTTTGGTAAGTAAATAATTATTACTTACCAATTTCTATATCAAAATTATCGATAGTGATAATTAAAATCTGCATTAGCGCAGCTGATTAAAATTATTTTCCTAACAATCAAGCAATTATTCTGGAGTTTGGAGCATGATTTAAATCGCCGAATCGCACAACTTTACATACCCGATATTTGGCAAAAAACAAGCTTCTGGTAGTAAGTAAATAATTTCTGTTTACCATATTTTTTTTTTAATTCTATTTTTTATGACATGTACTAAACTAGATCTATGGAAAAACATGTATGATTTCTACTTGATTCAATGACAATGATCTTTTTTTTGGGGGGTCCAATTATGCTAAGTAAGTGTCCGATATTTGGGCACTTTTCTACATGCAACACAAAAGAAAATAACGTTAGAACGTAAATATTAACAGGTGAAACTGGTAGTGGTAAGGCTAACTTTTAGCACTTTGACCATGTTCACAAACATCATACGTTCATCGAATTTGAACTTGAACGAAGTTCATGAACTATGCAGGAATTATTTTTGTTTATTTTTGTTATTTTCCCTTTCAGGAAGTGTTCCTCTTGCGACAGCCACACAATGGTCTCCCCTTCACTAACAACATGGCACAATGAATGTCATGATGTAACAACTAACATACATGTAGTCTAGCTCTAGATCTGGAAAGAGTTCCATATGCAACCCCCACCAAAAATAACAAAAGATTGTTGAGACTTCCGGTTCGTTCACTTCAGATTTTTCTATCATTTTTTTACTGTCATGACTGTTGCTTACCTTAGTTGGGACTAAAACCAGTAACTCACCTCGTACTCTCCAGTCAAGTCTCTTCCCGCTATGCTAGCGAGAAGCGCTGATACCGGAAGGGGTATTTTAACGATTATCAGCCGATAGTTCGACTAGTCTAGACTCACAGACCCTTTACTGACTAAATAAACCGATGTCTATGGACAATTTAATACAGTACACGCACTGACTAACTTTAGATCCTGCTCAAAATTTGACGGAATAAAGCCATATTTTGGTATGTATTTCCACTTGGCATGCCTTTCCACTTCCCCATCATATGTTCTATATTAATTATTAGGGCTAGATATGTTATTCTAAACCTTATCCATGTTTTTATTTTCAATTTTAGTGGGGGGTGCATATGGAACTCTTGCCCTAGATCTAGCCGGGGATATAACTCGAGTGCAATTAGAATTACTGTATCACGAAATTGTGATTTCCCCATTAGATATGTGCTCAAAAGAATTGCATGCGCCGGCGATGGCAATGGCATCCTGCATGCGACGCGACATGCATGACCCACTGCCGTAGATTACGGTACGCACACGAATCCGGAACAAGTCTCACCTTCACTCTTCTCTTCTGCCATCTTCCACAGGGACTTTCTTCTAAAATTTCTCTCTCATCTTCACTTTCGTCGCCACTATCACGAGGAGATCCAGTCCTTTCGTCGTTTCCTCCTGTGGTCGGCATCTCTATTCTATTTCACAAGGGAAACCGGAATATTGAAAGAAATTATCACGATATGACAGCAACTCTCATTGTCCGTCACACTCGCAAAACACTGCCATGTTTATCAACGACACACGCGAATCGCGCGCCGTCGATCGCCTAGCTCGATCGTCGGCGCGGCCGCATACTACATGTACTAGTATACCGTCGACGTAGCATAGAGTGAGAGAAGGGCCTCTATGGTCGAATAGCTTAAAAAAAATTGAAAACATTTACATTTCTTTTTACTGAAAATTTTCACAAAATCCAAGGACCAAGATCAGAAAGAAATCTTCATTACATTGATAGAAAGATTTTTCTCATTTGCTCACATAACAGGCCTACATTATGCTAAGAGCGCAGGGGCGGATCCAGGATTTTCCAGGGGGCGGGGGGGGGGCACATTTTCCCGATGAAAATTTGACAAAAAAAGGGGGTTTTCACCACTGAACTAGAAATATTTCTAGTTCAGTGGTTTTCACCCTAAAATTGAAGGTCATTTCGTCCGCGGAAAATTTGACAAGTTAAAAAAAGGGCACACATGAGTAAAAACAGTATAGGCCTACAAATTTTGATAGTGGCTCCGTCTGCGCCCCCCCCCCCCCCCCCCCCCCGATCCGCCACTGAAGAGCTGTATTATCATGGAGAAAGAAAGTTTTCAGGCTTTCTGGAATCTGGATAATACTGTAGTAAAGAAACCTTTATAATTATTGCACTTTTATGTTAATTAGCGTATCATTTTACTTGCGATGTTATAGGCCTACATCGGCTTGGAAAACTGGTGTCTGTCATAACTAGTTCATCATAGAAAATCCTATAAGAGCGATTCATGTTTTTAGGCTTTCTAGATTTTGTACAGCATGACAATGACATATATATAGCACATAATGCTAATTACGACGGCTATAACTAGTGTCATAAACGAATTCCTGGGGGTCGTTTCATGAAGATGGCCATAAGTTATATAGGAGCGACTTTAAGAACGACTGCCACGACTGGTGAACTTTAATTTCTTACGCGCTAAACCACCGCCAATTTATGATACAATTTACCACAAGAAAGGACACCAGACTCATTCTTAAAGTCGCTCTTAACTTACAAACAGCTTTACGAAACGGCGCCCTGGCCATAAAGTGTTTAATAATATGAAATGCAGTTAATTGAGTTTTAACATGCTGTCAACTGCAATTAAAGAAAAACCTAGAGGGTTGATACCAAAACGGGGGACTCAACATTACTGAACTGCTACCCCAGTGTTAGACTATATAACATTACCAAATATTGATCACCGTGGATAATATTTTCTCTTTAACCCCTGTAGCTAACACTCTTACAAAATTCAATAATCTATTTACATTCAAAAGAGTTATTGGCCCGTAGTGATTCAGTGTACGTGCGGGCCACTTCGCCCCCTCCGCTTTCTCCGAGAAGTTTGATGATATTTTTACTTCAAAACCCTCACTGAAAGATTCAACTTTATGAGTCTCTATAAATAAAAAAAGGTGGCCAGAATGTTGGCCCTAAAATAAAACTCAGCGGTAAAAAAATACCATTGCCAGACGATTTATTCTATTTCATTTCCATTTTTTTTTCAATTCTTCCAGTTTGGCTGACGTTTTCTTTACTCACTTTGGGTAAATCATTGAAAATTATTTTATCAATTATCGCAAATAATGTCAAGATTTTTAACATGCAAATAAATATGTATATTTTAAGCTCCCGAATGATTTTTATAATACCTTTGCAATCTCGCACAATTTTCCTTTATAAATCTCCTTATCACGCTTGTAATTTTAGCAGCCTGTTCTGTGCTGAAAGTTTCCTGCAGAAACATTATCCCTGATCATTAACATCATTTGAATATTTTAATCCTTTCATGCCTTTTGGCTCTATTGCTCAACCCTCTTTTATTTATTTCCAACCGACAGCGCTATATCCAATATCAACACAAAGCTTTAGCATTTTGCCATACTGCCCTCTATTGTTATGTAAGACAACATTCAAAGGAAAAATGGGGCCACTGTCCACAAATCCACAAAAAACCCAAACATGATAAAATTCATTGTTATAATGTCTATTTTCTATAACAAGATTGGTCGGGGCAGTGTCACTTTCGAAAGCAAATGGCGATGTTTAATGTACACTTGCACATGACTAAACAAGTTTTGATGGGGCATATTGGTAAGGGAAAATTTCCATAAAAGTCGTGAGCGAGCCAAAAATTGATCATTAATTAATATTGTGATAGGTTTTTGACATGGTATTACGGTAAAAACGCTGTTTGAAATTTTATACATCGCTGTTTACCCATATGAACCTTACAGTAGTTGCTTAACGGTTTAAACAACCAGGCTTAATTCATTGAGAATCAAACATTAAAGATTAAACTTTGTTGTTTAATATTTTAAACCAATATTGTTTAAACCGTTTTAACAACTACTGTAAGATTCATATTGTACACAAAGTTGTATGCATAAAAACAACAAAACAGCGTTTCTACTGTATTTCAACATCATTTCTTCTTCTTTTTTCCTTTTTGTAGTTATCTTGATCACGGAACTTTTTAGGGGGATTGGGCAAGTGCCTCGAGCCTTCCAGCCAGTGATTGGCAACAAGGTCTACAAACTTGCATTTTCTAGATTTTTTAAAACTACTTCATATACCTTTTAAAAATCTAATAAGCCAATGGTGTCACATAATCACCTTCCTGCACTAATTTTTTTTTTTTACTATATTTTATCGATCGTACGAAATTTTAATTTTGCCTCATCGGTCTAAAATAAGAGCTATGAATACTGGAATGGTCAAATACCCGTCCCTAACTACATTATCTGGGGGAGGGGGGGGTCATAATAATAATTGGCTTATACTGATACTCGATTACGTTCCTTCTATTTCAAAGTTTTTATATAGCCACATCATATAACTTTTCATGCAGCATTTTCATATTCGATTGAAAGATTTATCGATTAAAAATAATAGGTTAATTCTCCATTATTTCTTCGATATACATTTTACAAATGAAAGTAATTGTGTGACACCCCCGAATATCGCTTTTGCATAATACCCGACCACTATGCGTGGTGGCAAATTTCTGAGTCTTTTAATATCAGGGGTATACTCTCTGGAAATGCAAAGGAGCTAATCTGGTCCCTAATCGCACTCCTCTCAGGGTGAGATGGGGGACCAGTCCTGATGGAATGAGATTTCAATCTTTCAAGAGTGAATTTTTACCTTTCTTGGAGTGAAAGTGAAAAATGCACACTTTCACTCAAAGAAAGGTAAAAATTCACTTTTGAAAGATTGGAATCTCATTCCTTTTAGGACTGGTCCATCATCTCACTTTATGAGGGGTGTGATGCATTTAGAGAGAAAGATATTATACGATACTGAGAGGAACAACCGTGTTTTACAGAAAAAAGGTCGCCCCTTAATCTCCCTCCCCCACTCTCTCTCTGTACAGACTCTTTTTAGAGCATTTTGATGAATTTACCTTTAAATGGGGCGGGGGAGCACAAATCTTTATTGACTTCTTTTCTTTTCTGTGAAAGTTCTAGCCCCTCCCCCTCATATTTCCGCCCTCATGGATTAAAGCTCTTTTCACATTTACACTTCGGCAAACTCTGGACCCCGATGATGCTTATCACAAATTGTAGGTTCTGAATTATTATAGGAGCGCGCATTATGCATTTCCGAGTGGAATCATGCGACAACGCAAGATCACTGAGTTTTGCAATTTGTACCCTTTAAAAATGACTATAGATTTGATGCACGAAATCCTATAAATAGATATTTATTTCTTTATGTTCATCCTTACTTTTTTATCTATTTTCCCCTTTTGCACCTCTCAAAGGCATGTGTCCCCCAGCCCTACATCCGCAGCTGAAAATATTGCAATGACACCCCCACCCCCATGAAAATGAAAAAAAAATCATAACAAGATCGTCCTATCATAAGAGGTCCTGAAGTTTATATTGAAATGCCAAAATCAACTTAATTGTAATTTTAAGGTTCAAAAGATTATTTATCTCCAATGATGTAAACAAAATATTAATAGGTATCCTCGAAAAATGACTGATGGTTTTGGATTACCCTTTTTGTGGATGCACTATAAAGTATAAATTCCTCAAGTGACTTTAGCAGCACTGTAGGCTGATAGATGGCGTGCAATGGAAATGACTACTGTACACGATTTTCTTTATGAAGAAGCTTATGCAGCATTGGCCTAACATTCGATCATCATGATTATCAAAATCCAAAATGCACTATTGTATAAAAGCTCCATGTTTATTACCATTACCATTATAACTTTATCCCATTCACTCTCGCACCTGGTCCGCTCAACTAAGATAAAAGGAAACGAACGAAACGACCGAATATCATGTGCCAAAACATGATGATTTTATTTTATGTATTGCAGGAACTTCATTATCTTCAATTATATAAATAATAAAATTATGCTACAACGTGAAATATCAAATATCATCGAATTTTACACATCTTTTTATTTATTTATTTTTTACACAGTTGCATTTTGAACAACATCATAATCATACACACACATACAATAATTGAACATTTTTCTTTGACGAGCTATCAACTTTTTTTGTGTGCGATTGCTGCATAAATTAGTCACGTCACTGAAAAGAGATTGGCTAAAACAGATGTAAAAAACGATGCAAAAACATACAGTAATGGAACAAAATTAATTTTGATTTGTCAAATATTGCTTACAAATACATCAACTGCCATTATCATTCGCACACTGCTTATCATCTACTGAATAATTGCAAAATTTATAATAATAATAATGATAATTATAAACTATCCTTTTACGTATTTAAAAGAAGCCTTATATAACATTAATGAGGAATGTGAAACAGTATGATCTTCGATGAAACAATTGGTGCAGGATGCTTATAACGTTCGCAACTTCAGAGTAAAAAAAAAAGATATGACGAAATATTATATGGAATAAATTTATATACAACAAAATGTGACTTGTTAAGGCAACACATGCACTTTTTTCAAAAGCAGACCTGATACGATTACTCTAAACAATGTGGATCTAATCTAATCCCATATCTTCACTCTTATTTCTATAGTCAATTTCACACAGGATCGAGTTAACGTGAGGTAAAGTAATTTGATTTGAAAGGTTACTTTGACTATTAAAAAACATGAAATTTTAAAACCAATTTCAAAACGAGATCGCTATCATGATAGCCGATAACCGACCACTTTTTATTAGTTTTCATTTTCTAATCCATGTGCACTCAAGGTAAATGCTAGTTTTGGTAGCGATATCAAAATGAGTTCGTACAGAATCCAATGAAATGACCACCAAAGTGTCTATTTGTATAAATAAAACGTATGTGCCAAAGGATTCTGAAAGAAATTGTGTAATTGCTGAGAAATCAGCAAATAAGCACAGGATTCGGGTAGAGCGTCGGGCACGACATTCAAAGCAATAATTATACACCGTCCCACGTGCGCTTATCTGTGTTGGGGATCTTCAGTCTGAACATTTTTCAGCGTAGATTTCAAGATTTCACGAAGTTCAGTAATTGTACCAGATGTAGATCCTCGATGATATACTGACAATTAAGCCTTGTTTTACAGACTTTCTTATGAAATCAATGTTTACTGCAACTACTGGAATTTCTCCTTTTTCAATTTTGACACACTTTCACCTTCCAGTTAGATTTTTACCTCGATTTATTGGAGGAGATTTTAACTACACATGAGGGTAACTTTGTGTCCTACCAACATTGGGCGTTCCTTTCGGTATTTCTATTCATCCAGTATGATGAAAATTTTGCCCATCCTAAAGTAATTGCTGCTTATTTTTAACCTTACTGGACAATATGCTTCCCGCATTGGGTAAAATACTACCCCAAATTGGTAAGACACATAATTAACCTCGTGCTGGTTAAAATTTTATCCGATATTTTTTTACAGTGTATTCGATAATAAAAGAAAAACGCTATCAGGGGCCGTAACACATAGTCTATCAATCACCGTACAACATTTTTTTCTTTTCTCTTTTTAAACGATTGATTGCATTGACAACAATGTACAATCAACTGTGATAAACAAGACTATATAGTGTACAATCAATCGCTAACCTTTGTGTTACCACCTGGGGAGCTTTACATCAACATTTTCATCTGACAAGTTGTCACAACTGACAACGTTCCTTGATTCTGATTGGCTGAGAAGCATTGTTACTATGGTAAATGTCGGATAAAACGTCCGACAAGTCATTTCATGAAACGCTCCCCTGGTTTTGATATCATAATTAGGGTTCGAACGAAAATAAAATGAAAGAATGTTGCTCTATAGTATTATCGACATTTAATGTTCTTTTGTATCGGACTGAAAATTATATTCTGGATAAAGATTTGTAAAAAATTCAAGTAAATAAATGAATAACAGCAGTTGTCGTTTGCACATGTTTTTTTTAATAGATTTAAAAGTGCTTGAAACCTACGTTAATTTACTCAAAATTTCTGGGATAAGAAAATCGAAATTTTAGATGAATCCTACACAATATATATTTTTTTAAATCGAACCGTTTACTAACATATATCCACTCTATATCATCATGAATACGATACAAGAATGAGTAGCCAATATGCAAAATGGTAAGAGATGTGCCCGATATAGCACCAACTACCAGTGCACTTGATTCAAAGCATATCGTCCAAACATATTAGTCGAAGATGACTACCCCCTCCCCCAATATCTTTAATAATATGAAAAGCATGGTTAGAATAGGGAAAGGTTATCGGTGATTAACCATGTAAACTAAATGTTACAAACGCTGGAATACAGGAAGTCTAAGATCATAAGCTTAGCTCTGGTTTATCTATAGCCGAAGTCTATGCTAACACAAAAACAATAATAGGAGTCCAAAATTGTTACATTTTCTTTCACCGAATTTCGTTTTTTTATTCTTCTTTTTATTTAGTTCCATTGTCATAATGAAAAAAAATGATTGCATTTATAACTTAAGATTTTGAGTGCGATGGATTTGATGATGGATTCATGCTCTGTGCTATGTACTATCCATAAAGATAAACCACATTATTTATATCAAAGCTTGCACTAGAATGAATGGGTTTCAGAATATAATCTAAGTCTACATGGTCTGATGGATAGAAGGTATACATGCTTCTCTTCAAGTTAACATACTTATCTACCTAAAATGAAAATGGCATTTGCAATGAGCGTGATAATAGCTATGTATGATGTCCGTATCTTAATATCACCCAAAACACTGTCATGATCAAAATAACGGAATGTAAAATAGTAAAATGGATAATCATTTTGTTTTTCTCACAGTGATGTGTAAAATTTAAGAAAAATCACATAATTATTACCTACAAACTTCTTACAAAATCGTTATCTACACTGCGTCCATTTTATATAGCGTTGCTCTCATAAAACAACTTCACTTTTTGACGAATGCGCATGCGGTGATTTTGCATGTATGACGTCATACACGGCGTTGGAGGGAGTCGCTTTAGGTGAGAGCTGGATGGAAGACATAGAAGGAACATTTGAGTTGCTATCACACGCTCTGTCGTTGATATTAATCATTGTGTCCGGAACGGGATTGCTAATAGCGCCACCTACGTCAGTTTGAGAAGTAATCTTGTCACTGCCACTCATGTCATTATTATTATTTGGCAGGTCACGTGTCTGTTGCTTGACCCAGACGTCTTCCGGGTCACTCCCTGGGTTTTTATGAACATGTGTCTTACTTGCTTTCGAGCTGGTCAACCGGTTCTCTAGTGGTGTTTCTACGGGTACTAACGAAGCAGTAGCACCTGATCGATTACTTGACAATACGATACCAGTAGATTTTGGTCTATGCTTGTCCATTGTCTGTGTCCGGTGAGGCGACTTCTGGCTACTAGGAAAACTGTCAAGTGGAATATCATGCAAAGGATTAACGTGTGTTACTAGATCTGTATTCTGTGAAGCTACGCTTTTACTAGATTTCGGCACACTTTTTATTGACCCCGAGTCCGACCCTGTAGTCTTGTTTTCAATAGTTTTGTCTTTCTTTCGTTCGGTGCCTCGTTTAGCTCGTTTTGTCTTTCCACCCTTAGAGGGCGTCCTAGTGGGCTCTTCACCACAAAGACACACACCCGGTGCAGGTGGAACACCGTGAAATGAAATAGGACCATTGACACTTCTTGACTTGATTGGTGGAAGGTTGGACGGTCTTTCAGGTTTGGCGTGTTTCGGATGAATTGGAGGCGAAGCCGAAATAATGCCCTTTCGAGTTGTCCGTGGGCTTGCAGTGAAGGACGTTTCTACCTCAGTCTCTGGTCCTAGATAGTTTGAACATGTCGGTATACTAGTCACGTCCGTCGTCTCTATTTTCGGAGGTTCGCGTAGTAGAGTTACTTTAGCTGCTTCGCTCTCATTGGACTCCTGTGAATCATTTCGTCGTTTCTCTTCTGCTAAACTTGGTCCATGCACCAGAACTACGGGTGAACTATGTGACGATTCATCCGCGTAAGCTACTTCTTCAAGATGTCTTGCGTGTTGACTAACCAGCGCCTCACGATACAGAGGACAACTCTTATGTCTGGCTTCACATTCCATGACCTCGCGCTGCAAGGCATACATGTGTTCTTGTCTGGTCATATAATCTTCGTCCTCTTCATCGTCCGCAAGTTGTTTCCTTGCTTCTCTTTTCTTATCGTCCCGTGCTTCGCACATTAAAACACATGCACACATTGATATAAATGACCCGAGACCTATAAGGACGGGCCCAAACGTTCTGAATTTATCGATGTCTTTCTGTAATTCGTTATCAATCGTTGTTATTGTCTCGTTTCCTACGATAACTGTTCGTAAGGCAATTTGATAGGACATGTATCCGCACACAGTCATGGCTACACTTCCGGTCGCTACTGCCATTCCCAGAACTAGGCAGATATGGACTGGATTACACCATCGCCATCGTCGAGGTTTAGACTCATCTTTATCCGGTCCTGTCTTCTGGGACTGCGGACTTCCTTGACCTTTCTGCGATTTGGCATATGCATCTAGAGACACATTCCCGTAGGGTGACGAGTGCGTCGGACTACTGTCTTGTGGTTTGTTTTCATTTGTTGGTGAGGACTTATTGCTGTTATGTGGGGGTGTATCAGATAAATCACAAGGTCTCGACGGTCGAGTTTCAGAAGATGGACTAGGCTCATCAGGTCCATCGTCCTTGACATTTGCTGGTAAAGGTTGCATCTCATCCATAGATGGGCGCTCCATCGCCGTGGAGGGCGCTGTTGAAGTCGAGTGTGATTACAGGACATAAATACACAGTGTCGTTACCTGAAAGATATAAATAAAAAAAGCATTTCATTTACTTGGATGATAGTAATTCCACATGAAGTATCAATAATTAATATTATTATTCGATTGTGTCGCAGTTCCCATTATCCATTCACTCGGTTAACGGTTACATGAACAGAGAATACACGTTCGCCACCCATCCAGACCAAGTGGAATTTCTGTCAGCAAGAGAGTAACGTATAACCACGCGACAGAAGGTTGCTATCAAACCTTCGTTAAAAGAACCAGAAAAGTTCTGTTGTTTTCCAGTTTTGCCTCATATTTAGGAAAATACAAATGTACCGTTCGCCCTGAGTTTGCGACGTTTCGGTTCTTAATACTTTTTGGCGTTATTTGTCATTTGACAATACATTATTCTGTTGGTGATTCTTCCTTACATTGATAAGCGAAGAATCCTTAGGAAGCCCTTTCAATATTGCCGTCTTCAAGGGCAGTAGACCAGTAAGCCATTACGGTGAATACTCTGATATGCTCTACTTCAGTTTTGCATAATTACGGAGGTTTCGCAACGGGGACGGATTCAATAACTCAGTAATATGTATTGAAAATGCCCGTCAAAAGACAAAAACGTATTGGAGGTCTTTAATAATAAAAATACCAACATGTTTGTTATAGCGCATATCACTGCCAGATGCGTCCCTATGCGCTTTTGAAGAAGTCAGAAAAGACAAAGAACAATGAGAATTTTGCTGGCAATCGTGGCACTTACTCATTTTAAGTCTTTTTAAATAAGTATGTTTTCAAAGTGGATTTAAACTTGGGTGTAGAAGAGTTCTTAGATGGGGTGGTGTTCCGAAGTGAAGGGATAGCATGGCAAAGGATCGTTCTCCATAAAACTTGGACTGAACACTTGGACAATTTAAAAAATCCTTCTGAGCTGATCTAAGATTACGAGATGGTACATAACTTAACTAAACAATCAAGAGGATATTTTGGAGCCATTGCGTGGAGGCACTGATAAGTTAAAAGCAGTACTTTAAACATAACACGCGACTGGACTGGGAGCCAATGTAGTAATTTTAAGACAGGTGTGATGTGGGAATGTTTTTTTAGTACGTGTGACTAGTCGTGCTGCAGAGTTTTTAATTACTTGTTACTTGTTAATTTGGGAATCGGGCATCGTATAAAGCAAACTATTGAAGTAATCTAAATGACATATTACACTCTTAAAACAAATCAGTCAAATTGACTAGACCATTAGTCAGCTGGGTGCAACTGATATAAAAATCACTGATTATCACATTTCTGACATATATTCTAGTCAGAAATAACTCTGGTCTAGTTAAATACGACTAGAAAATAATCAAATATGACTATAATATCAGTTGCACCTAGCTGACCCTATTATCTAGTCATTTTTTACTGATTTGTTTTTAGAGTGTACAAGAGCCTGGACAGGCTGCTTCGTATAGTCTTTGCATCTCAGACCAGATGAGAGAGAAAGAAAAATAAAAAATCTTTTGTCTAGAGTCCAGGACGAAATTGCTGTTTTTATTCACCACCAATTTTCGACAAAGACTTGTGAAGGGTACATGAAAATATATTTTCTACGTTCTTGAATTCGTCGTGCATCGTGGGTCGAGAATCCCTATTATCACAAAGCATTTAACGGTATGTCGACATATCATGTCGATGTGTAACTTAAAACTCACCAGATTAAACAATTATTATTGCCCTTCAAACTCCCCAGATTTGCTAGTCATATTATGAGAAAGAAATATAAGCCGCGATAGAAGCAGGGAAATTAGTCTGATTGTCTATTATCGTCTTCGGAAGAGTCTATTTTACATCTCTATCAAAGACAGCTCCCGTTTTTCTTTCTTTCTTCTTTTATTTTTCTTTCTTTCTTTATTTTCTTTCTTTCTACCCTTCGTTCTTTCTTTCTATCTTTCTTGTTTTCTTACTTTTTACTTCTTTTCTTCCCTTCTTTTTTATTTCCTTTTCTCTGTTTTTCTTTCTTTCTTTCTTTCTATCCTTAGCCTTGAGCACATTTGTCAAATCTTAACTATTTGCCAAGAACGTAGATATGACAGGGGTATTCCAGAAACCCTTTTTTCCCTAGAAGAAATATATGCCTGGTAATATCATTCAGATATTATTCTACACACGTATTATCTCGTTTAATTATCTTATGTACTCGTCTATGGCTCTAAGTGTCCCAGTTGAAGAATCATACTAAAACAGTCACCACGCAGGTCTGCGGGATGAGCTGAATTCCATCTTCTGTTGCACATTTCATAAAACTTGTTGTAATAACAAATTTGCAATAACAGTTTAAAGCTACTGCACTCCTTCAATCTGATTTGTTGAGAAAATCTTGTTATAGAAATTGTGTATTTGTCACTATAACAAGTGTTTATGAAACGGGACCCTTGAGTAGGTTAAGTGTTGTTATTCCAAAGATTGTCTACTATCAGAAATACAATAATGCTTATGATTTGGGTGGGTTTTTTTATAGAAATATTCTATTATGTTACTAACCCTACATGTATATTATCTATCACTCTCAGTGGCGAAATCATGCAAAGATGTTTTATGGGCTGAATTTATGTAACGGTCTGCATCAATTATTGGAAAGGTTGCATGCTTTATATAACTTAATTATTATTTTGAGAGTAAATTTGGCGATGAAAAGTGTAATTGGTAATCAAAGTAAATGTATTAAATGACAATAAATAATGATTAAAACCAAAGGAAAGGCAGCAGCTCTTAAATTTTGATTAGTGCGCCAGTTATCTTATAATGAAGAGCAATTTATGGGAGTATCAAGATTAATGAAATGTCTTTGATATATAGGCCTATGTAATTAACAATTACAATACAACTCGTAAGCTTAAAGATAAGCCAGTTGTGAGAACAATCTACAATTAGTTCGAACAGAATAAAAAAGTGCGACAATACATTATGCGTATTATGTGCAGAAATTGACAAAACAAGCATGATCTTTCACCCAAAATGTTTGGTCTTTTCCAAGGTAATATTTATACACTGCCCCGCGTGTGCTTATCTGTGTTGGTGATCTCCAGGGTGGTGACTTTTCAGCTTAGATTTCATGATTTCACAGAGCTGGCTTTGTGCAAATAAACCAGGTCTATCTCCATGATATGTTGACCTTTGAATGTAGTATTTATACTTTCCCATGAAATCAGTGTTTGCTACACCTATATTTCGTTACCTCTATGCTGTTGCATTGTCTTTATCAAAACGCTCCCATTGAAAATAAATGAATAATTTTGTTCATGACTATTTATACGATGTCGTCATTAAATTTCAAAGCTAAATCCGAAGAAAAGTGATAAAAAAACAAAACCAACAACAATGATAGCTCAGTCGGTAGAGCGGGAGTTTTGGATTCCGGTGACCCGGGTTCGATTCCCAAGTGGTGCGCTAGTGCCCTTTGATAAGGCATTTATCCTCATTACCAGGTCCCTCGGAGAGGACCTTAAGCCGTTGGTCCCCTGGTTGTTTGCTCACAGGCATTCGTGCTTTCTTAGCCGTCAGGTAAAGAACCTCGGTATAATGGCGCGGTGTTTTCATACAGTATAGCAGCAGTGAGTTCATATCTTCATTAGATCTCATCTGCAATGTTATAATTCCTTATATATTGACCACGACTGATAAATCCAGGCAAATGATTGGTTAAAACTGCAGTATATAGTTACTTATATTCACTGGTAGATAGAGGACGGAATGAAATAGACAGAGCACGGTTCGCAATGCATGTGTATATGGGATGCTAAGAAGAAGTTTGCATGACATTGGGCATGAAGCGAAAATATTGAGACGGGAATTATACTCTAGGGTCTAGGCATATTGACAATTTTTCAAGAATTCATATTTTCAAGAATTGGAAATGCAGGAGTTGCCGTGCAAAATATTGGTGACTGCTCATTTTGTGAAGGGTACATGACATGTACTCGGCCCCGTAAAGCAGGTTTATTCACTGATTTTTACAATACATCCGAGAGGATATGCCTGCATCATATAGGTGGCGATGTCATATCGGGCTGAAAAGGGCTGGGTGAACTTTCATGCTATATAGAAGACTCGCAGGCCTTGCTTTATTTTTATTTGATTGGAAAATATGAAGAGAAAAAATAGCTCGTCAAAACACACAGGTACTACTCGTCTACGTAAATAATCACGTCATAACAACATGAGAGTGCGTCATATACGCGCGAACACCAATTAACATGAGACCGCCACCGTCTGCATGGCTCGCTGTTGCCATAGCAACGATCGTATGTCCGGACGGGGGCATCGCTATAGTGGTTGTTATAGGTAGGAAACAAATTCATGGCAGCTTTATAAAACAATCATTATATTCTTATTAAAGAAAAATAGGATGCAAGTGGATATAAATAGACTGATTGTTTACATGGTTTTATCCACTTGATTTCATTGATAGATTTAAAGAGGGTTTTCAGGGATTCCTTGACTTTTATCTCCGAAAGGTTTTTTCTCAGCACTAATTTTGTCAATAGATGGTGTTGAAGTGCGAGGTTTACCGCTGCAAGTTAGCATGAACTCCTTATATTTCTATTTTGTATTTTACTCTATTGACGGATGCCTCGTTGAAACTGACCATGCTTTGTACCTCTTCACTGTAAATATTGGGGTCATACAACTGAGGTGACACGACTTTTACTCCTGCGACATTTGCTCTGGTCTTAATATCTCAGAATGCTTAGGGTTAGGTTTAGAAGTGTAATTAAAGTTTTTGCTTTAGAGTAATGTAAATATGAGGATTAGGGTTTGTTTAGTTTTGGAGGTTATGTTTTATGTTTAGCTTAACGTGCATATTTTCCATCGGAGCAATTGTCGCCGGAGCAAATGTCATGCAGCCAAAACTGGCGCCAGTTGATGTCTTTAGGGGACCTCACCTTAATGTGTTAATTATTACACCCAAGAGATTGAACATAACACCAAGAGTGTGAAAGTAACAACCAAATCAAAGGTGTTGTAATATAATATCCATAAGCGTTGGACCAATACCCAAAATTAGCACCTGAGTAAAAATGTATGGTGTGGACCTGGAGTTCCTTGACATTATTTTGCCCCGGCGACAATTGCTCCGCTGTGAATTCCACACACTAATGGAATTGCCATCTTCAACCCTGGATTTAACACTAAACCTATTAACCTACCCCTACACTGCAAAAACGCCGGTGTTAATATAACACCAGCCTGGTATCTATATCAGTCCACACAAGAGAGGTGTTGAAACAACACCAGTTCAGAATGAAACCGATATTGGTTTAACACTAATCAGTGTTGCTTAAATGCAAAATTAGTGTTAGCCTAACGCCAAACCGGTGTTGTTTCAACACCTCTCTGGTGTGGACCGATGAACCCGGGCTGGTGTTAAATTAAAACCGGCGTTTTTGCAGTGTAAAACTCTATTGGAAACCTAACCCTATAGAAGAAATAAAGCCCGGAGCAATTGTCGCAGGAGTAACTATCGAGTCACCGGACCGCTATGTATACCAATCGACAAAACAGTCAAAATTGGTGTTATGAAACCGAACAAACTGTTTTCCTATCCATTTCGTTTCTCGACGCCTTTTGCTCAAAACATTACCTTTAAACTATAAGGATTCATTATAGCTTGAAACATTGCCTTCAAGGTATAAGAACATTACCTTTAAGCTTATAAGCTATTATGTTTCATTATGACACAAAACATTGCTTTTAAAACTATCATGTTTCATTTCAACTCAGAACATTACATTTAAATTAAACTATTACGTTTTAGTTTAACTCGAAACATGACATTTTAACTTTTCATTCTAACTCAAAACATTACCTGTAAACTGTTTTTTCCTTATATATGTCGTTTCTCGACGCTTCTTTATATCAAAACATTACCTTTTAGCTTAAAATATTACCTTTAAACTATTATGGTTTAACTCAAAACGTTAACTTTAAACTATTGTGTGCATGTCATTTCTCCTCGTCACTCCATCATGTCGCGTCAAAACTGATAAAAACCTGTTAAAATTCAGGAACCGCATGATTACTGTAACCTGAAGCTTCACTGAATAAATTAAAGATCCTTCCCCATCATAGTCATGTTCACGTCCTTTTATTGTTCGTGTGTTCCGTTTGCTTTCCTAAAACAGCCTCCGAACAACACTGAATAGCATGAAGGTTACAACAAGGCCTAAAGATAAATGTGAGGGCAGTATTTCAACACACGCAGTGGCATTTTGATCTCGACTTCTTTTACCCCCCCCCTTGCCTATTGTATCGCTCCGGGGCCCGACATGACCATGTTAGGATTGCCAATAAACCTTGGCAAATATGGCGAAGGGTACTCTCTAAAAACAAATCAGTCAAAAATGACTATTTAATAGGGTGCAACTGTTATCATAGTCATATTTGACTATTTTCTAGTCGTATTTTACTAGAACAGAGTTATTTCTGACTATAATATATGTCAGCAAATGTGATAATCAGTGATTGTCATATCAGTTGCACCCAGCTGACTACTGGTCTAGTCAATATGACTGATTTGTTTTAAGAGTGATAATAGGGAACTAATTAATATTGTCAATTAAAACAAAATTGCCACAATCTTTTGTATCTATATAGAGCCCATGCAAGCAACATAAAATACTTATTATGATATTCACAAAAACTACATCCGTCTGATCTTTCATGTCATGTTTTTAATCAAATTGCATGATTATAATAATTGTTCCGAGATAAAAACTCCAGTGCAGACCAAAACAGACCACGATTAATCAATTTGTAAACAATTTATTAGCCTTACATTAATCAGTGACCTTAACGCTTAATGAATACAGTTCAATGAACAATACCCAGTGCAGTCGATGAGGTTGATTATATCTGGTGTATCAATTGTTTTCAAATTTCATAAATTCTGACCCGCATTGATGACTTGATTAGTTTGCTTTATTCATGTTTTCACATCATAGAGGAGCATGAAATGTAGCATATACAAAGGTGATAATATATAACAAACCAATAAAACACAATAGTTGTAATATAAGCAACGAAAATAAACATCGACAAAATGTATTATTCATTTTAACAGCATGCAGGAGACCGCGATCGAGCGCAATTAAGCTTGAAAATGATGGCAGCCTCGTAAAAATTAATGACCGCCGATAGAAAATTCCGAGTTAATCTATCAAAAATCTAGTATGATCATGATGAAATGTAACGCAAAGTGCTGACTGATAGAAAATATGGAAGAGCGTTTCTGAGTGGTTTCTGGTCAGCGTTGTGGACAAAGCGCGCATGTAACAATGGCTTTGATTGGCCGTCGTTATTTTCAGCGATTTTTTGACAATCAACCTTTGTGTAACGGAGCCTATATTATATATAGGACTCAACGATTTGTACTGACAAATTTGTTCTTTGAGCCAACATATGCAAGGATATATGTATCTTATACCAGTCAATGAAAAAAAATCACTAACATCTTTTTCATAAAATGCTTTCCCTCTTGGGGTCGTTTCATAAATACAGCGGCGTAACAGGGGTCGGTGGCCAGGGGGGGGGGGGGGGGGGGGGGGGGGGGCAAGAGCCAAAAATTTCCCGGTCATATCATGGAACAGGCAATGGCGCCATAATGCAAACATTTTGAGGGGGCAATATGGCGTATCGGGCAAATATATATATATATATATAAGCGAGCGAGCGAAGCGAGCAAGCAAACATTTTTGACATTTTTATTGCAAAAATCAAATTTTGTGATAGATTTTGACAAAATGTTAAAAAGATGATATATTCACCCTCCTGTCTTTCCTTTTTTCTCTCTTTTTTGTACGCCACGGTGAACAGGAATTTGTTATGATTGTGAGCATCAGGGCGAAGCTCTATATGCTCGAGGGGTCCGAGTATGGCGCTTCTGGCAAGAAGTAGCTTAATATAGGTCCCGAGCGAGCGAAGCGAGCGAGATAAAAAAAAATCACCTTTTCATGAGAATCTAACATGAAGATAGATTTTAACGTGATATTCAGAAAAATATAATACACTTTCCTTTCTTTCCTCATTTTTTTTTGTTTGGTTGTAGAACTTTTGGGGGCCATGGTCCAAACTCATCCATATAACAGTGCTTTATGGGTGGGGTCCAAGGCAGAGCCCCGAAACCTCCTGATATCAAAGTCATTTTAAACCTTACAGATGGCCACTTATTTTAATCAAATTGCGTGTATATTTATATAGCTTTAACACAACACATAAATTCAATGCAGTTGTGTATCGTAATCATCCAAATATTGTGAGGGGCACACCGTAGCAAATGTGGGAAAATTTGTAAAAAGTCGCCAGCGAGCGAAGCGAGCCAGAAAAAAAAAGGCCTTTTAAAATGAAATTCTAACTATGTGATAGATTTTTACATCATTATAGCACATATCATGTCATACATTTTTTTTCATTCATCTCATTTCGCTGCCTCCTTTATTTTCTTTTATTTCCCCTTGACTGTGGAGCCACCCCCCGGTACGCCAGTGCTTCAACGTAAAGCTTAATGCAGGAAGGGTCCATATAGGGGCCCGTTATAGAACCCATTAAAGGTTACAGATGAAGATGCACGGGGGCTTGACTCTTGGACAGAGCCTTTGGAGATTTAGCAAGTTTATGAGAGACTTTCATACGACATTATGCTATATACCATCAATTTTTCTTCCCGCTCGTTATCTCAATCCTCGGCAGCCCGGTAGTGTACGTTATCTTGTCCCTATTTTTTATTTTCCAATTTAGATTTTGGCTAATTCCATTCTCCCTTTATTTCCCGCTTTTGTTTGCCTTTTTGTCATCTTTAATTTATTTCCCTGTCTTACTAATCATGCTAATGTATTTGAATATCGGGGCGAATTGTTCTTTCTCACTTGTTTTTTTCCTTCCTTTCCCCGTTATCTTTCCGTTTTCACTTTTTTATGTTTTTTTTTAGTTTTCTTTTCCCTTTTCCTTTTCCTTTCCCTTTCCCCTTCCCCTTTCCCCTTTCCCCTTTTTTCTTTCCTTTCCCTTTCCCTTTCTTCCCCCTTTTTTTTAATATCTTTTTCCCGTTTTTTTTAAATTTTCCTCGGTGAGCTCCGCCAGGGGGGGGGGGGGGGGAGCAGCTTGCCCCCCCTGCCCCCCGCCTGTTACGCCACTGCATAAATCTTGTTAAAATAACAAATATGCGATAACAGTTAAAAGCTACCGAAATCGTTCAACTTGATTGGCTGATAGTAAACATGTTACAGAAACCGTGCATTTGTTTAATATTACAACAAGTCTTTGTGAAACGGGAACACTGGAGGTGAAGGCATATATCATGACCGTATTTTACATGCACAGTGAGGGTCCGGTTTCAGAAAGAGTTGAATTTAAACGTACCTCGAATAATCAAGCGCAAGATCCAAATACGCTCGATTCACTGGTTGGAACTGAAGTTACGTTTGATTTCTGTGACGTTTGATCTCAAGTTTTCGTGCAACGGGCCCCCGGACTCGGAACTGATTCTAGCACGTATACACACTAACGGTGATAAATGGTGCTCTTTTCGCACGATGATCGGATTGTGCATAATACATGAATGCCCCCTGGTTTAGGTTCTATCAATGTCACATTCACTAGGCATCACATCATAACGTAAACGAGAAATAATAGTTTCCAACAGGCATTCATTCTTAATACTACTTTTGAGTCACGGTAACCATGTTTTCATTGCTTGTGTATTACTACTACTACTATTACTACTACTACTACTACTACTACTACTACTACTACTACTACTACTACTACTACTACTACTACTACTACTACTACTACTACTACTACTACTACCGCTGCTGCTACTACTACTACTACTATACTACCACTAATACTATTACTATTACTACTACTACTACCACTACTACTACTACTACTACTACTTCTATACTACTACTACTACTACTACTACTACTACTACTACTACTACAACTACTACTGCTGCTACTATTACTACTACTACTACTACTACTACTACTACTACTACTACTACCACTACTACTACTACTACTACTACTACTACTACTACTACTACTACTACTACTACTGCTGCTGCTGCTGCTGCTGCTACTACTACTACTGCTGCTGCTGCTACTATTACTACTACTACTACTACTACTACTACTACTACTACTACTACTACTACTACTACTACTACTGCTGCTGCTACTACTGCTGCTACTACTACTACTACTACTACTACTACTACCCTACTACTACTACTACTACTACTACTACTACTACTACTACTACTACTACTACTATACTACTAATAATACTACTTCTACTACTATTACTACTACTACTACTACTACTGCTGCTGCTGCTACTACTACTACTACTACTACTACTGATAATAATGATAATAATAATCATAATAAAAAATAATACTGACATTCACTTCTTTTATAGTGCATTACACGTATAGCTAAACATGTCTGTATGCACTTATATGAAACAATATAATTAACTACAAACAAATTAATTAAGTGTAGAGTGTGAAGAGTAGGCCATTGCATGATGCATATTCACAATGGAAAGAAAGGGAAAGGAAAATTATACCGTTATTTTAATGTTATATCAAAAATCTAACACAAAATTAGATTTTTGTATTAAAAGTATGACAAATTTTTGCTGGCTCACTTCGCTCGCCAGCGGCTTTTATTCATGTATGGCCTTCTCTTATTTATTTTTTATTTTTTGGCTCATTGCGCCACAGAGGAAAACAATTCGACTCGTGAAGGGACGGTCAGAAATCGGTTGAGATTATTACAGATAAATGCTTTGAGTCTTTTCTCCAAAACAGAACAATACTTGTTTTTTATTGTTTATTTATAGAAGGACCGAGGCGCATTATGGAAAGTTTAATATCATGTTTTAGGTATATCGCGTTCTCACGATTCTTGCTACCTCTTGCTCTATATGAAATTTCTAATCCAGTAAACTAGGTCTGTAATCCGGGACCTATTACCATTAATCCCTTATCGGTATCCATGGCAACCACTTCCCTGGCTCCTGGAGTCGTACAGAGTATATTAAACGAGGCTTGTGAATTGCAAATTTAATCATTCCTACTCTGGTGAAACCAAGTCGATTCCGATTTTTAAGAGTATGTGATCAAAGTAACTTAATTTGAAGCATGTGATTAAAGATAGTTTGAATTAATTTGCTTTTAAACGAAAACGTTTGGTTGCAAACAAAATAAGGATGTCGGGAATGTCAGGTTGTCTGAAACACAGTTTAAGAAATAAATTTATTTAATACTGACATTAACTGGAAATGTAAAAGCACAGATGATGGATTCAATAATCTTTTGAAAGTGTTATTAAGAGTTGATTGGGGTTTATATTGCGTAAAAACACAAATAACAAACAAAACACAAAATATGACCCTATACATGTATATATTCTAATTAATTTTCAGTCAACGATTTTACCATGTTTTTTCACCATTCCCCATGCCTAGAGACCTAATGATATAATTTATTTCCTAAGTATGACAGTTTAATGTGCTGGAATAAATCTTAATAAAAGTACAGGATTTTAATTAGTATTTGCACGTGCTTTTAAAGTTTTTCTGAACTCATATCACAAGGCTTGCTAAATTCAAACCATTTGTAAAAATCACTCTCAACTTTACGATCAATTTCATGTAACATCTCCAGTGATACAGGTCATGGCTATATAGCAGCGTTATATTATAGACAGCTGGCAGCCGTCTGTTTTGAGGAGTTCTTAAACATTTTCTTTTTAAACTTTTTTTTTGTACTTGATAAAGGGAGCCAATGGAGTTCAGCGGAACTACCAATATAACAACGACCGAAGCCTTTGGTCTCCGTTATAGAGTCACATGTATCTTGATATATCCACTATTATAATTCCATCCGCCCACCATTATCCTCTTTCACTACAAGGAATGCAGTATTAACAGGTAACCATGACAACGACATCCAAGACTCGTGCTTCTTCTGTCTTATGAAAGTACTGTTCGTGTACCCCCTGCATGCATTCAGCGATTGTGGGCGATTCTACCATACAACCGCAGAGCAATTCTTGCATTATGCCTGCTGTAATAAAATATGCGGCGGTATGAAAGATGGAATGGGTATCAAAATCAAGCCATGGGAATTAGCTATTTTAATCACGAATACTATAATGAATAACTCGTACGATTCAGGGTTCTGAGTACACGATTACGTCGTGAACAGTGTATAGATTCAATGGCGAGTGACCATGATGGTAAGATAGATCGTGTGTCTAAAATGACCATCTGAATGCATTGCTGTCAAATTGTTTAAACGAAGAGAGGGAATAGGAATATCAAAACTTCACTACCATGGAAATATCATAACATACACAATAAAAACGCCGTTTAATTTTTTTTCACAACGCAGCTGTTGAGCCGTACAATAGTTGTTTAAACGGTTTAAAGAAGTGTTTGAAATCTTAAACGACAAAGTTTAATTCTTAATATTTAATTCTCAATGAATTAAGCATAGTTGTTTAAACTTTTTTTAAACAACTACTGTAAGGTTCATTAGTAAACAACGTTGTATAACATTTTAAGCAACGTTCTTACTGCGTATGACACTCTCTTTGTCCAGTTAGTGATAATCGTAAGTTATGTAGTGTCAGTCCGTAGGATTTAGTATAAATATCTCGATCGTTTGATATCCAGGGCAGTTTGTTTCATAAGACATTCCTGCACAGTAAAAATAAAATTATACAACGCTGTTTACTATATGAACCTTACAGTAATTGTTTAAAAAAGTTTAAATAAGTGCTTAAATTCTAAGCAACAAAGATTAACTTTCAATATCTAATCTTCAATAACTTAAACATGATTGTTTAAACGGTTAAACAAATACTGTATATGGTTCATATAGTAAACAGCGTTGTATAAAATCTTAAACAGCGTTTTTACTGTGTGCATGGATGTGGACATTTGCATAGCACTGAATGATGGTTATAATGCGCCCCTCTATTGAAAGGCCAAGCAGTAGTTTTTCGAGATTAAACCATCTATATATACCGTATTATTACAAACAGCATCGTTTTCTCAGATCACAGACTTATAAAATGCAAAAAAGACACAAACAATTGTATAATTCATTGATTGCAATTGTAAGCATAATTGCAAACCTGAAAGATTCAACCAATAATTGATTACAATTATTGTTACCCTATCCCTATGGCAAACATGTACAAAATATTGTCGATAGTTTCTCAGTGTTTCTCTTGTTTGGACTGTTAACCCGTTTGCTGTTGGAACCTGGTGGTCTATGTACAAAGCCTATGCGAATTCCAGAATACCGTGGTCAACAGGTTAAAACAGGGAGATACCACTCCCAGGGTTCTATATTTTTGAACAAACTTCCGCAAAATTTTATTACATTTGTGGGTAAAGTCATTATCATATTTTGTGGGCGATTCAAACTGACTACATCTGTGGGTAAAGTGCGTTATTACATTTTGTTGGTAAAATTATTACATTAATTAAAGTTTATTACATTTGTGGATGCTTTCTCATTTGTGGTAAAGTGTGTTTTCTTTTCTTTCTTTACAGTTAGGGGTGGGTTGTGGGTATATTAGAAGCCTCTAACATTCATTCATTCATTTATTTATTTATTCATTTTTCCAACAAAATTTATAACATGACTAAAGCCACAACAGTGTATATTATTAAAAAGCGATTACACCTTAAAAAGTAATGATAATAAAAAAAAAACATAAGGTAGTATGATAATGTATTGATGCCCGTTTAAGTATTTTCGGAGGCGAGGGGAGGAGGGGGGGGGGTGGCTTCACATTGTCAAAAAAAGTGCTTCTCGTAGACAAATCCAGTCGAGCATGGATGTATTATTATGGACCAAAATGTGCGTATTGAATAGGTGACAAGCATAATTATACAAGAAAAGAAAGAAAACAAAAATATTTTATCAACTACAACACCCCGCAAACCCTTAGTACAATGTCTTGTAATGTGTAGTTTCTTTTACGACCCCTCCCCCCTCCCCCTATCTCTCTCTCTCTCTCTTACCTTTCAGTTGCGATATGTAAAACGATCTCCCAGTCGAGTACGTCATCGAACATCGTGTGTTAAGGATTCACACCTCTACACCTGGGGCCGTCCCCAAACACCTCGCTCGCCTTGTAGACCTGGTCCAAAAGAAAAGCCAAGCAAAAAATCGTTTACAAGGCTATTAGAAATGTGAGACAATGAATATACATCGTTATGTCTACGTAGAATTCGATTCTTCTTCAGAAAAGAGGTTAAAATTTACAATCCAATGATTATCCTCTCTCCCCCTCTCTCTCTCCCGCTCTCTCTCCCACCCTCCCTCTCTCTTTTTCTTTTTCTTCTTCTTCTTCTTTTTCTTCTTCTTTTTCTTCTTATTCTTCTTCTTCTTCTTCTTTTTTTCTTCTTTTCCTTCTTCTTCATTTTCTTCTTCTTCTTCGTCTTCTTCTTCTTCTTTTTTCTTCTTTTCTTTCTTCATTTTCTTCTTCTTCCTCTTCTTCTTCTTCTTCTCCTTCTTCTTCTTCATTTTTTTTTATTCTTCTGCTCCTACTCCTTCTTTTTCTTCTCCTTTTTCATCAGATATGTTGCGAATGGAATGATACATGTGAAATTAATTGAAATAAACAACAAAGTAGCATGCCTGATATTTCATACCCCAATTCAAATTACACGATCAGTGATTGGAATACATCAACATACTTTTTATCATCCCTCATATACCAATCCATATACTAGTACATGATATATTAAACACGTTAAATGAATGGCGCCCTACCTGCATATGCAATGTCACGTACACATTGAATGAGTTCCATAGAGTGGTTTTTCCAAGCTCACGCTAGATATGGGCTGTCATAATCATCAATATCATCCACCACAAACAAAACCAAACCGCGCTAATGATGCCAATTTTTGTGCGATATAAGCTAACTCTATCAGAAACTGCCTTCGTATTTAGCGTGTATAGCATTACATCTTGTCCCCAGGCAGTGTATTTTCCGCGTTGCCAGAGGCAAAGAAAACAAGGCAAAAGGAAAATCAACATGTCATCCTTTGTCAAAGTGCGTCATTATTTATCTTTCCAACTTCAAGAAGGACAACGTTTACTCCCTTTTGTTGTTCCTTCGCACTATATCTATTTACTGAATGCAAGTCTTTTTGTCTCATTATCTTTCTATACTTTTCTCCTGTTTAACTTTTAACCCTTTTACACGAATCCGTCAATCCTCTTGATCAAATACGTCACCCATTAGTGCCTTGCTATCATAAACACATGTATGTCGTCAACATAAGTCAAATAGACTGAGCTTCCATCATTTTGGTAAAAAACAATATATATAATAATAAGCGTATAGTTTGTACATAACAAAGATATCGATTGTTTTTTATAAGAACCTCATTGTGAAGAGCCACAAAATGGAGATTCAGTCTACATGGTTGTTTAAGGTCCAACAGAGTTTGTGACTTTGACACTTATTTAAAAACAAAAGTGTTATGCAAATTAAAATCAATATTAAAAAACAAGAGAATAAGCCTGTACCGCCTCCCTGTTATTATTCTGTCGTAAATATATGTGCTTAATCATAATGTCATCTAAATAATTTGTAAAAAGTATCATAAAATCTTGAGTATGGAAATATTGACATTAAAAAAACCAAAAAGCAAAACAAAAGCAAAAGTAAAAAAAAAAAAAAGCACGTACGAGCTTGTTTAACCAGAAACATGCCACCTATCTTGTCTACACAGTATAACACTGTTCAACATATTTAACATATTATACAACGCTATTTACTTAATTATGTGAATCTCACAGTAGCTGTTTAAACAGCTTAAACAAGTGAATAAAATCTTGAACAACAAAGTTTTATTCTGAATACTCAATTCTCAATAAATTTAATATGTCTTTTTAACTGTTAAACAGCTACTGTAAGGTTCATAAAAAACGTTGTATGAAAATTTAAACAGCTTTTTCTCCTTGTGCTCTGTAAAATGGAATTTCATTATTTAAATGGCCGTAGCAAAGGCATGAAGGGGTGAGATATTCATTTAGATCACCGGATCATCATCATTTGTTCATAATACGATCATTGACTGCCGAGACTATCTTGCTATCAGATATTATCGTGCCCATTCGAAAATGGCATGCATGTAGGGTATAATTATACATTCATTCTGTTTAAAAAATTATACAACGCTGTCTACTACATCAACCTTGCAGTAGTTTTTTTTAAACCTTAAACAACCATGCATAATTTGTTGCTAATCATGCCAATTCAATATTAAAAATTGAACTTTTTAAAAGATTCAAAGTACTTGTTTAAACCGTTTAAACAACTATATACCGAAGGTTCATGAATAGTAACCAGCGTTGTAACAAAATTTCAAACAGCGTTTTTGCTGTGTGACTTTTCGCTTAAAAAACTTTTCGCTTAAAAAAAACTTAAATACTTGCATTTGACTGGCTCCCAGCAAATCTTTCCGAAAATAAATAATAAAGTGATTGATGTTAAAACTTTTATGATTGAAATAAAAGGATGTTATCTACAGGTTATTAATTCATTTCATCCATATCACATCAGAATTGGGTAAAACTAACGAATGGAAATCGTGACAGCCACCCGAGGGAGAATTTACAAAAGCTAAAGAAAGACAAGATGACAGACTTCAACAATAATGTTTGTGACCTAATTTTAATATCCAGGGTATATACTGTACATGTACGTGGAACCAAATTATGATTAAAACAGAAACAAATATAACGGACTCGACAGAAGAGGAGTTGACCTTTTAACACCTCCTAAATTGGCATGCAATGGCCACGATGACCCCTGGGATATAAATAGGCTATGACATTAGATACCCTAATTAAAAATCGAATTGGACCATGTCCGTCGTATCGGATCACCTAAATGACCCCATCGTGAGAGTTCGCCTAAACGCATAACTAAATAGGTAGGTCCGTAAACGGTTGAAAAAGCGTTACGGGGATGTCTTCCAAAAAATGTGGGGGTACATTAATTGCTCTTTTTTGCTAAGGCAAAAAAATATTATAATTGTACCCCCAAACAAACATGAAAAACACCCAATAAAACTAACAACCAACCACTAAAAGAAAGACCCGCTCAAAAAAAAAAAGAAAGGGGAAAAATCAAATGCAAAGAAATATGAAATGAATAAAAATAATTTAAAACATACAAAAGAAAGCAACAAGAATCCAAACAAACAAAAATAGAAAGACAAAAAAAAACACGTTTAGAAAAAAATAATAATTGGTCTGCATTTTTTTTTGTGTAGTATAATTGCAGGGTGTGGATAGTATGGATACAGTCACATCAACAGATCAAATCTAAACCGATTGATGGATTGTCATAGGTGATAACGTAATAGTTTCGATCGGGCAGTGACGATCTCTTTCGAGTTACTGATGCATTCTGCTACAGTCAGACCACTTGCGTACAGACGGGGGAGGTGGGGGTTCGGGGTCCAATGCGCCCCCCTAAATAATCACGAACAAGAAGAAAGGAAGAAAATTAATGTAAACGACAGAAAATGGATAGAGTATGATATTATTTTCTGAATATTATCTCAAAATCTATTACAAAATTAGATTTTTTTGTATTAACATAAGGTAAAACATTTCGTCCCTCGCTTTGCTAGCTCAGGCTGGCAGTTTGTTTAAAAGAAATATGACCCCATATGTCATGTTTGGCCCCCTTATTTACTATTGTTATTTATTTATTTTTGTTGATTACGCTATACTGAGTCACATCAAAGTAATAAGCTCAAGTGCGATCCATAATATGGCATTCAAAGTAACGTAATGGCTTTGATGGGCCTTGGCCCTTGGGTGTGTACCTTTGGTGTAACTGTGACTATAGGCTACTGTGGCACGTCAACCATGATTAAGAGCCTCCCTTGGGATCGTTTACCCGGTGGTATCCCGGGCTAGAGAATCTTCCACACTTCGATTAGTTACCCCCACACGCTGCTCAAATTAAGGTCATGCTTACAAATAATTGTCTTCTATTAAAGTGGCGGGGTATGATACACAAGACACAGTAGAGTGTGGTACAGGGTACTGAATGGAGATGAACTCGAGTGTACTGAATGGTGTGATCCACTGCCGTACGTACTGATTGGTAGCGGGTAGAGGGGGTGGGGCTTGGGGGCTCTGCCCTTAAAGTTCCAGACCATGAAAAGAAACGAAGAAGAAGACGAAGAAGAAGAAGAAGAAGAAGGAGAAGGAGGAGGAAGAGAAGAAGAAGAAGAAAAGGTGGAATATAAAATAATTTGTTGAATATGATATCAAATTCTCTCATAAATTTTGAATTCGTTTCTAAAAAAAAGGCAGAAAAATTATTAAAAAAAAAACACTGAGTAAAATTGTACCCAATATTGTGTAGAAAGGGAACATGTATGTTTGATGGGTATTCAACACAACATTGAGTAAAATTTACAAAATATCTGGTATCTTTTCTACTCAACCAAGATGAATGTTCCCATTTTACCCAATATTGGGTAAACTTTTTTAGAGTGAACCTTCGCTCTTTCGCTTCACACTCTCACGACATGTTTCACACTTTCCCACATACGCCATGTCTGCCCGCTCAAACTGTTTGGCTCATTGCATCGCTTATGCGATCAAGATGGAGGGGCGTTGGCGGCGGAAGCCAAAAAAAATTTGGGGGGACCACCAAATTTTTTTGACAAGCAAAAAAAAAAGGGTTATCAACCTAAATTTTAGGGGGGGACGAACAAAAAAATTTGACAAGCAAAAAAAAAAAAAAACAAGTTAAAAAGTTAAAAATTTAGGGGGGGATCGTCCCCCCACCTCAAATTTAGGGGGGATGTTCCCCCCGTCCCCCCCACCCGCTTCCGCCGCCTATGGGGAGGGGGTGGGCTGGTCGAGCGAGGCAGGGGGTTATCTTGCAAAGATAATAGAATGTAATCTTGTGTTATAATTGAAATTCAGTCAAATTCTACCGGACTTTCCTTTGTTTGTTTGGGTTTTTTGTTTACATCGTATATGGTTTGAAAAGTTATCTCCGTTTGTAAAAAGATCTTTGTAGATCAAGCTGCATGTAGTGCCCTTCACCACAGCCAAAGTTCATATATTTGGTATTCTATCCTCAATACTTAATTTAAGAAGGTGTTACCAACCATGCCAACCTTTAGTTTAAGAAATTAAGGCACATTGTACAAGTAAATGCTGATCACAGCGTAAAATGTTCAAGTTTATTTCTTTTCAAATTACGATGACTTGAATATTGAGATATAGAAACCACATTCCATGCACAGTTTCACAAAAATATGCCATGTAGTTTCAATTCAATCACTTCTTCCGAAACGACAAATGTCATCTATAAAAAAAAAAAAAATTCCTGCTGATCTGAAGTTAAACCTCTATCAAAGCAGTAAATTTTGAATCCTTAATCGGCAAAATCCCAAACGAATGTTTAAATGTTTTAAGATTGGAGTGATTTACTGGTTCAGCTACAGCGTAACATGGTAAAGTAAAAATGATCTCATTATACAGGAAAACTGAAGAATTAAGTAAAAAAAAAAAAAGATTCTATAAAAAGCTGGTATGTCTGGAGGCGAACGATGGTTTGAATAAAATCGGAAAAGAAATCGAATGAGCAAATAAAAAAGAAGAAAGGAAAATTTTTGATTTCCCATTTCTCCTTTTTTTGTGAAGCAGAACAAGTTCAGGGCATACAGACAATTTTCCCACAACATACCCCCTGCTTTTTTGCCTTGAGCCTATGACGTCACATCTTATATTGTCATTGCCACAAGGGAACGATGTGTATAATAATATATAGTGCACAGACACAAAGCATGCCGATTACCTTATACCCCCTACATAGTGACGCAATAACTCATTTTCGTATTCTCTTAAAAGGAACTCTTATGATCTTCTTTACTAGTTTCATGAAATATAACAAAATTGACAGATTTATATAAGATGACCAATAAATGGTCGGATAGGTCCTTTTAATTCATATAGACATAAACCCCAAATGGCTCTCCTATTTTTCTTTGGTCCAATGAGAATTTCGATATAAATATGAAAAATATGACATCGGTATTCGGAATAACAATACATTATAAGACTATCCCCGGCCGTGGTCGGTAAAACATCAAATATATAGAGAAAAGGGTATACATTAGGAGTTATCACAGTAAAAACGTTGTTTAAATTTTTTTTTAATACAACGCTCTTTACTATATAAACCCGATATACAGTAGTTATGTAAACGGTTACAACAATAATGTTTAATTTTCAATATTCAACTCTCAATAAATCAAGAACGGTTGCTTAAACTGTTTAACGACTACTATGAGACTCATAATTATAGTAAACAGCATTACATGAAATTTTAAACAACGTTTTTACTGTTACTGTGTAAGACAAATATACTGCATCTATGGTTAGTGTAATAGTAGTATATACGAACCATCAACCATTCACGATGGCATGCAGAGTCGACATAGCAAGGAGGCAATTTTAATTAAATGTCACCTCCCGAAGCTATCAAGATAAGATAAGATGCGAAAAGTAACTCAATACCCGACCCATATTCAATCACACATTATTGTCGATTTAGTAATTGAAAGGTTTTTGGGGCGGGAAGCTATATACAGGCACATAATATTCTTTAAGATAGTGTGTATTCTTAAAAAGTGCGTGTTTTGTGTTAGTGAGGGTGTGTGTGAGTGATTGTGTGAGGGTGTGTGTGTGCTGTTCATGATGCCCGTTAAGGATAACCACAGTTTACGTGGATTCAGCCGTTCCTTATCCAGACAAAAGAGCAATATGGCGTCAATAAAGTAGCCGCTGGTACTGCACGTATTTTTTTATTTCAATGTTAAAATGTCTTGTACTCTCAGTTTCCATGCTTGAATACATTTTTTAAGAACGTAAACAAGCAAATAAATTTCAAAAATCGCGGAAGACGAAGGACAAATTAAATTAAGAAAGATTAATAAAGAAGAAAGAGAGATTGAGAGAGAAGGGGGGGGGTTGGGGGCTGGAGAATGGCATGACAGACGCCGGGGGAGCGTTTTATGAAAGGACTTGTCGGACGTTTTATACGACAAGTCAAATTTTATCCGACAGTTACCATAGTAATGGTGCTTTTCAACCAATCAGATTCAAGAAAAGATGTCAGATCTGACAACTTGTCGGACAAAAATGTTGATGAAATACATTCTCCTGGATCACTGTAACCCGATTAAAGTTGCACTTACTCCATCATTATTTGCATCGGTTTTAGAAGTGTTATAACAGTGTTATATATAAGAATTGTAAGATTCATTTAGTTATTTCCTCTTTAAGGATATTCATAGCATACAATGATAAAGAATATTCCAGAATGTCTTAATACAGCTTTGTTAGGCATGCCTATTTAATTAGGTTGAGTAATTATTGTTATTTCTGAATTGTTCAAAGATAGACAATATAGACTGCTAAACAATAGAGCCTGCCAGCAGTGGAAAATCACAATAGGATTAGCTAATTTGTTTACATTGTTAATTTTATTGAGGTCATTGAAGAGTCTTTTAGAATTAAACTGCTTCAGTAAGAAGGAGAATGTTCTTTTTAAAGACAATACTAGAAGTTTCCAGAATATTGGAAATTTATATAAGCTGGCAGTTTCTTCATCATATCAGATCAGAACTCGGAGTTTCACACCAGACTTTATGTCAGAACATAGTTTATTTCCAACTGAAATACAACATGTATCTTCTGTGAAATTGTTTGCACGCCATCAATGATCTGTTTGCAGTTACTTTGAGAGAGGAATTCTCAGTTCTCATCGAGATCATCAACCTGTTTTAATGAACGCTTTTCAACCCATGGATTGCTGAAATTGACTGTTAATCATCATCAACATCGTCTCCACAGACATTTCAACTCGTTACAGTGACTCTTATTATTCATCGTGTTTCAACATCAATTTCACCATCGCCAGCATTGTGGACATTAATTTAAAAAACGTTTGCCAGCCAACTTAGATATATATCATTTGGAATATACATTTGTAGACTTATCAGAACTGACACTTCAAGAGATGTAAGATTGTTTTTTTTGTTTAGTGTATGATTGATCTATTTCCTGGAATAAAAAAAAAGGAAATCAAATTTAAAACTAAATTTTCATTGTTATTTGTTGCAGTATCGGAACAACAGTGTGTAATAACAACAATATGTAACATTGCCTTCAATGATCTTCAAAAGCACTTTCTCTTTAATTTCAGTGCTGTCTCTGCGTAAAATCAATAATTTAGTTCCTTCAAAGACGATAAAATTCTATTATTTACTCCTTTTTGACGAGAAATTGAACAAAATGATGAGAAAGCATGATAGAAATTCGAATGTCCAACACAAAGCAAATGTTTACGCAGACGATAAGTGAATTAAAAAAAAAGAAAAAAAAAAGGAAGCATTATGATTAGCCCTTTCCCAACACATATAACCCTGTTTCCTATCTCAGCAGCTGCGTGGTTTCGGATGATAACACTCATGTTATTTATAGCCCATACTGATTATAACTGTCTGCTATGCACTCGTTATGCACCGCTATATTAACATTATGACTTTTTTCAATACGGCGTCGGTGTAACTAAATATTCCAGGCATGCCTGGTGTTATGATAGTGATTGCCAGAAACGAATTTGGATTCGGAATTCAATCATTTAGCAAGACGACAATGAAAAGGCGACGTCACTGAATATAACTGGTGCTCTAAATTAACCAAACCATTCTGATCGTAAGGTGTCTTTATATAGACCTTATTCGTGATATTGTACTGGTTGAATAATTGTGATGTACTGTCACGTATCATTAATAAATATCACGCAGATGTGGAGAGTGGAAGCAATATTCATTGTAATGTTTCTTGGTTTAAAAATAAATGAAGGTTATGATGAATCTAAAAACAATGCGCTGCCATATAGTGATTAATCCTTTTTTCTTATGTAAAATTAAAGTGTTATGTATAATACACTGAAAAAAAAGCCGGTGTTGATTTAACACTAGCCTGGTATCGAAATCGGTCCACACCAGAGAGGTGTTAAAACAACACCGGCCTTTTTTCAGTGTATTATCGGTTTAATTCTTAACTGGTGTTGTTTCAACGTTTCTCTGGTGTGGACCGATACTAGATACCAGGCTGGTGTTAAATTAACACCGATTTTAAATTAACACCGGTGTTTTTGCAGTTTAGGACAGTTTATATAAACAGCAAGAGTAATAGGAGGTGGAACTTTATACTAGTAAGGGATTTTACAAAACTTTAAAAAGTCACCCTATACCTAAACACACACACACACACACACACTCACACCCCATACACACCCTCACCCTCACGCACGCGCACGCACCCTCTCCCGCACACAAAAAAGAGAGAGGGAGACCGAGGGAGAGAGGAAGAGAAAGAATTTGAGCTGTTATATTTCTAGAAACAGATTTTGGGCCTTTGTGTCACATTTCAGCTATCTTAGTAAGATATTAACATACAGCACGTCATTCGCTATCCCTCACCTCTCCCCTCTCTATCTCTATCCACCCCTCATCATCAATATCGCCCCCATTCCAACTTGTATTTTCTATTTACCTTTCATGATATTATCACTCTGCAGCTCTAGCTATCGCTTTGACAATTTAACTTATAACATTGATTCATACTATTGGCTCACTCCTTATATAGCTTACTTGGTATAGCTCGTGTGAGTCCACCTGAGCAATCGTAATATTTCGTTGATGAGGGGTGTATATCATAAGATGGTGATACTAATACTTATCATTGGCAGATTCTAAACTATTTAAAACAGATTGTGCACTTTTTAAACCGCTGATTGTGGTATAGCCCTTTCAATTGTTATAGGTTCAATAAAACAGCCGCCTTTAACATGTTGAAGGGAAGAAATTGAGAAAAAGGATTGTTCGAATAAGCTTTACTATCCGGTTCCTGGTTAAGTAAGCATTGGTTTTCTTTCGAGGTGGGGCTGTGGAGGGAGGGGGAGGGTAGTCATCCCCCTCATCTCCCCCGCTGCATGCGACAATGGAAAGGTCTTTCACTAGCAAAAGTCAGTGATCCCATGGATCTGAATTAAGTATCTACATGTATATGCTTCAGAAAACCCTGTGAGTCATGAGCCCAGACATAGATAAGTCTGGAACAGCGGAATTCCTTCAAAGCCATGGGCAAGGTCGAGTACTGGCGGATCTCTTTCATTCTCTCTTTCTAAAAAAGAAAAAAAAGATGTGGGTGGGGTGCTATATTCATCGTGGCAAGTTGTATTGATTTTTACCACGATTCTAAGTCTACACACAGACGGGGGGGGGGGGGGGGGGGGGGGACAGTGAGAACGGTAAAGACCCACTCTCGTATATACGCGATATACGCGGCGATTTCATGAGATTTTGTCCCTGTCGGGGGGGGGGGGGGCGAGGCTGCTGTTCAAAATGGAATTTCTATAACTTAAACTAAATATTTATCATTCGCTGGGCCTCGTATCAATTTCAATCGAATTTATCGTTCATTCGTATGGTTTAACATCTAAAAATTTATTTGCTATTTATCTTGTTTCATAACCTTTCGAGTTTTGTTCTGATGTAATTTGCCATCTTATGAACACGGTTTACATGACACGAAAAAGGAAAGTTCACTTTCTCTGTCCTTTTTATGTAAAACCCATACAAGAATTAAGGATCATAACAAAACTCTTTATAATTATGTCTAACATGTTTAAGGATAAGGATTTGTAATATACATGGTAGAAAGCCAACACAGTGGCTTAAATGTTTGATTCCTTTAGTATTTAAATGCATATGTGGGGTACAGGGCAACTTATTTATCATGTTTATAATTCAAATCAATTTTGTCATACACATTATTCCACCATTTCCTATATAATACTAATGCAGATTTATTCTTGTGCATTTTTTCATGACATTTATTTCTTCTGCATTCATATCATAAAATGAATCAAATAAATCAATCATTCGTATAATACATTTTTACATAACATATTAAAAGCTGTTTTTAAAACTGATGAATCGATAATGTTTTATCGTGTTAGAAAATATATGATTTAATAATCTGAACTAGTGAACTTAATATGGAATATGATTTGTCGTAGATAAGATAAATACATGGGAAAGAAAATTGAATCATTTTAATAATGACAAAAAAGTACACCATTTCATCTCAGACTGATGAAAATTATATACCATGTATCATGTTTTACAAATAACCATAATAAATCTGCTGAAGAAAATGAGGAGTCGTGTGTAAAACACGAACAAGTGCAACCAACCCCTGTAATGTGAAGAAGTTAATTTAATGGCGACCATATAGGTTGGAGCTCATCGCGGCATGATTCCGGCCGTATTCACCCTGATTTCGCCACATTAACCAAGCAGAAAGACCCAATCCCGTCCCGATGACACGAACCAACTACGCAAGGGAAGGAATACTAGCAGGTCCCCATGCTAGATGAATACTCATTCCCTTAGTATGTCTCATATCATTAAGGATGATCTCATCATCGAAACTAATTTTCGCTCCATCGAGTCCAAAACAGAACCCTCATAAAATTTTTCCCGAATAGTTCTATGATCACGTGCACATCCATTATTTTGTAAATTTCACCTCATGAATACATCTTATGTATATCTTATAGAGGGGTGTTGTGGCTCAGTGGATAAGTCTCCGGACTTTGAACCACGAGGTCCGGGGTTCAAATCCCAACGCAGCACTCGCATCCTTTGGCAAGGTGTTTATCTACATTTGCCACTCTCCACCCAGGTGTAATAAATGGGTACCCGTTAGAAAGGAATTCCTTGAATGCTCGAACGCCCGATCAGGGAAGCTGTGCAAAAGCAGAGGTAATCATGCTTATTAATAGTTTGCTATATAAATGTCGCATAATTATCTATTCAATCGATTTTTTTTATATCTATCTTTCCCTTTTTTGCATGGGAGGGTTGAATGTCTGAAAGTAAACTTAATTATTGTGAAGATGGCGAAATTAGAAATAGAGTAAGTTTTCCTAAAGCCATTGCTGTTGCTTCACCGAAAACGGTTATAAGCTTTTGAAAATATTGCTCAGACCAGCCAATATAGATTTTACTGAAAAGGAAAAAGACAACGAAGGTTTAATAACTATGAATGATTAAGATCAGATTTCTCTTTAAAACCGTGACCGGGATCTATACGCAGTGCGAGAGGAAGGGGGAGGGGGGGGGGGGGCGCAATGTGCTCTCCACATGAAATATTCATATCTTAATTGATTTTATTGCTAATGTTCTCAAAAATCCATTTAAAAATTACGCACAAATCACTCGTAACCAGCTCGGCATTTTTGCTGCATCGCTTCCACACTTTTCTTCAAAAATCCATGAAACCTTTCCCCCGTAAAAAAGAGACCTCCACGGCCAAACCAAAGCCGCATACATTCGTAATTCCGAAGCTTCGTTATTCCGAAGGTTCGGATATTCCGAAGGTTCGTTATTCCGAAGGTTCGTATTTCCGAAGGTTCGTAATTCCGAAGGTTCGTTAGTCCGAAAACGAAATGAGGTTCGTAATTCCGAAGGTTCGTTAGTCCGAAAACTAAATGTTTAACGAACCTTATTTCGTTTTCGGATTAACGAACCTTCGGAACATCGAACCTTATTTCGTTTTCGGATTATCGAACCTTCGGAATAACGCCACAAATGTTCGGATTAACGAACCCTACTACGTTTTCGGATTAACGAACATCGAGGTATAGGCAATTTACGTGTTTCGGAATTACGAACCTTCGGAATAAAGAACCTTCGGAATTTCGAAATGTAACCGTTAAAAGCATTGCAATTTTTAGCGTATATTCTTTGCGTAGAAGTTTATGAGGGGCGGGGGTTCTAAACCAGGCAAAATATAGATATTAGAATTTTAAAAAGTGTTGAAAGCTTTTCTTTTACTGTTATTCAAAGCTATCTGCATGAGAAGTTCGAAGGTGAACGATTTCAGCGCTAAACCCAACATGGATGCGTCTTCCTTTCCCGAGACAGCTGTAGCCTACTCCGATTTTATTTGTATGTGCTCCTTCTTTATGACAACAAACATTGGTAAATGTCAAAGCTTGAAACATTCACGTTCTTACCATTATATGGACAGTCACACCAATACAACCGAAATCAGATTGATCGAAGCCATTACGTTATTTCAAATGGCACATCAACGGTCGATTAGGAGTCATATTCATCAAGTGTGACTAAGCACAGTAGTGAGTGTATAATGCCTTGCCTGCATGCCATTCTCGACTGGGCATGATCATGATAATAGCTGATGGCAAGATAGTCCATTGTAGTCAGCATCAGTAATAATAAAAATTATGATGATCAGATTATCCTCATGATCTTAATGAATTTCTTACCCCTTCCATGCATTTGCTACGCCCTTTTATAATGAAATGCAACTTTACAGATGGCATATAATTCAGATCTATTCTGTACATTCGAGTCTCTCCGTGTGGTCATTATACATGTTAATAGTGACTCCACAGTCGGCACAAGATGTATATATTTTTTTAATTCATGATTTTGGTGACTTGCGAACTAGACTTTTTTCTTCTTCATTTGTCATAATAATAACGTTTTATTTACCCAGGGTAGCCACTTCAGTTAGGAAACTGCTCTACCAGCGGGCCCTGCATAACATAATAATGTTATAATTACCCTTCTCCCATCTAAATGCTGAGCGCCTAGCACGAAGGCAGAAGGTCTCATTTTTGTAAGTCTTTGGTATAACTCAGCCGAGGATCGAACCCACGACCTCCCGTTCATGAGGCGGACGCTCTACCACTGAGCCACCATGACCGGTCATAGGGTTAATATCACAGAAGTCATTCGTGGTCATGATATAATGTTCTGAAAAGGGCACAAGATGTCTAGAACATGCACCAAGTTGAAAAGAAAAAAAAATTATTCTCTATACCCCATCATAAGTGTACGTGCGTGTGAGCATGTGTGTTTTGAAGAGACAACGGGGACACAACTTTTCTTCATCATCATGATCATGTTCATGCAGATTGAGACCAATTACATTAACCATGTCAGGCAGGAAGTTCACTGACCTAATCTGTATGCATCATCAAAAACAACATAGTACATAAGCCTATGTGATATAAAATATATATAGGCAAATTTCGTAGGCCAGTGGCGGATCAAGGGGGAGGGGGGCACATCCGGCCCGGGCCGAGCACCCTCCTTTTGAGAGCCATAATAAACAAATTTAAATGTTAATATGCCGTTCTTAAAAAAGTATGCCTGCCCCCTTTTGAAAGTCACAGCATATATTTTCAATGGGAAAATGTCATTCAAACACAACTGAGGACCTTTTTTTTTTGCTTGTCAAATTTACCTGGGGAAAAATCATACTACCCCTGGCATTAATAATAACGTGGGTGATTTGGGACCTCAATGAAAACGAATTTTATAAATATACCCCGAACGTATGATATCATACCCGACAATTATATACAGAATTTTAAAATTAAACGAGATTTCATAATACTAACATGCACCTCTGTTGTTGTTTTTAATCAGTTTGGATAGCACCTCCTCCTCCTTTACTCGGTAGACATAAAGTACACGAGACTTTGACTCCCCATGGCAGTATGACGTTATCGACTGGACCAATGTTTTTATTGACTAATCATGTCGTTGCCATGGTAATGATGTCAGAGCGGAATTTGTGGAAGGGGTCCACAAAGTGCAATTTCAGGCTTATCCGACAAGCAAAAAACAAAAAGGTATATGATTTAAATAAAGGTGAAGAATACATTTTCCGAAAAAAGGTAACTCAATAAAACCGCGTATTTGAAAAAGAAATTCATATTCTTTTCTTAGGTCTCTACTTTCTTATAAAATTGTGTGTGTATGTTCCAAACTACTGTACATTAAAAATGAATTTAGCCCCCCTCCCCAAATTACTCCCCCCCCCCCCCCTTAAAAAAGGAAGAAGAAGAAGAAGAAGGAGAAGCAGAAGAAAAAAAATAAAGAAGAAAAATTAAGAAGAAAAGAAGAAGAAAAAGAAACAACCAAGCAACAACACCCCCCCCCAACACACACACACTCACACTGTACACCTCCCTGACTCCACCGTCCGCATGTGGCTATGTATTATGCGCTTACAAGTCTTTTTCACGCCAGTTTATACCATTCTCACAATCAATGCACAAGAGGGCCAATTGAAATCAGTTGGCCGTGTTCACCAATAATCAGAAAACAATCTTTGGCAATAACGGAGCCATAGTTCAAGGTCTCGCTGCAAACAGATACAAATTAAGGCATCGCTCAGCTTCTGTGGTGACAATAAGACCAAAATAGATGCATCCTTTTTACACCTGCGCTGTGCACTATTGGTGATGGCTTTAACAGAGTGTAGGGATTATTGGAGAAAGGGGAATAGAGGGAGGGACAGGGGGCGCTAGAGTGCACGGGGGGGGGGGGGAGAAGAGAAAGAAAGAAAGAAAGAAAGAGAGAGAGAGGTGGAGCGGGGGCTGTAAAAATAATATGAAATTAAGAGGCGAGGATAGGGTACTGTCTGCGTCTATAACTTGCATGTAGGCATGCAAAATACTATCCTCTTAGCTGACGTGCTTTTTCTGTATGAAAGCATTGTACATATTGTAAGGAATTCAGGGACATTAATACCTCCGTCACATTTGCTCTACGGCGGCTGTACGGCGAGTCGAAAACATCCGTTCTAACATATTTTTGTACTAGCTACATAATGTAGCTATAGTGTATAATGTTTGAATAGAAATAAATAAAACGGCTGTTTTTGACTCGCCGTACGGCTGCCATAGAGCAAATGTGACTGAGGTATAAAGCTCACGCATGATATTTTCCTGCATGAGCTGTTCACCGAACACCAGTGATTATCAATACCACAATAATTAAACAACGATCTGCAATAAAACTATGCAATTGGGGTTGATTAGTAACTCTCTGACTATTATAGACCCTGTGAGGAAATGGAACGGGTGTACCATAAGATCAGGGCGATGTCAGGGGGGGGGGCAACGGGCCTATCGGGGATGACAAATCCCTTTGGTGTTAAATAATTGAAAAAATAGGAGGAAATGAAAAGAAAAGAAGGAAAGAAATACGAAAATGAAATATTAAAAACAACGGTCATGAAAATGTATTTATGTGGTAACCCGATCACTCAATAATGGCGTCACCTTTACGCAGTCCATCTCTACATAGAGATGTGAGTAAAAATATTGAGTATGGAAAGCCAAAATATAATTATTTTTGCCCACGTTGTATCCGAACTTTTTGAATAATACTAAAAAAAAAAAACACTTTGCTTTAAATGTCAGAAAAATTTTCTCATTATGTTTATACATTATGTTCATAAAGTCAATTATGCATCTATTGATTTTACTGTTACTGCATTTTTCGCCCATTTGCTGTTTTAACTATAATATTTTAGGAATACGGTCCATAATAACAATGACAATTACGTGCCAAATTAGCAATATCAATCGAAAATCAAAAGTAGATGTGAATGTAGTCCACTCTTACATAACATTATGAAGATTATTCACTTTACTGCGCACACCATTATTTAAAACAAACAATATTCAGGATGACATGTACACCATGTATCGAGTTATGGCCGTACGCAGCGAGGGCAGGGGCAGTTGCCCCCCACAAATTTTGAACATTTACATATTTGCAATGGAGATTTTTACGAAATTCACCAAAAATGTGTACGAAATCCTTTTAGAAAATGCAAAAGCGCACTCAAGACAAGCTTGGTCGCTTCGCTTGCAGGCTTGCTACTGAGGTTATTATTTTTTTTTTGGAAAAACTTTAACGTGTCTTGCCCCCGCCCCCTGAAAAAAAATATTCGTAGGGCCATATGTATCGTGTAAAAATAGAGAAATTTTGATCATCATGATGCTCCCCTGTTTTCGAGCGCGTAGGATGGGCTATAATAACTGTGGATAAACACATAAACTCAGCACCAGCATCGCGCTCGATGACACATCGAATCAATGGCATTGTTGCTGTTGATTACTCTGGCTGATTTGATTTGATTTCTGGAGACTAGATTGTCGTTCACTGTGCAAACAAGATGGGGTGAAAATGGGGGGTGGACTTAACTGCTTATGCGATGACAGATAGATGAGAGTAAGGTCGTATAGACGCTATCTACGGAAAAGTACTTATGTTATCGCTCTTTTCGTTTTTGTTTGATTTAGTAATATAAATGTATATGTCAAAAGAGGGTTAATACGGTTGGGTTTTAATTAATTTAATATAAGCCACGAACGTGCCCCTATAGAAAAACAAGGGGGAATAAAACATCCCATATGAAAATAAAAATATCACGCTAACAATTCCATCAATTTTCCATCTCTGTGAAATTAGGCTTTACTCATATCACTCGCAATCTGAAATTGTATGCGATAGCCTACCTTCATTTCAAGAAAAAGAAGAAAAAAATCAGCCAGTTCATTCATGTTGCTATTGCTGCATTCACGTTATCACATCCATGACAGCTCATATCACCCCCCCCCCTCGACATTGAAATTAGATTGTGCATCCCAGAAATTTCGCGAAAATACAATAAACAAACAAATTTCGGACAGCGATACAACAAGCCTGATTTAGGTATATTGACAAGAAATCAAATCAAGGAATTGCAGACTTCGGCTGTTCACGCAACTCATTAATAGGGACACAATTATTAACAAGTGTGCAAAGCGCGCGCGGAAATAAATGAAAGATACAAAATTAGACAAATAACGAAGAGTCATGAAAATTCTGAAATTCAAATATTGTATACATTTGTATTTGTAATTTGCCGCAAATTAGCTGGAACAGACTTAGATTTTCAAGGATTAAGGATATTTCAATCAAAGTTAAAACACTGATCCTTCATAAAGCAACCCGTGCAACATTGATAAAATACGATGTATTCGTTTTATTTCACACGTTAACAGACATTTATTTAAATAGAAAAGTATGTGTTTGCAAAGTGATTAATGAGGTACGATCTAGTGGAGTATTTTCCTTTCCGACATCAATTTTAAATTGGTGTTTGCGCTATAATCCGTATCCAAAGTTCATTCATTATATTATTAAACATGTCATACGAAATACGTCTGCCTGTTGTCACAGATAAATACCTCTCAATAAAAATGGAAATATGAACCCATGAATTCCATGATCGGACGGAAACCTCATTTTCGTATCTATTGTCAACGAATTTGATGTGATGAGAGGGAGGGGGGGGGGGTGAGAAGTTGATTTCCATTGTTTTCAGTGGCATGATTTCTCTGAATGTAACTTAAAAGGTTTCCTTCTTGATTGAGTTCATCATCTCAGATACAAAGGACTAAAGATGGCGATAAAACGATTACGTTGGTATGAAGAAGGGGCCACGGAATGATTTTGAAACCGGTGGGGGGGGGGGGGCTGACCATGGAAGAAAATCACAATAAGATTTTTACGTTTTTGTACAGGGTTTTGGAAAAAAGAGGGGGACTTGAAGCCTCCTCACCACCCCCCCCCCCCACGGCTCATGTGGAGTCATCAAGTCAGACAAGTGATCGCTTTTCGTATTCCCATTGCCCATTGGCCATCAATCATATTGAACTTCCGATGAGCAGAAATCCATGATCGATTTCACGGAATCACGTGACAAGTTGGTATTGAATCACGTGATATGATGGCTGGACGTCGCATACGCAAGGATTAAGAGCGGCTTGGCGGGTCAACGGCTGTCCAATGCTATGTCCATAGGTAGGGGCGAGGCCAGGATATCATTTTCATGGGGGGGGGGGGATGGAGGGGCAAGACAGCCTAAATATGACGCTAAATTGTTCGAAATTTAATAAGAAATACCTAGATCCCTCCTTTTATACTTTCCTTTCTTCTTTTATCCCTTTCTCCCTCTAGTTAGTACTTCCCCTCTTGATTAACTACTTTAAAAATAACAAATAATCAAGCGAGGGAGACCGGGCGCGCCTATCCCCTCTTGCGCTCCCTCTTTCAATGGAAGTGATATGCATTATACTGTACATAGGATGCGAAATGAAGAAGTAAAATGTGTTTACATAAATACAAATGGGATCCATGTGAAATCATTTAATACGTTAAATGACTTAAATTCATGAATATATACACTCTTGAAAATATTGAGTAAAAATGCTCCTTGAGGGTAAATATGTGTCCAACCAACATTGGGCATTTCTTTTGCGCACTTTTATTTATCAAGTGTGATGAAAATTTTGCCCATTCTAAAGTAATTGCTGCTTATTTTTTAACCTTACTCACTGGACAATATGCTTCCCGCATTGGTTAAAATACTGCCCAAAAATGGTTGGACACATAATTACCCCCCATGATGGTTTAAAATTTTACCAAATATTTTTTACAGTGTACGACTGCAATCAACACCATGCTATCAGTCACATAAGAATGGTCATTTTACAGTATCAAACTGAGAGTAATAGATTCTATAAAACGGCAATGTGTATAAGACTCGAATACATAAGGCAAAACAAAAAACATTAACAAACTGAATCATCATTTTAATCATTGCGATTTGTTAAGTGAGCTGTATTATCGGTTTACTCCATTAAGTATGTGACATAATTCAAGCCAACGATATGGATCATTCATGTATCTATGTGAGGAAGTCATAATCCATTTTGTTACAACATGTCAATTGGCTTACTATAATCGCATTCGAGCAAGATGTAACCTTTTAGTGACGAGTCGGAAGCGTAAATCTCATTTAATTCAAACCACGCACGATATATTCGCACGAATCTGTTTAATACTTTTAAGTCGTTTCCAGATGATTTTGTTAAAGTATTATACCCATTATGTTATAGTTATTATAATATGAATAAATAGCATTTTGCTACTACACTACTACCACTACTACCACCACTACTACTACTACTACTACTACTACTACTACTACTACTACTACTACTACTACTACTACTACTACTACTACTACTACTACTACTACTACTACTACTACTACTACCACTACTACTACTACTACTACTACCACTACTACTACTACACTACTACTACTTCTACTACTATACTACTACTACTACTACAACTACTACTACTACTACTACTACTACCACTACTACTACTACTACTACTACTACTACTACTACTACTACTACTACTACTACTACTACTACTACTACTACTACTACTACTACTACTACCACTACTACTACTACTACTACTACCACTACTACTACTACTACTACTACTGCTTCATATGATATCATAATTGCATACCATGATAAATGTGAAAAATGGAAATGTCTATACATTCTTCAATTTTTATCAAGATGATAAAGCAATAAATGACCAATAACAGATTCGAAATTATTTCTAGTGTAATATGGTATTAAAAGTTGAGGTTAGAATAAGAGTTCTATTCAATGTTAGGCAGCATCCACGAGCAATGACAATCTCTTTTCCGAGATCATCTTTACGTTTTTCTTACATTTTGATATTGACGGTAAAAGCATATTCGCACAAGGTGGATCAGTGTATGATATTTATTTTTCTTTTATTGATGCAAATTTACCTCCACCATAGCAGAGAGATTGAAATGCCACGACTCTGTTGAAAGACAGAGATAAAACCATCCAGGATCCTCAGCTGAGGTCTGGGTAGGTGAAACTTGATACCACTGTGTCTACACAACTCGACCATCTCTCTGAGATTCATCCCTGAACAAAACCAATCCCGATAGATGGGAACCGCATTGAAATTGAGTATTGCGTCTGCCATCATGAATTGGACAAATATGAAATCAGAGTATAGAGAAAGATTGAACGCATACGACAAGTAAACTATGTTGACTGTCAATGACAACACAACACGGAATCAGTCACGATAAATAGGAAGGATTTATAGTGAAATACAGAAAAGGGGAAATGGTGTAATGAGTCAAATATGTCAGGGTGTGAACAACGATAATATTCATAGAGAATAAAAACAGGAAAACACCTCCACTCCCGCGGCGTCTCCCTCGAACATGAGTGAAACAAATATAAATGGTAAGCTGGGGGGGGGGAGGGGAATAACAGAATGATAAAGATTTGGACCTATTATTTTGAAAGAAAGGGATTGTGAGTGGGGGTGTGTGCGCAAGTGTGTGTGTGTGAGAGAGAGAGGGGGGGAAAGGGGGGGGGGGACGTAACGTAATAATTGAGAGGAAATATAGATGGGATCATATTGTAATTGTCTATAATCGCATGATATTGGAATTCTAATTAAGATCGAATTGGAACGAAGAAATAGTCACAATTCTGTGCTTTCCCGCTTTGTTTCAAAACCTACCTGAATCTCATAATTTCGTTTGATAAAATTTTAATCTACAGCAGATTACACTAGAATGGTTCGTTGATCCCACCTTTCCAACGATACCTTCATTTATAGTCCCAATATTGATCTACTGTGCATACTATGCAAGTGGTTGGACGAAGATTTTTACCGCATGGAAATATGAATGTAGGACACGGCATCGGGTGAATTCAACTCTGGGATTTTTGTTTGAAGATCGACAGCTTGCATTTGTAGACCGGGTCACCAGTTCCATTTACATTTAAGAGAAAATACGTCGAGAGGTAGCTTCCAAGGGTTGTTTGAATTTATTGGCCCGTATTCTGAAGTCAGGTTTAAAGTTGTGGTTTAAGTATGGGAAGCCAAAAGTATCAAAATTTTTATTAAGTTGTATGTTTCTTATGTTTACTGTGCTCTTTCCTGATTCATCGATGGTGAAGACAATCATCTATTTATACATCCCAGACAATTATGAATGATTTGAGAGCCAAATGAGCTGAAGTATGATATCTCTACTGTTAGTGATTTATGTACCAATTGGCTATCCATATACTTAAACCACAACTTTAAACCTAATTTTAAGTTAAACCCGACTTCAGAATACGGGCCCAAGTCTTTAACGGTATGAATTATATTTCATGGCCAATCGCGAATGAGATAGAACTTTCTATCATTAAGAGATTTTTTAAAAGCAAGAGGTTATTCATACGCGTTTCGCCCAGCGAAAAGATTTCTACAAAATTTTCATACTAATTTGGAAACGTATTCTATATCGCATAATTTTTTTAAAATCATTATTTTGAATCCTCACCATCCACATGATAAATACCTTCATTATTGAAAAAATCATGAATAACCAAATTGAAAAACATAATTATATATTTCAGGTGTAATATTAAATTTTTGTTGTGTTAGATCTAAGACCCGGAACACAAAAATCAGCAATTGATGGTAGATTAATTTTAACGAGTTATTACTCATAAATATCAATACAATCAAGACAATATCCAGTCCTAAGATCACAATTAACGTTTGTGTCTAAGGACCATGAACTATATTTTGCAAATCTATTTCTTTTTAAGACTTAATTCATTTTCTCTATATTCAACTCATTTGAAGGCACAATGAAACACTGGCGTACAGATGGGGGGGGGGGGGGCTGGAGGATGGGCCCCTACAAATTCATAACCAAGGAAAAACGGGAAAAGAAAGAAAAGGAAAAGTAAAGGGCTGATTTACAGTATAATGTTCTAAATATGTCAAAATTACACAATTAGATTTTTACATCTTCGTTCGCTCGTAGCTTATATCACTGCAATGTGATATAAAATCTATACAAAGGAAATATTCATTATTTATTAAATATAAAACTTCTGTATCACAGCAGGGGAAAAGGAAATCGGTGATTAATCATGGTACTTTTATTTTTGAATTTAACATTAGATTGAAATACATGCAATAGACGAAAAAAAGGCAAACAAGTCTCGTATTTTTTTCCACGACAGACTCATTAAGCATAGTCTAAGGTTAGCCTCATGTCTCGTCAGCTAATTACGAACGAACGGTAAACATCATCAGTGGCCTATATAATCACACCTTTCCTCCACAAACAGCATCTCAAAGTCTTCTAGCCTAATGAGCTCATAAATATTCAACAGCCAATTACTTTCTCAAATGATATTACAGAGCTTGATCAATGCAGACATTTAGGTGCCTTTGAAATTCGTTACATTGGGTATATACGGCACTCCTGGATAGTGCGTTTGAATTACTTATACTTAAATATATATTTCCCTTGCGAGGTCTGTTACTTAAGCTAAGCAGGATGGATTTAATCGAATACAATCTGATTTTTAAACCATGACCGAGCCCCCAAAATGCCCTCACCATGAACCTACTATCCAGAAAGGGAAAACAATATTATATTCCACAAATTTATCAAAAGTACGATATCATCAATTCAAACGCACATGGATGGATATAAAATAGGTAGACATCTTGGTTGATGCCACGAGCTACACCCGATTTAGAAATCTGGCACCGTCGTCTCAGCCAAATGCGACTCCCCTCGAAAACAAACAAGGGTATCACGTGTCATAAAGCGACCAATGACGAATCAAGAATGGATGACACGGGTGGGGTGAATCAAACACCCCCTCCCCTCCCCCTTCTTCCTTTCTCCTCACATGGACCCTTCTCGGTTGTAAAACCACTCTGTTCTGTCATGTCTAGCATATTTAACTGCCATTCTCTTGAATTGCCCTTCCTTATTCATGTCATGTTTAATTGTAATGAAAGGCACATCTTGCCTTAACATGAACTATAGCCCCCCTTCCTATTATGTCGGTAAAGACCACTACAAAATCTTGAAAATGCAACGAGAATGTTAAATAAAATTATCATTAGAACACATAAAATGTAACATTGATTAAAATAACTGTGATAGACGTTAACCTTCTCCCTCTCCCTCACACATACACCCTCCCACTCCCACTCACTCACACACATACACACACCCCCACGCACACACACACCCTCACGCACCCCCACTCACTCACCCCCACACACTGTCTCTCCCGTTCTCTTTTTTATGTAGAGTAGAGATCAAGAAAACTCTGGAAACATGGAACCATATGCGACTTATCTACGATAAGACACATTTGAAATCGATGATCGGTTCGATATTATTGATCGTCTAATATCCATAATCATTTCAAACATGTCAAATATGACTTTCTTTTGAGCAGATCACAATCTATTTAAAGTGAAGCTATCAATGGTGCACTCGATATCATTTCAATTAAAGCGATTAGAAGATTCTTGTAAAATTCAATAATTTATTTGATGTGATCTAGTAAAGCCAGGGTGACTTAAGAGTTAAAACAAAACAAAAACCCAAAATAATGAGTCAACTTGTAATACTAATCATCTCGGAGTATGTTCATGGGTCTGATGTACATGTTACACTCTAGAAAGAAAAAGTTTACCCTATATTGGGTAAAATGGGAACATTGATGTTTGTTGGGTAAAAAAAATACCAAATATTTTGTAAATTTTACGCAATGTTGCGTTGAAATTTACCCATCAAACATGCATTTTGCCCAATATTGGGGGAAAACTACCCAGCGAACATGCTCCCTTTCTACCCAATATTGGGTAAACTTTGACACTCTGTTTTTAAAGTGCAGATGTAAAATATGGGAATGATTGTGGTGATGACGAAGAAATGCAGAAAGAAAATAGTGGTCATTGAAGTATGGAAAGTCAATAACAAAAATGAGAGGTTAAGAGGAAAAGATGAAATATGATTGAAATTTAACTTGATCAGAAAATGGAAAAGGGCGACATAGGGGTTTAAGAACCAGACATGTCTTCAATCAATGCTCCCCTGGCGACAGTAAAATGCATTTGGAAAATGGCAAAGTCTGCTTTCAAACACACACACAAAAAATATATATAAACCACAAGGAACGATAATGCAAATATAAAAGAGGGTATTTGACATTATAATTGAGAGGATAATGGGAGGGGTGGAGTAAACGGATCTATTATTTTTAATATATGTACCGTTATTATAGAAAATGATAATAATAGAGGGTATCTGACAGTATAATATTGCTACGGTGATTAAAGGAGGAGAGGGGAGGATTTGCAGGACTATCAAGATCATAGAAGATTATGTTATGCACTTTGCTATTTTGGTTATTGCTGCAATATAGTGCTGGAGACGGTATAATGACATTTAGATACCAGAGATAATAAATACCCCACCTGAATTATAAATGTCATAAGTTTAGCATTTTAATATCTCGATCGCTTTACCCGCTCGCGTGAATATTATTCCAGATTTTTTAAGAAAGGGAAATCTTCATCCAACTATAAGAGAATAGAGAAAATAGTTTGACGATTCCTGAAAAATAATTCCATTTATCGGTACGACAACATTGGAATTAGTGAAGAAGAACAAAGGATTCCAAAATATATCAGTTGGAACAAAACAAAAACAAATACACAAAACAAATATGAAAAAAAACCCAAACAAATATACACAATAACATCACAGGATTTATATAGCTATCCCCATCCATCTCTCATATTTTCATTAATCACCTTTGACTCTTTGAAAGATGACACCAGTATTACACAGTAAAACGCTGCTTATTTTTTTTTACAACACTGTTACTACATTAACTGTACAGTATTTGTTTATCTATTTCAACAAATGTTGGAAAAAAAAATTAATATTTAATCTTAGATAAATTAAATATGGTTTTGAAACCTGTTAGATAATTTCTGTCAAGTTCATATGGTATTAATGTTGTATAAAATTTAAACAGCGTTTTTACCGTGCAGTGTGTATATATAATCTCTATACGGAAATGACCTTAATAGTATCATCACTGATATTCCAATGTTGAAGCCATTTGTTTCCATTATATTTTGTTCTCATTTTACCATGCCAACCCTCTGATAAACATGCTTATTGTTTTCATTATTATTTCATATAATACCTTTACCTCATTATACAGTGCGTATCAAAAAAAAAGTTTACACTTAGAAAAAGTCCTGTAAAATTATACATTTGTATATAATATCCTGAAGATTTTTCTACATTTTCACATTGGTACAGATCGATTTAAGCAAATGACGATTTAACTGTCGAAAAATATTTCCGCTCGAGTGAGCACCACTTACTTTTGAAAAGTTAGTGAAAAATGATTTGCGCAGAACTTTGACATTTATTTGACAGTTATGCGAATAAAAGTAGACCTTTATCATGAAGAACACATGGAATTTAGCTAGTAAAATTGATTTGAAGATATCTTTTACCTTTTTAACTTGTTTCCTTGCCCAAAACACTTCGAAGAGTGCATTGCGCCCCACCCCACTCCCCCACACACCGAGGGCCATCGTGACGATATTTGCTTTACACTGAACTTTGATTTACATGAAATGGCTTAGGCTTGATTTTCATTTTGTTAATCATTGTCAAGCTTGCCAAAAGTGTGGAGAAACAAGTATTAAATGAAAAATGAAATGTAAACCCACTTTAAATGATAACAAGTGGAATGCCTCTGGCCGTCTCACCTGCATCACGCGATTCAATATAGCAGCAGTGCTGATTTTGAAAACTACTATAACTCGCACAAGATGTTCAGTGATACTTGGTTACTCTTATTTCCACGTTTTATGAACTAGACCAATACACTTATAGAGATATGATGGCAATTCAACAAATACCCACAACGTGGCCAAAGTTCTTTGACCTTACATGACCTTTGATCTTGATCATGTGACCTGAAACTCGCACAGGATGTTCAGTGATACTTGATTACTATTATGTCCAAGTTTTATGAACTAGACCAACACACTTTCAAATTTATGGCTGTAATTCAACAAATACCCCAATTTGGCCAAAGTTCATTGACCCTAAATGACCTTTGACCTTGATCATGTGACCTGAAACTTGCACAGGATGTTCAGTAATACTTGATTACTATTATGTCCAAGTTTCATGAATCAGATCCATAAACTTTCAAAGTTATGATGGTAATTCAACAGATACCCCCAATTCGGCCAAAGTTCATTGACCCTAAATGACCTTTGACCTTGGTCATGTGACGTGAAACTCATGCAGGATGTTCAGTGATACTTGATTAATCTTATGTATAAGTTTCATGAACTAGGTCCATATATTTTCTAAGTTATGATGACATTTCAAAAACTTAACCTTAGGTTAAGATTTTGATGTTGATTCCCCCAACATGGTCTAAGTTCATTGACCCTAAATGACCTTTGACCTTGGTCATGTGACATGAAACTCAGGCAGGATGTTCAGTAATACTTGATTAACCTTATGGCCAAGTTTCATGAACTAGGTCCATATACTTTCTAAGTTATGCTGTCATTTCAAAAACTTAACCTCAGGTTAAGATTTGGTGTTGACGCCGCCGCCGCCGTCGCCGTCGGAAAAGCGGCGCCTATAGTCTCACTCTGCTATGCAGGTGAGCCAAAAACTTAGCGAAAAAATGCTGGAGATGTCTGATATAAACTTTTGTTCAGATTCAGTTATATCATCAGATCCAGCTGGCACAAAAAGGGTAAAGGTTGTGCTTTCTAAGTGTTGAAATTTCAATTTGGGTGGCAAAATTGTTACAAAATGCTTGAATGTATCCGTTTTATTTCAATTGACTAAAAGTGCAAGGGAAATGTGTGAGAAATGTTTCGCAGGGTAAGTCTGATTTTGACCTTTCTCCTTGACATATAGCGTGAAAACAAGCATTTCTGCGCAAACAGATTTCTGCGAGCTTTACAAAAATGGACAGTGCTCGCTCCAGTGTAACATTCTGTCAAAACTTTTACTTTCATTGGATAGATGAGACCCAAACCCAAGATTATATGTGAAAGAATTACCCACATGTTGTATATTTTTAATTCCCAGGGCTTTTTTAAAGTGTAAACTTTTTTTTGATACGCACTGTAGTACATTCAATTCATACGCCATAAGCACAACGCAGGAAGGATGTACCGTACTGTGTGTACTGTACTGCACAGTTTGTCTTTATTACTTGTATAATTAAAATATCAGCTCCTTTTTATCGTCCGTTCACGACGTACGCATCATCATACAAAAGTATACTACAATATGAATTATGAAAGAGGAACGGTAAAGAAATACTCCTGATACAAGGGGAATGGATTGTTGGCGAGTTGATCACATATTCCAGAGAGCATAATGGCGTTTTGTCCCTCGATTCTATGCGTTTTTAATTGGGCAGTTAAAATCAGGAGTAGAGAAAGCAAGGTCATATACCTTGTATAGTAACCATCTATACTTCATATTGCCTAGCAATACAAGCTCATCAATAATTGACAACCACGTTATATCGCGCACCTGTTCACATGCATATCATTATTCTAGGCGAACATGCTGAAAGGTTGACTTTTTAAATCTATTTTCTTTATTTACAGAATTCTTCTCGCCGTTTCCTTAAATTCACCTTCATGCTTTCTTAATACTCATTTCTATACATGTTCTCGTTTCAGCACATTCGAATATTGACATACATGACATCGACTAATAGAGCGGTGAAGGGGTAATAGGGTTAGGGGACCCTTGTTAAATTGAATTGATAA